>NC_135816.1:57794569-58420186 GCF_964213995.1 Mustelus asterias
GAAAATCAGCCCCAGTGATTTTATTAACTGATCATGTGATGATCAACACACTGGGGGGAGAAATTTGGTGACATAACACTGCTTCGACTATGCAGATTTATGTCAATGGCACAGCATGACTGTGCAGGTAACCACCCACGGTCCTGTCTGCCTGCCCTTGGGGAATTGAGGTAAATCTATATGGCACTGCCCTAGAATTGATGCTACACAAACTTCTAAGAGCTCAAAACTTTGATGTCTATTTACTGAAGAAGAATGGAATAAACTTCTAGTGAGTTTGGACAGAAGAAGAGCTGATATCTTCCAGTTTATTTGTCTCGGCGTGCCAATGTATTAGCTTGCAGCAGTAAGCTTCAATAGCACCTTCGCACCCAGAACCTTATGTTACTGTTTAACTTTGATGTGGTGCAGAGTGACGCAAAATCCACATTCTATATTTCACCCAGAAATGGAAAGCTTGAGGACAGATGCCCTAAATGCTGTTATGTGTGTGAGTACAGTGGCCATGACCTGAATTGCCTTGATGTATTAGTACATTTGAATATCTTCAAACATATTCTTTTCAGACAGCCTCTGCTTTATACATGTTGACATATCGTTTCTTTGCACTTGGATTCAAATATGACCATAACAGCTGAGACAATAGTGGCATTAAAATGCTTTGAGTCTAACCATCAAAGTCATTTTTAAAAGCACAGAACTGTTAAACATTTCAAGAATTTCCCACATGGATTTCCTCCGGGTGCTCCAGTTTCTTCCCACAGTGCAAATATGTGTGGGTTAAATGGATTGGCCATGCTAAATTTCCCCTTAGTGTTAGGGGGACTAGCTAGGGTAAATGCATGGGGTAATGGGGATAGGACCTGGGTGGGATTGTAGTTGGTGCAGACTCAATGGGCCAAATGGCCTCCTCCTGCACTTTAGGATTCTATGATTCTATAATATAATATGGGCATGATAGTCCATGGTAAGTTATGAAAGCGTACTCATCAAATTTCAGATTTAATATTATCAATAGATCTTGCACCAATTGTTGTTCGCAGAAGATTCCAAACTTCTGTCATGTTTTGTATGTGGGACTGTTTTCTATTTCACCCCTGAAAGGTCTGGTTCTAATTTTTAAACTATGCCACCACAAAATCACAGAATTGTTATGACACAAAATGAGGCTATTCGGCCCATCACGTCTGCACCAGCTCTCCAAATGAGCATCATGACTTAGTGGCATTCCCCCGCCTTTTCCCCATACCCACCTTGCACATAGTTTCACTTCATCATCTAATGTCTTCTTGAATGTCTCAATTGAACCTGTCTCTACCACACTTCCTGGCAGAGCATTCCAAACCTGAACAACTCATTGTGTCAAAAAGATTTTTCTCACATCAGATTGGCTTCTTTTGCAAATCACTTTAAATCTATGCCCTCTCGTTGTTGATCCTTTTACGAATGGGAACAGTTTCTCCCTATCTACTCTGTCCAGACCCCTCATGATTTCAAATATCTCTAGCAAATCTACTCTAAGCTCGCTTCTCTACAAGAAGAACAGTCCCACCCTCTCCAATCTATCCTCATAACTGAAGTCTCTTATCCCTCGAACCATTCTTCTAAATCTCTTCTATACTCTCTCTAATGTGTTCATATCCTTCCCATAGTGTGGCACCCAGAACTGTACACAATATTCTAGCTGAGGTCTATCATCTTATACAAATTCAGAATAACTTGATTGCTCTTGTACACTATGCCACTACTAAAACAACTCAGAATCCTATATGCTTTGTTAACTGCTCTTTCTGTCTTTTTTAAATTCAATTCGTGGGACATGGGTGTCGCTGGCTGGCCAGCATTTATTGCCCATCTCCAGTTGCCCTTGAGAAGGTGTTGGTGAGCTGCCTTCTTGAATTGCTGCAGTCCATGTGCTGTGGGTTGACTCACAATGCTGTTAGGGAGGAAATCCCAGGATTTTGACTCAGCAACTGTGAAGGAACAGCGATATATTTCCAAGTCAGGATGATGAGTGGCTTGGAGGGGAACTTGCAGGTGGTGGTGTTCCCATTTATCTGCTGCCCCTGTCCTTCTAAATGAAAGTGGTTGTGGGTTTGGAAGGTGCTGTCTAAGGATCTTTGGTGAATTGCTGCAGTGCATCTTGTAGATAGTACACACTGCTGCTACCGAGCGTTGGTGGTGGAGGGATTGAATGTTTGTAGATGTGGTGCCAATCAAGTGGGCTGCTTTGTCCTGGATGGTGTCAAGCTTCTTGAGTGTTGTTGGAGCTGCACCCATCCAGGTATGTGGGGAGTATTCCATCACACTCCTGACTTGTGCCTTGTACGTGGTGGATAGGCTTTGGGGCGTCAGGAGGTGAGTTACTTGCCTCAGTATTCCTAGCCTCTGACTGCTCTTGTATCCACAGTGTTTATATGGTGAGTCCAATTGGGTTTCTTGTCAATGGTAATCCAGGGATGTTGACAGTGGGGGATTCAGTGATGGCCACACCACTGAATGCCAAGGGGCGGTGGTTACAATATCTCTTATTGCTGATGGTCATTGCCTGGCACTTGTGTGGCGCGAATGTTACTTGCCACTCGTCTGTCCTGTCATATTCAATAATCTATGATGTGGAGATGCCGACGTTGGACTGGGTTGGGCACAGTAAGAAGTCTCACAACACCAGGTTATAGTCCAACAGGTTTATTTGGTATCACGAGCTTTCGGAGCGCTGCTCTGGTGAGTGATGAAGGAGCCTGATGAAGGAGCAGCGCTCCGAAATCTCGTGATACCAAATAAACCTGTTAGACTTTAACCTGGTGTTGTGAGACTTCTTACTGCTTCAATAATCTATGTACATATACACCCAGGTCCCCCTGCTCCTGCACCCTTTAAGAGTTTTACCCCTTATTTTACATTGTGTCTCCATGTTCTTCCTACTAAAATGCTTCTCTGCATTGAACTTCATCTGCCACCTATCTGCCCACTCCACCAACTTGCCTATGTCCTTTTGAAGTTCTACACTGTCCTCTTCACAGTTTACAATCCCTCCAAATTTTGTATCATCTGCAAACTTTGAAATTGTCCCCTGCACAACAAGATTTAGATCATTAATATATATCAGGAAAAGCAAAGATACCAATACCAATCCCTAAACAAGTTCACTACAAACCTTCCTCTATCCTGAAAAATATCCATTACTCTCTGCTTCCTATTCAGCCAGTTTTGCATCCATGTTGCTCCTGTCCTTTTTATTCCATGAGCTATAACTTTTCTCTGTTGTGTGGCACTGTGTTGAATGACTCCCAGCAAGTGGAAACGGTTTCTCTCTATCCTATCTGTCCCCCTTAATATCTTGGGAACTTAGAACAAATCACCTCTTAACGTTCTAAATTCTAGGCAATACAACCCTATTTTGTGTAATCTCTGCTCTCAATTTAACCCTTGGAATGTGGGCATCACTGGCATTTGTTGTCCATCCCTAATTGCCATTGAGAAGGTGGTGGTGAGCTGTCTTTGTGAACTGCTGCAGTCCCTGTGGTGTGGGTACACCCGCAGTGATGTTAGAGAGGAATTTATAAGACTTTGATCCAATGACAGTGAAGGAATGGAGAAATAGTTCCAAGCCAGGATAGTGAGTGACTTGGGAGGGGAATTTCCAGGTGGTGGTGTTTCCATGTATCTGCTGCCCTTTAACTCCTAGATGGTAGAGATCGTGGGTTTGTTGCCCAAGAAGTCTCAGTAAGGTCCTGCAGTGCGTTTTGTAAATGGTACTGCCACTGTTAGTCGGGTGGTGGAGGAAGTGAATGTTTGTGGAAGGGGTGTCAGTCAAGCAGGCTACTTTGTCCAGCTCAAATTTTGATAAATCTATGCTGTGCCTATCTCTCCAGGCACAATATATCCTTCCTAAACTGTGATGCCTAGAACACCAACAACCTGTCCTGGTCCCCCCATGCCGACACTATAGTTAAGAAAGCCCACCAATGCCTCTTCCTTAGTCAGAAGATTAAGGAAATTTGGCATGTCAGCTCCAACTCTCACCAACTTTTACAGATGCACCACAGAAAGCATTCTTTCTGGTTGTATCACAGCTCGGTATGGCTCCTGCTCAGCCCAAGACCGCAAGAAACTACAAAAGGTCGTGAGTGCAGCCCAATCCATTACACAAGCCAGCCTCTCATCCATTGATTCTGTCTACAATTCCTGCTACCTCGGCAAAGCAGCCAGCATAATTATGGACCCCACGCACCCCGGACATTCTCTCTTCCACTTTCTTCCGTCGGGAAAAAGATACAAAAGTCTGAGGTCACGTACCAACCAACTCAAGAACAGCTTCTTCCCTGATGCCGTCAGACGTTTGAATGGACCAACCTTGCATTAAATTGATCTTTCTCTACACCCTAGCTATGACTGTAACACTACATTCTGCACTCTTTTGTTTCCTTCTTGATGAACGGTATGCTTTGTCTGTATAGCGCACAAGAAATAATAGTTTTCACTGTATGCTAATACATGTGACAATAATAAATCAAATTAAATCAAAATGTTCATAAAACTCCAGGCATTGCGTAACAAAGGTTTTTCAATAATTGAAGCATGACTTCTAACCCCTCGTACTGTACTATGGTCTCTTGATCATAAGGGACAGCATTCCACTAGTCTTTTTAATTGTTTTCTGTACCTGCTTATGACCCTTTATTGATGCATGTACCTGGATCCCCAAGTCTCCAAGGACTTTTACTACTAGTTTTGAACCATTTAGAAAGTATTGTGTTCTTTGCATTTTATGTCCAAAATGGATGATCTCACATCCACTTGCTTGGAAATCTATTCATCAAAGTTTCACCCATTCATGTAATCTAACAATAACATCTCTTTGTAATTGTATACTTCCATTTATACTGCGTACAATGCTATTCTTTGTGTTATTGATAAATTTGGGTGTGTGGCTTTCTATCCCATTATTTAAGCTGTGAATAGCTTAGGTGCCAATGCTAATCCTGCAGAACACCAGAACACATCCTGCCAATTTGAGTACCTGTTCATTACCCCTGCACTCTGTCCCCTATTGCTGAACTAATTACCTAACCAGGTCAATAACTTGCTTCAATTTCACTGTTTCTTGCACTGCTTACAGATGCCACAGGTTTCTCGTAGAGGGAATGTTTGGTGACAAGTCCACAAATAGTTTGTGGGCTGCTGTCAGTGAGGTGAATGATGAGTGCCATCCTTTTGCTGTTGAACACACAATCCAAGCTATTTATAGAAACCAGCAGATAGACCCTGTAGCTACACAGAACAGCTCAGTACAGCGCAGAGTAGCAAACAACTGTCATAGCTAAAAACATTTTCTAAATCTGTTTTCATGTAAAATAATTGTGGAGGGAGAGATACTGCGAGATTGTAATACTGTGTTCAGAGTTATTACCTTGGTGCTTTTTGGAGTTCAGAAAGTAGGAAAATGATACTCCTTATTGAACCAGATGACAGAATTATAGGGTGTGATCTTACCGGCCGTTCGCGCCAAATCTCCGTTCACTGCAGTGGGATGGGACAATCCCACCATTCCGGCCATAGACTTGTTTTTGAATTGTGAGCAAACAGCTGCAAGCCAGTTTGTAGATGCAACTAAGAAAATTCAGATTTAACCCGACCAATATTAAAATGACAATAAACTTTTTGGACTCTCTCTGACCATCATTATGACAATTCTCTGGCCTAATTGCAATTTAAAACACAAACTTTAATTGTTGCAATGTATTATATTGCTGTCTTACTGTTATAAATTATCCAACATGATTTTTATTGTGGTACACCTTTAAAGATATGAATATGTATCTGTATGCATCAATGCAAGGGAAATTATGCAATGTATAATGCAGAAAGATGAATCAATGCAAGTATGCCTTGATCAGAGACATTTGAACACAGCTTTGTAGTGTTGTCCACAAAAAACACTTATTTTGGAAGAGTTAATTCCTAAATTCCCAGGGGCAAAGTTTTTTTCAAAACTTGATGCCAAACATGGTTATTTTTCATTACATCTAGTGGAGAGGTCCCAGGAACAGGCGACATTTTGTACTTCATTTGGATGATATTGCTTCCAATGACTTCCTTTCGGGTTATCAGTTAGCCAAGATCTCTTTCAAGTGCATATGGATCATATTACACGTACCATTCCTCTTGGTATAAGTGGCACATGAGGTAGGGCTGGTGTTCAACAGTTTTAAGTGTGACATGCAACAAATCAAATTCTTTGGCTATATTTATTCAAGTGTTGTTATGTATCCTGGCCCAAGTAAAGTAGAAGATATTCATAAATAAAACCAGAAATTGCTGGATAAACTCAGCAGATCTGGCAGCATATGTGGAGAGAGGAAGAGAGTTAATGTTTCAAGTCTGTATGACTCTTCTTCAGAGTTAAAGAGAGGGAGAAATGTGATGGATTTTACACTTTTTAAAAGGGGATGGAGCAGTTGGAACAAAATAGAAGGTTAGGGATAGGTGGGAACCAGGAAAGATTTGTAAAATATATCATGGGCTCAAGACAAAGGGAGTGTTAATGGTAGCGTTAAAGACTAAATAAAGTGTTGATACTGGCATAAAGGTAAAATTGCAGAATGTGTTAATAGCAGATCAGAGGTCAGTGCTCAGTGAAAGCAAAACCTAAGAACAAGTGACAGATAGCCTGTGGGGGAGGTGGGGGGGGGGGGGTGGTGGGGTGGATGCTGGGGAAAAAAAACCACAGGATTAAAAAAGAGGGTAAAGATGGAGGAGAAAATACATAGTCTGAAGTTGTTGAACTCAGTGTTAACCCTAGAAAGCTGTTGAATGCCTAAAGGGTATTCATGCCACATGATCACTCCAAGATAAGGAAGGTCACCGAAGATGCTTAGGTCTCTTTTAATTTCTTGTCTCCTTACATTTCCAATTTCACACTGAAATCATCACCGTTAAGGGAATTGCTGAAAATGGAGGTGCCTTTTCTGTGGCACAAAGATCACATCTCTTTGAAACACTGAAACAGTCATTAGCAGAAGCATTGGTATTGCGATTTGATGATCCTAGGGAGATAACCACCCCAGAGATAGATGAATCGCAAAAAGGTTTAGGAGCACACACAATACAGAAAGATAAACACATTGCACTTGCTTCAAAGTCCTTATCTGTGGCGCAGTCCAATTACTCTAATGTGGAATGGGAAATATTAACTTGGATATTTGGAATTTAAGCATTTTCACGCCTACTTATTCAGTAAGAGATTTGGAAATGATTTGGGGGAAATCATTGCATCACTGAGATTGTAACATCAACATCCAAAGTTACAACTACAAAATTAGGTACAACATGATGGTCACATTGGTGCACTTAACAGATTGCTTAGTCCAGCAACCACAGCAGATATGTTCTTAGATCTACAAGTTGAATTGATTGATGTTGAACTTGAAGATCTTCACAAATTTTGCACAATGCAAATGTCAGCAACTACAGGGGGAAACAGCAAAACGTTCTATGCTACAGGAACTCTGGAAAGCCCGCTTCATTCCATGTCCATAAATACGGTCTTATTGGGATGAGCTCGTCCTCTCCTGGGTTGTCCTTTTTAAAGAAAAGAAGGTCGCTGTACCAGAGTCTTTGTAATGTGAATACTCTTTCATCATTCACACATGGGCAAAGATTACTCGAGAAAACTCGCAAGAGAGACAATCTATTGACTAGCTATGAGCAATGACAGCGAAGGCTTTGTTAAGAAGTGTGAGGCATGTCAAGATGATATGCCAAGTCAGTACAAGGAACCGCTTCTACCACATGCAGTTCCTACTCATCCTCGGTCCAAGCTTTCTTCCAACCTTTTCCATGGCACTTAGTCATCGCTTACTTATTTTCCAAATACATTAATTACATGATACATCAAGCACAACTGTAACACACATTCTAAGTGCTATTTTCAATTTATTTGATGCACCCAGAGTGATTATTTTGGATAATGGTCCTCAATTTACTAGTAAATACACAATTAATTTCAGGATGTGTGTGAGAAGTGGAATATCGATCATACTGCTTCTTCTCTTCACTACCTTAGATCTAACGGCCTGGCCAAAATAATGATTCACAGTAAAATCCCCAATTCTCAAATTCAGGCAGACCAAACAAGATCTTCACATTGCACTGTTACACGAGAGAGCAACACCTCTAAGTGCCACCATTCCATCACCAGGGGAACTCACATTTGGCAGACCAGTGTGAACTAATCTGCCTACTCCCTAGGCCACTCTACTCTCTCAGAAGCTAGAGAGCAACTTTTAAAAAACAGTGAGGATGACCGAAATGCACAATACAAACGCAGGTGCAGAGTAGCCAAGCTTACAGCTGGACAACAAGTTCAAAGCCAAGATCCCACCGAAGATATGTGGCAACCAACAGAAGTGACAACAATCTGTTCAGGACTGAGGGTCTCTGAAGTCAATACACACAAAGGTGAAGCAGTGAGGTGTAACTGAGGACAAATCAGAAACATACTAACACCTCACTCACCATGCAATCCTATTGCATTCAGAACAAGTTCTGAAACACAACCAGGAATGATATCGAAAAATGACACTCCCATAGACCAGTGTGAGAAGATAAAGACATTTCCAGACAATGTTACAATGACTAAATCAAACAGACCACATTTATATTTCAGAGACTTATAATTATGTCTTTCCGATCACAAATTTGTAACATGCAAGTGAGCATACACATGTATTGTAAATAGTTACGGTTATTTGGAAGGGGGGATACATTTAAAAAAAACAAAACAAGGTGGGGGGAATATTGTAGTCTACCTTTAAGAATAAGAATAAGCAGGGATGTCCTATTGCAGGTGTAAATGGCCTTGGTGAGACCACACCTGGAGTATTCTGTGCCATTTTGGTCTCCTTACTAAGAAAATATATATTTGCCATGGAGGGAGTGTAGTGAATGTTCACCAGATTGATTCTTGGGTTGGCAGGGTTGTTGTTTGAGGAGAGATTGGGTTGACTAGGCCTGTATTCACTGAAGTTTAGAAGAATGAGAGGGGATCTAATTGAAACATATGAAATTGTGACAGGACTGGACAGGCTGGATGCAGAGGTGATGTTTCCCCTGACTGGAGGTTCTAGGACAAGTGCTCACAGTCTCAGGATATGGAGTAGACCATTTAGGACTGATGAGAGGAGAAATTTCTTCATTCTGAGGGTGATGAACCTGTGGAATTCTCTACCACAGAAGGCTGTGAAGGCCAAGTCACCGAATCTATTTAAGAAAGAAATAGATGGATTTCTAGACTCTAAAAGTGCCAAGGGGTATAGGGAGAGCGTGGGAGTACGGTGTTGAGATAAAGGATCAGCTATGATCACTGGAATGGCAGAGCAGGCACGATGGGCTGACTGGTTTACTCCTGCTCCTTTCTCTGTTTCTTTGTGTCTAGCTGTATACATCACTGGGAAGGAAATGACAGATTGTATCATCTGATTCAGTCTCAGTCCCACTCTTTGTGTGTTATGAACAAAGAACAAAGAACAATACAGCACAGGAACAGGCCCTTCGGCCCTCCAAGCCCGCGCCGCTCCCCGGTCCAGGATTGAATCCTGAATCCAGGATCCCCGCCCAATTTTCCAGCCTATCTACATACCAATATCCTATCCACCGAGCTGTCCCCCACAGCTACGATGCTTTGTTCATTACAACCTATTAACTCACCCCCACCCCCCCATTCCAGACCATGTGATCTCCAGGGAGAGGCGAAAACCCAGAGTGAAAAACCCCAGGGCCAATATGGGGAAAAAAAAAAATCTGGGAAATTCCTCTCCGACCCCCTGAGGCGATCGAAACGATGAGCAGACAACCACAGACGTATTTCCAAGCTGTGCAACAATGATAAAGTATAGTCCGCCTGACTCTTAATAAACGAACCGATGGATAATGTGTTAAGCAATCCTTTATGCATGGTTGATGCCTTGATGTTTATACAGCAAATAAGCTCAAGGACTTATTTTATAAGAACATGGCAATTATAATTACTGGAATTATTACCTTGGGATTATAATTATATCTTAGCAATTGAGCTGACATTAAGCTATTACATTTCAAAGATTTAAGGCTCCATTTTTACTTGATAGCTACAGACACCAAGTGGAGTGAGAATCTCACTGATCTCAGATTTGTCCGTCAGAGACAGCGTCATTACGTCTGAGCTGGCTCTCTGAAGTCCCATTCCTTGCTGTTACTTATAAAAAAACTTTCCTTACTCCTCATATTTATGTGCATTATTTTAAGACATTTAATTCCACTTCTTGACACAGTAGCTGTGTCTCATCTGAAGAACTACATGGAAGATACATCAACGTGATTACATTTCCAACGCACGCTACGGAAAATGGCATCTTGATTTTCCAATAACATGTTAATCAGCACAAAGGTTAATAAATTCACCATCTATGTGCCAGGAGCACAATGGCAGTATTAAACGTCAATGATAAGATTTGCTTCTGCTTCTTCAAGTGCAACCCATTTCCTGTAGCAGGCTGGCTTACCATTTTAAAGGTTAGATTTGACAGAAATGTCACAGTAGTATTGAAACGCTATGTTACTTGAATTACCTCACAAAAGCTCGTCGAAAAGAAAAGAAAATCATCAACATGGATCAGAGCACAAATTCATTCAAAAGTTCATCTCTGTTGGTCACACCAAATTGTTTTCGAAAAAAGACTATTTTCTGGTGTCAATAATTGTTTCATGTGAGGAAAGTGCATTTGAACTGTCTACTTCCTGACATTTGTCAACCTACTGGGATAATTTAGGCAAGTTAACAACAAACTAATTCAATTTGTGAATCATTGTCCTTACCCTGTGCACTCTACTTTTGGGGGCAGAGGTTATTTTCTGCTCTCTGAAGCCCCATTCCTTGCTGTTACTTATAAAAAACCAATCTCCTTACTCCTCACAATTATGTGCATTATTTTAAAATACTTAATTCCACTCCTTGACACAGTAGTTGTGCCTCATATGAAGAACTACATGGAAGATACATCAGATATTAGATACCGATATTGCCTTTGTTAGATTAAGCATCCCAATGATGATACATCAGCAATGAAACAACTTCAAAATCTGGTTTTCAAAGTGTTGTTGTTCATGGCAAAGTGTTGCTACCTCACCATGCAGGTTCCTCCAATGGAGAGAGAGTGGGCGGGTGGAGCATGGGTAGCACAGTTGAGAATTATGGTCACGGTTTGCCCACAGGTGATACAGCGTTAGTGAATTAGATTTCTGCTCGGAACTGCTGATGGTGCATTTCACCAAGATGGTGTAGTTCACACAGTTAAAGTCCAGGGTGAATCAATTCCCCCTTCTCAGCTATCTTTTCCCATATTGCATGGGGTTCTCACATGCTGGTAAATCACATTCCATATCAATCATCACATTGCCCTTCCTGCTGCTAACGCTCCTCATTCATCTGGGCTGGAGACTGGTACCTGTACACAATGGCGTGCCTGCACCAGTGATTAGGATTCCCTGTGGCCAACATGTTCTGGTTTGGGATTTGAACGTTCTGCCTCAGATGCAGGAGTGCTACTGACTGCTGAACTCAGGCTCCCACCCTCTCAGATATATTAACAGATTAAATTAATGAACATTTCAGGGACAATCTTTGAGATCATCATTCTGATGGCCGGCCAGGCAACATGTATCCCTCAATCACCAATAGATGATCAGGTCATCAATTTAATTGCTGTTTGTGGGACCATGTATTGCCTACCATAGCAAATATACTGCTGAAGTCCATAATTGGTTAAAGCACTTTGGAACGTGCTGAGATTGTCAATTCAAATTCAAAATTCAAGTGATTTCTTTAACCATTTGATTCACAATCTCTGTGACTTTTGGTTTCTATTCAAAAATATGTAACTATTTTTATATACACTAAAATTTAATTTTGTTTAGCAACTGATTTTAAAAAAAGTAAAATATGTATCTGGACACTCAAGGTAATATTTTAAGCATTCTAATTACAAAGAAAATGATTTTCAGTTCATTACTGTTGTGTCTTTCTTTCTCATCGGCAATAGGTGTTTGTGTGTTAATCATATGCAATATCGGAATAGCATTCGCTTTGGCACCAGCTGACATTTATTTTGCCAGCAATTACAGTTTGTTTTAGTCAGCCAGCCTTTAAAGCCTCCCATCCTCTGACATTCTTTGAATGCTTTATAATATTGGATAATGATTTCAAGACTGGGTTCAAGCATTTCTGCTAATACTTTGTTTTCCTCACATAATCCCAAGCCTGCTACTAACTTATTTTTCATTTCCATGAGGTTACTCTTTAGTTTTACTCCTTGGTAACTTTAGAAGAATACTTATCAATACATTTACTGCTTGTAAGTATAGTAGGAACTTAATTTATAGCAGCAAACTCAATTATGGTCCCATCTTTCCCCAGATGTGACAAAATATGAACTGATTAAAATCTACTTAGAGTCATAGCTTTGCCCATATTTAGGGAACTTGGGTCAGCATGGGCATTCTTCCAGTCTAAGGGAATTGCTTATTTTCTTCTGATAGCATGACATGTTCAGTTTTGATTTCCTTGACTTTGGAAGTAAGTCCAAGCATTTTTCTGTTCATGGTATAGTTGAGGGATCATTTGTATACCTTAAAGAGGCTTGGCAACTTGACCATTCTGGGTGCATTATAGTGTAGTGCTCAGAGGAACCTTCTGATCTTCATAACTTTCCATGTGCTCCACACATCACTATCCCATTGCGGTATCCTAATAGCAATTGCCGAGGAGATACCAGAATTTATTGTCAGTGGACAATGCAATTTGACTTATTAAATAAAATGCTTCGAAGCAGAGTCATACAGACTCTAAACTTTCGCCGGAATTCTACCACTCTGCCTGCCACAGAATTGGAGCTGGCGAGGGACGGACAATGGGAATGTCCATTGACGTTGGGCGGGATTTTCCAATCTCGGGTCGAGCAAGGCTGTAAAATCCCGCCCCTTAACTCTGTTTCTCTCTTCACAGATTCTGCCAAACTGGCTGAGATTTTCCAGAATTTTCTGTTTTTAGTTCGACTTTGGCAGTGTTCAGGAAGGACAGGATGAAATAAAAACTATTTTGATTAAGTACAGCATCAAAATGCTGCTTTTGTAGCTTAATCTTCACACCGGAATGTTAAATTTTTTTTGTTAAGAAAGCAAACCATTTTTAATGAACGGACTAATCACAGAACATGTTCTGTTTGCAACTTTCTTTAAACTAGCGCAGACTGACATTTATACTCAATGCCTCTGCTGGATAAAAGTTGTGCTTAACATTCCTCGATGTATTGCCCTGGTTTGGGAATTTCAGATGAACTTTACGAAAAAAAAAGCAACTCAACTAAATGGAAACTCCTACCTAAAGTTTAGTTTTCAGTCTATGTGGAGAAGCATAACACTCAGACTTCAAATTCATCATTACAATCTGATAAATGCCCCAAGCCATATACATTTGTTTAAGTTTTTTACACAGAGGATGCTGGGTGCCTGGAACTTGCTGCCGGGGGAGGTAGTGGAAGCAGATACGATAGTGACTTAGAAGGGGTGTCTGGACAAATACATGAATAGGATGGGAATAGAGGTGTCCAGAAGTGGAAGGGGATTTTAATTCACACGGGTAGCATGGCCGGTGCAGACTTGGAGGGTTGAAGGGCCTGTTTCTGTGCTGTAATTTTCTTTGTTCTTTGTTCCATTATTTCACCTTCTGCACTGCGGTTTCAGAATATTTAATAACGCATTTGAAGAAATATCTAGTTCAAAAACAGAGTTAGTCTCCCTCTTTTTCTTTCTTATTCTCCTTTTCCTCTATGTCTCTTTATTTTCCATTACTTCTTTTATTCCAGTTTGTCTTCACATTTTAAAGTTACTTCATCTACTTTCTCTGTAAACCCATTTTCAGAAGCGGTCATGTTGGTTAAAGCTTGTACTGGAAATTTGGGCCTGAATCTTGCCACCATTCACACCGGCGGGATTTTCCCATCCCGCTGCAGTGGATGGAGATTTGGCTGGCCACCAAATTCTCCGACTTCGTTGCAGTGGGAGTGTGGCGTGAATGACAGGTAAGATCACACCTTTAATTTCTTTACAGCCAATCATAAAACAGATTATTAAATTTGTCCCTTTTTGATTCTGGGAAATATCAAATAGAATGTCCACTTAGCAGGTCAAATGCCTGCTTCATTATCTTACTGATAGTGTTTAAGGAATTAAGAGATACAGGATACAATTTAAAACTTTATTTTAGTTTGGGTTTGGCAAATGTTTTGTATTCTACGAGTTCCATTATCATTTTAATGTGATGTATCAGTCTGGGATCTTAAGCACAGATTTGAATCAAAACTCATCATAAGAGAATAAAGCATGGTTTGGGAAGCAGCTAACAAAATGTAATTAATAACTTTTTGAAATGAAGGACTAAATGAACTTCAGAGACTAACATTCTAATGATTCATTTCCTAAAGTGTACAACATTTTCCTCGATTAAATAGCTCCAGATTACTTCCTGACACAGCCCATTGTTCTTATCCCACCTTTGGGACTGTTAGAGGTTCCTTAATAGCATTCCTTCATGAAGCTGTCTACTTGCACAGTTCACTGTGGTCAACATGCTAAATGTTTTCTTATTATTTTGTTCCATTTTAGGTAATCTTAAAATGAAGTTAATCTATCAAGTCATGTAACACAATCCAGGCATAATTGCTAAATGTAGTCACAATTACAGTTTGCAATGAGACGTTTCTGACCTTCAGAGCCCAGAGATGATATTTTGTCATGAGATGCTATTTGGGATAGACATTAGAAAAGAACTGTTTACACACATCAACAAGATATACTGATATTATAACCAATTGGTTTCTGTTTCATTTTGTTATACAGTTACACCCTTAACTTGAGCCTCAGAAATGAATGTTTCCTGTTCACTCGATCCACTTGGAGGGGAAGTCCCTGTACTAAATTAAGAAGAAGACCTAAAAGCAGAATGGAGAATGTCCTATCATCTGAGATGTACTTTCGACCTTCAGTCTGTAAAATAGTTCAAGGGTCGAATATCACCATGAACATAGAAAGGTAACATTTTATTGAAGGAGCAAAATGCTGTCAGTTATGCCTGTGTTTCATAACTAGAGAGAGATGAACTTTATGCTGAAATTAATTTCATGGATATCTGAGAAATAAACAGAAAATTCTGGAAATCCTCAGCAGGTCAGGTGGCATTAGTGGAGAGAGAAATGATGGGCAGAAGCGGGGAGGAGGGGTGGGGGCACAGCCATCTGCTAGGACAGCCAACAAGACACCCCTGTCACCTCTTTTCCGGAAGACCTGCTACATCTTGCTCCACTCAGGCACTTGACAAGCCAGCAATAAGCATATTCCCAGGTTTAAGGACCCCTGGGGCAGAAGACCCATCTGCAAGAGCTGCAGGCCAACCAGAGGCTAGAAGTTCTCTTAAATGGCAGTGCCACTCGGCAGCTGGTGGCTGCTGCCAATCTGACAGCCACCCAAGGCCTATGGTTTCAGGGATGACCAATGCGGGAGTGGTAAATGGGGTGGGTGTTGCATAGCTGTAAGGCTGGGGAATGTTGGGGTGCATGAATTCCATTTAATTGAAGCAAAGCCTCACAATATATTCTTCCTTGCTCTGCGTAGTTGGAAGGGGTGGATTCTCTGGGCACACTGTAGACACGATCCCACAAAGAGAAAGGGTTCTATTGCCAAATCTAGAGAGCCTTGGTTATCTAAGTGTTGTTCACAATATAATCTTCCTTGCTCTGCGTAGTTGGAAGGGGTGGATTCTCTGGGCACAGTGTAGACATGACCCCACAAAGAGAAAGGGTTCTACTGCCAAATCTAGAGAGCCTTGATTATCTAAGTGTTGTCACAGGTGGGAAAAATTGAGGGCAGCTGCTATCTGCCTTGCTGGGTTTTCCTGCCATTTTTTTAAACACTTAGAAACCCTTCCATTTTGTTTCTAAGTGTTTATAAAGTGAGGAATATTCAGCAGCACATTTTCCAGGTGGGCACGAGCCGATTGGGATAAGAGCTTCATTTTGTTGCACATTTCAATACCTAAACTTACCGTCGGACATGAAGATATACACAAACGCTCTGCTTTATGAGGATTTATCCCATATCTGTTGGATTTATCATGCTAGTTTGATGATTTGGAGGAACTGTAGAATGCTGTCAGGATTATTTCAGAAATTTTATGTCAACTCAGCATCTCTTCGACTCCCTCCTCATAATTGATGGTGAATTATTATCCAATTTGATAATCCACAACTTCTAATCCGAGCTAAGCGTTTGTCAATAGATTCTGTTCTTTGGTTTGCAAATGGTATTGATTCAATTATTAGTTTTACTCTAGGCAGTATGGTCTGTTTTCCACGCAGGTTTTCTTGCTAATTCTTAGGCATAGTTCCATGGGTATCAATACTACACTCAAATGACTTTTACTCATGTGTGACCAAGTGTATCTGCAGTTTATTTAACCACAGCAGCCTCATTTCTGTGCTATCACTCAAGGTCCAAATCACATTTAAACATCTCTGTATCCTCCTCACAGATCACCCTCCCACCCAATTTAGTGTCATCTTCAAATTTGGAGATAATAAATTCAGTTTCCTCTTCCAAATCATTAATATATAATGCGAACAGTTGTGGTCCCAGCACAGATCCCTGCAGTGCCTCACTAGTCACTGTCTGCCAATCAGAAGACCCATTTATTCCAATTCTTTGCTTCCTATCTGCTCACCAGCTTTCTATCCATCTCAAGACCTTACCCACAATTCCATGTGCTTTAACTTTACATAGTAGTCTGCTATGTGAGACCTTGGTGAAAGCCTTCTGAAAGTCTAAATAAACCACATCCACCATTCTCCCTAGTCAACTCTACTAGTTACATCCTCAAAAAATTACAATAGATTTGTCAAGCATGATTTCCCTTTCGTAAATCCATGCTGACTTTATCTAATGTGATTATGTCACCACTTTCCAAATGCTCTGCTATGAAATCCTTGATAATAGATTCTAGCAACTTCCCTACTACCGAAATACACATATTCATATACCTGAATATACATTCTATGGTGATACTCAGTAACAGAGGGAATGTAAAGTGTTTGACTGTTTGGAAATGGTGAATTGAGGTTCCATTTACCAGTAAAAAGCAAATTACTGTGAATGCTGGAATCTGAAACCAAAAGAGAAAATGCTGGAAAATCTCAGCAGGTCTGGCAGCATCTATAAGGAGAGAAAAGAGCTGATGTTTCGAGTCTGGATGACCCTTTGTCAAAGCTTGACAAAGGGTCACCTGGACTCGAAACATCAGCTCTTTTCTCTCCTTACAGATGCTGCCAGGCTTGCTGAGGTTTTCCAGCATTTTCTCTTTTGGTTTCTATTTACCGGTACCACATTGAAATTAACTCTTCATCAATACCCTGGGCAGCAAGGGGCAGTCTGGGTTGCCTTCCGCCTTCTCCTCCTCAGATGATGGCCATATGGCCACCCCATTCAGTAACAACAATGCTGCCTGCCCTTATTGATCCCCCCGGCACATCCATTGATGTGCCCGTATCCTCCAGGTGCAGTTCCAGAAGTGAGTACCACTTCTGTTGATACTGCTGAGTAACCGGCCCTCTGATTGGGCTGGCAGCCCTTGGAAACAGGCTTTCATCCTTAAGAGGGACACAGTCCCAGAGCAGCCATGAAATTGACATGCTCAGGTCCAGCTGCCTGCTGAAGCAGAGCCACCCACCACCTCCCTCACCCTGCACCCTTCCCACCCACCTTTACCGTTTCTGGGCCCAGTGGCAGAAAACCTGCTGCCTATATAAAATTCAACCCATAGTAACAACCAGAAGTCAAGTAGCAAATAACCTGCAAGTAGTTCTCTTAGTTAAACTGAACTAATGTGTGCGTGTGTCGTAGGTGGTGTATGTGGGTGCTATTTTTGGTGCTTCTGATCACATGTTCAGCTGTGCAAGGTTTAAAAGAGGGTGCTATAGCCCTAACAGTACGAAGAATGTGAGGAATTTGCTAACCATGGGACAGAAGCATGTCCTACACTCTCTCTTTCTCTACAGGTACCATGACTTAAGAGAATGTTGACGGGGCATGTCCACGTGCTGGTCCATGGTTATCCTTGGCAATGTGGCTTCCGTTGCCTTCTTTGGGTTCTGACTGACCAGGAGAATCTCCCACTCTTACCACCTGACATAGGCATATTGGAAGGATTTACAGGGTGATAGGCAACCTGTTTGGCCACATTGCGAACACACCATCCATGGCCATCAAGTCCTGGCTCAGAGGTAGGGATGCTCCCAATGCATCATGTGCATGGCAGACTGTCTGAAAGCAACCTGTAAACCACAAATATCTCTGCAAACTATTAATTAATATATTTCTTAAATTTTCCAGAAGTTCCACCACTCACTCCTAGACCTCAGGACTAATAAATTCCATGGATAGCATGGTACAACGACACTCATGCTTTTATAAATGGATTTACACTTTGTTTCAAATACAAGCATTAGAAGTGAAAATTTGAAGAAGACACTTTGTCTGGGGAAAACGATCACTTGCACCTGAATGAACCAGCCCTAACTTTTCCTGGCATGTTTAGTGGGTAACCGGTGGTTAAATGCAGCAAATTCATACTGTTACATGGATTTCGCTGTGGTCTAACAGTGAGATAATGTCATAGCATAGCCAGTAGCAGATCAGGATAACTCAGGCAGCAGTCTGGATTTCCGTTTTTTAACTACTGTTGACCTGTGTCTGCCCTTACCCGTGGTAACAAATAAGGTGCATAATTTTCAACTTAAACAATCACAATGCTTTATTTTACTAAAGTCTGCTGCATCACCAAATATCCCAGTTATATCAACCAAATACTTTGGTGTATGTGTGATATTAGCCATTTGTCCTTGGATTGTTTAAGCCTGCTGATGTGATATTTGCTCACAAAATGCAACTTTAGGTCTGCTTCTGGAGTGTTGGTCCCGAGTTTTCCTGCTTCACCTGGTCTTCAGCCTTCCTTTTATCCTCCATTCTTCGTGCATGACCACAGCCACTGGAATTTGACACATTAGCGGTATTGTACTGTTCATTAACTCATCCCTCAACCCATCCTGCTGTGAATGAACTCATGTCTCATGTTATTCTTCACAACAGAACACAAAGGATCCCGCCTCATGGTGAGGACATATCCAGCTCCAAATGTGATCAGTTCTGATGCGATGTTGCTAAAGTATAATACCGCACCTTGTGGTTAAACAGTTTCCAGTCAGCTTAAATGTGATCAGCAGTCTCTGGTCATGTCCATCTCTCTGCTGTTGCTATTTTCTGGCATATTCGTTCTAGATTTACCCTTTACTGGGTACCACACTACACATATGTGGACTGCAGAAGGTGCTAAACAACTAACAGCTAGTTACCTCACCATTATTAACGGGTGTCATGGTGGCACAGTGGTTAGCACTGCTGCCTCACAGTGCCAGGGACTCGGGTTCAATTCCTTGGATCACTGTCTGTGTGAAGTTTGCACGTTCTCCCCGTGTCTGCATGGGTTTCCTACAGGTGTTCCAGTTTCCTCCCATCATCCAAAGATGTGCTGGTTAGGTGGATTGGCCGTGATAAATTGCCCCTCAGTGTCGGGGGAATTAACTAGGTAAATAAGTGGGGTTACAGGGATAGGGGATGGGTGGGATTGTTGTCGGTGCAGTCTCAATGGGCCCAATAGCCTCCTTCTGCACTGTAGGGTTTCTATGATTCTATGATTCACCATGTAAAATGCAGGCGGATAACTCCATGTCTACCATGACAGCTATTCTATGAGAAAAACTCGTGATGATAGTGTACAATGGGCAGTATCAGTTGACCCACCAAATGATTAGAAGTTGCTCATTTTATGAATAACACCAACGGTTAAAATTACTTGCATGGATCTTTTACATTAACAAAAAAAGAGTAATTTGTTTCCAATCTGTTGTTAACAAGGTCTATATAGTACATACATTTTCTGCAGACAAGTTAAACATACTGGTTTACCTCACATGTTTCAAATAATGGAAAGAGGAAATGGCAAATGTTACTTCTTATAAAACCAGAATACTTAGTCCCACCACACTTGGCATCAGTCCAGCTCCCACATTTCATGAAAAGCCACACATGGTATTTATCCTTCTCACACTTGATATATTGCATCATATTATTTCAACTGTCAGACATACTTGGAAGCAAATGCTTATTTCGTGCACTGCTCCAATAAAAACTTTACATGACATTTACAAGTTATCCGGCATACAAATCATGTTCCTCCAGCTGAATGCACACAAAACATCCATGAAATGGTAGCCACATGCGCCAGACTTTACAGAAGTTGCAACTTCTGGATAATTGTGTCAAGAAATTGTGGATCTTACAATTATGCATTGCTTCCTTTGGCTATCTGTGGTTTGCTACTTGTTATGGTTCAGGTCAGAAACTCCGAAGTGTTTTATGGAGTCCGCCTGGATCATAAGTTCTGCACCTTGAATTTGACTAGGATAAGTATGATATGTTTCACCTCAGGTATGATTCAAATGACCCGCTAGGGAGCTTTTATCAAACAAAATTTGTTTAAGAATATAGTTAACATGTATAGTAAGAATAGTAAGTGATAACTGTTATCAATTACAAACAAAACAACCACAATAATGTATAACCCTTAACAGACATATCTGTGATATTCTAATCAAACCAATCCCATAAACAAAACCCTTCTGTAGGTTTAACACAACAAAGACTAATGCTCACATGATACTGGAACTGAGTGCTTTGGATGAATGCTGCAGTTCTCTTGATACACTCAGAACAATTTGAAGTCAGAATAGCTTCCCAGAACACCAGGGAAGGACTCTGGTTAAGCCACCAACAGCAGATTTTCTACTGTAGGAAGGCAAGAAGCTTTGCTTTCAGCTAACAAGCAAGAACTTCCAAAACCCAGGGAGAGGTAGAGAGAGAGAGAAAGACACTGCTCCCAGTCTGAGGTCCACTCCCTTCTAAACACTGCTGCGAGCCAAATGCAGAAAATGAAACCTTGAATTCCCTCGGAAGGGGAAAAAACAGCCAGATCCCTCCACTTCCTCCTAACGATGCAGGGCCATAAAACACCCAGAGTAAAACGAAACAAACCCCATTTAAACCACTGAAGGAACTATAAAAGACAGCCCAGCAACAATGAAAAAACCAAATGGAAGACGGTCTGCTTACAACTGCAGAAAACATGATTTTAAAGAAAACTCTTAAAGATACACTGATGTCACATACTTAAAAGGAAACCATTTTAAATCTGACAATTACTAAATACTAAAATAAAAGCAAAAACTACGGATGCTGCAATTGGAAATTAAGATGTGGAGATGCCCGCGTTGGACTGGGGTAAGCACAGTAAGAAGTCTCACAACACCAGGTTAAAGTCCAACAGGTTTATTTGGTAGCAAATACCATAAGCTTTCGGAGCACAGCTCCTTTGTCAGATGGAGTGGATATCTGTTCTCAAACAGTGTAAAGACACAGAAATCAAATTACAGAATACTGATTAGAATGCAAATCTCTACAGCCAGCCAGGTCTTAAATGTACATTGTCTGTACATTTAAGACCTGGCTGGCTGTAGAGATTTGCATTCTAATCAGTATTCTATAATTTGATTTCTGTGTCTGTTTGCACTGTTTGAGAACAGATATCCACTCCATCTGACGAAGAAGCTGTGCTCCGAAAGCTTATGGTATTTGCTACCAAATAAACCTGTTGGACTTTAACCTGGTGTTGTGAGACTTCTTATCGGAAATTAAAACAGAGAAAGTTGGAAAAACTCACCAATCTTGGCAGTATCTGTAGAGATAGAGAAAACAAAGTTAAAGGCCCTGATTTTACTGGCATGCCCACCCCAAAATTGGGGCTAATGAGGCTCATAGAACCTCATCCTCCATTGGCACAATCTTATGAGCCTCAGGCGGGCACGCCGGTCAAATTCTGGCAAATGATTTGAGTCTGTATGACATCTTCAGAGTAATTACTAAATATTATTCTGAGGGAAATGTTTCTGTAGCCCTAATTGTACAAAATGTCTTTCCAATAACAATTACAATCCTTCAAAATTCAAGGTTTCCTTCTTAACTAAAGCTTGTGGAGTATGGCAATGCGTGGAGTGTTGCAATGAATGCAGTACATAGTGAAATATAGGGCACACCTTCCAAATATCACAACAATACAACTTTGTATCTTGTATATTTTGACTCAAGTTGCACCAAAAGGTCGCGAATGTAACCCAATCCATCACGCAAACCAACCTTCCATCCATTGACTCTGTCTACACTTCCCGCTGCTTCGGCAAAGCAACCAGCATAATTAAGGATCCCACGCACCCCAGGCATTCTCTCTTCCACCTTCTTCCGTCGGGAAAAAGATACAAAAGTCTGAGGTCACATACCACTGACTCAAGAGCAGCTTCTTTCCTGCTGCCGCCTATCTTGCATTAAGTTGATCTTTCTCTACACCCTAGCTATGACTGTAACATTACATTCTGCACTCTCTCGTTTTCTTCTCTATGAATGGTATGCTTTGTCTGTATAGCACGCAAGAAACAATACTTTTCACTGCATACTAATACATGTGACAATAATAAATCAAATCAAATCAAATCAAATCAAATCAAATTCCATCCTCCTCATGTCTGAACACTCTTTCATTTGGACAACAACAGGATTACTGAATGTGGTGTCTTCAAAGGGGATCAGAGTTTTAAAAAATTTTATTTGTGAAAGCCTTTTATTTAGAAAGCACATATTCACTTGTGTATTGTGAAATAGTTCTTTAACTAGTAAGAAGGGTGTCATTAGACAAAATATATTATTTTATTATCTATCTGCTTCACCATTGAGGTCTGTCCTGAATACCTGTGAAGATTTTAAACATGTATGTGCTTCAGGATTAACAAGTTATTAATATAATAATGCACCAATCGGTTTTCATAGAAATCATAGAAACCCTACAGTACAGAAAGAGGCCATTCGGCCCATCGAGTCTGCACCGACCACAATCCCACACAGGCCCTACCCCCATATCCCTACATATTTTACCCGCTAATCCCTCTAATCTACGCATCCCAGGACACTAAGGGGCAATTTTAGCATGGCCAATCAACCTAACCCGCACATCTTTGGACTGTGGGAGGAAACCGGAGCACCCGGAGGAAACCCACGCAATGTGCAAATTCCACACAGACAGTGACCCAAGCCGGGAATCGAACCCAGGTCCCTGGAGCTGTGAAGCAGCAGTGCTAACCACTGTGCTACCGTGCCGCCCCTTAAATCATTCTCTGTCGTTCAGTGACAACAATAACAAATGACTACACTAATAATTAGCAGATGATATGATTTGATTATAGTTTTGAGAGCAGAGGGGTATGAAGTGATGCATTCTTATAGGAAGAACATAGGGAGACAATATAAAATAAAGGGTACAATTCGAAAGGGGATTATTATTGTTTATCTCTTACTAGTGAGAATGATTGGCCCGGATTTTCCCAAAACAACTAAGTGCCCAACAGTTGGGGAAGTGGGAGTATTTCCCGCCCATTATTTGGGTGTGCTTACCAGAACGAATCTCTGAAATTATGCATTGCAGAGTGCCTCAGCGGGATTCACTCTGTAAGTAGGGGGCGGGGATTATTCCCACCCGAGAGGCTGGCTGCATAGTGCTGAGCAGGCCGCTGTGCATGCACCGATCTGTCAGAGCTGAGATCAGCTCATGTGCAGTGGCCCCCCCCATTGCCGGCCTCCCGATTGCTGGCCTTCCCGATCGTTGGCCAGCCCCCCTGATCGCTGTCCTTCTGACTCCCCCACCCGTTGATCGCTGGCAAAGTAGACCTCCTCAGGCCAGCCTGATCTCCATGCCCCCATGGCCAGCATGATGAACCCCTCCACCCTGATGAACAGACACGAACCCCCCCCCCCCCCCCCACCATGTCAATAGCCCTTTCTCTCTCCCTCCCTCCACTGATCCAAATTGCAGAGTGGCAGCGGGGCCCCCCCCACTGATCACCCCCTATAGGCCCTGCCCCCCCAGAATGCCCTGTCCCTCTGGCGCTGCCCCTTTGGCACCACCTGGTGCCCAGTGGGCAGTGCCAAGGTGCCCAGTGAGCAGTGCCAGTTTGCCCCTTGGGCAGTGCCAGCCTAGCAGTGCCATCCTAGGGGCAGCCCCCCCTTACCCCTGACCCCCTGGGATAGCCTCAATGATCTCTGTTCCCTCCAACGGGGTCAGGACACCAGTTACTTGTTAATGGGGAGCAGTCGTAATTGTTGCTGGAGGGAACCACTCCCAGTTGGGGGGGGACATGCTAGCGGGCCTGGAGAATACTGTCCCGGACCCACTATTCATTTTGAAATTCTAATTTCAGTTTGATAATCAGCCCCAAGCCGATTTTCAGTGCGCAGCTGATTACACTAAAAAAGAGAGCTTGGGAGACTCACGACCGGCCATTGTTTTCCATGAGTTTGTGGATGACTGATGAGGTCAATTGGGGAACTGCTAACGTTACGGCATACAAGGTATTTGTTGTCATGTGGGATATCTGATAGCGTGTTCTCAGTCTGGGTGATGGAGTGCTTTTTTTCTTTTCCTACCTTTCCTCTTCATTTTATTGCCATCTGATTTGATCCATCCTGTTTTGATTGACCCTTTCTTACTCATTGTCCCGGATCCATTGGGAGGACGAGGGGTGGACTTTGGAACCCTAAAATGGATGCAGGAGCAGAGGGATCTGGGTGTACTTTGTACATAAATCATTGAAGGTAATAGGGCACATTGAGAGAATACTAATAAAGAATACAGTATCCTAGGCTTTATTAATAGGGAAATGGAGTACAAGAGCGAGGACGTTATGTTAACTTTGTCCATAACACCAGTTCAACCTCAACTGGAATATTGCATCCAGTTCTGGCTGACACATTTTAGGACAGTCTTGAAGGCATTAGAGAGAGTGCAGAAAAACAAAATCACCAGAATGGTTCCAGGGTTGAGGAACTTCAGTCATATAGATAGATTGGAGAGGTTGGGACTCTTTTTGTTGCAATTGAGAAGGCAGAGAGGAGATTTGCTGGAGGTATTCAAAATCATGAGGGGTTTTGCCAGAGGAGATAAGGAAAACTTGTTGTCATTGGTGGAAGAGAATGAGAGGATACAGTCTTAAAATTGGCAAAATAAGTAATGGGGATAAATCTTCTCACTCAATGAGCAGTTCTGATCTGGAATACAGTGCCTGAGAATGTGATGGAGGAAAATTCACTCGACGTGTTGGATTATTATCCGAAAAGGAAGAATGTTTGGTATTATGAGGAGAAGGTGGGGAAATGGCACTGGGTGCATTGCTCATTTGGAGAGCTGGCACTGTCATGAAGGGCTGAATAGCCTCCTTCTATCTTGTAACAATTCTGTGTCTCTGTGATTCTGAACTTAACTTCGGTTCAGAATTTTTGAAGTATGTCATAAATGGTTTAAAATTAGCACCCTTCCAACTTTCTTCTAAAAGTTATATTGCAAATGGGAATACTAACTATATTTGAATTTAATGGAAAATCTTTGAGGACTGTGTTATCTTTGGGTGAAAGTCTACTCCTTTCTGAATATTTATGTATTTGACATGTCTGAATGTTGAAGATATGATTTCGTTGTCTACAGCAACAACAGCTTTCATTTAGAAAACATCTTTAATGTTGTGAAACTTAAAAATGTCTTTCACAGGAGCATTAGCAAACCAAATTTACATTGATCCACCTAAAAGGTATTAGAACAGGCAATGGAGGCAGGTTTCAAGGAGAGTCTTAGAGGAGTGGGAGGTAGAGAGGCATTAAAGTGTAAGGAAGGAATTCCAGATATTTGGATCTCCGCAACTGAAGACAAAGTAACCAGTAAAGGTAAAGTTGCTAGAGGAGAGTTGACGAGTGGTGATTTAACCTGATGGTCACTGCACCTCAAGCGAGGGGCAAAGTTGAGAAGGTGGAGCCTTCCTGGATAACCTCAGCCTGTACTCAAATTGATCCCACACTGTTGGTGTCTCTCTGCAACTTGGAACCAGCTGTACAGCCAATTGAGCTAAATGGACCTCCACCAACCTGAACACATAAACTATCCTGACAATTCAGTGCTGGGCTGAAGGAGCCCTGCATTGTTGTAGCTGATCGGGTAAGGCCCTGATTATTTGTTCAGATGGATGTAAAAGTTCGTACGGCATTACTTGAAGAGGCACTGGGAGTAGTCCTGCTGCCCTGGTCAACATTCCTCTATCAGCCAACATTCCTAAAATCAGACTACCAGACCGCCAATTTATTTGTCATTTTTGGGATCTTGTGGAATAAAATTTGGCTGATATACTTGTCTCCATAACACCAGTGACTATAAAAGTAATTCACGAGCCATAAAGCATTGTGGGATGTACTGAGGGCATGATAAAATGTTGTATAAATATAAGTTTATTTCTTAAAAGCAGGCAAAATTCCAATTTTTCATTAAAAATCAGAATTTCACTCCAGGGGCAATCTTAACATTGGAAAAGTGGTGTTTAGTGGTGTACATCGAAAGATCCAGTACTATGGTTCTGTGGTTCTATTATACATCTCTGCTGATCTGTCTTTCCACTGAAGTCCTCAGTATATTACCAGATGAAAGATTTACTAAAGAAACAGCTGACACATTATAAACCTTTACCAATGTTTGAGGAATGCTCATGTAAAACGCATACTTAATAGAAAACCCAGTGCCAAAGGAAATGCTGCACATGACATTCTTATTTCCTAACAGCTGAGCCCTTTGACACCTACATGACACAGGAACTGATAAGAGGCTGTGGATAAAAGCAAATGACTGTGGATGCTGGAATCTGAAACCAAAAGAGAAAATGCTGGAAAATCTCAACAGGTTTGACAAAGGGTCATCTGGACTTGAAACGTCAGGTCTTTTCTCTCCTTACAGATGCTGCCAGACCTGCTGAGATTTTCCAGCATTTTCCCTTTTGATAAGAGGCTGTGACTATTTCTATTATTTCTAGTGAGACCAAGAGGATAATGAATATGTTTAGATTAGTCAAAACAAGGAATTGACAACAAATACTGGATACATCTGTATTCCAAATGAAATTTCCTGCTTAATGACAATGGGAGAGAAATTGGACTGGCTAAATGATTGCTCCATTCCTGACTGAGTCCTGAACCATATTTTGGAATTCAGAGTTTTTTGAATAGGAGTTGTGAGCTGTCAGTTCAATCATGGCGGCACAGTGGCACAGTGGTTAGTACTGCTCCCTCACAGCACCAGGCACCCAGGTTCGACTCTGGCTTCGGGTGACTGTCTGTGTGGAGTTTGCATGTTCTCTCCGTGTCTGCGTGGGTTTCCTCCGCGTGCTCCGGTTTCCTCCCACAATCTGAAGCTGTGCGGGTTTGGTGGATTGCCCATGCTAAATTGACCCTTAGTGTCAGGGGGACTAGCTCGGGTAAATGCATGGGGTTCCAAGATGTGTAGGTTAGAGGGATTAGTGGTGTAATACATGAGGCTACCGGATTAAGGCTTGGGTGATATGCTCTGTCGGAGAGTTGGTGCAGGCTCGCTGGGCCAAATGGTCCCCTTCTGCACTGTAGGGATTCTATGATTCATCTTGCCAGTTGCACTGACTCTATTGCCAAGGCTGCTCTTAGGTAGCTCCCGAGGCATGGCTGGTTATGGACGAGGAATAGGTGAAACCAAAGGGATGTGCCTAGGTCTTTATGGATCCATAGGAGCATGCTTGCTCTTTGTGGCACCAAAAAATATGACTTTGAGAAAACATTGTGGCTGATTCTTTTTGTAAAGAGCTTCAGTGATCTCTTTAAGGACCAATGCGTGGGTCTCTCAAGAGATGGTAGCACAAATTCCTCCCATTTATATCCAAATCTTGCACTGGGACCTGACAAGGTGTAGGATCAGTTGGCGTGGTGAAGCAGCCTATATGAAGCAGGCAGGCTGCTTGCCATTGTCCTGCACATCTGAAAATGACATCAGGTGGGGGTTGGACAAGGTGCCACTCCTCTTCCTGGCCCTTGCTTTCACATCCTGACCAACCATTTTTCAAACACAAAATAGATGGCTGGGGTTTGAATATTTCCCCAAAACTCTGTGGAGGAGCAATGGAAAATTAAGTGCTCATTTAATTGTTTTGAGATTTGTTATTCAATAAACTTGATTAGCTCTGCAGAGTAATGGATTTAGATGCATCTGCGTGCTCCAAAATGCCTTGTTCTTATGATGCATGATCACTGACTCCATTGTTGCTGAACTAACTTTATTAATAACACATTTTCATTACATGAACATACAACTGCAAGGCATCTGAAGCCTTGTTCCAACCAGCTCTAACATGTGTTACCTGACCTTCAACCCCCAGCCAGGTGACCCCATATGTTGTACAGAGTGTACCTACCATATAGTGTCCAATACTGGAGTCCACAACCACAATTAATTATTATCATGACATTTCCTTTTTCTAAAAAACAAAACATTTGAGACTAGTTCCTATTAGAACAAAGTAGCCTACTCAAGAACTCAGAAGAAAAAAATGGAAAATTCCGCCCTTGAAGTGCTGGATCAGGTGAGAAAAGTGTTGTGTAGCTTTCTGGTTGCACAACTGGCTTTTCTCACCATATTATCCAGCACCTAGAATGAAAAGCTCCTGTATGTGTGCCCCACACCATCATACTGGCAGCCTTAAAGAGCTGACAATGTTGGTTTTCCAAAGATCCGGGTGCCCTTTTCAAAGGGTGCTCCAATCTCTGATTTAAAAAAATATAGACCCCTCCCCCCTCCATGGACACAGAGACATCCCCTCCTACATGCACAAGGGAGCCCCCCACACGCACAAAGGGACATCCCCTCCCCCTCATGGACCTGGGGGAACCCCCATGGAACTACCCATATACGGGCTCCATGGCACTGCTTCTTGGCACTCCCCCAGCACTGTTGTCTGGCAGTGTTGGAAGTCTAACAACACCAGGTTAAAGTCCAACAGGTTTATTTGGTAGCAAAAGCCACACAAGCTTTCGGAGCCCCAAGCCCCTTCTTCAGGTGAGTGGGAATTCTGTTCACAAACAGGGCATATAAAGACACAGACTCAATTTACATGAATAATGGTTGGAATGCGACCATTCCAACCATTATTCATGTAAATTGAGTCTGTGTCTTTATATGCCCTTTTTGTGAACAGAATTCCCGCTTACCTGAAGAAGGGGCTTGGGGCTCCGAAAGCTTGTGTGGCTTTTGCTACCAAATAAACCTGCTGGACTTTAACCTGGTGTTGTTAAACTTCTGACTGTGGTTACCCCAGTCCAACGCCGGCATCTCCACATCATGAGTGTTGGAAGTGCCAGAGGGCAGTGCCAGGGCATGTGCCTCTCCCCACTGTGGGCTGAACCTATCTATGTGCCCCTAGTGGGGTCTCTTCGCCTGGTTCATTGATTGCTTCCGACCTGTTGTAAACCTTGCTGATGTGACGTCACATTGACGAGGGGGGAAATCCCAATGTGGGGTACAATACAGCGGGGGAGCCCTATAATGACATGTTAATGTGTTTAAATGAGATTCCTGACCTTGCTGGGCAGGAACTTCATTAGTCAATGGCGGGGGAGCAGGGATGATCACTCAGCGAGATCTCGCCGGTGAGAATTTCACTTTTATCCTCTCGCGGGATCTTGGGCCCATTTTGCCATTTGTGCCTGCTTTTGGCCCAAGAATCTTACCTGCCTATTATTTCACAATCTGTTTTGATCAGTCTGATTTATCTTTTACTCATCTCTGTATTTCTGGGCTCTTTTTTCACAATTCTTCCACTGGACAGTCTGAACAGTGACAGAGATGATTTCTCCAGCTCTGTGTCCCTTTCACCCCTTAGATAGTTTTCAGGAGTCTGGGGTTTTGTCTGGTTATCTATTACTTCACTAGTGGCTCCCTGGTTCATGATCTTCAGCTACACTTTCTGGTTCAGAGCAGGGTCACATTTCTTTGTTTTCTGTCGGAATTTCCGGTTTCTCCTGTATTGGAGTCTGCTTGGAGGCTGCACTATGTAAGACCTTGGTTATCCTGTGACAACAGCAGGATTCCAAGTCCCTTCCTGCTGAATCCTCACTGTCTCTGTCATGTTCCGTTCAGACAGAGGTCAGGCTCCTTGATCAAAGTACTGTTTCAGCTCCTGCTGTCACTGTTTGAGCAGGTCCTGCATGTTGTAGCTCACTGAGTGTGGAGATAGCAATTTGGGGCTCAGTTAAAAGCTTAGTCCCTAGTCTTCTCCCCATCAGCAACTGTGCTGGAGATGAACCGATGCCCTCTAATGGAATAGAAACATAGAAAACTACAGCACAAAACAGGCCCTTCGGCCCCACAAGTTGTGCCGGACATATCCCTGCCTTTTAGGCCTACCTATAACCCTCCATCCTATTAAGTCCCATGTACTCATCCAGGAGTCTCTTAAAAGACCCTATTGAGTTTCCCTCCACCACCACTGATGGCAGCCGATTCCACTCGCCCATCACCCTCTGTGTGAAAAACTTCCCCCTAACATTTCCCCTGTACCTACACCCCAGCACCTTAAACCTGTGTCCTCTCGTAGCAGCCATTTCCACCCTGGGAAAAAGTCTCTGAGAGTCCACCCGATCTATGCCTCTCAACGTCTTATATACCTCTATTAGGTCTCCTCTCATCCTACGTCTCTCCAAGGAGAAAAGACCGAGCTCCCTCAGCCTATCCTCATAAGGCATGCCACTCAATCCAGGCAACATCCTTGTAAATTGCCTCTGCACCCTTTCAATCTTTTCCACATCCTTCCTGTAATGAGGCGACCAGAACTGAGCACAGTACTCCAAGTGGGGTCTGACAAGGGTCTTATGTAGCTGCATCATTATCCCTGGACTCCTAAACTCAATCCCTCGATTGATAAAGGCCAGCATACCATAGTCCTGAGATCCAGCAGAGTCAGGTGGGACTCTTGTCTGTCCACCTCTGCCTTCTTCAACAGATGTTTTAAGATATGCCAGGATACGTTCCACCATTTTGTTGGATTGTGGGCATTTAAGATTTGATGAATTGTGGCAATTCCGAGGCCGGAATTGAACCGGGGTCCCTGGCGCTGTGAGGCAGTAGTGCTAACCATTGTGCCACCGTACGGCCCTATTATGATGTTCTGACTTTGGGATTCTGTTGATAGCAGCATCACCTCCTCATAAGAATTGGTCTTTCCCCTCTGTAATGGAGCACAGAGTTGGAGCATAGTCTCACAAGGCTAAGTGGCCCTTTTTTGAGTTGAGAAGTGGATGAAGAGACCATGGCTGGGATTTTATGGCCTTGCTTGTCTCGAAACCGTAAAATCCTGCCCGAGATCAATGGACCTTCTCATGCTCCACCCCTCCCCTCTCCAATTCCAGTGGTGGGCAGGCCGGTAACATTCTGGCCCACATTTGGAACTATTTGTGGTGTGTTCTATCACTGAGAGTAGCAAATAAATTCCTTATCCTGAAATTTATATCTAGTTCATGCGGTTCCTTTGAATTCTTCCCCTGCTAGATGAACATTTTCTTTCAGTGATCCACTCTCGGCTAAGCCAGGTCTGTTGTTGGGAAGCTATGTCAATATTCAGCCTATCAGGTTCCACATATAAAGCACCTTTCATAGACTCAAATATCCCACAGCAGTCAATTAAATATTTTTGGATTGTATTTGCTGTTGTCATGCAAGAAAGGTGGCAGCCAACTTACACAGAGGAAGTTCCCACAGCTGGCAATAAAGTTAGAGACCAGATCATCTGTTGCAGATGTTGGTTAAGGCAAAATATTTCCCAGGACACAATAAACAGGTTATAGCGAGCAACAGAATCGCATACCAATAAACAAAAACACTTGTATAATAAACACTGAATATTTGAATATTAAGCCAACTCGACTGTAAATTTAAAAAAGTTTTACTGCTTATGCTGGGTGAGTTGGTAACCAAAGATAATTGGGTAATGATAATTAAAAAAATAATCTGGAGAATGTTGCAGTGGTGTGGGAATACCAGGGAACATTTTTAAGCAGCAAGTTTTCATGTCAAAAAGGGTGGAGGAAGCAGATTCTAGAGTAACCTCTAGAATGGAATTGGATATATACTTGAATAATAAAACTTTGCAGGGCTCTGGGGAAAAAGCAAAGATGCAAATAATTGGATAGCTTATTGGAAGGGCAGACACAGGCAATATGGATTGAATCATTTCCTTTTTCACTGTAAAATTCTAGGGCCCAGAAATGGGCCTGTAGCCAGTGCATCCTTCTCAACTTAATCACCGAAGGAACAAAAATGCTGAGGCCAATGGGTGGAATTTTCCACCAGCAGGATTTTCCGCTCCTGCTGAAGTCAAAGGACTTGAATGGCCCACCCCCTCCGTGATGGAGCCATAGAATTCAGTCCGATGGGTGTAAACACTTTTCATCAGAGGTGTGCCATCTGCCATTTTGGTTCAGGAGGTAGTGCTCACATTAGGATCACATACCAGCAGCATTTGAAGTCACAGTCAACCACCAATTTAAGGAGTGCTGGCTGCCTTGGTTGTTCCATGGGTTTCTCCTGCTACTCAGGCCCAGTGAACGGTGAGGACAGTGCTGGGCATAAGAACAGATCATCAAAGTTATTAGGCAACATGGATGTCACATGAGGGCTGCAGTACTAACAAATAGCTCTGGTTATTAATATATTGCTTTGGGGGAAGATCCGACACTGCTGCCTGCCACTCTGTGTCATGCTATGGGAAAAACTGTAGGGCACAGAGAGGAGTGAATGTTGAGAATTTGAGGAGTGCAGTCAATGGTTTGCGTTGCTGATTTCTAGGATGCTATTACGATTGCAGTTGATGGTGAATACTGGTGTCCATTGAACACTATGAGGAAGTCTGTATTTTTAAATTGTATTTGTATGTTTTGAGGCTGGGCCAAGGTTTAAGGTTGTCAGGGGATAAATTAGCAGTGCACCTCCACAGTGTGCAACTGTGGCCTGGGAGGCAGCACAAAAACCCAATCATGGTACCTGGAGGCAGTGCTAAAAAAAACATCAAGCCTGCATGAAAAGTTCAGTCCATAGCTGAAGAGGCAAAAGCTGAAGTGCTATCATTAGCTCTGTGGAGCCAGCGATCAAAGGAGCCTGTGGAGGGTTTCAGAAAATCCCAGGAGTAGTTGACAACTTTGTGCTGCTGAGGGGTTGTGGCTCAGTGAAGTCCTGGAGCAGTTACCACTCAGTGAAGCTGAAGCAAAGTTGTCTGCTCTGTGAAGCTAGCGGCTGGGGCAAAGCAAAGCCCATGGTGAGTATTGGTTCTCTACTCAGGACAGCTAGAGAGCTGGATTCGTCCAGGTGGTTAGATGCTGGGATGCAGCCTGGCCATGTAATGGGATGTAGTCTTGGACAAAGTGACTGAGGGACTGGGAGGTGAGCAGTTGCTGGAGCAATTTGGGCTGGAGTTCGGTTGTCTGACAATTCATTGCAGGAGGAAGGGGGAGGTGATGGCCTCGTGGTATTATTGCTGAAACTATTAATCCAGAAACTCAGATAATGTTCTAGGGGACCCAGGTTTGAATCCCGCCATGGCAGATGGTGGAATTTGAATTCAATAAAAAAAATATCTGGAATTAATAATCTACTGATGACCATGAAACCACTGCCGATTGTCGGAAAAACCCATCTGCTTCACTAACATCCTTTAGGGAAAGAAACGTGCTGTCCTTACCTGGTCTGGTCTACATGTGTCTCCAGAGTCACAGCAATGTGGTTGACTCTCAACTGCCTTCCCAAGGGAAACTAGGGATGGGCAATAAATGCTGGCCATATCCCATGAATGAATAAAAAAAAGGAGCAGGAGAGCTTTCATGATGAGGTGGAACTGTTGTTGAGGGAAAGTTGAGGCTGTATCCTTGAAAGCAATGAGCTAAACTCCCCCATGATGGGAACAGAGTTTAAAGAACTTTTGTGACTCATGGTGATCCCTGCTATCTGGTGTATTGTTGAGAAAGTTCGGGGGACTTGTTTGGTTTTGTCTGCCATTTAATGTGCAGTTTTAGATATCTTAGACAATGTTAGTTATATGTTAGTTTTTTCTATTAATTCATGTTTAACATCCAGAATTAAGATGAAGTATAGAATGGAATAAGATAGATAATGTTGACTGTTTACTTTGTTGACTCTTCTATAGTAAAATTATTTCTGTTTGTTTGAAACCATGGAATCTTTTGGCTTTTTTCTTTTAGTAAGTAACTATTCAAATTTTATCTTCTTTACCTAACCACATTGTAATAGCCCCACAATAGGGATTTTAGCCTGCAATTTAACTTCTAGTCCTATGATTGTATCATATATTTCAGTTCCTCTAAAATCTGTAATTGTAGAAACATTCAGAGTGTTTCTACAAACCAATCTTCAGTAAATACTTTCTGCTCACGGTTGTTTTCTGAGTTTCAATTCATTTCTATGAATTCCTACCTTTGTTTTGCCCATCTATTACATTCACTGTACCCCTCTCATATAATGAATCATAAAACAATAGCATTCACTAGGTTTCACTTTCTAAATTGCCAGAAGAACTCAATATGATATATGTTAAACTGATTCCTTCTAACTGCGAGCTCTAAATCAGATTATCCGTTCTGTTCTCCACAATGAGTAAACGCAATTAACCATGAAAGCATTTTGAATTGAGGCAGTGACTTCAATTTGCTTTTACACAAAGCAAACTACTAAATATTGCTTTGTTATTTTCCTGTCCACCATGAGCTAAATTTGAATTGGAGAATTTTATTTAGATCATTATCCAATTTGCACTCAAATTACAAAAGCTGTTACCTTGGGTATATTAGAAAATTAGTAGCAGAAGGGGCAAGCAGCATCATTAACTTACACAGAATATCATCATTTAACCATTTGAATGTATCACCTGGCCAGGTTTACTTGGAAAACCAGTTAAAATACTTCCCAAATGTCTGGATGGGGAAAACACCTTATACAGGAGCTTCACATAATGTGTGGTTTCATATCCTGACCAATATTTATCCCTCAACAAATATCACAAAAAATCAGATGTTGTTATTTTCATATTGCTGTCTCTGGGAGAATGCATCTTACAACATGTGTGAGAGTATCTGGTACACACAATAAGATGATTTTAGTTAGAATCCCCACTTTATAGCTGGTTAAATATTTAGCTTTAGTTTAGTTGCGAGATTAATACCTAGTTTAATCCAATTTTCTGTTATCAGTAGAGACTGAAAGGGTTGGGACTATACATCTTAGAGATGTGTGGATTTAGGGAGTTGATTGAACTTCAGAAGATGCCGAAAGGAATAGATTGTGTTTGTGTAAACGTTTTTTTTTAAATCTCAGTATGTTAGGGCGGACCATCGATCACGGCCTCAAAGTATACAGGGCCAGAAATGAAGTTGGATATCAGGAGGCGGTGCTATTCCTAGAGAATACTGATACTGTGGAACTGCCTGTGAATCCTGATGCTTCAAATCCTTTCAAGGGAAAGCTGGGCCAATTTCTGGCCATGGCAGAGAACACCTTGCAGAAAAAGTGGGCATTAATCAGGATTAACGATATCTCTTGGACTAATTTTGATCACCTAAATGGGTCAGAGAGGATTTTTCTTGATTTTTATCTCTGAGTGGCTTGGGTTTTTTGACCTTTTGAGAAGATTGCATGGTTTTTGTGTTGGGGTGGTTGGGTGGTGGTGGGGGGGGGGGGGGTAGTCTATACTTTCTGATACACCATGCATTGTTGAATTGTGGGACTGGGTGAAGCAGTGTGATTTCTCCTGTTAATCATTGTTGTATGCTTGTATATACAAGTCCTTCTGATCACAGGCAATGTGAGATCAGCTGTTGGACATGACAGACGATACTCAACCTGAGAGAATTGCAGTCACATGAAATCTGAAAAACACAGGCAAAGAAAACTTTGGATGCATGGAGTTGGTTTTATCTGACCTCTAGGGACAAGCTGGGAGACAGGGTAGGCCCTGTTAAAATAACAAGGGAAGGCAGGGACTGGAGTGCCAGTCACCTCCCTGTCACATGACATCTGCAAGGTAGAGGATGGCCCTCTTGCCTAAATTGTCAGTTGTGCCACTTAAGTGACACTGTCACTGACATTTGACCAGCAAAAGATCAACCTTTCGTTGTGTGGGGACACCGTATTCAGAGAACAGCCTCCCTGTGGCCTGCAGCAACATCACCCCTCTGCTCTCACCAGCCATCACCGCACCCACCCCCCCCCCCCCCCACAACTTCTCTGGGGCCTGCCTGACTCCATTAACCAACCTCCCTCCCCGACTGCACTCAACTTGTTCCGAGCACAGGGTGCATCACTGTCTCTTCTCAGCTGGTGCAGTTAATGGCCATTAATGGCCACCCCTCCTGGTAGTGTTGCTGTGACTGAAGAGCTGCCAACTCTCTGATAGAAAAGCAGCTCTTGGAGTTGGCTTGTTGAACCCTAATGGGAAAGGAGCCCTAACAGTAGCTCATCAATTGCATGATAGACCTAAAGTCAGGCTGTGGCATCCACCAAATGACCAGGGCATGGTTTTCCCTGGTCTTTGCCCCCCGACCCCTTCCCCTCCACCCGGCAAAATTCAGCCTGTAGTATTGATAATATAATTTCAAAAGTGGCTTAATAAAGTCAATGTGTGACGGTGCTGGCTTCCTGTGTTTATGTAGACTGGAGAATTAGAAAGAGTTTGTGCCATTTTCAGCTATTTTCCGAATGGAAATCATGAGTTGGAAAATGGCCGTGTTTACATACTTTCATGTTACATGCCTTCCAACATTCCAGGAAGTATCTTTTAAAAAATCTAAATTAACATTCAACACATTCACTTAGCAGAGAGTGGAAAACTACTAACGTCCTTTAAGTGATTGCTGTTGTTTCTCGAAATGTGATTGGAGATTGGCTATATCATATTCATTGAGCAGATATTAAATTCAAGAAAATCAGTGAAATGGACTCATGTTTAACTAATTCCTTTGTGACTGTTAATATTTATCAGGGAAGATTCCTCCCCACCCACCCCCTTTCTAGCACTAGCCATAAGAAAAGGGTCTCAATAGCTAAATGGCCATGATTAAATTTAATCATAAAATAGAATACTGTGGATGCTGGAAATCTGAAATAAAAACAGAAAATGCTGGAAATACGCAAAGAACAAAGAACAGTACGGCACAGGAAACAGGCCCTTCGGCCCTCCAAGCCTGTGCTGCTCATTGGTCCAACTAAACCATTCGTTTGTATCCCTCCATTCCCAGACTGCTCATGTGACTATCCAGGTAAGTCTTAAACGATGCCAGCATGTCTGCCTCCACCACCCTACTTGGCACTGCATTCCAGGCCCCCACCACTCTCTGTGTAAAAAACGTCCCTCTGATATCTGAGTTATACCTCGCCCCTCTCACCTTGAGCCTGTGACCCCTCATGACCATCACCTCCGACCTGGGAAAAAGCTTCCCACTGTTCACCCTCTCTATACCCTTCATAATTTTGTACACCTTTATTAGGTCTCCCCTCATTCTCCGTCTTTCCAGGGAGAACAAGCCCAGTTTACCCAATCTCTCCTCATAGCAAAGACCCTCCATACCAGGCAACATCCTGGTAAACCTTCTCTGCACTCTCTCTAAAGCCTCCACGTCCTTCTGGTAGTGCGGCGACCAGAACCGAATGCAGTACTCCAAATGTGGCCTAGCCAGTGTTCTATACAGCTGCAACATCAGACTCCAGCTTTTATACTCTATACCCCGTCCTATAAAGGCAAGCATACCATATGCCTTCTTCACCACCTTCTCCACCTGTGCTGCCACCTTCAAGGATTTGTGGACTTGCACACCTAGGTCCCTCTGTGTTTCTATACTCTTGATGGCTCTGCCATTTATTGTATAACTCCCCCCTACATTAGTTCTTCCAAAATCCATCACTTTTCATTTATCTGGATTAAATTCCATCTGCCATTTCTCCGCCCAATTTTCCAGCCTATCTATATCCTGCTGTATTGCCCGACAATGTTCGTCGCTATCCACAAGTCCAACTATCTTCGTGTCATCCGCAAACTTGCTGATCACACCAGTTACACCTTCTTCCAAATCATTTATATATATCACAAATAGCAGAGGTATTGAACACTATGAGGAACACTCAGCGACATCTGTGAAGAGCGAGAGAAACAGAGTTAAGGTTTCAACTCTGTGACCTTTCATCAGAATTTGGAAATGTTAACGATGTTGAGTAGGGGCTGAGTCGGAACAAGGACAATAGGAAGGTCTGTGGTCGGGTGAGATTGAATACATGGAATCCCTACAGTACAGAAGGAGGACATTCAGCCCATCGAACCTGCACCGACAACAATCCCACCCTATTGCGGTAACCCCACATATTTACCCTGCTAATCCCCCCAAAACTAGGGTCAATTTAGCATGGCCAATCAACCTAACGCACACACCTTTGGACTTCGGGAGGAAACCAGAGCACCCAGAAACAGGAAGAATGTGCAAACTCCACACAGACAGTCACCCAAGCTGGGAATCAAACCCAAGTCCCTGGAGCTGTGAGGCAGCAGTGCTAACCACTGCGCCGCCATGCCACATCCCCGCCGCTGTGCCGTGCGAAAAGTTAGCTTTCCAGGGCAAAGGGAATGGTGATGGGACAAGAAAAGAAACAGAAAGTGGAGTTTTATGGCCCCTCCCTCCGACAGGATCTTCTGGTCCCGCCATAGTCGTTGGAGTTTTGAACCGCTCGCCTTATTTCCTGGCCTTGCCCCTGCACCATGGGGTTGTAAAATTCCACCCAAGGAAACAAAAGATGTGCCTAGAATGAGTGCGCTGCAGTCTGAAAGAAAAAGAGCAACAAAACAAGCAGAGAAAATGAAACAGAAAGGGGGCAGAGTTTAAATTCTGAAATTATTGAATTCAATGTTAAGTCCAGAAGCCTGCAAAGGGCCTCATTGAAAGGTGATGTGAAGCTTACCTTGAACCTCAGTGGAACAGTGCAACAGGCCAAGAACAAAGATATCAGTGTGAGAGCAAAGTGGAGAATTAAAATGACAGGCCACTGGAAGATCGAGTCATGCCTGCAGACAGAACCGCGCAATCTTTGTTGGCCAAGGACACTGCTGCTTACACATGGAGTTCTACTACCCAACTGATACAGGTTTATTCTGGTTTGCTGTTTTTTTTACATATGTTAACAATGACCACAAAAGAGTGCAAGGATACTCCTGTCCCCTTCATGAAAAAGGTACACAAGCTGCATGCATTTCTTGTTTTTCATTTATTTACAAACCCAAATTAACCGCTGGTTTCCTATTCCTATGAGGATACCAACTTTCTTAACTCAAAATTTCACAACACGGGGAAGGACATTGATTCATATGGGCCCGAGTCTGAGAAGTTTTCTTCAACATGTGCCATTAATTGTGACCTTAAACTTCAATTTGCACTTTATTCAGCACATCTCTCTCTGAATCTGACCAGTCTGGATCTATACTGGTTTCAGGCACAACTTGTGCTGGAGTAACTATTGATATTCTACTCATGTCCCAACTATCCAATTCATCAGTCTCATTTGATTCTTCCCAACTTCCTTCTTCTTCATGAATCTCTGAAGGTAAAGCATAATTTAAATCTACAAACTTAATCTTTCCACTACAAAAATCCAATATCTATGCTGGCCACCAATTGGTAAAATAGTCCTATACCCTTACCAATATAGGTGAGTTGTTCTACCATTGTCATGTGCCGTTACATGTGAAAAGAAAAATACCTCTTCCCTGGTGAGTTCTACCTCTGATGGGGATGGTAATCTAGATATTGCATCGGCATCACAATGATATTCTTATCATCTGTACTTAATGTCGTACTGATAAGCAGGCAAAGTCAAAGCCTGCTTTTGAGTTGCAGTTAAACTGGGTAGTGTGGACTTTGGATTCAAAATAGCCTTCAGTGGCTAATGATTAGTTTCAATCATGAAACCATGACTATGCAAGAATTCATGAAATCTTATTATTCCAAAAATCCAAAGGCAATGCTTCATGTTTTATCTGAACATATTTTCTCTCACTGGTATCGAGGGTGGATGAGGCAGATGCAGTCAGTCTCTCCCCATCATTATCCAACATGAGAGATCGCAGCACCTATTCCAGATGTGGAGCCATCACATCGTAGTTTAGGACAAATTTTCCAATCCTGCCCGCCGCAGGAACCATTGTGGGTGGGATGGAAAATGTGATGCACCATAGTTGACCTCGGGCGGGAATTTCTGGTCGCAGGCAGGCATGACCGGAAAATCTCGACCTTTGTACTGTACAAGCATTGTACCATCTTTCAATTCACTTTTATACAACTGGAAAGTCTTGTCACACTCCCTCATCCAATTCCAAAGCTTACCCTTCCTCGAGAGTTCATTCACTGGATGCAATGAGGTTGCCAAATTGAAATGAATTTAATGTCATAATTCATTAAGCCCAAAGGGACCTGAGCTCAGAGATATTCTGAGGGTGCGACACATTTCTTATTTCTTGAACCTTATTCTTGTTGGAATGTGACCCATCTTTATCTGTGATTTAAATACAGAGTTTTGAAACATTTCACATTTGTGCATATTTACCCAAACTCCACATTTTTCCAAATATTGGAAAATTTTATTAATCCTGTCATCATGGTCTGCCTGTTTGGAGCTGAAATAAGTGTCGTCCAAATGGGAAACGACTCCCTAAATTCCTTACGAAATTTGGTTCATTACCTCTTGAAAGATTCCAGGGGCTGCAGAAACGCCAAATGGCAGCCAATGTAATGGAAATGACCCATGGTGCGCATTAATAATTAAATATGATTTGGATTCATTGTCTAACTCAAGTTGCAGGGAGGTGTCTGTCAGATCTAAATTTTGAAAAAATAATCTGGCCTGCTGACAACATTGTGAGCAGATACTCTGCATTTGGTAAAGTATTGGGCGGATATGATTCTAGTACCTGATTCAATTATTTATAATCCCCACCATTCTTACACGACTGTGTGACTTTGGTACTAGCACCAAGGGAGTAGGCCAGTTATTGTGTTCTACTTTTGAGATAAAGGGCCAGGACTTCTGAAGAGTGGCAATCGCAGTCAGATTGCCACTCCACTCCTTTTAACTTACACTAGACTGCAGCTGCATATTTCTTGTCCAACCTTTGACTCAGGCCAGGTGAGAACAATGTCGAACAGCAGTTGCCACATTCCGCACCCCCCCCGCCAACCCCCCCCCCCACCCACCCAGAGGTCCTAACCCATTCCCCCCCCCACCTCCAACAGTCCTGAACCCCCAGCAGTCCCGACCCATCCTCCCCATCTGGATGGCCAGCCCCGATCACCCTCTCACTCCCCCCTGTCACCATCGCTAAGTAGAGTGGCAGCGGGACCCCCTCCCCCCCATCACCTCTATAGGCTCTGCCCACAACAGGCCCTGCCCACAACAGGCCCCACCCCCTCTGGCCCCACCCCCTTAGTACTGCACAATGCTCAGTGGGAAGTGCCAAGGTGTCCCTTGGGCAGTGCCAGGAGGCCAGGCTGGCACTGCCAGGCTGGCACTGCCGAAGTGGCACCTTCCCTTAGCACCGACCTCCTGGGGGGGCCTCTGTTCCCTCCAGCGGGGTTGGGCCGCCTGTTCCCCGTTAGTGGGGAGCTGTGGTAAAACCGGCTGGAGTGAAACACTCCAGCCAGGGGAAGGGAAATGCTAGCGGGCCAGGAGACTTCAGTCCCGGGCCCACTAATGGGATGTAAGTTCAAATTTAAATATTGAAATTAGCTCCGCATCAAGTTCCAGTGCGGAGCTGATGACTCCAAAAACCTTTGCAGCAGAGACGTAGGAGGCCGAAATGTCCAGCCGGGTGCCCACTAAACGGCCTCTGCTGATGTTTCCCGGCCTGTTGAGCTCCTGGATCAGCACAATGGGCTGGGAGAATCAACCCCAATACTTTTCACTCTATCCCAATATATGTGACAATAATAAATCAAATCAAATCAAATGGAATGACATCAAATCAAATCAAAGGAATCATGCCTTTGATTGCTGGTACCTGAAGCTCTGGAATTCCTTTCCTAAGCCTTGCTTTCCTCCCTTTGACACTCCTCAAAATCTACTTATTTGGCTTTTCTTTTGGTCACTTGTCTAACATCTCCTTATGTAACTCAATGTCAAGTGTTGCCTTGTAACACTCCTGTGAAGGGTCAAGGGACATCCTATTACTAGCATTATTAAAGGAACTAAAGTTGTTTTTTCATTTGTCTTAAAAAAATGTCCAGAAGCAACAACATATTTCAACCTGGGTGGATATAAACAACAAATATAATAACTTTAGCCGTTGTTGGTGCTAAATCAAGATGACTCATCATTCAGTGGCATTTCTAATTATATGCTGCCTTTCCTCTGTGCAAATAAACTAGCTTTGAGGCTATCCTGAAATTAATGGCAGAGCAGTGAATTGTTACAGAAGTCATCCATTTATAAAAGAAATGATTTAATATTTGAGAGTGAATTTGACAAGTCGGGAAATTATTCCAGAAGCTAATTATTGCCTTTCCATAATAATTGAAGAGATTGATTAAGGAGTTGTTCAAGCTTAATAAGATTTTCTGAATGAAATTGCAATTCATTAGAATATTCCTGCTTAATCTTAACAACTTTTTCAGATAATGCAGAAAAATCCCTTTCAAATCCTCGGTAGATTTCATATTTTTGGTGTTCAAAACACCAGAAAGGAGCAATAGCTGGGCATGTCAAATATGCACGAGGAAATCATCACCAAGTCTCAAGATACATAATCAGAATTTTTGCCACATCTGGCAGATTGGTTCCTCGCAAATGAGCTGTTTGCAATATGGCAATAATTAGATGTTTGTTGTTGAATACACAACAATCTCCTCAAACTTATAAACAAGTTTTTAGCCATTTCAATCAGCTCTTGTATGAATGGAACAGGGACATGCGCCAATGATATTGGCACGCCATTAACAATAGATCTGAGGCCCCAAATTTGACCTGATATCCTACAGTGGGAACAATTAAAATTGTGGCCATAATTTCATCTTTCCATAGCCCTAGCATGGACTTGGCCACGATCAAGGTTTGCCCTGCCAACTGGAAGCACTTTACATCTATTGCATCCAGTCATTCTTCTTCTTTGGCAGCCTCTTAGGGTCGAGGATGACTTGCCTCCACTCTGGGGAAGTGGGTTGTGCCGTGACTGAATAGTCCAATCCTGGAGCTGCAGGCTCTGCCACAGGTTTGGCAGGTGGTGTTTGTTGAGGTGGGTGGGTGGGACGCTCTGGACTCTGTGCTCTCTTTCCGCTGTTTACGCTTGGCCTCCGCATGTTGCACCTGGTGACGCTCGAGGTGATTTGCGCCTTCGCGGATGCTTCTTCTCCAGTTTGTGTTTCTAAGACAAGTGATTCCCAAATGTCGATGGGGATGTTGCATTTATTTAGGGAAGTTTTCAGAGTATCCTTGTAGCGTTTCCTCTGCCCTCCTAGTGATCACTTGCTATTGCGGAGCTCAGAGTAGAGCACTTGTTTCGGGAGTCTTGTGTCGCAGCTGGCCGTGCGTGACCAGTGCCTTGATACTGGGGAGATTGGCCTGGGAGAGGACACTCACATTGGTATGCCTATCCTGCCAATGGATTTGAGGGACTTTGTGGAGGCAACGTTGGTGATATCTCTCCAGGGATTTGTCTATGTTTCTGATGCTTACAGGAGGATGGGGACGACGGCTTCTCTGCAGACCATGAGTTTGGTGCTGGATTGGAGATCTTGGTCTTCGAACACTCTGTTCCTCAGGTGTCTGAAGACTGCACTGGCGTATTGGAGTCGATATGGGATTTCGTCATCGATGTCTGCTCGCACTGAGAGGAGGCTCACGAGGTATAGGAAATGATCCACATTGTCCAGGGTCTCACCATGGATCTTGATGGTTGGGGGGCAGTTTTGTGTGGCAGGAGCGGACTGGTAGAGAACCTTTGTTTTCCAGATGTTTAGCCTAAGGCCCGTTCTTCCATATGCCTCGGTGAATGCATCAATGATGGTTTGTAGCTCAGCCTCTGAGTGTTCGCACACACACAGGCATCGTCTGCGTGTTGCAGCTCAATGGCAGAAGTTGGGGTGGTCTTGGTTTTGGGCTGGAGGCATTGGAAGATTAACTGTTTTCCGCTTGTCCGGTAGGTTGGATCCACTCCAGCGGGGAGCTTCAAGGTGATGGGGTGGAGCATTGCAGCAAGGAAGATGGAGAAGAGCGTTGGTGCAAAGACACAACCCTGGGTGACCCCAGTTTACACGCGTATTGGATCTGTGGTTGTTCCGTTGGTGAGGAACATGGCTTGCATGACATCGTGGAGCAGACGGATAATGGTAACGGATTTCTGCGGGCAGCTGAATTTGGAGAGGAAACCAGTCATTATGCTCCTTAAAATCTAGCACCCAACTGAGACTGGAGTTACAATGACAAAAAGAGTCTCAGAGAAGATACATGAGGATGGGTGTTACTTTTATTGTGTGTCAGGTATGCCTCCAATCTTTCCTCAAAGACCTTAAGATTTTTTGTAGAATCATAGAGTGGTTACAGTATAGAAGGAGGCTGTTTGGTTTCTGGTGCCCGTACCAGTTCTCTGCAAGAACTTACTCCCACTTTCCCTTCCTTTCCGCCGCTGGGACACTAAGGGGCAATTTAGCATGGCCAATGCGACTAACCTGCACATCTTTGGACTGTGGGAGGAAATTGGAACACCCGCAGGAAACCCATGCAGGCATGGGGAGAACATGCAAACTCCCCGAGTTCTAGTCTCTCCCACAAGGAAAAACCTCCTCTCAGCATCCACCCTGTTAAGTCCTCTCAGGATCTTATATGTTTCTATAAGATCATCTCACATTCTTCTGAATGCTGACCTGTCCAACCTTTCCTCATAAGATAACCCCCTCATACACAGGAATTATTCGAATGAACCTTCTCTGAACTGCTTCTGATTGAATAATATCCTTTCTTAAATAAGGAAGCCAAAACTGTAGTAAAACATCCCTATCTTTATACTCCATTATCTTGCAATAAGCAACAACATTCCATTTGCTTTCCTGATCACTTGCCAAATCTGAAAATTAACTTTTTGTGATGCATGTACCGGGGCAATAATATCTTTCAGTGACTCCGAGTTCTACAATCTCTTTCCATTTCGATGTTGGGATGCGTTTTTATTTTTTCTGCCAAAGTGGACAAGTACTCATTTTCTGCATTTATACACCATCTGCCAATGTTTTTACCCACTCATTTAACCTATCTTTATCCCTTTCAGGGCTCTTTCCATCCTCTTTTATCTATCTTTGGGCCATCAGCAAATTTAGCAACCGTTCATTTGTTCCCCTTTGGGCGGCACGGTGGCACAGTGATTAGCACTGCTGCCTCACAGTGCCATGAACCCGGGTTCAATTCTGGCCTCGGGTCACTGTCTGTGTGGAGTTTGCACATTCTCCCCATGTCTGCGTGGGTTTCCTCCGGGTGCTCCGGTTTCCTCCCAAATCCAAAGATGTGTGGGTTAGGTTGATTGGCCACGCTAAATTGACCCTACTGTTAAGGGATTAGCAGGGTAAATGTGTGGGGTTACGGGAATAGGGCCTGGATGGGATTGAGATCGGTGCAGACTTGATGGGCCGAATGGCCTCCTTCTGCTCTGATTCTATGATTCTATGATAATGATTCAATTCTCTTTTGCAAGCCATGATTAAATCTGGCCCCACCACATTCTCAGGCAGTGCATTCCAGATCCTAATCACCCTGCTGCATAAAAATAGATTTTCCTCATGTCACTGTTGCTTCATTTGCCAATCACCTTAAATCAATGCGCTCTGGTTCTTCATTCATCTGCCAATGGGAACAATTTCTCCCTATCTTCTCTGCCCAGACCCCTTGTGATTTTGAACATGTCTATACCAAATCTCCCAATAATCCTCTCTTCTCCAAGGAGAACAGCCCTAACCTTTCTAATCTATCTACATAACTGAAGCAGAGTGACCAAGTATTTTGGGCTTCCTGGGATAATCCTCCATTTCAGGCACTTGTCTTGCTTCCTGGATGGTCAGCACCCAGGATGCTACATATCCCATATTTGCAATCATCAGATTCTTTTGCATGTGCAGATAATGTCCAGCCGACCAGAATGGTGGGAGCCCGTGTCAGATTTTGCACTTGGACCTCCACTGATTGTGCACAAATGAGTTCCCCTTCGACTCGCCTGGTGTCTGATTAGTCTACCCGTTTGGGTAGACTCATGTGTTTAAAAGTCCTGGCACCATATACCTGTCCAGCAAACTCATATCAGTCTCTCCAGCCCACCACCTGTCTTTACCAGATCGTGCAGGATGTCAGCAACGCAGAGGGAAAGGCTAGCAGACTCAAGAAGAAGACTTTTCTCAATTCAACCACCCTTCCCCTGAGCCCAGCACCTGTGAGAAGCCCAACCCCACTTGGACCTCTACCCACTACCTGTGGAGTTTTCATGTATCCCTTTTCAGTTAATGATGCGGTATCCCTTTGACCCTCTTGTTGTGAGATTTTTAATGTAGCCTTGTCAGGGTCCAGCTTTCCTCTCCCCAGTTTTCCCTCTGCCTTCCATTGTTCATCTTCTTTATCTACCTCTCTGCCTCTCTACCTGCCATTGCAAGTCCTCACTCCCTCCCCCCACCCCCCCCCCCCCCCACCCCTGCCCCCCACCTCCCCCACTACCTGCCCTCTTTTCTCAGTTGGGTTCACTGTCAGGCACAAATAATAAATTCTACCCATGTGTTAGATGATCTGACAATCCTTGCTGTACAATGAAATAAGCTGGCGCTTAAACTCTAACTCCATGCTTACAGCGTTCCTTTAATTGTCTGTTCTACCACAATTATACACCAAAGATGCATGTCCTGACTCTGTGCTTCCTCTTTTCTATTTTGATTGTTCTCTTCTTGTATCTGAATATTTACATTTACCTTTACTTGCTGACATTTTTTGGTTCTTTTCTTTTCCTCTCAACTCTATCAACACCGTATCTGTCTCGCTCACATACATAATGCCTTGAATTATTTTAGTTTTGCAGTTTATATTTATAATCATTATTTTGCAGTATATATATAATATATATAGTTATATATAAATACACACATATAATATGTATATATATATAAACATACACACACGCATATATATGTATCTATATATATATATATAAATTCACACATATATGTATAGCTTAGCTAAACACAAATCACACATTGCACGTAACCCTACAAAATATTTGACTTTAATTTTCAAGTGGTCTCTAGTTTACAGAACAGAATTTAATCAGAATGAAAACAGGGAAGCTGCCAATCATTTAAAAATCCAGGTCAATCAGTGCATAGAATAAAAGTATATTTCACCCTTAAGATGTTACAAGTAACAATGATTCCTTTGTAAGAAAGCAGAGTGATGGCGAATCGACTTCACCTAATCCCGCCAAACCCTGGCTCAGCTCAGAACCTTGTTTTTCCTCAGTTCATGGAAGTAGTTTTAAGTTCTCCATAGTACATACAAAGCCAAATTCCAGTTTGGGTCAGTTAAATTGCTTGGATTCTCAACTAGAGTTAGAAAGGTAATGCTTTAGATATTCAAAGTAAATTTAGCACAAAGCAGCAGCTAAAATCCAGTTTGGTGGCATCTCTGCAATCTGCAGAAACCAGTGTGTAAATCCACCTGATAGACCAATTTATGCTTTGCTTGTTTTTAAATGTATCATGGTTTGTGCAAAATTAGACAACAATCTTCCCACTTCATAATTTCTTCATATGAAAGAAAATGTCTCAACATTTAACTTGTTCTCTTCTGATTTCCTTACGATTTCTTGTTAGGTTACTAATGCAATCAAGCATTAATGTGGTCCTAAAAATACTAAACATCAAGTTAATCATGAAAGCAATTCACTTGATTCTTCCTTCCCCTATTTCCAAAACCAGCTGTCTCCACACAGGATCCTTGGTCAGAGGGACTTGGCATTGACTGAGGCACAGCTATTAACAATATTAGAGGGAAGAATTAGCATCTCACAATTTTAACATTTCTCTTGTATTCAATTCCAATCCCTTACTTTAGTGTCTTAACATCCAGAATTGAGCAAAAAACAGGTGAAAAATATCTCCATTTGTAATATTGTGAGCATTATTGGCAGCTAAAAAAAGCTGCCAATTTTCGTTTCCATTTTGGGGGCCATAGTAATGTTTTAAGTGAAACATCATTTAAATTAGAAATTCCCTTAATTTTAAATTATTCCGTGATGTCTTTGTTTTTAACATCAGTATGTTGTTTTTCTTCAGCCCTGAAGCGGACAAAAAATCTTCCGTAAGAACTAATGAACATTGACCTGAAACATTAACTCTGTTTCTCACAGGTGCTGCCTGACCTGCTGAGTAGACCATAAGACATAGGAACAGAAGTAGACCATTTGGACCATCAAGTCTGCTTCGCCATTCATTGAAATCATGATTAATCTCATACGATAATCGTCAACTCCACTTTCGGACCTTATCTCCATAGTCCTTGATTGCTTTACAGATTAAAAATCTGTCTATTTCAGCCTTGAACATACTTAACAACACAACATCTACAGTTCTCTGTTGCAAAGAATGGTCGAGAACTTCAAGTTCCTAGATGTCCAGATCACCAACAATCAGCCGATGCTATAGTTAAAGCCCACCATTACCTTTACTTTCTCAGGAGGCTAAGGAAATTTGGCATATCTGCTATGATTCTCACCAATTCTTATAGATGCACCATAGAAAGCACCCTTTCCGGATGTATCACAGCTTGGTATGGCTCCTGCTCTGACCAAAACTGCAAGAAACTACAAAAGGTTGTGAACACAGCCCAGTCCATCACGCAAACCAGCCTCCCTTCTATCGACTCTGTCTACACTTCCTGCTGCCTTAGAGAAGCAGCCAGCATAATTAAGGACCCCACGTACCCTGAACATATTCTCTTCCACCTTCTACTGTTGGGAGGAAGATACAAAAGTCTGAGGTCACGTACCAGCTGACTCAAGAATAGCTTCTTCCCTGTTGCCACCAGACTTTTGAATAGACCTATCATATATTAAGTTGGTCTTCCTCTACACTCTAGCTATGACTGTAACACTATGTTCTGCACCCTCACCTTTCCTTCTCCCCTATGTACTCTATGAACGGTATGCTTTGTCAGTATTGCACGCAAAAACAATTCTTTTCACTGTATACCAATACCTGTGATTATAATAAATCAAATCAAACCAAACATATTCACTACCTTCTGACAGGAGAAATTCCTCCTCAATTCTGTCTAAATGGGTGAACCGTTATTCTGAGATTATGGGACCCTCTGGTACCAGACTCTATTCTTACATCTACCTTGTCAAGCTCCCTGAAAATCCTGTATGTTTCAATAAGGTTGCCTCTCATTCTTCTAAACTCCAATGAGTACAGGCACAACCTACTCAACCTCTCTTCATAAAAAAAATCCCTCCATATCCGGGATCAACCTTCTCTGGACTGCCTCCAATGCCAGTATATCTTTTCTTACAAAAGGCGACTTAAACTGTTCACAGTATTCCAGGTGTAATTTAACTAGTGCCTTGTATAGTTTTAGCAAGGCTTCCCTATTTTTATACTCCATTCCCTCTGAAATAAAGCCCAAATATTTCATTTCCTTCCCTACTACGTGCTAAACTTGCATACTAGTTTTTTTGTGATTTATGCATGTGGACCCCCAAATCCTTCTGTGCTGCAACTTTCTGCAGTCTTTTTTCATTTATATAACATTCAGCTCCTTTATTCTTCCTACCAAAGTGCACACATTCCACATTTTCCTACATTATATTCAATCTGCCAAGTTTTTCCCCATTCACTGAACCTGTCTATATTCCTCAGCAGACTCTTTGGGTGTGATTTGACCTGCTGTTCATGCCACGCCCCCCACTGCAGTACAGATGGAGAACTTGGCAGCCAGCCAAATCTCTATTCACTGTGGTGGAATGGGAAAATCCTGCCAGTGTGAACGGTGGCAAGATTCTGGCCTTTGTGTCATATTCGCCACTTGCCTTCCCACCTATTTTTGTGTCATCTGCAAACTTGGCAACAATACATTCCCTTCCCTTGTTCAAGTCATTCAAGAAGAAATTAGATGTAGCTCTTGGGGCTAAAGGGATTATGGGGTAGGGGGGGAAATCAGGATATTGAATTTGATGATCAGCCATGATCAAAATGAATGGCGGAGCAGGCTTGAAGGGCCGAATGGCCTACTCCTGCTTCTAGTTTCTGCTTTTTATATGTTGTAAAAAAATTGTGGCCTCAGCACTGATTGCTGTGGCACTCCACTAGTTACAGGAGTATTTTAGGCATTTTTCTGTTTTTAAATACAGATTTCCAGTATCCACCATATTTTACTTTTGTAAGTGTCTTTTGTTCTTTTACTTCTTATCCTGGACATTTCCACAACTTCATTCTAAAAGGTAAAGTTCAATTCATGTTTCTTGGTCTGCCCTGACACGGTCCAGCCCAAGTTTCTCTCAAGGTCCAGCAATCAGCATCAATCGTAGCGAGCAATTGTTGAAGATCAATAATTATTATATTGAAGGTGCCACAAATTTTGCACAATTTCTGGGCACAGATAGCATTTATTTGTCTCAGCTCTCCCGTCAGCTATCATCCATACCTCTCAAACATTTTAATATACAAAGCAAACAGCCAAACTTAGTACAAATTGTGAAACGTTCAACATGGATTCACAATGAGACAAAACATAACACTACAAAAGGAAGTGGTGTCACAAATACTTCCAAAATGGTTCAGCCGGAGAGTAAACAATTTGTTTTCTGGTAGATGGTTGAGGACAGTAAGAAGTCTCACAACACCAGGTTAAAGTCCAACAGGTTTATTTGGTAGCAAATACCATAAGCTTTCGGAGCAGAGCTCTGCTCCGAAAGCTTATGGTATTTGCTACCAAATAAACCTGTTGGACTTTAACCTGGCGTTGTGAGACTTCTTACTGTGCTTACCCCAGTCCAACGCCGGCATCTCCACATCATGACTACCACAGATGGTTGAGGTACAGGCATGCCAGGAGTTGAAAAATGTTGCAAAATCTGTTGAAAATTAGAGTACGTTGAGATTGTAAATTGGCATAAAATCTAATAGTTACTCTCTAATACCAGACAGAAGGATCATTTGAGACCACAGGGGTGGCTGTCACCCTGGGTCACACCAGACCCAGGTATGGAGCTCATTCTCAGGTTCATGAGCCATGGCCAACGGTGGAACCAGCAAATATTTGGTGATGATGTTAGAAGAGTAAAGAGTTAGAAGTAAAAAGCTTGAAGAACAAAAGCTACTTACAGGCGATGGATCTTTCAGGAAAAGGATTTATGTTTCCTTTAATGAGGAAGGCAGTGGGAAACCTCCTAACGTGCTCTTGTCCCTCGACATTGTGCTCAATGAAATTGGAAATAGGAGGCTCCTATGAGCAACTATTCGGCAGCATCGTGGCACAGTGGTTAGCACTGCTGCCTCACAGCGCCAGGGACCCGGGTTCGATTCTGGCTTTGGGTGATTGTCTGTGTGGAGTCTGCACATTCTCCCCAAGTCTGCTTGGGTTTCCTCCAGGTTCTCCAGTTTCCTCTCACAGTCCAAAGTTGTGCAGGTTAGGTTGATTGGCCATGCTAAATTGTCTCTTAGTCTCGGGGGATTAGCAGGGTAAATACATGGGGTTACGAGGATGGATGGGATTGTTGTTGGTGCAGATTCAATGGCCAAATGGCCTCCTTCTGCATAGTAAGGATTCTATGAACTGAAGAGAAAAACGCAAACCATTGAATGCCGGAAGAAATAAGTAGAGGACATGTACCCCAGGCAGATCAATGATACATTCTCTAATAAACTGGTCTCATGTGATAATTCAAAAATATATGCGGAATGAATCTCTAAAAGGCCTCAAAAACACAAAGGCCCAGATTTTTGCTGTGACGGAGTGAGTCTCGGTGGTGCCAAAACTCCTGGAAATGGTTGAAAATTCTAAGTCCCTCCCTACCATGAACATGGCACTCCCTATTTTTGGGGCAGGACTGGAGTTGTGGTTCATATGCATATGCGTTTTACAGAGGTGTCTGGACATGAAAATCGCCAGTTACCTCCACTGAAGTGAGATTTTGGTGCAAAATCCGGAGTGTAGAGATTACACGAGGTAAGAGGAGGTCTGAACTTAGTAGATTTGCTTAGATAGCCAGGATACTGCTCTGGAGAAGTATGGTACTCTTTTAGATATAAGCTGAGGACATCTTTGTAGAGAGGTAAGGCATCCTTTGAGATTGTTAAGAGTAAGCATGATTGTATGGAGAAAGTGCATAAAGTCATTGGAACTGTCGAGCCGTCGAGGAACCATCAAAGAACTTTCAAAAAACTGTCAAGCTGTCAATGAACTGTCAAACTGTCAAGGAACTGTCAAAGGATGCCAAGGTGAGTTAGCATGGAGCGGGCATTGCAAAGGGTGGGGTTGAGGGGTATGAGTTTGCATTAGTTGACACTAAGTTGATACAGGAGCTCTAAAGGGCCAGTGGGGACAGAGGGGATATGGGGGCAATGGGGATGGACAGTGGAACATGGGTTGGCATAGGGATATGAGGGCTTATGAAGGGGGTGGATGGGAAATGAGGTGGCATAAGTGGGTATGAGGGGCTGTGGGGTGGGTAGAGGGGCATGGGTTGGCCTATGTTGCATGGGTGGGGCATAGGGAGTGAGTGTGGGGGAGAGGGTTGAGGGGTGAGGCTGGAGAGCTGTTTTTTGTTTTAATCTTTTCTTAAATAATTTAAACAATGTGCCAGAGCAGAGGAGCAGGCCTTCTGTCTAGTCCACTCCTTCCAGGGGCCCAATTTCGAATTTAGCCAACACGCCCAGCACGAAAATGGGAACTGAGGGCAGCCATTTTTAAGGACAGGGATTGAAGAGCCAGGAATTCTCCCGATTCTCTGTATACCCAACCCGAGCTCAAAAATCTGGGCCAAAGTGTTTTTGTAAAAAGCTTTATTATTTTACTGCGAGATCAACACTTTATCCCCCACAATGTTTTGAATTCAGTAAGTTAAAATGTGATGGATGTTTTAATTCACAGTAAAAAGTAATTGTCATTCATATCCCACTTAGGCTTCAATCCACTGGGATTCACATGGCTGAGCTTTCACTTATTTTCACAATCTGGCACCGATTGTAAGATCCATCCAGCCAACATCTGGATCTATTTCGACCACAATTGCAAAAATGAAAGACTTAATACTGAACTGAACAGCATAACAAAAACCAAATACTCCAAATACTTCAAATGTATTATAGCTCTACATGAATTGCAATTTTGTATCAAAGTGGTAATGTTACTGGACTAGTAACCCAGAGGCCCTGGCTATTGGCAGCATGGTGTCACAGTGGTTAGCACTGCTGCCTCACAGCGCCAGGGACCTGGGTTTGATTCAGAGCTTGGGTCACTGTCTGTGTGGAGTTTGCACATTCTCCCCATGTCTGTGTGGGTTTCCTCCGGGTGCTCCGGTTTCCTCCCACAGTCTAAAAGACATGCGGGTTAGGTGCATTGACCCCAAACAGGCACCGTAGTGTGGTGACTAGGGGAATTTCACAGTAACTTCAGCAACGTTAATGTAAGCCTTACTTGTGACTAATAAATAAACTTTAACTTTACTGCTCTGCGGACATGAGTTTAAATGCCACCCTGGCAGCTGGTGGAATTTAAATGCAGTTAATTAATAAAAAATCTAGAATTTAAAAAGCTCGTCTCAGTAATAGTGAGCTTGAAACTATCAGATTGTTGTAAAAACACATCTGGTTCATTAATGCCCTTTAGAGAAGGTAATCTGTCAGCCTTACCTGGTCTGGCCTACATGTGACTCCAGATCACAGTAAGATGATTGAATCTGAACGGTCCTCCTAAATGGCCTAGTGAGTCACCCAGCTGTATCAAACCACCACAAGTAAGTCGGTAAAGAATAAAACTGGAGGGACCACCTGGCATCGAACTAGGCATTTGAAATGACAAAGTCACAGCTTACCCAATTAATCCTCCAACATGTTCCTTACCAACAGGCATGGCAAGGTCGAAAAAATTGTCCCCATAATTAGAGAGCCATTTATAAGAGAAATTGAGCTGCACTTTTTCCATACAGAGGGCAGTGGAAATCTGGTACTCTCTCCTCCAAATAGCTGTGAACGCTGGACTAGTGGAAAGTTTCATGTCTGAGATCATAGATTTGAGTTAGATAAGGATATCAAGGCATATGGAGCAAAATAAGTCAATGGAGTTGAGGTACAGATCAGCCATGATCTAATTGAATGGCAGAACAAGCCTGTGGGAGTAGTCTATGTTTATCTATGTTTCTATAATGGTTTGTGAACAAATGAAAATAGATAACTATAAGTTACATACCCTTACAAGTATTAGACAAATAAAGCAAGGTTACATAGGGTCTTTCAATATTACTAAGTAATGGGACAGAAAGGGATCACCACAGTTTTTCACACAAACCCCATGCAAAAGGGAAACATATCAAATGTATCCACTGTAAGGCAACTGCCTCTGATCTTGAAGACCTCTTCCCATCCAACTTCCTGCCAGGATTCTATTGCTAGTCTCCGAGTTTCTCTATCTCCTTTGCAATCATTCTGATAGTGCCACCTTCCACCATTGCTTTCCTACCGCAGCAATCTCCACATTCACTAATGATCCTCCACCGTTTCCAGCACGATGCTGTCAACAAACACATTTTCCTCTCCCATCGTCTTTCGGTATTTTAAAGGGAACATTCCTTTCATCATGCCATGGTTCATTCCTTAATCAATACAATGCTCACTCTCTGCCTCATGGCACCTACCTATGCAAGAAAGGATGTGCATCACCTGCCCTTTAACCTCCTTCCTTCTTCAAGTCCAGGGCCCTAATACTCCTTCCAGTTGAAACAGTGATTTACTTGTTCTTTATCAATTTAGTATGCCGGTTTCGCTGTTCAACATGCAGTCACCTCTATGTTGGGGAGACCATTCTCAGAAGGCTAAGGAAATTTGGCATGTCAGCTCTGACTCTCACCATCTTTTACAGATGCACCATAGAAAGCATTCTCTCTGGTTGTATCACAGCTTGGTATGGCTCCTGCTCTGCCCAAGACCACAAGGAACTACAAAAGGGCATGAATGTAGCCCAATCCATCACCCATCCATTGACTCTGTCGACACTTCCCGCTGCCTCGGCAAAGCAGCCAGCATAATGAAGGACCCCACGCACCCCGGACATTCTCTCTTCCACCTTCATCCGTCGGGAAAAAGATACAAAAGTCTGAGGTCATGTACCAACCGACTCAAGAACAGCTTCTTCCCTACTGGACCTACCTTGCATTAAGTTGATCTTTCTCTACACCCTAGCTATGACTGTAATAGTACATTCTGCACTCTCTCGTTTCCTTCTCTATGAATGGTATGCTTTGCCTGTATAGCGTGCAAGAAACAATACTTTTCACTGTAGGTTAATACATGTGACAATAATAAATCAAATCAAGCGCTGTCTGGGTGATCGCTTTGCTGAACAGCTCTGTTCAGACTCCAGAAGTGACCCTGAGTTTTCACTTGCTTGTCATTTTAACTCTCTGCCCCACTCCCACTCTGACCTCTTTGCCATTGGCCTCCCTCAATATCCCAATATCCCAACGTAAACTTGAGGAACAGTACCTCGATTACACACATTATAACCTTCCGGGCCGAACTTGAGTTTAATCATTTCAGATTATAATCTCTGTCCCTACTTTCTCAGATAGAAGCTGCGGCTAATAAATTTGTTATCCGCATTTACACCTTCACCAAATCCATCTTCTACCTCTTTGCCCATCAACAGATAAGTTAATACAGTCGGAGACCGATTCTCTAAAACTATGAGGCATGATACTGATTTCTTTATTTCACATATCAGCACATTTAATCCATCTAAAGGTGGGGATGTTTTATAATTTATAGTTAATTTTTTGGTGTGGATATCAGAAATGTTACTACTACCAGTATCTAAAGTCTTCAGTTGTGATACAAGCTGAGATTTCAATGCAGCGCCAGGGGAAGGGGCTGGGAGGGAGGACAGGGCTGCAGTGGTGGGTCCATAAACAAAGCATCGAATCAGAAGAGGCTTACTTTTGCTTTAGTATCAAGGGAAGCACAGTAGCGCCGATGGAGATTGAGCCCTATGAATGCAGATATTCCTTTTTGCATGCAGAAAGTAAAGCCACATTAAAGCAATTTTTGTATTGACAGCCAGGAGGGGCAAAGCACAAACAGACCAATAAATAGTGTCATTTGATTCTTAGCCATCATAAATCACTCAGGTATTAGTTCTTTCTGGATGTCACACAAATGCAATTCATCACTTAAATGGACACCTTTGTTCTGGTACTCTGACAGCATCCTGTATCTCACACTTAAACAGTCTGTGTGTAATCATTCTGGATTTGCTTAATCTGAAAGCTTTAGTCACTCTCATGCTTGAGAGCTTGTGGAGAGCCATAGTTAACATTAAATTTAACATCAAAGGACTCCAATGGCCTATTGATACTTAATCCACCTAAAAATAGGAATAGACTTATGGAGCAGTTCAGACTAAGTTTAAAAAGGGTGTTTGTTTTACACCAATTCAGGTGTCTTCACTGAACACAGATGTTTTTGTTAGGCAAAAGCTGAGCAATGAATAGTTTTAAACCCAAACTAGATCCAGAGCAGGTACTTTCAGAATTATTGCATCATTCATGGATTCATCACTAGTTAATGACAAAGCCTAGGTTTCATGGAGTCATGGGCAGAATTTTCCCTTCTGGAGAGTGTAGTGGCGAGAGGGTTTCGTGGCACGTTTCCCAGTGGGCGGCGTGGCAGGAATTCACATCCGATTTCACGCTTGCATGCTCATTGCTTATGCTTCAGTGAGTAACTCTTCAAATCACATGGTAGGATTGGCATGGATTCATCCATCCCACCCTCACCCTAATTGGGTCAAAGGTCTCTGCACCATATTTAAACACGCACATTATTTTCAGCAGGCTAACTTCTTGCAGAAAAATCTTGAGATGGCTCCACCAAATGAAAAAGCTGCTCCCAGGTTCAGCAATGAGTCATTTAAGGCCCTCATCCATAGAGTCTGCTGGTGCCGGAATGTTAGCTAGCCAAGGGATGGCTCCTGGAGGCCACTAGCCTCACCTCATAGGCCTCACAGTTGGAAGGGAGGTCAGCTCATTGGTTGTCACCTGAGGAATGCCATCTGGTGCAGGAAGAGTGTAGTAGGGCAAACCCAGGGAGTGTGGGCTGCAGCAGGAGAGGAATGTATGGAAAAGGTTAAGCAGACAGCACTGTAGTATCCACACTCTCCGCAGGCAGACATGAAAAATTACAAATAACTACATCTCAGATTGCACTAAAACAGTCACATCCGAGGTGAAATTATTCCAAGGTTACAGCAACAATAAGAGTCTTGACATCACTTATCAAGCCTTCAAAAAGTCTAGAGGAGTCATTGTGCCTCTGAAATACTAATCAAGTATCAGGGAAATGGGACAATTAACACACCATCAAAATTGGTTTGGCAAACACAACACTTTGATATTGTAAACAGGTAGACATGAGATGTCCAAAAAATGATTAAAGCTAAAGCACACAAGACAACGGATCTGTATAATGTGATCAAAAACAGAACTGTAACCAACTCAAAGTAACAATAATGCCTTGTAATGTAAAGAAAGGGGCATGAGAATATGTGAGAACCAATGATTTAGTAGAGTAACTCAGAAGCAAGCTGGAGTTACAACCACAAGTTTTGCTCTCCCTCATGCATGTTGAATAAAGCCGTTTTTGTTGAAGTTTTGCACAGTCTGGGAAGACTCAGTTTGTTCATTTCCTCCTACAAAGAGGATGAATGATCTCATCTGCTCTGCCAAGGTAAGTCAACCTACAGCTCACTCCAATCGCACACTCTCAGAACGACATTGTGCAGTCAAAGGGTTACATTGCTCAGGGATCTCACACAGTATTAGCGGGGGAGACATCAGCATTGATTGTCTCAAGAAAATGCTAATATCACCAGCATCTCATCCAACATGCTGCACACATTTTATCCTTAGCTCTTTCTGCGGAGGACTCATCACACACACACACACACACAGCGGGCATGCAGGCTTTTCAACCTCCCATCCATCTCTTCTCATCATGTTCCATTTTATTTATATTCATGCAGACCAAGCTCACTGACAACCAAAGAGTGATATTCCAGACGGGAGGAGGAACAGCAGGCATCCAGGAGCTGTCCCTCTCTGAGGAGGATGCCGCTGAGCTGGCAGGTGAAGACAAAGATCACTCCTGTGGAGAAGGTGAGAACTGCCTCTCTCAGCAGGCTAGTACAGATGAGTTCTTCATGAATTGATCACATCCTAATAATCACAGTGAATGACAAGCAATGTTGCATTCTGCCTGCTCATGGACTAAATTTATAGTATCCAGCAAGCCCAGACAGACCACCAGACCAACCATAAGCCCCATCTCCCAGGCCATCTCAGAGGGGATGTTGAGGATGCATCAGAGGACAAATCATCATGTATTCAGTTGCATCCTCCACCAGTGCAGAGAAACTGGATCTAGATTAGGCTCAGAATTACATTCCGGGTAATACCTCATTGACACATTTTCACAGCAGTCAGAAGCAGAGTCAGCCCAGGTCTCTGGCGCATGGAGGAATGCTGGAGATCAGACATCGCTGAGTCTGGGTCAGATGATGAGCCTCTGGAAGCAGCTTGCTGGAGATGCAATGGCAGGCGACAGAATATCGGGTAGTGTTGGAACAGACTAGAGCAAAGGATGGAGGAGTTGATGTTGTGGCTCCAACATGTGAGTGCCTTGAGGTCTCCATGTGAAGGGTGGCAGCCGCTTTCGAGATCTTAGTACTAGCAGATACAGGCATTTAAGAGGAAATTAGATGATTACTTAATAGAAACAATACGCAAGAGTATGGAGATAAGACAGGGGAATGGCACTAATTCATGATGCTGATGCAGGCACGATGGGCCGAATGGCCTCCTTCTGCACAGTAACAATTGTGTGATTCTGTGCTGTACATTCCATAAGTTGATTGGTAACAAAATAAAAGTTATTGATACATCCCCATTCCAACCAAGAGCACATCTGATCCAGCAGAACTTTCTGAAAGATGTGCTGGTTAGGTGCATTGACCCGAACAGGCGCCGGAGTGTGACGACTAGGGGAATTTCACAGTAACTTCATTGCAGTGTTAATGTAAGCCTTACTTGTGACTAATAAATATACTTTACTTTACTAATAGATACATTTGGAAAGAGGCATCTTGTTAGTGAAATCAGCCAAGTCAGCACAAGCCAACAACAGATTAAGATATACCCAATGAAACAGGCTCTTGACTTCTGTGCAAGGACTCTACTCACATTGCTCGAGATGTTAACTATCAGCTTGTTGAAATAATCAATATACAACATTTATATTTATTTTTATTTGCCCACAAAACAACAGAAAACTACAATTGAATTGTTCTGAAAGACCTTAGGGCATGATCAGGACCAGAAGGGCACTATGTAAATGTATATCCCTTATTTCTTTCTAATTAATCAGAAATTAATTTAATAGCCTATTAATACAATGAACAAATTCACCATCATCTCCTTGGTTTATGGGATAGACATTGTATTGAAAACCTATATTAAAATATGAATGAAGTACTGCATTTTTGAATGCAGTACTTGAATCTTTCCTGAATTTTGATCCTTCTCTCTTGATTTCGTAAATACATTTATGACTGCATTTGCATTAAAAGTTTTCCTTATTTTGATGTAACATAGGGGTTGTTGCTATATTTCATAGTATGATGAATGAGATGGTCCTATTTGAAAATCAGACACTGCACATTATTCACTTTGACAGTCATTCAGTTCCGGTATCGGATTATCTAGTGTAAGTATCGTCAACTAGAACGGCCATGATTGACCAACACACATTGATTGGTATCTGCTTGGAAAGCTAAAGAAAAAAACTGGCTATCTAAATCAATTTTTTCCAGCTTGAAGGTTAAGTGGCTTTGTCGAGATCTGCATCTGGAATAATATCCCTTAAATTTACAGATGGCTTCTGTGGGCAAATGGAGAATGAGTCTGTATCAAAGCATGCTTCCTGAAGAAAAGGTAGACATGTTTAAAAGGGGACTAGTGGATCTGACCATTACTTTGCACATTCAAAGATAATTCAAAACATAGAAATTCCACCCACTTTTCTGAGGTAGTGCTAACTCAAAATACCTTTATTGAGCAAAATATTGCTTAATTTTGTCTGATCATTGCAAAATTAGAATTCCTTTTTATAGAAGCCAAGTGAGTTACATTCCTTTTAAAAAAATAAGGATTACTGGTATTTCCAAAGATACAGGCCCACAAAATGACATTTAGTAAAGAGGTGAAGTAAACATTGGAGTCTGAAGTAGACACTTTTTTATTGTGAGATGTTTGCAATGAAAATAGAAACACGGGGCTGGTTGGTGCACTAGGTTCGCGAAGTGTCCTTTCAGCTTTAGGATGTTGGATTAAGGTCTAACTTAATGAGCATGATGAGACAAATGTGTCTCCTCTGTTGAAGGGTTTAAGTACAATGTGAATGGAATGAGAACATATTCTTCTGAGGTTCAGGTAAAGGCACAAGGAGAATTCTTCTGCATTCAACCAATGTTATACATGTTCCAGTTTGTCTCAATTATCACTATTGTTGCTTCAAAGTTGGAAGATTCAAATCCCACACCAGAGGAGGACTTCCCTCAGTTTGAGTCCAATTCCAGCCTGGGTGGAGAGCTGCCATGCTGGTGGGGGGGGCGGGGGGGGGGGGGATGGCGTCAGCGTGCGTGGTGAAGAAGCCACAGTCTGTGATTTTGGGTAATAAGGGCTGCTAATTGACTGGAATGGGTAGCCAATTGGCAGTTGCAGCTGCAAGATGGAGGTGCGATTGCTGAAGTGTATGCCTTATTTAAAGGCACCACAGCAGCCATTGCTGAGGCAACTATTTGAAAAAAGAAATCCAAGACCGAGGAAGTGAGAAGGAGAGGCGGAGGTACGGCACCTGAGACAGGGCTGCACCTTGTTTCTCAGATGCTGACCTTGAGGTTCTCCTGGAGGCTGTGAGGAAAGAGAAAGGAGTTCCTGTGCCCAAGTCCTGTCAGGGCCATTGCAAAAAACTGAGTCAGCGCCATTACATCCTACAAGCGCACCCTTCACCAGTGCAGATACAGTCATATCGGAGGGTCCTCACATGCAATTAGAGGGCAATAACAGGGGCAGGCCATAGGGGGAGACAGCAATGATCGGGAGTGGCGGGGCGGGGGGGGGGGTGGGGGGTGGGGGAGCTCCAGATACCTCCATGGTGGGGAGGGGAGAGGAATTTAGCAATTCAATCCCACCCACTCTTTTTTTTAGATGTTGAAGTGACAAGAGGAAACAGCTGGAAAGCTTCACGTCAGTTTTCTCATCAGAACTGACACTTCGCCAAACTCTGGTAAGATCAATCCCTACAGTTTTAAATTGATAGAATGTACTTTGGCAAATGCTACATTGATAACTTTCCAAGACTGTTGATAATAGCAAGTAATATTATTGCAATACCTGGCAGGGAAATTGATGATTCTAATAAACAATCTAACTGCCAGCCTGACTATTTAGGAACACTCACGATAAATTACTCTGTTTCTAACATATTGGTTACTCTTATCCTTGTCACATGCATTACAAATGATTGGAGAGGAAAACATAATTTTGTCAACATTGGATGTGATGTTGTTTTTACAGCATACACTGGATTTTTTTACAGCAAGTGCCAAACATTGATGTCATTTATTGTATGGAGTCAAAAAAATTATTTACATGTAAACAGAGGGTGTGCTTTGGGAGATATTTAGATTCTAACTTGTGTTCTACTTAAGTGGGAAATAATAATAAAGAAGCTTACCTGATTAATGGGGAACAAAGTTCAAAATGAGCTTGTACGAAACTTATGGAATCATAGCATGGTTACAGCAAAGAAGAAGGCCATTTGACCCATCGTATCTGTGCCTGCTCTCTGCAAGAGAAATTCACATAACATCACTCCCTCACCTTTTCCCCTTAGCCTTGTATATTTTCCTAATAAGATAATGATCCAATTCTCTTTTGAAAGCCACTATTGAATCAATCTCCACCACACTCCCATTCCAGATCCTCACCATTTACTGCATAAAAAAGTTTTTCCTCCTGTATCTATTGCTTTTTTTGCCAATCATCTTAAATTGATATCCTTTGGTTCTCAATTTTCCCACAGTTTTTCTCTCTCTATTCTGTCCAGACACTTGAGCAAATGTAGATACATTACTCTCTGTCTCTTTATCTCAGTAATTCATATAGATTGCAAATAGCTGAGTCTCCATCACTCATCAGTGGCACTTCACTATTCACTGCCAACCAACTTGAAAATGCTCCATTTACGCCCACTCTCTGCTTCCTGTCCATTAACCAATCCTCTATCTATGCTAATATATTACCCCCAATGCCCAAACGCCAGACCCTCAATATAGATGACATCTCTTTCAACATCTAATGCCTGAGACATTATCAATCCTGAAACCACAGCCAAACACTGGATAAATATCCTTTTGAAGTCATTGTAGGGAAGTCGCCAGCATTTTGGACAGTTTGATATTACATCTCTGGTCTTCACAGCCAGACTATTGTTTTAGCATCAACTGGAAGGAACCCCAGTAAGCAGGCTGGGTAAGCAATCTCAACTCCACAGCGGCTGCTCAATTATGAATGGATCTGATCAATGTGTGCCAAGATGCAGCAACATCATTCGCTTCAAAGATTTTTGTACTGTTGAACTTGCCAGTGACACATAGGAATGGAGCCCCACCACCAAGGAAATACCATCTGGACTCTTGAATTTGGACTCTGGAAATCACATGAACTAGTATCCATTTTCCTGCGGTACTAATGCTGTCAAATTCCTTTTTCTCAATTCCACTTTTACTGTGTGAATGTATGGAATGGGAAGTGGCAAACACTCCTTTTTCTGGGTTTTGAATATGAAAAATGAACCGACCTTCAAGTTAATCCCAACTCAAGTTTGCTATGGATTATTAGTTAAATTAGATCACAAAACATGCCACCATCTATTCCAACTAATTCAAAATGTCTTCTGCTCACAGACAGGTGATAAGAAGAAATCAGTGCAGTTAGCTGCAGTCTGTAACAGCAGCTAACTCTTTTAGAACCTGAGGATGTAAACTATCAGTTTAAAGTAAAGTTTTTTTAATAGTCACAAGTAAGGCTTACATTAACACTGCAATGAAGTTACTGTGAAATTCCCCTCGTCGCCACAGCCCGGCAGCTGTTCGGGTCAATGCACCTAACCAGCACATCTTTCTGGTCCTGGGATTTGGGAGATTTTAGCTCTTTAAGTTTCTCCAATGCTTTTTCTCTGCTGAAATTAATCTCCTCACTCTTTTTAGTCTCAATATTACTGTCAATTTTTGATATGAAACTAGTGATTTTTATTGTGAAAACAGGTACTCTCATGTTCTATTTTTTCCCTTTCTGTCAACTTTTGATGGCCCTTTGTTGGTTTTAAAACACTCCTAATCCTCAGAAGTGTTACTTTTTTTTGCAATGTTGTATGTCTATTCTTTGAATTGAATACTGTTTGTAACTTCACAAGTGATCTATAGTGATCATTCTTGCATAGTTTCTGTTTCTCAGTGGAATGACTTTTTGTTGAACATTTTGAATTGTTTGTTTAAGTGTCTCTGACTGTTCATTTACTGCCATACCTTTTATTCTATTTACCTGATCAACCTTAGCTAGTTCTCTCCTCAAACATATGTAATGGCTTTAAGTTTAAGATTCTTGTTTGTGATTGGAGTATGTCACTTTTAACTTTAACGTGAAATTCAATTGTATTATGATCACTATTTCCCAGTGGATCTTTTAATATGACATTGCTAACTAATCCTGCTTCATTACACAATATAAGGTCTAAGGTAGCTTTATCCATAGATAGTTCAACGAAGAATTTGTCACCAAAACATTCGATAAAGTCATCTTGTAGACTCTTGACAATTTGATTGCCCCAGTCTATATGAAGATTAAAGTCCCTCACAATTATCATATTTCTTTTCCCGAGCTCCATTGATTTCTTGTTTAATGCCTTGTCCAATGGTATAAAAATTGTAAGGGAACCAGAGAGCAGCAAGACCTAAAAATGCCATTCAATCCTCAGTATCAAAGAGATGGTAGTTTATAGTTTTTAAAACAACAATTCAGTTGATATATTTCGAATTTGTTAAAACTCAACAAGATAGACTTTCATCCTTATTCCTTGGAAGGAGTGCAGAAAGGTAAATTTGGTGCGGGGGTATTGCAGGATTCCTCCAGAGCTTGTTGGAGTTTACTTCTAGTTATTCTAATAGAAAGAAGATCAGGAAGGATCTATATTCCTGTTGTGTCAGCTTCCTCACCAGATTATCCACAGGCAGTATTTAACGCCCATGCAATGAAATGTTACTATCTGATCAATAAATCCAGTCTATATCAATAGTAAATGTTTCCAATGAAATCAGATAAAAGACAAATGCTGAAAAAACAGAATTTCCATTGCTGCATCAATTGGAGCCTCCTAATCCTTGACATCTGAACTAAATACACAGGGATGCTTTATTTCATTTACACCACTGGACGCAGCATTCAGAACAAATGGATCATGGTGGTTGTTCAAAAGAAAGTGTTTTCCTTTCCAAATTATAATCAATGGTGTATCTATCAGTTGGAAATTACACTTTGTTACTGATATCCAGGTGCATGAAAATAGCTTATAATGTTTAATTAAGAGGAGATTTAAAATTGAATTTTAATTGAAATGCATCTTTCGTCTTCAAATGAATAGAGAAATTCAGCCCTTAATAAAAATAATCACCAACATCAGTTTATTAAAATACAAGAGATTTTTGTCATGTCACAAACCGTTTGTGGCATTTCATGTATGTTTTATTGTTTTGGAGTTAAGAGCAATTCCCCAGAATTTAACGCTGTTATGGTTTGCAGATTGATTCACATTTCCAATGAAGCCCTAGTTGCAGCCATCTGCTCCTTTGCAGTCTTCATCCCGCACTGCTGAGTAAAATACAACACAGGTAATGTCGAATGGAAGATGGCCTGCACTTTAAACCATTCTCACATTTGGGAGTTCAATCTGAACATTTGTTAATAGCGATCTATTTTTACATATGTGTATTTCTCAACATGTGCTCAATGTGCATTCTTCAGAACCATTAACAGTTTCTTATAGCTAAGCGCAGTTCATGTGCATTTTCAAGCAGCTTTGGTTTGACAGAGTTACTGAAAAAGTGACTTATAAACCATTAATATTTTTAATATCAGATCAGGTTTTATTTAGTGCGCCTACATTTCAATTTTCACCAAGTGTGATTATTTTTAATCTGCACATTTATTAAAAAATACAAACTAAAAAAAAATGTCTTAATTTTCATTAATCTTTACAAAATGTTCAGCTGGAATCATTTTCATATTTAAACTGACAACCCACCTTGCCATACGATTCATCATTCAGGAAAGGTTTGAAATGTTAGGGCAACACAGGCTGTGTGAACAATAGGCAATTGCTATCACTGCACTCTTATTTGTGTGCTTACTTTCTAAATCAAATCTGTGAAGACTTCAACTCCAGCATCAAATACTGCCGATGTAATTTTAAAGGTTTTTTTTCTTCAAAATTAATTGTAGCATCCTGTGAAGTGCCCTGTCTCTCTCATGGGTTAAATTTTCCATTCATGCCCATCGCAGGAATCGTTGCGAGTGGGATGGAAAATTTGATGGACCAATTAAAGGTCTGTTGACCTCGGGTGATGCCCCTGTCTACATTAACGGGGACGAAGTAGAAAGGGTCGAGAGCTTCAAGTTTTTAGGTGTCCAGATCACCAACAACCTGTCCTGGTCCCCCCATGCCAACACTATAGTTAAGAAAGCCCACCAACGCCTCTACTTTCTCAGAAGTCTAAGAAAGTTTGGCATGTCAGCTATGACTCTCACCAACTTTTACAGATGCACCATAGAAAGCATTCTTTCTGGCTGTTTCACAGCTTGGTATGGCTTCTGTCCTGCCCAAGACCGCTAGAAATTACAAAAGGTCGTGAATGTAGCCCAATCCATCACACAAATCAGCCTCCCATCCATTGGCTCTCCCTACACTTCCTGCTGCCTTGGCAAAGCAGCCAGCATAATTAAGGACCCCATGCACCCCGGACATTCTCTCTTTCATCTTCTTCTGTCGGGAAAAAGATACAAAAGTCTGAGGTCACATACCAACCGACTCAAGAACAGCTTCTTCCCTGCTGCCATCAAACTTTTGATAGGACTTACCTTGCATTAAGTTGATCTTTCTCTACACCCTAGCTATGACTGTAACACTACTCTCTTGTTTCCTTCTCTATGAATGGTATGCCTGGTCTGTATAGCATGCAAGAAACAATACTTTTCATTGTATACTAATACATGTGACAATAATAAATCAAATCAAATCAAAGGGTGGGAATTTCGGTTTCGGAACGGGACGTGACTGGAAAATCTCACCCAATATTTCTTTCAACGCTTGTTTTTAACCCGAAAAAGTCAGGTTTGGATTCCGAAATTAGTCATTTGTTTCATTGATTGATTTTTCAGTCCACAAATTTAAATTACAAATCAAGCAACAGTTCTTTGCTTCTAGCAAACCTTGCTTAAATGGAAGCATGATGAACACTTGCAATAAAAGGTGAATAATTCTTATTAGGTGTTTGAAATCCTTCAGGCAGCCACCTTTGAAAGAGAGAAAATTACAAACATTTTAGTTATATCAAAAGCATAAATAAAATGATAATTATGTTTTTCTTAAGGAAAGCCTTATTCTGTTTTTCATCATTTGGAAGGTTTTATCACCACCATTGTCAGCGAAGTCACAAAATAAAACTTATTCAGGCCGAGTCCAGTCACTGGTCATTGCTAAAGGAGTGGTCGCTAAAGGCTGGAGATTGAGGTGGGCAAGGAGATGGTGGGTGAGTGGGGTGAGGGGGAGGGTGGGGGGGAGGGTGCGGTGGAGTTGGCTGTAACATGCTGAAGATGGCAGGGGGCCATCCTTGTCCCGCTGCTAAGTCATCTTCCCAGCGTTGGGGAAGATGGCAGATGGCCTTCCCACCCAGAATACAACTGAGTCACTTAAATGGCCAATTAAGGACAGTTGTGTCATTGGCTCCAAACACAAATATACCAAAGACTATGGGCTGCATTGACATTCCCAGGTCAGAAATTCAGAGTCAGGGAATTCCCAGTTCCCCAAACCCTCATCTGGGAAAAGTGCCCTTGGAAGTTTGGATTATCTTTCCGCGGGTGAGGTGAATGGGCAGTCAAAACTGAATACAGTTTGGAGACAGCACACGGGCTGCCAGGTGTAGAGGTGGGCTGGGTATAAAGGCCCACCTTGGCGATCTGGCACTATGAAAAAAAGAATAAAACCAAAAACAGCCCACCAGCCCTTACCCCTCATATTTCCTTACCCCTGCACACACTTCCCATGCCCCACCCATGCAAACCTCTGGTCCCCCACCCACTCCAATAAGTTCTCACACTCTCCATGACAACTTATGCCCCTCCTCCCACATTACATGGACCTTCATAGACTCTATGCCAACCTATGCGTCTGTACCCACTCCCATGGTCCTTCATAACCTCCACGATAACTGAATGCCAACTCATGCTAACCCATACACGCCCCCCACACAGATTTTCACAGTAACTTCATTGCATCGTTAATGTAGACCTACTTGTGACATTAATAAATAAACTTTAAAAAAATTTTAAACTTTAAACTTTACCTTTCCTCTTACACCCTCCATGCTAACTCACCTGTTCTCTGTTAATGACAGACTTCAGGACCCATGCTGAGATTAAAGTTTTTGTCTATCAATGAATTCACCATTAACACTCTGGCCCCAATCTTACCATTTTGCCCCGCCAGCTGATGGACAGGGCGAGCTGGTAAAATCGCGAGAGAGCTGAAAAATCAGATCCGTGTGCGATTTCTCGCCTCTCACGATCTTATCAACGCTGGATATCCGGGAAAATCAAACTCGCGCCTGAAAAGGGCGTGAGGCTGATTGTAATATTTAAATTCAATTTCAATTAGAATTTAAATATTACAAGTGAGCAATTGTCTGGGTTCACTTGCCTTTTGGAGAGCAGATTTCCACTCCATCTGACGAAGGGGCAGCGCTCCGAAAGCTAATGGTATTTGCTACCAAATAAACCTGTTGGACTTTAACCTGGTGATGTTAAAACTCTTACTGTGTTCACTTGCCTTTGCAGCCTTGCCAGGAGAGGTCCCAACCGACAAGGATCAGGTACGGTCCCCATCAACGGGGACCTATTGTAATGCCTTGCTGGTAGGGCTGGAGGCCATTAAGGATCTACGGGATGTTGGGTGAAGGGAGGGTGTCCCAGGCAGCCTGGCAGTGCCAGCCTGGCACATTGGCACTGTCCACCAGGCACACTGGCACTGCCAGCCTGGCACCCTGGCAGTGCCCAACGGGTACTTGGAAGTGCCTTGGGGATGGGGCCTGAAGGGGTGGGGCCAATTGGGAGGGGGTGAGAACTGAAGGGGCCAGCCGCTTGTGGGGGCAGGATGCTGTGCACTCTGCATCTGGTGATTGGGGGAGGGGGATGCACTGCAGTCAGCGATCGTCCAGTCCATGCCCGGGGGTGGGGATCGGCTGCAGAGCCCACAATGGGGGTAGAGGGATCAGATGGACCGTGCAGGGGAGCAATAAGTCCGGGCAGGGGGGATCGACCACGGAGGGCAACAATAGCAGGGGAGGATTATTGGCTGTGAAGGCAAGTGGTAGCTGGGGAATTAGTGACTGACAGATGTCTGTATTCACAGAACACAGAGTTCTGAGCACGTGCAATGGTGCCCTGTACTGCAAACCACTGCCTTTTGATGAGCTTAGGCCCTGCCCCCTCCCCTGCTGGCAGGAAACAGATTTGCATTTTTTTTTCACAGAGTGATGTCAGATTTGGTTTTTTACTTGCCCCCAAAAAGAGCACAATTCTCTCCCGTTTTCACGCTCATTTGGCACTTAGAATTTTTTTGGTAAGATTGTCTCCCCCTCTAAATTAAAAAAACCCATTCATTACATTTACCTTCCTTTTATCTTATATAACAGGAATTTGTATTCATAGTCTCACTTCAAAGACGTTATAAGTATTTGAAGTTGTCAAACTGTGACCTGCCAGGAACTCCACTGTGATAATGATAGGTTGTGAAATCAGTCATGCAGCATTGATCTGGAAATGGTTACCTTCTGGTTTATATCAACAGAGTGAAATAGCAGACATGGATTTTTTCCAAAATTGAAGACAGTTTTTTTTTAACATTTAAAGGCCAGTAGATTTAAATGCCTAGACAGACTGGCTGTTCCCTTTGACAGTTCCAATTAGTTTTTCAACCTTTTGCACACATTCATGTCCATGTTCAACTATTCCAAAAAGGCTTTTGGCCTCTCCCAAAGGGTTCTGGTTAGAGACCAATGACATTTTGTTCAAAGTTGAGAAATACAAGTTTAAGTGAGGAGCTGAAGGAAATCAGCATTAGTAGAGAAATAGTTTTGGGGAAATTAATGGGATTTAACTTGGATAAATCTCCAGGGCTTGATAATCTACATTCCAGAGTACTTACGTAAGTGACCCCAGAAATAGTAGATGCATTGGTGGTAAATTTTTAAAATTCTTTGGACTCTGGAATAGTTCCTACAGGTTGGTGGGTAGCTAATGTAAGCCCGCTATTCAAAAGGGAGGTAGAGAGAAAAGAGGGAACAATAAACCAGTGGACTTAACGTTGATGGCAGGGAAGTTGCTCGAGTTTATTATGAAGTATTTCATAGCACAGCATTTGGAAAACAATGGTATAATCTGGCAAAGTCAGCATGGATTTACAAAAGGAAAATCATGCTCGACAAATTTACTGGAATTCTTTGAGGATGTAACTGGTAGTGTTGACCAGAGAGAACCAGTGAATGCGCTTTATTTAGACTTCCAAAAGGCTTTTGACATGGTCTCATGATGCCGATTACTATGTAAAGTTAAAGTGCATGTGATTGTGGGTAGTATGGTGAGATGGATAGAAAGCTGGTTAGCAGACAGGAAGCAAAGATTTGGGATAAGTATTTTTCCAACTGGCAGGCAGTGACTAGTGGAGTACCGCAGGGATCTGTGCTCGAACCCCAATTGTTCATGTTATATATTAATGATTTGAACGTATTATCTCCAAATTTGCAGGTGATACAAAGTTGGGTGGGAGGGTGAGCTCTCTTGCAAAACAAAGTGGTGCATAATCAACGGCATAAGGAACAAATGGGCAGGAGACAAGCACAACTACATGCTGCCCTGATGGAAGAGATGGTGTTCGCTATCTCTGGAGTGGACATTGCTCAGGCCATGGCCCTTGGCAAGGCTGAATATTATTGAAGCCGATGGTGTCCTCATACCTCATCCTCTTTCTCACATCTTGCTTCTCCCTCATTCCACAATCTCTTCTGATTTACAAACTACTGATGCACCTCTTGCTTTTCATTCCTTTCCTTACAACAAACATACATCTGTGCCTTTTACCTTTCAAATATCTGCGAACTACAACTTGGGCAGTCTGCTGTGGATCAGTAAGAGATGGAAGAATGGGAAGAGTTTATTATTAAAGTTTATTTTTATTAGTGTCACAAGTAGGCTTACATTAAAACTGCAATGTAATTGCTAAGACAGTGATGAAGAAGAAATGTTTCCAGTCGCTTTTGCACTCACAATCCTCTCCAGCATGCAAGTGATGGCCAACTCCATTAGCACACCTGTGGACCTTCCATTTCGCAGCATGTTTTTCTTTGTTGGAAACAATTCAGAGAAGGTTTACTCGACCAAAACCTGGAATGGATGGGTTTTTTAACGAGTAAAGGTTGAACAGGTTAGACTTGTATTTGCTGGAGTTTAGAAGGTTAAGTGACTTGATTAAAGCAGGAAATATCCTGAGGGGTCTTGACAGGGTCAACGTTGAGAGGATGTTTCCTCTTGAGGGAGAATCTAGAACTAGGGATTATTGTTTAAAAAATAAGAGGCTGCCCATTCAAAATGGAGATGAGATAAATTTTCTTGTTGGATCATTGGAATTCTCTTCTTGAAAATGTGTCGGAAGCAGAATCTTTGAATATTTTTAAGCAAGGGCTGATATGTACTGGGGTTGGTGGGATGCAGATTTGAGGTTACTATCAGATCAGCCATGTTCTTATTAAATGGTGGAGCAGGCTTGAGGTGCCAAATAGCCTATTCCTGCTCCTTGTTTGTATGTTCACATGTCTGTGTGTTTCCTTCTGCAGATAATCTAACCAAGTTCATGTTGATGACATAAGCACCGAAGGAAAGCTTCACCGTTGGCCTTAGTTGAGCTGAAATCTCTAATCAGAAATCCATCCATTAAACATCACAGCCATTGAGCTGTCCTCTTATAAGGTACAGCTGATTCTAATATTACAGCCAAAACTAATGAAATTAAATACCTAATCATTTATTAAATCAAGCTTCATAGAGTTATCAAAATACATTTTCCAAAACCACAAATGGGACTGAGCACTCTTACAGCCAGTGGCAAACATTTCAAAAGTGATTCATTCATAAAATGAGCTATAATTTGTACGTGTGAAACTGCTCTTTTCCCTAAGCCACCCACTCCTTTCCTCTCCCAGGCCAATGTCTGTGGCTGAACCAGACTTAGCATTGGTGGCATGCTTGATACTGTGATGGACTTACTGCTACGTATCCCTACATCACCAAGACCACCCAACTTCTACACTGGTAACTTTACATGACTTTACTGTTGCCTCAGTTCAGCTGCTGTTGAAACCGTCGTCCATGTCTTTGCTACTCTAGACTTGTCTATTTGAAATCGCTCCTGGTCGATCTCACATCATCAAGCTTCATAAACTTGGGCTCACCAAAAATTCCAAATTTTAACTTGCGGAAGTCGTATTCACCCGTCACCATTATGGTCACTGACTTACATGGCTCTAGGTCAGACAACAGATCAATTTAAAAACTCTCCTGTTGAAATCACACCGTGTATATATCCACGTAAACTCCTCTAGCCCTACAATGCTTGAAAGACATTGATGTTCTATCAATTCTGGCCTCTTGCATGTTGTGACCAATGGTTTGTTTCATCTGTATTTGATTAATTTAGTCTGGTAATTGATCCTTGTACACTTGCTTGATTGTTTAAAGCTGTGGATGGAACTGGTGAGTTAAGAACTTATTAGCACACAGGGAATGTTCCAGAAAAGATCTGGGGTTTAAGTTATTATGATTTAACAAGTGTGTGCTGAAGTCCTGTAAGTTCTGATATGTTTTCAAGTTCTGTAAGTAAACTGTTTGGATTTAGAACTAGAGTCATCTTTGCATTGCTCTGAGGTAAGTAAGATTTACAGCAATTTGGTTTCCAACATAACATGGTTAACATAACACGTAACATAACACCTGCCATTTCCTTCACTCTACCATTAGCAGCCATTTCTTCATTGACCTAGACCTTCTTTAAGACGCTCCTTAAAACATATCCTTTTGACAAAGCTTTTTGTCATCTGTCTTAATATCAATGAATTGAATTATTATTGTCACATTTATTGGGATACAGTATTGTTTTTTGGGAGCTATATGGATAATACATAATGTTCATAGAGTACATAGGGGAGAAGGGAAGGATAGGGTGCAGAATATAGAGTTGCAGTTACCGAAAGGATGAGGAGAAAGATCAGTTTAATATGTGATAGGACCATTGAAAACTCTGATAGCAGCAGGGAAAAAGCTGTTCTTGAGTCGGTTTGTACGTGTTTTCAGACTTTTGTACCTTTTTCTCGATGGAAGAAGGTAGAAGAGAGAATGTTTGGGATGTGTGGCGTCCTTGATGCCTAATCTTGTTTGATAATGGTTCAGTGAGTACTTTTGGATGTTTTACCAAGCTAAAGGTACTTAATATGAAAAGCTATTGTTGTTAAGCAACATAATACGTATTAAGAAAGCATATTAAGCTTAATCCTTTGATATTTTGGGTAACAATGATCTTATGGTTGTGACTGTGAAAATTAAACTTCATAAATAATGGCCGGAACTTTCCAGCTGTTCATGCTGGGAGGATCATCTGGTCCTGCTAATGGTGTGCTCCTGCTGCGTGTTTCCTGGTAGTGAGGGGTTCATTCAATGGGCAACTCCACTGACAATGGCAGGACCAGAAGACCCTGCTGCCAGCTAATGGAGGGCTGCCTCCCGCTGCTGCCAAACATGTGATGGGTTGTATGGTAAATCCTGCCCAACTTGTTCAGTACATTTCATTGTCATGCATTTTTGAGTGGTAAAAGGTAGCTCTGAATCATCTCAAAGGCAAAGTGCTGAAGACTATTGCTAGCTCCCTCTCATCTGATTGTCCCCTCTTTTTCAATCATTGCCATTTGCTTTCAATCCCCATGAACCTTTCCTGATTGTACCCCTTGTCGCTCGATTGCCTCCTCCTCCTCCAGATTGCCCCTTCCTTCTGACTTGGACTTCTGCATAGGAAGCAACATTTTCAAAGCTTGCAGATGAAATAAAACTTGAAAAGGCAGCTGACGGCATCAAGGATAACTGCAGATTTAAGATAACACAGACTGGTGAAATGAGAAGAGATATTGCAGATAAGATTTAATGCAGCAATGTATTTTGAAGGAAGAATGAGAAGACACAATAAAATTAATCCAGTTTTAAAGGTGATGCAGAAACAGAGACTGATATTTGAAGGTGGATATCAAGGCCTTGGAGAGTGAAAATACTAAACTTAGTAGAATGGTGCTAGGGTAACTTGAGATCTGTGGAGAGCCTAGGAAAGCTGTGATTGTTCTTACAGCAGATCACTTGGTAAGACAGTTGATAACCAGAGATAGATATTTAAAATAATTAGCAAAGGAACCAGAGCTGGTCAATGCCTATCATAGATCTTCCCTTTGATTCTTCACCTTTCCTCTCGCCTTCCCTGTACCTGCTTAAAACTTGCTGCATTTCTTAACTTTTTTCAGTTCGGATGCAAGGTCATCAACCTTAGTCTTAACTCTGCTTCTCTCTCTGTAGATGCTGCCTGACCTGTTGAATATTTTCTGTTCTCATTTCAGATTTCCAGCATCTGCAGTATTTTGCTTTTGTATTAGAATTAATGAAGGTCATTGTTGGAAAGAACAACAGAACATTCTGTAAAAACTCAGCATGCCTGGCTGACCTATGGAGAGCGAAACAGAGTTAACGTTTTGAGTGCGGTTTGACTCCTCTTTGGAACCTGTCTGAATTAGTCAGGTAGTATTTCAAAGTATTAAACGTGAAAATATCCAACCTCATCTTTCTATGAAACTGAAGAGATCCTATCATCCTATATTACATGTTTAGCAAATTCCAGCAATCACTTTGAAAACGTTGGTCATGAAAGTCCTGAGCAATTGTTGACTAGCTGAACACAGATTTGGGATGGACTAAGTATCTTTGTAGATACAGCTTTTATTTTAAAATGTGCATTTTATCCAACTCCTGCCCCGATATTCTCTTTTCCTCTGCAAATGTACCAACATTTTCTGGTATAAGGAAGAAAAACTCATTGATGTAGCCACTTTCAGGACATCGCACTTTACAGACAATGATATACATTTGAAATAGACTTATTGTTGTATTATAGTGAAATATAACGAGGAATTTATGTACAGCAAGGTCCGACAAATACAATGAGAAAATGACCATATCTTTTTTTTAAAAATGTAATGATATTAGCTGAGGGGTACAGATTGGCCTGACTGATTTTCCTGCATTTGAGGAATGGGGGTTGTTGATTTGTCACAGAGTGGAATCCTGCCACTGTGTCTGGAGGGAAATCAATGGTGTTTGATTAGGATTGTCTCTGCAGTACCAGACTGATAATCAGTGATGTTATAGGGGTAGAAGGTGTGGTGGTTTTAAAATATAAGTGCAAACCTAAAAAGGCTCAAACAAATAAAGAACTTTATTGGCAGGATGTTAACACTACAGGCTGCTGTGATAGATGCCCCAGGACATTAACACTATAGGCTGAAAAGATAGACTGCCCATTTGCCCGTGCAAACAGCCAGTGATTTCATCAGTAACGCCTCCAGTCAACCTAGTGAATAAGAGGCAAAGGATGCTACTCTGCACACAGTACAGGATTGATAGTGACTTTGAAATTGCCACAAATGTGTACTGATCCATCTTTCTTCATCATGGGTACAATTGGTGTGGCCCAATCGCTCACATCAATGGGTACAAGGACTCCTGTTTTGGCAGCCGCTCTAATTCAGCCTCTACCTTGGGTCTGATTGTGTATGGCACTGACCTAGCCTTTGAACATTTTGACTAACTTTTGTCCTTAATCTTTAACTTAACTGAGATCTCCTTCATGCTTCCCAGCTCACCATTGAAGACAATGGCATGTTTCTTCAAGATCTTTGGTAGACCTGCTTCAGAATCTGGTGTGAGATTTAGCTCAGCCCAGTTTAATCTGATCTTTTCCAACCAGGTTCTTCCCATTAGTGCTGGATAGTTTCCTTTAATGATGCTTCCTTTAAAGTCCTACCATTTTTACCATGGAAAGGTCCTTGTACTACCTTCCTTCCTTCCTTACTTCCCAAAGCAAGGTAAACCTGAGCTCAGCCTGCTTCTTTTTATGTTTTGCAACACCGCTAGCTCTAAATTTGTTGTTTCAAGAGACTTGCTATTCACGGTACTTCTAGTACCATTACAGATCTTTTTGGGCAGAGCATGTGATGAGCTTCTTTCTAAAGTAGTTTTCTCCAGAATCTTGGATGATTTTTCGGTTCCTCTGTTGGCTGCGACCATTGTCTGACACCCTTCCATAGCCAGCTTTCACGTAGCGATGATTTCAATTCTTTGGTCTTCTGTCAGGTGTCCACAATGCAGCCAGACTTTCCCACTTTTTTTTTCTTTTGGACTGGCTGCAAGTGTAGTCCGTCCACCTTGTCGCCAGTTGTCTAGTGATGGTTTCATAATATAGACTGCAGGCCTCAAAGTTCAAACAAACAAAGAGTTTTATTGACAGCATGTTAACACTGCAGGCTGTGAAGATAGACTGTTCGTACGCCCATACAAACGGCTGGTGGCATCCTCTCTGTCACATGGCCAGTCTCTTAAATTGCCCCTATTCCATTGAACAGCTGCTAGTGAGGAAACACTAGAAATGAATAAACAACAAAAGGGCACCAGCAAGCACAAATGTACCTGTTTTGTGGGCTTTGGTGGAAACCAAACTTACAAATCTGCCCAGAGGGGCAGATGAAATGGTAAACCAAATGCCCTCACCCACCAGCAGAAGACAAGGAAGGACAAAACTTCTGTGACAACCTGACACTATTTTGAAAAGTTATTTTAATGTGCATTATGATGCCAGTTTTTGATTACTTATGAACAATAGTTCTGCCACTCTTTCAAAACAAATGAACTACGATAAGGTTGCGGAAATTCCAAATTTAAAACAATGTTCTTTTGCTTCATACATCATACACTGAAATGATCTGTGGCACTTCAAGAATTACTCACCGAGCCAAGCGTATCTCAGTGTTCCACATGCGTACACAGCTCATCTATCTTATAGGACAGATTGGTATGAGAAGCTAAAGCTGTAACATGCCTGAAGAAAATCACAATGTTTTTATATTTTATAAATCTTTGTTTTGGATCAGTATATGTGCAAAAGTGAACATTCTGAAATTAGGGATTATTATCCCAAATGATAAATGTTACAATCTTCACAAAATATACAACATTGCAGTGTTTTATATTAATGGCTAAGTCTGCATGTCTTTCACAATGATTCCATATATAGTTTGAATCAAGAGTATCCAAGCTCTTGCCTTTTAGGTGATGTACATGTATTGCATAGAGCTTTGTAGCTAACAATAAATCAATGTTCTAATCATCCCAAGTCACAAATACAAATTGATTTTAGTGTCCAATTTAGAACTGGAACAGTATTCAGGACGACAAAATTTAAAACATTACAGATCAGAAGTAAGTAAGAAATATGAGGACAAATGTTTCTAAGTGCAGTACCTTGGGGAAGGACATTATTTATGTGGATCAGAATGGTAGAATCTATGCCGTACTCCTTACAAAGATGCTTGGTTAATTAATTCTTATTTTAGAGGTTAAATTAACTCAGTTAATGTCAATTTTCAAATGTTTGGTTTAGCTATTTGAAAGCTATGTACTTGTATTTAATATTTACTTCCTACTCTTAACTTTGCTGACCTATTATCTTGTCCATATATAAATCACAGCATGTATACACACCAACCAGAGGTTTGTGTTTTGCTACTCACATTTGGCATAAACTTTCATAATAGCCCAGTAGTGTAACTTTGCATAAACACATTAAATAGTGAAAACAATTTGGCCATGACCCCTCATTTCTCCCAGATTTGGCCTTAGTCTCATGTTTATAACAGATTTGGCCATCGTTTCTCATTTATTCATTTCTTCCCACACTGCAATCACAATTTCTGATCGCAAATATTTGTGCCAGATCTCTGCAGCATCTCCAGGCATGTGGAGACCAGCTGGACAATAGAAACCCAATGAACCAGGTTATGGGAGGCAAAAGGCATTCATTAGATGATTATACCAAAATACAAAGAAGAAAACGAAGGGACCCACATACCAATAAAGTCGACCACAAGGAACCAGAGACTGAGTGAGCACAGACTGATGCGTTTCACTATCAGGCTCTTCCAAGCCTGATGGTTGGGAATTGCATCCCGACCAAGGAGAGGGAATAGGACAAAGGGCACAAAGTCCATCTGATTTCCCTGAAAGCAGAAGTGGATCTCTCCCTCCAAAGGGTAGTTAATTTGCAGTGGAATGTGAAATGTACAGTTCAACTGATTCGGCTTCTATCAATCAAAGGAAGCAAGGAGTCACACAGCCTTCATGAGTGGACAATGAACCATGGGCCAGGAATGGAATAGACTTCAACGTTCAACCATCCAGTTGCATTTGGGCAAAAGCTCTCGTTATCAAATCCAGTGAAACAGAAACAGGACGAAGCAGTGGTTCTGACATTAAGTTGAAACACAATTGGATTTGTAGCAAGCATGGAAACTGAGAAAATAATTGACCCAGCTCACACTGTTGGACTTAATTGATTACAGCATCAGAAAGTAAGTCTACAGTGACTTGCAGAAGAGTTAACAGGTCAGCTATGATATATTATATCACACTGGTAACCATGTTACAATAAATTGGTCTGGAGTAGAAATCTAGAAAATGAAATGCTTCTATAGATTAACTGTATATAAACATGTGTTTTTGAAAATATAGGTATGATTTAAACATCCAAAGTCAATATGAAGAGAAATAAAACTAGCTGTTCTATTTCAGAAAGTCAGTTGGTGAAGGATAGAACGGTAACCAATCTTTCACACACATTTGTCTTCATTTAGAGTTACACATTACAAGCATGTACCTTGCAACAGCCATAATTGTAATCTCTGTCTGTCTATAAAGGCTCGAAGTTAATGCCGACCATCTGAACAGAACTAAACATAATTAATACAAAGCGAACAATAGTGTCTTTAGCACCTGTATTCTCCCTTCAGGCAACATCTATTAAATGCAATTTTCCTTCCAATACAAGCAAAATAACAACAGGCATTTCTGCAGTTTATTTCCCAATTCTATGGGTAGGAAGTCAATCAGAGCTCCTTCCACTCAACTGCTATAACTTCCCTGGAAAAGCAGCTCTGAGGAAATTCCCATTTACGTCTCACTGCCCGCTCCGTGTAAACATCTTTGCCAGGATTTTCCGGTGTCACCTACCACAGGACCGGAAATTCCCACCTAAAGTCAATGGACCTCTGGCTAGTCCATCAAATTTTCCGTCCTGCTGGTGGCAATTCCCACTGTCGGCTCGACTGGAAAGTCTCGGCTCTCGTCCAGGTGTGGGATTTTACAGCTGCGCGTGCCCCAAAACTGGAAATTCCCCACCTGAGGTCAACAGACCTGTAAATGGTCCACCAAATTTTCTGTCTCGTCCACTACGATTTCCGCAGCAGGTGGGACAGGAAGATTCTGTCCTTTATTTCTGAATTGTCTTTCTTTGTGCTTTATCAATTTGTTAACTTTTACACTGTGTCACGAGTGTGTATTTATGATGCTGCAGATTTTTTGGACAATTGTCTTAAAGGCACATTTCTGTTTTCAAACATTTACTGTGAGTTGCAAAGCTTTTTTCAAAACGGAAGATGGACAGACAACATGACACCTTTCTGTGTTTGCTCAAAACCTCACCAGACTTGTATCTCTAGAGGTGGCTACAAAGAGTCATTCAAAATGCAAAGACCTCTCCGGGGATATCCGCTGATTTCTAAAATGCAGCTGTATTTTAGTTAATAACTTTATCACTTTTACTTATGTAACTCCCACCTGCAGTATTTGTAATAAATTAATCAAATTAATTAAATTAATTTTGTAATTAATTTATCTTGTTTAAAACTTGTCTGCTGGGTTATTTTTCTTAATTGAATCACTCAAATTAAAAGGGAGCCACGCACACACAACACGTATGCACACACTTAGCTCATGGGCCACCTCAGGTGGCCTTTTGTGTGGTCATGACAATTAGTATGTACGCTAACTCACCATATTGGCAAAACAACTAACTATACTGATAGGACTTCAGGAGTACAAATCCACCTGTTTATTAAATCACATAAGTTTGTTAGAATATCCACCTCTGTCTAAGTTGTAAGGAACCAAAGGTTTATTATTTTTCCAGTGCTGTTTGTTACATGATCTGCAGGCAAATATGCTATAATTCAGTTCCTCCAAATTTGCTAAGTCTTGTCCACCTATATCTTTCAGCAAGTACAATAGTCGGGTAGAAAGCCAGACAGAATACAAAGATAGCATGGGAATTTGAAAAAAATGATAAAAGAAGGACAGAGAAGGGGGTATGAGAAAGCATTAGTAGATAACATAAAAGGGAAACCAAAAATCTTTGATCATTATATAAATTGGAAAAATCAGTTAATGGTGGAGCCAATTAGGGGCAAGAAAGGAAATCTTGAGTTGGGGCAGAGGGCAGGACAGAGAAACTGAATGAATACTTCGCTCCTGTCTTGACAAAGATGATGAAATTAAAAAATGGTAAAGATGACTGAACACATTGGATATGATTTTTTAAAAATAGTTAAAAATGAAGTGTTAAACATACTGGCATCACTAAAAGTTAACAAGTCACTCTTTCTTGAAGTGATATATTGTCGGTTGTTGAAGGAAGCTAGGATGGTGACTGAGGAAGCTCTGACCGCAAGCTTTCAATCCTCTTTGGATATGGGAGTGACACCAGAGGATTCAAAATGATACAATCCTGTTCAAACAAGATGAGACGGAGAAAACTGGTAACTACAGGCCCATCAGTGGTTAAAAAAGTATTAGAGACCATTGTCAAAGACAAAATCAATTCTCACTTGGAATGTATGGGTTAATATTAGATAGCCAGCATAAGGTTCTTAAAGACAAATTGTTTCTGATCAACCTGATTTGCGTTCTTTGATGTTAGTGTTGCAGATGTATATAGAGGTTTATAGAGGTTTACAGCATGGAAACAGGCCCTTTGGCCCAACTTGTTCATGGCCCTTTATATCTGAAGTTTCAAAAAGTATTTACGAAGGCACTGCATCCAAGACTTATTTAGAAAATAGAAGCACAGGGCACTGAAAAGATGGTGGTGATTAGGGTACAAGGGGGGGCACTAGGTTCTTGTGTTTACAGCATAGCATTTGAAAGTGGGAGAGGATGTCTGCAAGTTTTTAAAAAACTCAACCAAGGTCATTCGCCACTCAACAGCTTTGTTAAATTTGACACACAAGAAACAGTGGGAAACACAAGAAACACAAGAAATCAGGTGACCCATGATATATGACAAACAAACCTTTAAAAAATGTTCTCCGTCATCTTTTTAAACATGCATCATCTCAAATATCCCACTTATGTGAAACCACAAGGGCTTTTGGAAGAAATGTTCCTAGAACTAAAGCCATTAATTATTGAATCTTCTCTGGTATGTGCATCAATAAACTGTCCAGTACCAGAACATTTCTCAAAACATAAATGATTATTAATGCTACACAGTAATTCCCACAAAGCAAACCAAACATTTGTTGAAGTTAATTAAAAGTTTTTAAATTGCAGGCTGTGTGGGAATACATTTCTCTCAGTACAGTAGGTCAAAAGCTCACATGTACATAATTCATAAACTAGTGCTGGCTTACTGTCTGACTGAACAGTAACATTTACAATTGTGACAAAGTTGATGAGCAATCTATTTCCTCATGTCACCTAATAAAGGATGGTCATAGTCACTTTTCACTCAATATCAGGTTGCGTGCACTACCTGTCAAATTGGCTGTTTGCTTCCAGTTTTAAGTTGTTTGAACTCTATTGAAAAATTATAACCTAAAACATTATAATGGCAAAAGCCATGTAAAGAGTTCAAACTTCAAAATACTGTTAAGCAATTTGGGTATTTTTAACAGAATGGTGCCCTTACTGAGAACTATGATTGAACTAATGTGGTTTAGAACATTTTGCACAGTGCAGTGCAAAAATATTAATCTAAATAAACTATCATTAAAAATCTTGATAGAACCATTGATATCCAGGTTAGAAATGTTACTAGCCAAATCAGTTAGTTTTACATTAATTAATATTCTGCTTATCACGTGCAATTTTTTTTTTCAAAATCTCAGGAAACCCATTAATTTATATAGTGCTTCAAAATATGTATTCTTTCAACTTGTATTATATCCTGTCTTGTTATATGTCATATGAAAATAACTGCAAACTACCAATCACAGTTATATATTCCAAGTTAAAGCAGATGATAATTAGTGCCAGAGATCCATTGATTAGGTACTGGAATAAAGACAGTAGTACAATGTGATGTGGGATGTACATCTCTCTCTGTGACTAATGACCTTCTAACATAGAAATCAAAGTGTTTAACTGAAAATGGTGCATTGCCTCAGTAGACAGGGAGTGAAGTCTGTTTTAGTTTAAAAACATAGTCAAATGCCAGTTTTTCTCTAAAATTAATGACTAGCTATTAAAATATCAACTTCTTAGAAATGGTTTCAAAACCGTGGGTTATGATTTTGTTAGCGGACTCTTAACTGCATTGCTGTTATTCTTCAATTAAAAAAGAGAAACCTCACCTCTCTGCTACCTGAAGATGATGCACAGATTCATGGGGATTTGTGTTTTTGTATGTACATTCATAATCATGCATTTGTATTAAGGAAATGGCATGGCCTGCAATACAATCTCTGGAGTTAGCTGAAAGCTCGGTCTTGCCTTTCTGAAGCGGCGGGGGGCGGATCAGCTGTTGGTGGCTTGCCTGGTATCCCTGGTGTTTTGGGAAGCAATCCTGACTTTAAACTGTTTTGAGTCTATCCAGAGAACTGCAGACTTCATCCAAAGGTCTCAAGTCCACTATTAGGTGAGCATTAGTCTTTACTGTGTTAAACCTGCAAAAAGGGTCTTTTGTCTATGGGATTGGTTTGATTGGAACACATTAGTTATATTTAGTTCTTGCTCATTTTCTTACTATACGTGTTAACTATACTCTTAATTAAACTTTGTTTGATAAAAGCTCGCTAGTGGGTCGTTTGAATCATACCCGAAATGAAGCCTATCATGCTTATCCTAGCCAAATTCAAGATACAAAATTTATGATTCAGGTGGGCTCCATAAAACACTTTGGAGTTTTTGACCTGAACCATAACAGTGTCATCTGTCCATGCAACTATTGGCCCACAGGCTTCACAATCAACCCATTTATCATATTTGTATTTTCAGAGGTAATTGATAACAATCGTCAGTAGGAATTGAGGATTATTTTTCTGTTGTCAAGACCAAAAGGTACTGCAGCCAATTGTTATGCCCTGCCACTGTTCCAATTTATATCAGGCAACTATAAACAAATGGATGATGGAACCCTGATCTCTTCAGTTCCTTCTCAAATTGTCTCAGTTATTCATGGATTTAAATTGCAGTGTCAAATGTTAGTGCAGTTGACTGATTATAGATGGCATCTGCCAGAGACAACAGGCATTTAAAGAATAGGAGAGAACTGAAAGAGTATGCTGTAAATCCAGTATCAATCATCCTTGCAATGTAAAGCTACACAGAAGATAATTCCAGTTCTATTTTACGTGTGCATAACGAACACATTTATGATTTTGCTATAAATAAATAAATCAAAATGTTCCCCACTTGGTGCCATTTCAATTGGGTCAAATGATCTGAAATTCTGGAAATGCAAAGAAAATCTGAAACTGCAGAATCCAATCTTCTTATGAATTGAACATTTGGAATTGTTCAAAGTTAAGTTTCACTCTAATCTGAAGTCTGCTATGAAGTCTTCTGAGTTAAAACCAAGCCAATAAAGGCAGTAATTCAAACAATTGGAAACATGGATATGCCAATGGATCGAAATGTCCTGCCAAAACCATCTGACACTGCCATTAACCTCCAATGAAGAATTTAATTGTATTACTACACTGTAAATAACTCTTCATTGAACTCCATGAAACTTATATGACTTCCATAGTAGCATAAGTTTAAAAATCAGAATTTTAAAATTATTATTCCCATAGTAATTAATGAATTTGGAAAGTAAAGATAAAACAGATCCAAATTAAAAGGTTCACTGTAATTTATAGTCACACTGAGACTACTTTGCACTAAATTTGTTTTCATACAGGAAATTAAAAGCATAACAGCATACAGATCAATTCGGCTTCTGCCAAAATTGTTTCTTATATAAGAAATTTAGCAAAATGATTGTTTGTTGCTCATACAGGAATGGCCAAATAGTCAGTCAGGTTTAACATCCATAGAAACTATGCTGCTCTGCTATCCCCATTTTGTTTTGGCAGCTAAACACTCTCTAATGCTTTTACAATGATCAAGTATTTCCCTTCATGGCAGAAAACAACATGAGGACAACAGAAGGCCGTTCAGCCCCTTGAACCTATTCCAGTATTCAATTAGATCATAGTTGGGGTTCAATACAGATCAGTTATGTGCCTTGCTTCTATGAACCTTAACATCTTTCCTCAATCTCAGTTTAGAAATTTTCAACTGATCTAACCTCAACAGCTTTATGGGAGGAGAGAGTTTCACATTTCCAGTAGCCTTCATGTGAAGAATTGTTTGCTGACAGTGCTCCTGATTAGTCCCACTCTAATTTTATGCCCTTTTGTCCTGGCCTTCCCAACAAGAGGAATTTATTTTTTTCTATGTGCCCCATCAACTTGTTCTTTAATCTTCCATATTAAAGGAAAGATAAGCATAGTCCACACAACATAACCTCACAATTTACCCCTTTTAGCCTCTGTATCATGTTGCTAAAAGTGCACCGCCACCCCTCCAAGGTCAGTGAATCCATCCAGAGATGTGATGCCAGAACTGGAAAAACTACTGAGTCTAACTAGGACTATATTTGGATAGAATGGCAGCCTTTTGTCTTGTAAGATGATGGGTTGTGCCATGGTGGTTAACTCTGTATTAAGCATCATCTGGCGTGGCTCGGGAAGCCCACTCTGGCATGGCAGTCTCTGTCGCATTTATTGAAGAGGAAGACGGGGCTGAAATCATACATGATTCACCAGCCATTGTTTTCCTTGGCCCGTCTTCTTGGCTAGCCGAGGTTCTCATTTCTGTCCACCTCTTCCAATGCCCCTCCAGAAATCACAGCCATTTGTGACTGTCTCCAGTTGTCAGTTTCAATGCCCACCATCTTCATTTCTTGCTGGCAGGCAGAAATATGGACACCGAGGAGGTCATGACCCAATGCCCAGATCACCATACAGAAGATCTTTGGGACAAACAATTGTCATCCATCCTGTAAACATGGCAGAGTCAGCACAGACATCGTTAGTTAGCCATGCATGCATGCTGATAGAATTAGCATGCTCCAGGATCTGAGTTTGTGACCATGTCCTGCCAAGAGATGATGAGGATAGGACTGAAACAATGAAGGCGGAAACTGTTCTCAATCAGGGTGTCATTGTTCCACATGCTGGTCTGGATTTTACATGCCTCACCAGGCATAATCTGGCAGGATCCTGTAAAATAGGGATGGGTGCCCATTCCACTGCCTAAAATCGTCCATTGCACCCCCGCTCCAAAGAGCATGGTCAGGCGCTGAAACTGGCAGCCTGCCTATCATATGTAAATAAATAATTAAGGGTCAATTGTGCTTGTTAGCAAAGTCAGTTTACCCCAATAATACATTGCTCACATGAGAATTCAGTTGGTATGGGCAGTCAGGCAGGAGTGGGCAGACCGCTTTTGTAAAAATACTTTTAAAAGGATGGGAAGAAAGTAAGGGGACTATCTTTGGGGGTGCCCTTTGTGTTTTGGGCGTCACCTGCACTCCGACACCGGCACAGTGGTTAGCACTACTGCTTCACAGCGCCAGCGACCCGGGTTCAATTCCCGGCTTAGGTCTGCATGTTCTCCCCGTGTCTGTGTGGGTTTCCTCCGGGTGCTCCAGTTTCCTCCCACAGTGTGAAAGACTTGCTGGTTAGATGTATTGGCCATGCTAAATTCTCCCTCGGTGTAACTGAACAAGCACTGGATTGTGACGACTAGGGAATTTTCAAAATACCTTCATTGCAGTGTTAATGTAAGCCTACTTGTGACATTAATAAAATAAAACTTAAACCCATCACTCCCACTTCCCACATTCCCTTGCTAAGTTAGCCAGGCTCCCTCCTTGCCATTATCTCAGACTTGTATCACTCAAGGGTTCATTTGACCTTCTTCTTGGGAGTGGCTGCAATCCCTGTAGCACCCACTAATGAGCTCTTGGCAATGCCAGAACTGCTGTGCCTGCCAGCTAATCGGACTGGTTGGTGGCACTTGAGGGCACGACCTCCTCCCCAGTGAGGGGCAGAATGTTGCACTCTCCACCAATTTAGCTCGCTGATAGTGTGCGGTTGCAGGACAGGCTGATGTGGAATGAGTCCGATTCCAGACAACTTTACTCCTAGGGGGATAAGCCATCTGCATCACCAGATACCCTTAGTAAAATGCAGCCCTCTGTTACTCAGCTTGGACATGACATATCAGCAGTTTTTGCACTGTGTGCTTATGCAGCATGAAGTGATTATCACCAGTAAAGTAATGGAAGGGATCATCAACAATGCCATCAAGTGGCATTGCTTAGCAATAACCTGCTCACTAAAGCTCAGTTTGGGTTCCACCAAGATCATTCAGGTCCTGATCTCATTACAGCCTTGATTCAAACATCAAAGAGTTGAACTCCAAAGGTGAGGTAAGAGTCCTTGACATCAAGGCAGTATTTGACTGAGTGTGACATCAAGGAGCCCTAGCAAAACTGGAGTCAATGAGAATTGGGGGAAAACTCTTCACTGGTCACACTCAAAAAGGAAGATAGTTGGAGGCCAATCATTTCACTTCCATGACATCAGGAATTCCTAAGGGCATGTGCTAGGCCCAAACATCTTCCGCTGCTTCATCAATGACTTTCCTTCCATCATAAGGTCAGAAGTGGAGAACTTTGCTGATGTTTGCACAATGTTCTGCACCATTCACACCTCCTCAGATACTGAAGCAGTCCATGTCCAAACGCAACAATACCTGGAATATCCAGGCCTAGGCTGACAGGTGGCAAGTAACATTCATGTCACACAAGTGTCAGGCAATGACCATCTCCAACAATCTAACCATTGAACCTTGATATTCGATGGTATTACCATTATTGATTTCCCCATTTTCAACATCCTGGGGATTACCACTGATAAGAAACTGAAATGGACTAGACATGTAAATACTGTGGCTACAAGAAGAGGACAGAGGGTAGGTGTCCTGCAGGGAATCACTTGCCAAAGACTGTCCACAATTGACAAGGCACAAGACAGGAGGGTAATTGAATACTCTCCATTTGCCTGGATGGAGATTTTGCTCCAACAACACTCAAGAAGCCCGACACCATCCAGGACAAAACAGCCCACTTGATTAGCACCCCATCCACATATATTCACTCCCTCCAGCTGCAACATACAATGACAGTCACATGCACCATCTACAAGGTCCACTGCAAGGACTCAACAAGTTTCCTTAGATAGCACCTTCCAAACCCATGACCACTACCATCTAGAAGGTCAAGGACACATGCAAATATCACCACCTGGAAGCTCTCCTCCAAGACATTCACCATCCTGAATTGGAGATATATCACCGTTCCTTCACTGGGTCAAAATCCTGGAATTCCCTCCCCATGAGGTGTGGGTGTACCTACACCTCATGGACTGCAGCAATTCAAGAAGGCAGCTCATTATCACCTTGTCAGGGGAAATTAAGTGTGGGCAATAAATGCTTGTGCATCCAGTGATGGCCACATCCCATAAATGAATTGTTTAAAAAATGAAATTTGTCTTCCTGATACTAATGGTCAAACTAAACACTTCACAGGCATGAGAGACTCTGTCCATTTGCCACTGAAGGTATTTCTCATTATGGAGTTCTAGTGGGGCATCATCAGTGTTGAGCAAATCTCTGATGAGGATTTCACACAATGCTATCTTGGATCTGAGGTTGAGCAGCTTTCTGTAAGTAGACACTCTCTGTAGGTGACCTGTAGGCATATGACAGCAGCGCAGAGGTGAATAAGCCAATGAATATTGGTGCCAGAACATAACCTGCTTGACCCTGCTGTGGATCTCAAAGCATTCTGGTGTTGCCGTCTCAGAGCTAATCTTACATCATGTTTTCACGGAAAGAAAAGATTACTCTGAGCAGCTTCAACGGGCAGCCAACTTTCTCCAGCAGCTCAAGCAGACCATCTCTGCTCGCCTGGTCAACTTGGACACCAAAGCTGTAGTTGAACCTCTCTTCATTTTGCATTTGTATATTTGTATGTATGAGTCTGCAAATCTTATACTGTCTTTACGGTGCTTGAGAATGACGAGATTAACTGCTCTTTAAAATAGAGAAATATAAGTGAAGGACCAAGATTCAAGTGCAGAATGTCAACAAGATAGAAAAGTGTACAAAAGAAATTGTGAGACATCACAAAGTAATGATTGAGCAACCTCCTATAACTCCTCATATCCATTTGTTAAAGTTTACAATAATGAACACTCCACATTCATGGAGTGCCCTGAATAATTGCCCATCCATTAAATGCTCAATTGAGAAAAACACAGTTAGACTCAATGCTGTGAGGGTACAATTATACTGCAGGAAAACAAATGAAGTTTTGTTCGACAGCCATTATTCCATGCTGGCAATGATGGACCTGTTTGTTATGTGAAATTATTTTAAGATGCAAGTTTGAAAACAATGAGCTGCTTGCAATTATTAAAAAGAAACACATCAGAACTGCCTCCTCTGCTATGCATTCATGTCCCATTCCTGATATGCCTTACAGCTGTTTTTAAGTGAGAGTGGAAAGCCAACAAGGTAATAGGGTGCTGAGAGCTACCTTGTGTCTTCATCATCACACAAGCCTTCTTAAACTAGAAAATTAAACTGACAATATATTTATATGACATACTCAAGAATGGCACAAAAGCAAAATGGGTAAGAGGGCCATAGCTTACAAAGGAAGTTGGAGATAGTATCTGATCCAAGGAAGAAGCAAACAGATTGGCCAAGAAAAATAATAGGTCTGAGGATTGGGAGCAGTTTAGAATTCAGCAAAGAGGGACCAAGCGATTGATTAAGAATGGGAAAATGCAGTACAAAAGTAAGCTTGCAGGAAACATAAAGACTGACACTAAGAGTGTGTATAGGTACGTGAAGAGAAAGGTTGATGAAGACAAATGTAGGTCCCTTACAGACAGAAGCAGGGGAATGTATAATAGGGGACAGAGAAATGGCTGAGCAACTGAATACATATTTTGGTTCTGTCTTCACAAAAGAGGACACAAAACAGATACCAGAAATGTTGGAGAATGCAAGATTTAGTGAGAAGGAAGAACCGAGGGAGATCAATATCAGTAGAGAAATGGTGCTGGGAAAATTGATGGGGCTGAAGGTGGATAAGTCCCCAGGGTCTGATAATCTACATCCCAGAGTACTCAAGGAAGTGGCTCTCGAAATAATGGATGCATTGGTGGTCATCTTCCAGGATTCTATAGACTCTGGAACAGTCCCTGCAGATTGGAGGGTAGCTAACGTCACTCCAATATTCAAAAGGGAGGTAGAGAGAAAACGGGAATTATAGACCAGTAAGCCTAACATTGATAGTGGGGAAAATTCTCAAATCCATTAACAACGACCTTATAGGGGAGCATTTAGAAAGCAGTGGCTGGATCAGACAGAATCCAGTAAGAAGTTTAACAACACCAGGTTAAAGTCCAACAGGTTTATTTGGTAGCAAAAGCCACACAAGCTTTCAGAGCTCCAAGCCCCTTCTTCAGGTGAGTAGAATCAGCATGGATTTATGAATGGGAAATCATGCTTGACAAATCTGTTGGAATTCTTTGAAGATGTAACTAATAGAGTTGACAAGGGGGAGTCAGTCGTTGTGGTATATTTGGACTTTCAGAAAGCATTTGACAAAGTCCCTCATAAGAGATTAGCATGCAAGATTAAAGCGCATGGGATTGGGGGAAGTATATTGAGATGGATAGAAAACTGGTTGGCAGAGAGGAAAGAAAGAGTCGAAATTAATGAGTCCTTTTCAAATTGGCAGGCAGTAACTAGTGGGGTGCCACAGGGATCGGTGCTGGAATCCCAACTATTCACAATATATATTCATGATTTGGATGAGGGAACAAAATGTAACAGATGTAAAGTTTGTAGATGATACCAAGTTCAGTGGGAGGGTGAACTGTGAAGAGGATGCAGAGATCCTTCAGCAAGATCTGGACAGGTTGGGTAAGTGGGCTAATCAATGGTAGGTGCAGTATAATTTGGATAAGTGTGAGGTTATGCACATTGGAAGCAAAAACAAGAAGGCAGGTTACTACCTGAATGTCTGTAAATTGGGAAAGGGAAGTATGCAGCGGGATCTGGGTGTCTTTGTGCACCAGTCGCTGAAGATAAGCATGCAGGTGCAGCAGGTGGTAAAGAAGACAAACAGTATGTTGGCTTTCATTGCGAGAGGTTTCGAGTACAGGAGCGGGGATGTGTTGTTGCAATTATACAGGCCTTGGTGAGGTCACACCTAGAAGATTGTGTGCAGTTTTGATCTCCTTTTCTGAGGAAGGATGTTCTTACTCTCGAGCGAGTGCAGTGAAATTTTACCAGGCTGATTCCGGGGATGTTGGAACTGATATATGAGAAGAGATTGGCTAGGTTAGGATTGTTTTTGCTGGAGTTCAGATGAATGAGGGGGGATCTCATAGAGACTTTTAAAATTCTAACAGGACCAGACAGGGTAGATGCAAGAAGGATGTTCCTAATGGTGGGGGAGTCCAGAACCAGGGGTCACAGTCTGAGGATACAGGGTAGACCATTTAGGATGGAGATGAGGAGACATTTCTTCACCCAAAGAGTGGTGAGCTTGTGGCATTCATTACCACAGGAAGTAGTTGATGCCAAAACATTGAATGTATTCAAGAGGCAGTTAGGTATAGCACTTGGGGCGTATGGGATCAAAGTTATGGGGAGAAAGCAGGATTAGGCTATTGAGTTGGACGATCAGCCACCATCGTGATGAATGGTGGAGCAGGCTCGAAGGGCCAAATGACCTTCTCCTGCTTCTCTCTTCTATGTTTCTATGTAAGATTGAGAGTTTTATTAATAATGTTTAGACATTGCTCTTAAATATGGTCCACTATTTATTTTGATATATATATTCACAAAATGTTCTGATGAGCCTCAAGTACCTCACTTGGTGATGTATGACACATTCTGTTATTGAAATGTGGGTGGGTTTTAGCCCCTTCACTGCAGGCACAAATCCCCTGACGGCTACTAAATCTTGAAAGAGGGTCACAATGGGATTTGTGCTGGTGAGGTCTCGGATTGAGTTTTTGCTCCCCGGCCAGTGACTTGATCAGTTTCACACCTAGAAAGGCCCTGAGCCTTATTTAAATTAATTTAAATATAATTAAATGTCTTTGCACCGTAGCATCCAGCTCCATGGAATGCTCACCCTCTGGCGGTGTAACGCCATGCCAACAAGATTCACGACTGGTTTACGAAATCAAAAACCAGTTGTGTTGACTGTGCCTGGGGTGCAGAGGTGCCTGAAGACTGTGCATTGCCCCGGCATCCTGACGGTGCTGGGGCTTTGAAGTGGGCACTGAAGTAGGCACTACAAGGGGTTACCCCCTTTCATTAGAGGTGGGGAAGTTCCTTTATGTGTGGTAGCGGACAGAGACAAGTATGCATAAATGGCAATGCATGGGTGGGGGGGTGGGGGGGGGGGGGGGTGACTCTGATACTTTTATTGTTGGGGGCAGGGGTTGTCTCAATGGGTTTATGGGGTTGGGGGGGAGTCTTCCATGGCCATGGTGGGGGTTTGGTGTGAGTTTATTCATTTCTTTAAAGGGCACTATGATCTCTGTGGAGCTGGACTTGCCAGCTCTATCAGGCTTCGCCCTGTGAGAGTGATGGCGCAACCCACAGATCTGGTGAGAAAATCTGTCTGTGTTTCTGAAGTGAAACATGCTGATTTTGAATCAGAACCCAATACTGGCCATTGTTTTTGGAAAATTCTGCCTATAATGTGAGCATCAGGCCACACTACAGGACAAATTAATCAATGTTAGGACCTTCCACTAATTGTGCTGGTTTACAGGCCTTTGAAAAAGTTCTAAAAAAAACAAGATGCTTCTTCTGGCCACAAGGACATGAATAAACATGATAGCTTGGGATTTTCCAGCCCTTCCCACTGGCATGATCTTCCGGATCCACAGCGTGCACTACGCAAAATGCCGTAGACACCAGTGGGACTGGACAATTCTCTGCCCCCCCCGCCCTCCCCCCCCCCCGCCCTCCCCCCCCCCCCCCCCCCAACCACCCTGACGGCCAATGGTAAGCGACCTCCACTGCTGGAAAACTTGCCTTGGGAGGGGGCACGGAAAATCCTGCCCTTGGAAAGTAAATTTTAAAAAAGAAACTGCTTCCTATTCCCAAATCTAACCAACAGCAACTTTGCTATAGTATTTTAAAGTTATTTTCAGTTACTTAAAATTGGGTTACTTGCAGATGATGAACTAAACACTCTGACAAACCAATCTTCAGCTTTATTAATCAAACTTCACCAATTTACTTACCACTTTTGAATATAGCCAGCAATATTTTTAAAACAAATTTATGAATAAAGGTGCAATAACTTCAATCAGGCCATTGAGGTCAGCCTATTGAAATATGAACTCCCTGATTAAGGAGTCAAGTGATGGGCCAATCAGGGAGTCTTTTCCTTGTATTTAACCGGGAGTGCCAGTTCCTCTGGTACTCCTGAGGGTAGACTGCTGACTGTTATTGGAATTATTAATAAAGAGATTTTGGTGAAGGGACTTCTACCTCCAAAGACTTATTACAAAAGGTTTGCCGGAATCTCACTACCGTTCATGCTGGTGGGATTTTCCCTTCCCGCTGCAGTGAATGGAGACTTGGCTGGTTTCCAAATTCTCTGACTTCGCTGCAGGAGGAGCATGGCGTCCCCTCTGGGGAGCTGATGGCATAGTGGTATCATCGCAAGACTATTAATCCAGAAACTCAACGTATGTTCTGGGGACCCGGGTTCGAATCTCGCCACGGCAGATGGTGGAATTTGAATTCAATAAAAAATATCTGGAATTAAGAATCTAATGATGACCATGAAACCATTGTTGATTGTCGGAACAACCCATCTGGTTCACTAATGTCCTTTTAGGGAAGGAAATTGGTCATCCTTACCTGGTCTGGCCTACATGTGACTCCAGAGCCATAGCAATGTGGTTGACTCTCAACTGCCCTCAGGGCAACTAGGGATGGGCAATCAATACTGGCCAACCAGTGACGCCTGTGTCCCAGAAATGAATTTTTAAAAATGGACGACAGTTAAGATCGAGCCCTATGTTTTAAAAACCTGTCTTATTGCACTGGCTCATGTCAGATACTGCGTTCACCAAACTGCAACTGCGTTTGGCTGAAAATTGAAGAAGGTAGGACACAATTTGTGCTAGATTGCAAAATGGAAACTCTATTCCATAATTCTATGCATAACCACTCTCATTAAAGTCAATACATAATTCACCTAGTCTACAAGCAAATAAGGCAAACAATAGCATAGCAATTAATTTTTTAAAAAGTTTTTATTAGTATCACAAGTAGGCTTATATTAACACTGTAATGAAGTTACTGTGAAAATCCCCTAGTCATCACACTCCAGCACCTTTTTGGATACAATGGGGGAGAATTTTGCATGGCCAATGCACCTAACCAACACAAATGTGAGAATTAAAATGATTTCATTTCTCAGGCCTTTGAAGGAAGATTTCCTCCTTGTGCCACATATATTAACATCATAAACAAGTTCTTTATAAACAGGTTAAGGATTTTGTTGTTACGGATAACACATGGAGGAAACATTCCCCATTTTAGATTGAAAAGTTATACCATGAGTTATCATCCGGGTGCCAGTAGACATAATTCTTTATTTCCACAGGCTTCTTAACGTTCTCCAGGAGAATCAATAAAATCAGGATGGGAAATTACAGCAGGTCATCTCTGAGGCCTGCCTGCATTGGCGTAAACAGCCTCAATCCTGCTGGAAAAATAACAAAACAATGTGGAAAAAACATGAACCTTCATCCTTCAACCATAACAATGATCTGACAGCCATATAATACAGCTTTTACTGCTAGCCACTTCCCAGAATTTCCCTCAACTGAACTTAGAAACACTCATGCCAAACCCCAAGACATTTATGTCTAATGTTTTCCAGATACAATTTCCAAATTTCAAACCACACTGCCCCAAATTTGATAAAATGTGCAACAAGGAGCTGGAATCTATTTTCTTCAAGAGAGAAAGTTCGGGGAGATTAGAGGGGAGAAATTTAGGAAACAATCTTGCAATTTCACATTCCTGATATCATATGACCATTGTCTTTGATTTAAAAAAATACATGAATTGATTTGTTGTTACAGACTGAAAATTCTTGTTGCACTGAACACAAGAATTTTCAGACAATCTGTAGCAACAAATTAATTCATGCATAAATCTCAATTCTTAATTCTAGGTCTTCACTTCTCCTATTTCTTTTAAGTTTATTTATTAGTGTCACAAGTAGGCTTCCATTAAGTTACTGAGCAAATCCCCCAGTTGCCACACTCCGGTGCCTGTTCGGGTACTCTGAGGGAGAATTTAGCATGGGAAATGCACCTAACCAGCACGTCTTTCAGGCTGTGGGAGGAAACCAGTGCACCCGGAGGAAACCCACGCAGACACGACAGTGACCCAAGCTGGGAATCGAATCCAGGTCCCTGGCCCTGCGAGGCAGCAATGCTAACCACTGCCACCATACTGTCTTATCCAGCCATTGAACACATTCATACTATGTGTTTAGATTACTTTTTTGCTAAGTAAAAGTACATCCAAAATTTTAGAAAAAAAATGAGCAGATCGTAAAACAAAGACGTGCAGGTTGGATTGGCCATGGTAAATTGCCCCTTAGTGTCCAAAGATGTGCCAGTTAGGTGGATTGGCCAGGATAAAGTGCCCCTTTGTGTCCAAAGATGTGCAGGTTAGGTGGCTTGGCCATAGTAAATTGCCCCTTACTGTTCCAAGATGTGTAGGTTTGATGGATTAACCATGTGGGGCTATGGGGATAGGGCTGGAGAGAGGGCCTCGGTAAGATACTCTGTCAGAGAGTCAGTACAGATTCGATGGGCTGAGTGGCCTCTTCTGTACTGTAGGGATTCTATGAAAGTGCAGTGCACTTTGATAAAAGGTATATATTAATAATTACATGTAACCCTTACTGTTTTGGGGCTGTATGTGCCTGAAAACCATTATCACTTATATGTATATCAGAGCAAAATCTACTTGGGACACTACCTTTCCAAATCATTACTGTATAAATAATACTGGTTCTGAGTAATAGAAATGGCTATTCAATGGTGCTAACCTACTCATGTGGCAACTGAACTATGCTACCATAGGAAGGTACAATCTAGGGTTGGACAAATTGAATTCCTTAATAATATCCATAATATTTTCTAACACTTTCATTTTACCTGCTCAATGTTGGGCAGAATTATCCCATTCCATGACTCTTGGCTAATGGTCAGAGCAAGCTTTCTGCTATAAATGTATCTTGCCAAATCAGCCACATGGAACATATCAACTGAGTGGCCAAACGATATTTTATTGGTGTTTACATTTATTCCAAACTTTCTCCTTGACAAGTATTCTGTGGCATTAAATCCAGAACAACATTTATAATCCTCAACAGCATCAGAGGCCAACACATTTTAACTTGCAATCAATCATCATTACTGCTGTAAAGATGATGTTGATATTTAGTATTGGCCCTATTGAAATATGAGGTTAAGTTAGACAGTTACCTCAGCACATGCTACTTCAATGAGTTTCTAACCATATAAATCAACAATATTGATTGCAATTGCCACCCTATTGATCTATCTGTCAACTTTCCTTCTCATCTCTTGCATGACAATCTGTTCTTTTTTGCATTTTAACCAGTTACTTTTTTCACGCCAATCACTTCTGTTTGAGGACTCATAACTAAGCATAGTCTATTTACTAGCTTAGCAGCTACTTCATGCTTGTATCCTGCCTATGTTGCTGGGCTAGCTCCTGACACATGACCTCTTTTGTAGCTGCATCATCACGTGATCACTTGGTCTATATTTTCCATGTTTAGTTGGAACACTTAGTGGCATGAGATGTAACAGTGTGCACAATAGGAAACTATGTACAGACCATTGTGTAATATACAATGTATAATTATTTACATATACAGTGATGCACAGATTAAACTGTTGCAGTTGGTGCATAGTTCTTTGTGTCTACTTCCCCCCCCCCCCGCCCCCCCCCCCCCACCTTTCTGTTGTAGAAAGAGGAGATTCAAAAGTCAGTTCTAGGCTTGGACGGGCGCAGCCAGTGACGGCACATCTCCTCCGAGAGGGCCTCAAAGGAATTGCAGGGCCTGTACCTCCTTGCCCTCAGCACCCTCCGCCTTCTGTGCACCCTCTCAGGAGGCTGCCCTGCCACCTCCTGACCCTCAGCAGCAGCCCCCTACCCTCCTTCCTGAGGGTCTGGTGGTGGCTACTCCTGCAGTGGTCTCTCCACGCCTGCCACTTCCTGAGCCACTTCCTCCTCCGCCCCTGCTGCCACCAACATGGCCAGCTCCAGATCGAGCAAACCGAGATCCATCTGCACAGTGGGGTTTGGAAAGAGCATAGAATGACGGATTATTCTCATTGGCTGCATAGACCCAGCACCACCCCAATCCCTCACTTGGGCCAGAGCCCCCACTTGTGAGTGTGGGAACACCACACAATCCATGTTGCCATGCATGGCCCGACTAGGGTTGTGCGTGATTCCCATCATGACAAATGCTGGCACAGATTATGCAGGTCGGTGTGCAGCCGTGGGCAATGCGCACCCTTGAGCCAACTGCAGCATCCGTTACAGGGATGTGTTGCTGGTCCGTGTCACAGGGCAGGGCCAGACTGCAAATCAGCACCGGATGTGTGCCCAGTGACAGCAGATTCCACGCAGTCCATGTCTGAACCTCTGCACCCCAGCCTGGAGCAGCAGCTGCTTCATCTGGTTAGGCCTCAGTCAGCACATGGTACACTCCTCCCCCACCCCTGACCACACCCCGCAGCAAGACAATGCCACTGCAAAGTCCTGTGGAGGGGGGAGGGGAAGCGAGAGTCCTCAAGGCTGCCTCCCACAGTGCGTAACAGTGCTGCTGGGGTGGCGGGGGTGGGGGGGGTGGAGTGGGAGCCCTTGAAGCTGCCTCCCACACTGCACTACAGCGCTGTCTGGGTGGCGGAGGGGAGAGGGGGGGAGGACGGTGAGCGGGACTCCCTGACGGAACCTCACCCAGAGAGCTGTCAAGAAATAGAAGCCCCCCCCACCCCCGATATCACTGGTCCATGGGCCAACACCTGAAGTCAGCAGGAGGAAGGCCACCAGGCATCTCCAGGGCCGGCCTGCAACATCCCCCATGCTCCGCTAGCAGCACTTACCTCCTCACGCCAGTTCAAGGCTGCCATGCCAGGTTGAGATTTTTAAATACCTACTCTGATTCGCGCCAAAGTTACATCACGCCAAAGAGGTGGGAGACGCAGACGTGGGCGGAGATTGCCATGTGGATCCGGATAATGGCACGTAAAGGTATGTAAAGTCATGCAAATCCGCGCCCCGTCGGTTTTCTGCGGGTTCCCGACAGCGCCATTTTCCTCCAGTTGGGGAACCCGCAAAATGGCCGACACGCGCATCTCCCAGCCCGACCCGCCAGAAAAGTTGCGGCTCGCAATGGGAGAATCGCCCCCAGGGTTGCCAACTGTGATTAAATGTATTCTGGAGGTTTCATCTCACAAGTTGTCCCCCCCCACCCCCCTGCCATCGTACCCTCCCCCCCCCTCCCCAACCCCCCCAACTCACCAGCCATTAGTCAAGCAACACATCCATTCTTGCAATGTGCTGCCTTCCCATCCCAATTGGTATACAAAAGGACCCATTACCCAATCGGGTGATGCTTGATGTCAGCCAGACAGCTTTTCTTTTTGCTCCCATTTTCAATATTTCTAATTCTGCTGAAGAGAAATGCTCAATGAAAATGACAGAAATTCAACATCCTTTTTGAATTTCCCAATGATTTTTCTCCAAGATTACACACACAGACGTTTCCTGGAGATTGATCTTCAATTTCTGGAGACTCCAGGCCAATCCTGGATGGTGCCTTTTGTTTAACCACGCCACAGAAAATGCTGCCATTGCAGAATAACGCTGAATGAGAATGGATTCTGCTGCATTTTGTAGTTTGCCAAGTCAATATGAGTCAAGTGAAAACTTTAACTTCTGGCAGCCATACAGCTTTGTTAAAGCAAAGTAGATTGGAAAATCAAACCTGGAGCACAGACTGCCTTTCTTTTTTTTTTGTTGCCCCAGAGGATTCCCTAGGAGGCTGGCAAATCAAATTCCATCAGACCATCCTGTCTAGCTCAGTTGTGTCAATGTCCATCACAGTAAGAGTTTTAACAACACCAGGTTAAAGTCCAACAGGTTTATTTGGTAGCAAACACCATTAGCTTTCGGAGCGCTGCTCCTTCGTCAGATGGAGTGGAAATGTGCTCTCAAACAGGGCACAGAGACATTTTGTTTGAGAGCACATTTCCACTCCATCTGACGAAGGAGCAGCGCTCCGAAAGCTAATGGTATTTGCTACCAAATAAACCTGTTGGACTTTAACCTGGTGTTGTTAAAACTCTTACTGTGTTCACCCCAGTCCAACGCCGGCACCTCCACATAATGTCCATCACAACAGGGGTATATTCATTGGAATTCAGAAGAATGAGGGGAGATCTTATAGAAACATATAAGATTATGAAGGGAATAGATAAGATAGAAGCAGGGAAGTTGTTTCCACTGGCGGGTGAAACTAGAACTAGGGGGCATAGCCTCAAAATAAGGGGAAGCAGATTTAGGATTGAGTTGAGGAGGAACTTCTTCACACAAAGGGTTGTGAATCTGTGGAATACCCTGCCCAGTGAAGCAGTTGAGGCCACCTCATTGAATGTTTTTAAGGCAAGGATAGGTAAATTTTTGAACAGTAAAAGAATTAAGGGTTATGGTGAGTGGGCGGGTAAGTGGAGCTGAGTCCACAAGAAGATCAGCCATGGTCTTATTGAATGGTGGAGCAGACTCGAGGGGCCAGATGGCCTACTCCTGCTCCTAGTTCTTATGTTTTTATAACAGTAATGACAGGAAAAGGAAGTTAGATGAAAGTTAGAGAGAGCAATGTCAAAATAAGTGGGGTCCACCTAACCTGGTGTGTAGCAAATGGAGACAGTAAGTATCATGAACATAGCATTCCTCAAGAACCCCACTTTTAGCCTTTTGCCAATCAATATACTTTAGAACGTTTCTTATATCCTTATATTTACAAATTATCCATTCCACTGTATAAAGGCACAAGTAAAAAGTCATCAGGTATATAAATGTTCTCCATATTTTGTGACTTTTATTTTTCCTGTTCCTTTCTAAATCTCCCCAGCACTGAGATAATAATACATAAAATGTAACGTAGTATTCTTCACATACATTAACTGCTTTCAGATTTCTTAAAAGAGGTTCTTTTTGTTGGCTAAGTGATTGGCAATGCAGTTCTTCATTTAAAGAAGTTTTAGCACAATGTATTTTTTGGAGAAAAAAAACGAAAGAATCTAAACATTGTTTCTGTGTTGATCAATGTGAAGCTCCGGGGATTGGAAACTTTTATGATGATGGAGAAAAAAAGACCCATGGAATTATATATAAAAATATTGGACTTTGAAAAGATCTGAGTTTTATACTTTTAAAATGGACCCAAACCCCGAAGATAGCTGAGAATTTATAGTTAGCCACAGACAGGGATGGCTGCCGGATGATTCTCTAAGGGTCAATGGGACTCCCCTGTGTTCCCAGACAAGGTATTTCTAAAAGCATCCAAAGACTGATTACCATTCCAGTCAAGGCAAAGACAAATAGCTATCCCATCTAAAAGACACTGGGTATAATTGCCTAAACTGACCAGTGGATTCCAGATTTCCAGTTGGAATGTTCAAAGAAGGGATGAAAAGCTAGCTGAGAGAGATGCACAGGGCTTGCTTGCCTGCTGCCTGCCCCACTGGCAGGACTGGAATCTGCTTCATGCTGCCATGTTTCAGTACAGCAGCATGTGCCAGATCTCTGGCCTAGCCCCTCAGAGCATCGTGCCAAGTGCACAAAAATCATCAGATTCCTCAAGAATAAGCTTCAAAGCTGCAAGCAACAGCGGCTCACTGTCTCCGTAGAATAAAGTACTGTTAGATGAGGGCCATCTCAGTTTCTTTTGTAAAACATGGGAGCCAAGCGCTGCCCACAACACAGGCATTCCATTTGCACCCATGACAAGTAGTGCATTAGAAAGATACATGTAAACATCGAAGGGCTACATAGTGTCATGGGAAGAGTTTGTGTTTACCTTGGATTTCAATGTATTAAAAGAGAATGTGCACTGTAATCGCTCTCCATTAGAATCACACAGGAAAATGTGCACTAATTTAATGGTGACTAGTAACAAAATAAACAAGTGACAATACTTTCACAGTATAGAAGGCTGATGAGCCAACCATGTAGTAATATGGACCATGGATTGAGGTAGTGACCCTTTGTTTCAAAGTGGGGGACAATGCGATAAGGTGAAGTTGTCAAGAGATGACTGTCTCACGGAAGATAAGTGGTTAGTGGTGAGCGAGCTCTGACACCCTTCGCAGCAGTGAATGAGTCCTCAGAGTAGATCATCTCATGATGAGCTAGTCTCTTAGCTGCCTGTTGTCCCATTGGCCTCAGTGGCACATATTGAAATGAGGGCACTTGGAAATGTTCAGATTCCCTGCACAAGAAAGCTCTTGCTCCATTTTTACACAACGCGTGCACTGATAACTGGGAGCAAATATGCACCTGCGATATTTAAATTTTAATGTCAATATGTACACTTACTCACATGAAGATTTATGCAGTGATCTGAGGATCTGCATTTTTTCTTATTGCTCTCATACTGAATACCACACTAAGACCTTGCACTGCTACCCATACTTAGCTTCTGTAGTTTTTAGTTCCCTTCTGGAACCTGAACTAGTCAACGCATAAACACATCAGTATAACAGCCCCTGCTGCAACGCAGTCCTTTGTTATTGTTTTGTAATTATTTCAGAATGAGGTATGGAGCTTGTATTTATGATTGTTCACCCAAGTTATACTTTTTAATCAAAAAATTCAAAACACATCATGGGGGCGATTCACCTGCCCCATCGCCACTGGCAGGAATCCTTACATCCTGCGCCAGGGATAAAACACAATTCCTGACGGGCATCGATCCCATCACCATTCACCCGGCCCACCCCACCAGCCCCGATCAGCCTTCATAGAAAGCACAAAGTCTTTGAAATCTCAAATTTTCTGAAAGCATTTGTTTCCATTCAAGTTCAGTTTGAGTAGGTGTACATATTGACAATAAAATTAAACATCGCAGGTTTCCTCCCAGTTATCGGTCCTTGCGTGGTGTAAAGATGGAGCAAGAGCTTTCTTGTGCAGGGAATCTGAACATTTCCAAGTGCCCTCATTTCAGTATGTGCTACTGAGGCCAATGGGACAAAAAACAGCTAACAGACTAGCTCATCAGTTTTGAATCACCTTCGATTGACAGCCTAATGGTTTTTAGGCAGCATACAGTCAGCTTTGTTTATTCATCTTTTCCTTCAGGGTTGAATGCATCTCAAATATTCCTCATTGTTCCTAACCTTAATGTTTGCACAAAAGAAGAGCTGAAAGCACTTAGCTATCTTTGAAGTTACCTGCAGCTGACACTTGAAATAAATGCTGTGCTAAAAGACTGGGGCTGAGTGAGCAGCTGTGGAGAAGTGAATTCCACCCCATTCACCACCAGTGAAAGTGACTGTCTTCTTTCAGTCAGAGGACTTGAAAGAGGTCTTGTCACATTTGCATCTTCTTAGAGAGAGAAAGGGGAAGCCCTTCTGCAGAATGGAGTGGTCCTGGGATTTGAAAGCCTGCCAGGTGTCCAGGGGCAATGGAGATTAAAGTGACCAGCCCACTTTAAAGTTTCCACACTACACCGAGTGAAGACTTTGATGGGAGAGATGCCTGAAATAGAAACATAGAAAGTAGAAGCAGGAATCATCATGTCAAGAATGATGTTCAGGTTTTCCAGGGCTAGAAGGACCAATCTAGCCACAAGACCTTCATCCCAGGGGATAGTACCGAGGCTAATCCCTTGCCCCCATCCCAAGTCCACCCAAACCCCAGGATCCTTGGGGGACCCTCCCTCTGTAGCCTGGCAGCATCAGAAGGGCACATGGTCACTGTACTACCTCCTTGACCCCGACTGGAGTACAAGGCCCCAGGTTAGGGTGTCACAGCCAGGGGCCAGTGCAATGTTTGTCACTGGGGTCCTGGGGGGGTGGGGGGGGGGTGGGGGGGGGGGGGGGGGGGGGGGGGTGGGGGGGGTGGGGGGGGGTGGGGGGGGTGGGGGGGGGGGTGGGGGGGTGGGGGGTATATCATGAGGGGGATCATGAGAAGGGTCACGAAGGGGGCCCATCTAAAAATGTCTCTCTTGTGTGTAGGGTCCGTACAGGTCTTTGGCTGAGGTGGTGGGAGCATGGTTACGTTCATGCCCACATGGTTTGGTGAGGGGGCAAGTGGGGTGCTCTGTTCTTTCCGTGGTTGGGGGGAGGATGCCCCTTTGTGATGGGGAGTTAGTGGTGCTCCCTTGGGTCAGTAGAGGCTGTTATTTCCATTGTGGTGGGGCGGGGAGGTGATGCGGGGGAGGAGGTGGGGCTGTCCGTCAGTGTGGAGATCAGGGTGCCCTTTGAAATCGTGCCCCGATCTCTGAACAGCCAGTTTGGCGAGGGTGTTTCTCACGATGCATAAATTGTGTCTATCAGGTGGGAGAAACCTACCTCAGAGCCGCTGCTAACACCAGAGGGAAACACTCCTGTTTTCCCGTTGGCGTGGGTACTTAGTGCCGATTCGGAAGATGTGGGTTCTAGACCATCAAAAATCTTATTTTAATTTGGACTCCTTAACATTTGAGCGAGAGAGAATGAGCAGATAATTTTACCATCTGGAAACACGCTTCCTTATACTTAAGCTACTATTTCATAAAATTAACTAAACTTTACCAGAGTTTATTCCGTTGCTGTATTTTTAAGTTTCAGACGTATGTACCATAAATCCCTACGAATCTGCAAACATTATGAAGTTAGTTAGTCTGCATTTAGTCTCTTTTTCCATGCATGACTAATGATTAATAATCTGCCCACAAGCATTGAATAACAATAACTCATTCTCTTGATCAAATCAACCACAGAAGTTTGTCCCGTTGTAAAACTGGCAAAAAACAAAAGAGTAGGAAAGAGAAGAGATATGAATCCTAAAGAAGATATATCGTCTGACTTTTCCTGACTTGCCATTTTTCAAACCTATTAAAAGTTACTGTGAGCATTAAATGCTTACAGTGCCTTTAGAAGAGATCCTATTATAAGACTTCGGGTACATATTAAACTCACTACTCACATTCCAATTAGTAAATATTTGGTCACATTTGCAGATTTGTGGCATGGACTGCAGCAGTTCAAGAAGGTGATTCACTACCAGCTTCTCATGGGCAGTGTGGGATGGGCAATAAATGCTGATCTGACTAGCGATGCTCACTCTCCATAAGTTATTAAAGTTTAAAGTGTATTTATTAGTGAAATATTAACACTGCAATGAAGTTACTGTGAAAATCTCCTAGTTGCCACACTCCGGCACCTGTTTGGGAACACTGAGGGAGAATTTAGCATGGTCAATACACCTAACCTGCACGTCTTTTGCAATATAGGAGGAAACCGGAGCACCCGGAGGAAACCCATGCAGACATGAGAAGAACGTGCAGACTCCACACAGACAGCGACCCAAGCCGGGAATCAAATCTGGGTCCATGGCTCTGTGAGGCAGCAGTGCTAACCACACATCCTGGGGCTAGTCTGTCAAATGAAGGAAGGAAAGAAAGAAGGAAATAAAGTTGAAGAGAAAGGAAGTTCTGTAGAACTAGCAGATGGCAATCACTTGATGAGCATCAAAAATAGTCACTTTGTCAAAATTGTGGAAGGCAGTCTGTACAATTGTAGTTGGGAAGAAGTCAGCACCTTCAGGAAAAGGAGAAAAGAAAACACATTGACAGGAATTTCTTTAATCTAGCCGTACTTAAGATGATCGCATTTTTGAACTAAGGAAAGTGATGTGCCAAGGTCTCAGAGCAATTAGTTCAATTTTCAACTCTTTCCAATATGAAGTGGATGAATTCAATCTTTGTAATATAAAATGATTATGTCATTTAAACAAATGTTGGTTATTACTCCAGTTTTCAGAGATACTGTTTTTAAAAATGCTAATCCCAGCTTTCTTTAGCAATAGTAATCATGATGATGTGCCTAAGGGCAGGTCTTTGCTCATTTCTCCAAATCTTGCACTTTTTCTTCAGTTGTTCATAGGAGACTTGAATTTAAAACTGGGAGGCTATCATCATCATTCTTCTTTTCTCCCTTGGCCATACATCCGTCCAATCTTCCTTAAATCGCTTTCTTCAGCCTTAGGATATGTCCAATCCAATCATGTTGTCTTTTCTTGATATTCATCAATGATCTTTCCTCCTCCATTATCCCGAGAATTGCTTCATGTGTACTCTCCAACTGACCCACCTCATCCTTCTCCAGAGCTACATTTCACACATTTGTAGTCTTTTGATGACTAGGTCGTCTCATGGTCCACGTTTCAGCCCTGGACAACAAGGCGCTCCAAGTCACTGTCCTGATAATACTTTTTTTAATAAGATCTCTACTCAATCTTCTGTTTCCTCCATACCTGTCATAATAGCCCCCTTGGAGTTGAATAAAAAGTTGAAGTTCTAGAATAGCATTCCTCCAAATTGAACAGGTAATCAAAGTTCTGCCCCAATGAATGAAGACAAGAACATTCACTTTTCTATAAGCAACAAAAATATAAATAATGCACCTTTTTTGCAAAATACATAATGTCATTCTGAGCTTCCTGTATAGAAGCTACAGTCACAATGGGCATGTGTGAGCCAACTTGCACAACATTGTTGTAGCCCTCTATCTCACATTCTCTGCCACCCCTCTGAGATCGTAGAATTACTTCAGAAACTGCACAGTTATGGAAATCATCAAACTGTTGAAACTGAAATGAATAAGTAGAAAAACCATTGGGATGTAAGATCAAACTATTATTTGCTTGAAAAAAAGGCAGCAGTCTCAATCAGCCAACTGTTCATCATTAAATGAAAGCAAGTGGTCAGGGCCATGATTACTGCAGTTAGAATTTCAGAAAATATAAACATTCAAATCATTTCCAAATGGTGTTCTTTTAAATTCCAACATATGGTTTTGCTTTTTGGAATCGACAAGTAGGATCACACTGGGATTGGAACCTTTGGGGACAATTTTGAGCCCACACTCTCCCTCTGCGGGAATGGCGGAATGTGCTCAAAATCCACTGGCGAATTTCCGAGTTCCGATCTTACCAGCCCCTTACCAGTGGAGTCGGACCGTGTTAGTATATTTGCATGCCATTAGCAGACACTCTCTCTGGGACGTCCCTCCTCACTAGCTATTCAGTGGGTGCTGATGTGACATCATGTCAGCGCCATTTATAATGGGTTCGACTAGACTTGTGTAAGGAAAGAGTTAAAGTATGGTTCCTCCTTGTTCATTCAACGGGGCAATGCGAAATGACAGATGGCCAGATTGAAAATGTTCGATAATGTGGGGAGTGAGTGATTTGATTTGATTTATTATTGTCACGTATTAGTATACAGTGAAAAGTATTGTTTCTTGCATGCTATACAGACAAAGCATACTGTTCATAGAGCAGGAAAGGAGAGAGTGCAGAATGTAGTGTTACAGTCGTAGCTAAGGTGTAGAGAAAGATCAACTTAATGCGAGGTAGGTCCATTCAGAAGTCTGATGGCAGCAGGGAAGAAGCTGTTCTTGAATTGGTTGGTACGTAACCTCAGACTTGTGTATCTTTTTCCCGACGGAAGAAGGTGGAAGAGAGTATGTCTGGGGTGCATGAAGTCCTTAATTATGCTGGCTGCTTTCCCGAGGCAGCGGAAAGTGTAGACAGAGTCAATGGATAGCAGCATTGTGATGATAAGGTTAACCTCAAATGTACTCTTGAGATGACGTGTTTAACCGCAAGAGTGTTATAGATCTGAAAAGCGTATATAAGAAGGGAAAATCAGATTTCGAGCTGGGACTCCACCTCGGATTGGGCCGCAACTGGTTCCAGGCAAACAGACAAAACAAGAACATGCTGCAGTGACCAGGGGCTCCTCCAGCACAGCTTGAGTAAACTTGTGATAAGTATATATTTTTTCCTTTGTTAAAACAATAAACAACTTTTGTAGTTGAAACCTAAGTTTGTCCTCCTTCTGTTGGCGAATATCTCTTGCTGTTGAATTGCTACCAACACTGGCTGTCCTGTAAGTTTTTAACGTTCCAAACAGCATTGATTGACTAGGGATGGGAATTTTGCCCCTCACGCGGGAGGAAGTCCAGCCTCAGAGTGTTGCTGGCTCATTTGATTGGCTGATACCTCTCTTGTCCCAACAGTGCCTGAAGCTGCAGTGGACAGAACTGGGACTGGGAGCAGTTCCCAAGAGTCTAAGTCCTGGGAGTACAGGACCAGGTAAGAGTGGGGTCTCAGGGTGGAAAGGGGAAGTGAGGCCCAGGGGCTGGACAGAGGGGAGTAGGGGTGTTAGCAGAGCAGCCATTTCAGTAACTTGAGCATAAATATTAAGGCTGACAGTCCAGTAAAATACTGAGGGAGTGCTGCACTGTCAAATGTGCCATCTTTCAGTTGAGATATTAAATTGAGGACCTCCTAGCCCTCTCAGCTGGGCATTATATGCCCATATGGCACTATTTTAAAGAGCAGGGGAGATATTCCCAGTCAATAATTGTTTCTCGACCAACATCACTGAAAAAAAAAGGTTATCTGGTCATTATCATCTTGCTGTGTACAAGTTGGCTACGTTGTTTCCGACATTACATAAGTGACCATGCTTTAAAAGTGCTTCATTGACTGTAAAACACTTTGACATATCATGAAAGGCACTATTGAAATGCAAGTCATTCTTTTTTATAAAACCACAGAATCCAGGCTATTGCATCTGTGATGGTAGGGAAAGAAATTAAGATTTCATACGAGATTCATACTGAAGTAAGGAAGGATAAATTGGTTTGCTGAAAACTTACATAGTAATTGAAAGCAAATGGAGAAGTCTGTATCTGGAACTAATGGAATTTCCCAGGGTTCTGTCCTAGGATCGCACTGATTACATTATTCAGATATGCTCTGGAAAATGGATACTGACAAAATTTCTTGACATCAAGTTAGATGGCTAAGTGACAAGCATAGGAAAGATTGATAGAACTCAAAGGGATTTGTGAACTGAGGCAGGGGACTGAATGATAGATGTATTTTAATATGCATAAATGAACATGATGCAAAATTGAAAGGAGGCGTGAAATGTGTGTACATAATTGGATGTCCGGTAGCAAAAGCTAGAAAGGAAAAAAGATTTCAGCCTGATTACTGACCACTTGATGAAAGTATTTTGTCAATGTGAAGCTGTTAGCAAGACAGCTAATCATGTACTATAATACATTGTGAGTGAACTTCACCATAAACCAAGCCAAACTATATTAACATTATGTCAGCTATTTGTAAGGCTGCACTTAGATTATTATATGCAGGTTAGGACTTCCCGATCTTCAAAAGAACATGAGCCTTTTCAAAAGATCCCTGAGTAGGACAAGGATGATTCTGGATCAAAGTTACAAAGAGAGAATCATAGAATCCCTACAGTGCAAAAGGAGGCCATTTGGCCCATCGAGTCGGCACCAACCACAACCCCACCCAGGCCCTATCCCCGTAGTCCCACATATTTACTCTGCTAATCCCCCTGACACTCGGGTCAATTTAGCATGGCCAATCAACCTAACCCACACATCTTTGGACTGTGGGAGGAAACTGGAGCACCCGGAGGAAACCCACGCAGACACAGGGAGAATGTGCAAACTCCACACAGACAGTGACCTGAAGCCGGAATTGAACCTGGGTCCCTGGCGCTGTGAGGCAGCAGTGCTAACCACTGTGCGGCCCTCAGACATATTGTCTCAGACTTGAAATTAATTTTGTTAGAAAAACATAACATTGAAGTGTATGATTCAGGTCCTTAAAATGATGAAATGTTTGGATAATGTTGAAATAAGCCAACTGTTTAACTTGGCCATCGAAAGAGAGGATATGAATATAAAATGAACAACACTCAATCGACAGAGTTTAATAGGATTCTTTTTCCTTACATAGAATTGAATATGAAGGATGGACACCCCATAAAAGGGCTGAATACTCAACATTTAAGAAAAAGATTTGAAATGGAATGGCTTAAACAAAGAGATGATCAGACACCCCATAACACGTAATGGCTCATATGTTATGGGATGTCTGATCATCTCTTTGTTTAAGCCATTCCATTTCAATATGTGGACTATATCTGTGGACTATAAACAGGTGGGAGTTTATAGTATGTGGTCTAACGCTGGTTTGTTATCAGGAGTTTAAGGGTTTGGGCAAAATTTTACAGGGTTTTATTTTTATCTCTTCTCTTAGGACACCGAGTAAATTGGGTAGAGCTCAAAAAGGTAAAATGATATTTGATCAGGAAATGGGGCCGGTTGAGTATAATGCTCTTTATTTGATCTATTTTTTTGCCTTTTCTTAACTCTAATGTTTGAGTTTAGATGCCAGTGGACATTTAGGAATTACTAATCCAACCAAACAACCTTTCCCCAGTCAACATGGAGGATGGTCTGTTGAAGAAGCTCCATTTTCAACCATGATCTGTTCCAATTTAACCCGCCCCACCAGTCCCCCTCCCCCACCCCAGCCCTGCACCACCACCATTACCATCATGCAAGTGCTGGAAAAAATTGAAACTAACCTTTTGTTGCTTAGGAATGCTGCCAAAGACTAGATAAAATACAGAGATGCTGGCTAGGCTGTTAGCTTTGATGAAACAGTCACATGTCAGCATGCTAAATTCTCTCTCAGTGCATCCGAACAGGTGCTGGATTGTGGTGACCAGGGGATTTTCACAGTAACTTTATTGCAGTGTTAATGTAAGCCTACTTGTGACTAATAAATAAACTTTGTACATTTCTGAAACTGTAGTACTTACATTTGTGGAGTACTTTACTTTGCATCAGCATGTTAGCGTCTTTTCAGCTTACCAATCTACATTGGACCTTTATCCATAAATCCAAAAATCATTACAAATGGATTTTTTCAGAAACAATGACAGTTATAGCCATTAAAATGAATTTCACAGTACCTTTTGCATCATTAAAAAGATATACATTTATTTACTGAAGGCTTACAATCTCTGTTACGTTTGAGAGAAATTCTGTTACAGGTAATCCCAAGATATAAAAACAAACAGGCTGTGTTCTAAGAAATGGTTTCCTAATGTGAGCAACAAACATGAAGCAAATTGTTTTCTTCCATGTGTATTCTACCAAATGTCTTTGAATTTGTAACTACCGATCAGGAACATGTGCTCTATGTACCAGACAACAAGTTACAGCTCACCCTGTAACAGCAGCCTGGTTTTAAATGTAGAGCAAATTAAACTCCTTAAATACTGGGTTATTTTTATTTAGACAATCTCTTGGAATGGAGGAGTACTTGCTTCCCCTCCGGTTCAACAGATTCTGAAATGGTTGATATGTCCAATTTGTGCAATCTGCAGACTGCCACATTGGAGGCCAGAGCTGCTTGAAAAGTTGGGTTGTAGGGTTATTTGGAGGGTTGCGCAGAGAGCTAGAGTTGTCAATTGAGAAATGTTTTCCCTGGGACTCAGGTATCGCAGTACTCTAATGGATGCTTGGACTCTCAGCCAAGAATGCTTAATGAGGCATGGTTGAGAACCCAGAAATCAATTAGTCTGAAACACCCGCCCCAGGGAAAATATTGCTTGATTGACAGCTCTGGATTTCTGACCTCCTCTTTCAGTTTCATTATTTTTATTTACACAAGATGGTGGGATTCAAATACTTGCAATTTCTGCTCTTGATGCTTTAAAAAGATTTGGATGATTGATAATGATATTGGGCTGTAGTAAAAAAGTGTTACTTTAAGAAACTAGAAAGTTTACAATGAATGACTGGGGATTTTTAAAAGCGTTTTTATGCATCCTACTGTACCACTATAGAGCTCATTGCTTCCATACAAGGAATGGACATGGAAGCACAATAGCTTGGCACAAAGAACATCTGGGATCATAGACGGTGGGTTGGTTAGAGACATGTTCTGGCACGGATAGGGAATGGGGAATGTTATGGGGATGATGGCTGGAGAGTCTTTCAGTGTTTTATTATAATTGAAGACCTGTAGCACCGAGGCAGGCCTTCTAAACAGCCTGCCTCGGCTCCCATGGCTGCCTTCAAATCTTTTTCCTGGCTTGAATTGCCTGACTGCAGTCCACCGCCCTCCCCCGAACCATCCGGTCTCTGAAAAAACCTCAAAAGAAGTTCAACAGAGAGTGAAGCTGAATTTTATCCATTAAAATAAACTATGGCCTATATTTCATTCCAGCACACAGATGGAAGAGGTGATCAGCGAATTTTATATTTCTTTTATCTGCCAATGTGACAAAGAATAAGCTACAGAATTGATTATAAATCTTGATGGTGAGTCAGCCTATGCCATTTTCCCAACAGTATATCCAGATGACCCTCTGCTTAAGTAACTCTCATCTTTAAACAAGCCTCATCACCAACATATTTGTCAAAAGGCATTTAAAAAAATATTTCACATACATAGGTCATGTCACTGTGAATCATAGAATCTCTAGAGTGCAGAAGGAGGCCATTTGGCCCATCGAGTCTGCACTGACAACAATCCCACCCAAGCCTTATCCCTGTGACCCCACACATTTATCCTGCTAATCCACTGACACTAAGGGGCAATTTAGCATGGCCAATCAACCTAACCCACACATCTTTGGAGTGTGGGTGGAAACTGGAGCATCCAATGGAAACCCATGCAGACAAGGGGAGAATGTGCAAACTCCACACAGACAGTTTCCCGAAGCCAAAATTGAACCTGGGTTCCTGGCACTGTGAGGTAGCAATGCTAAGCACTCTCCCACCAAGCCGTCCCTAAAGAAAACATGACAATAAAAATGTTCTCCCTCTGGGTCAAAAATAAGGTGGCCATGCTGCAAAACTAATTATCATTTGCTTTATTTGCTGTATGGCAATCAAAAGATACCATGGTCTTTTTTAAAAATCTAACCTTACTGACCAAGATAGTTCTTAAATCTAGAGACAATTTCATACACCATTTGACTTCACCATATTAGCAAGATATCATGTGTTGAATTTTCACTCCCGGGTCAGGAGCACAGCGCTGGGATATTTCCTGGCTCCGCTAACCTGGCCTGGAGGATCAGATTTTCATTCTGGGGTAGCTTGGTTCCTTGGTAGTCATGCTGGGTGACCCCGGTATGAGTGTGGAGGATGTCAAGTGTGGAGACAGGCTGGATGGAAGTCCTGCCTCACTGCACTGCTACTGTGTTGAAGTTTGAAACAAAAACAGAAAAACATAAAACAACCCTCCAGCCCTCATCCCCCATACCCCTAGCCCAAGCCATGCCAACCCATGTCACCCCATGCCCCACCCCATGACTCCTTCATGCCATCCTATGCCCCTCTGCACCACATACACTCCATGCCAACCTATGGTCCACATAGACTTTCATGCACTTTTTGGCCCCTACGTCAACTTAGTGCCAACTCACGCCACCCAATGCCCTCTCACACACCACCCTGTTTGCTTATACATACCACACTAACTTGTCTAGTATCTGCCATCAGCAAACTTTATGACCCATGCTGAGATTAAATAAAATAAAGTTTTGTGTGTCTATTGTGGACTTTAATTTTAAGAATCACTTATTCATAAGAACTTATTTACTTCATCTAATTCCTTCAACCCAATTATCTCTTATAACAAGCATCATTTATTCAATTGCATAATCCCTTATAAAAGCAAACATTAGAATTTCTGGTCCCTCTTCAAAGAGTTTATAACTATTTGGAGCTGTCACTCAAACTGTGAATTGGCAGGCATTCTCCTGTGATTGGATGGTTGTGAAATCAGCCTGAGAACATTAAACAGCAAGCAATCATTTTTTAACACTGCAGGCAGTTTTTCAAATTGTTAAAGGGCAGAAGTTTTAAATGGCTTGACAGCCTCCTTGGGCAGGTTATCTTGCCACTTTTGACATGTTTTTAAAGCTCCAATGCGTTTCACACTTCCAATATTTTGAGCCCTATTTAACCAAAATTTCGCGCCCGTTTTTACCAACGGCCGATCCAGGCGCCGATGTGGCGCGCGCCTGAATCGGCCAGTGGGCCAATCTAAATGCATTTGCATGCATTTAAATCGGCATAATGAAGCCCGCGCCCAACTTACCCAAGGATTCCCACTTTACGAGGCTCCGATCCGATCGGCGCCCGCGTATTTACCGTGTTGCTGAATTCAAGGCTTCCACTCAGCAACTGAACTGTCGAATCGCCCCCGACCACCCTTCGCGGACCACCCCCGCGAACCACCCCGGCAGCCCACCCCCCCTCCCCGGATCGGACCACCCTGGGACGCAGGACCTGCCAGCAGCCCCCTGCCCCCCAGGATCGGACCCCCTGGGCCCCCGACCTACCTTGATCACTCGTGTCCATCGAAAGCATCTTGCGATCCCGGATCCTGGCCTTCCTCCAGGGGTCCTGATGGGTAGGATGACATCTCTTCACTTGGGGGGGGGGGGGGGGGGTAGGGGGGCATGTGACATCTCTTCCCTGGGGGGGAGTGGTAGGGGGGGGATGTGACATTTCTTCCCTGAGGGGGGGGGGGTAGGGGGGGATGTGACATCTCTTCCCTGGGGGGGAGGGGGGGGTAGGGGGGGATGTGACATCTCTTCCCTGGGGGGGAGGGGGGGGTAGGGGGGGATGTGACATTTCTTCCCTGAGGGGGGGGGGGTAGGGGGGATGTGACATCTCTTCCTTGAGGTGGGGGTTAGCGGAGGGATGTGACATCTCTTCCCTGAGGAGTGGGGGGGGGGGGCTAGGGAGGGATGTGACATCTCTTCCCTGAGAGGGGGGAGGTGGGGGGGGGATGTGACATCTCTTCCCTGAGGGGGGGAGGGGTAGGGGGTGATGTGACGTCTCTGCCCTGAGGGGGGGAGGGGTAGGGGGGTGATGTGATGTCTCTGCCCCTGCGCGGATCTGATTTACAACCGCACCCGGCACTTAGAGCCAATTTGGTAAAATCGGCCCCGTTGTTGCACTTTATACACATTTTCAGGATTACTTTTACAATCCCAAAGGCCATATGACCTGCCCAAAAGTGACCCGGCACCATATCCAAAGGATTATTGTAACTCATCAAAAAGGTACGCTGTCTATCTAAACAAATCTACAAAGTTTAGACCTACTCCTACCAGATCGAATCTGTGCTCATCGGGCTCCACACATCTGGGTCATCAAAGTCACATGAGTGGTGACAACTGCTGATTTTTATAAACAACTGCCTCCGCAAAATGTGTGTGCATGAATCCTGACCCGCGCCCATTTCCACCCCTGCAGAAATGGTGGGTGCTGTGGATTCAGGCAGCTTGTACCATTTTCAAAACATTGGAGAGATTCCCCATCATTGAGAAAATCCAGGCCTAAGGCATTTCACTGAGGAAGAAAAAGGTGATAATTGAATGTTACTTTTTGGCTGCTTTAATCTTGACTCTAATCACTTACTGGCCTCATTCTCTTGTGTAAGTGCAATTATTTTTGTTTTGCAAGCATAAATGGTTTTTGACTTAATAGAAACAAAGAAACATAGAAAAACTACAGCACAAACAGGCCCTTCGGCCCCACAAGTTGTGCCGAACACATCCCTACCTTCTAGACCTACCTATAACCCTCCATCCTATTAAGCTCCATGTACTCATCCAGGAGTCTCTTAAAAGACCCTATTGAGTTCGCCTCCACCACCACTGACGGCAGCCGATTCCACTCGCCCACCACCCGCTGTGTGAAAAACTTCCCCCTAACATCTCCCCTGTACCTACCCCCCAGCACCTTAAACCTGTGTCCTCTCGTAGCAGACATTTCCACCCTGGGAAAAAGCCTCTGTGAGTCCACCCGATCTATGCCTCTCAACATCTTATACACCTCTATTAGGTTTCCTCTCATCCTTCGTCTCTCCAAGGAGAAAAGACCGAGCTCCCTCAGCCTATCCTCATAAGGCATGCTACTCAATCCAGGCAACATCCTTGTAAATCTCCTCTGCACCCTTTCAATCTTTTCCACATCCTTTCTATAGTGAGGCGACCAGAACTGAGCACAGTACTCCAAGTGGGGTCTGACGAGGGTCTTATATAGCTGCATCATTATCCCCGGACTCCTAAACTCAATCCCTCGATTGATAAAGGCCAGCACACCGTACGCCTTCTTAACCACCTCCTCCACCTGCGGGGCCGATTTTAGAGTCCTATAGACCCAGACCCCAAGGTCCTTCTGATCCTCTACAGTACTAAGATTCTTTCCCTTTATACTGTACTCCTTCATCCCATTTGACCTACCAAAATGGACCACGACGCATTTATCTAGGTTGAAGTTCATCTGCCACTTGTCCGCCCAGTCTTGCATCCTATCTATGTCCCTCTGTAACTTCTGACATCCCTCCAGACTATCCACAACCCCACCAACCTTCGTGTCGTCGGCAAACTTACCAACCAATCCCTCTGCTTCCTCACCCAGGTCATTTATGAAAATGACAAACAGCAAGGGTCTCAGAACAGATCCCTGGGGCACACCACTGGTGACCGACCTCCATTTAGAAAAAGACCGATCTATACCCACTCTCTACCTCCTTTGGGCAAGCCAGTTCTGGATCCACTGGGCAGCAGCCCCTTGGATCCCATGCCCTCTCACTTTTTCCAGAAGTCTTGCATGGGGGACCTTATCGAACGCCTTGCTAAAATCCATATAAACCACATCTACCGCCTTCCCTTCGTCAATGTGTTTAGTCACATTTCCGAAGAACTCCACCAGGCTCGTAAGGCACGATCTTCCCTTGACAAAGCCATACTGAGTATTCTTGAGCATACTAAACCTCTCTAAATGCTCATAAATCCTGTCCCTCAGGATCTTCTCCATCAGCTTACCAACCACTGAGGTTAGACTCACCGGTCAGTAATTACCTGGGCTATCCCTATTCCCCTTCTTGAAAATAGGAACCACATCCGCAATCCTCCAATCCTCCGGCACCTCTCCCGTCTCCATCGACGACGCAAAGATCATCGCCAGAGGCTCTGCAATCTCTTCCCTCGCCTCCCACAGTAACCTGGGGTACATCCCATCTGGACCCGGCGACTTATCTATCTTGATGCCATTCAAAGATTCCAGCACAACCTCTTTCTTAAAGTTCACATACTCAATCCTTTCAGTCCACCGCACGCTTGCTGGAATTCTCCGACTGTTTGCGAGTGGCAGATTTTCTGGCCTTGCCAGCAGAATACCCCCCGCCGTGGGTTTCCTGGTGGAAAATTCCACTGACAGTGGCGGGACCAGAAGGTACCACTGCTAGTGAACGACATGCCACCTCTTGCTGCCGAGAAACCCCCTGATTGAGGCTGGAGAATTCCAGCTAATGTTTTTAGCTCTGGTTAATGCATTTGTTGGTGAAACCAGAAGGAATTCTGGTCAGAGTCTGGGAAGGTGGAATACAGATTTATTTTGAAGGTCACACAGATAAAGAAGAACTATATTTAGAGTGAGACAGACTTTGCTGTACTCAGTTTTTTTTGTATTGATAATGTTATATCATACCCATTTACATTTTACATAAATTGTAAGAAAAGTACCATTGCAAAGTGCTCTTACAACTAGCCCATGTGCAGCAAGCAAAGAAATTTGATTCTTAATGCAGCATCACCTAACAGCCTTTTATTATTTCATTATGCTGTGCTCAGTTGAGTACATTGCTCATATTTCTGCGGATGATATGCTTCTCCCTCTGCGTTTTTATTTTGCAACATTGGGATGGGGATGTTGTTGACACTGTTGGTATTAATTGCCCATTCCTTGATGGGCTGAGATGGTGACGGTGAGCCTTCTTCATAAAGCACTGGCAGCAGTTTGATTCAATTAAGTAGCTTGCCAAGCCACTGCAGCAAGCAGTAATGAGTCAACCACATCGGTGTGGGACTGGAGCTCTGCGCAGGCCAGATTGCAAAGGATGGCATGTTTCCTTCCTCTGAGGGCATTTACTGGAGTCATTCTTTTTAAGACCAATGGACTGATTTGTGGTCAATTTTGCTAATAGTAGTGTTTTATTGCTAGATTTCTTTCTCCATATAATTCTGTATTTCATTCAGAAAGCCTGAATCTTGATCTAAAATAGTTCTGTTTTATATATACAAATTTACTAAAGAAAGACTGACTGGCTGTTAAATATAGTTTCTGGCTGGAAAACAAAGTTAGAAATAAACATCTCAGCTGCTGAAGGTGGCCCCAGTTCAAAAGTTTCAGATTGCACTTTTCAGATGTGCCTGCAGTCTTAACATGCAGACAACAAGGAAGTTATACATCACATACTGATATCACCCATTCCCTGCCAAGTCAGGAGATTGGTTGTATTGATATGCAATGTGTTAGGGATGAGCATGGTCTTATCTGTATGGTGTAATCATAATATTGTGGCTTTTGTGAAAAACAATGGGGGCGATTGTCCCATCCCACTGTGCTGCTTTTTTAGCGCAGTGAGTCAGGAAACTCTAGCAGGGGCTGTTTCGCAGGCTCCCCGCTGGCTGCCCAGGCCTGAACATGTCTCCCAATGCCACATTTCCAGCGCCGTCAGCTCCGCGCAGGAAGTTGAAGTGGAGGTGCATAATGTATGCAGTACCTAATTTAAGTATACTTAGCAGGCCTGGGACTGAAATCTCCGGCCCCGCTAACATCTCCCCCGGCCACGAGTGTTTCACTCCAGTGGTGTTTACTGTAGTTCTCCACTTGTGAGGAGCTTTTGGCCCAACCCCGCTGGAGTGAAGGTGGGGGCAATCCACTGCCCTCAAGCAGCACTTGCTTAGCAGCAACCTGCTCACTGACAATCAGTTTGGGTTGCACCAGGGCCACTCAGCTTCTGACCTCATTACAACCTTGCTTCAAACATGGACAAAACAGATGACCTCCAGAGGGGAGGTGAGAGTGACTGCCCTTAACATCAAGGCAGCATTTGACCGAGTGTGGCATCAAGAAGTTCTAGCAAAACTGAAGTCAATGGGAATCACAGGGAAAATTCTCTGCTGGTTGGAGTCATATTTGACACAAAGGAAGATGGTTGTTTTTGTTGCTGTTAGAGTCGAATCATCTCAGTTCCAGGGCATCACTGCTGGAGTCCCTCAGGATAGTGTCCTAGCCCAAACAATCTTCAGCTGTTTCATCAATGACCTTCCTTCCATCATAAGGTCAGAAGTGGGGATGTTTGCTGATGTTTGTACAACGTTCAGCACCATTCGTGACCCCTCAGCAGTTCATGCCCAAATGCAGCAAGGCCTGGACCATATCAAGGCTTGGGCTAACATATTCACGCCACACAAATGTCAGACAATAACTGTATCCAACAAGAAAGAATCTAATCACTGCTTGATTACATTCAAAGGCATTTCCATCACTGAATCCCCAATACCAACATCCTGGAGTTAACTTGGATCTGAAACTGAACTGGACCAGACATTTAAATACTGTGGCTACAAGAGCAGGTCAGAGTCTTGGGGTCCTGTAGGGACTAACTCACCTCCCAACTCCTCAAACCTGGCCACCATCTAAAGGTTACAAGTCAGGAGTGTGATGGAATACTCTCCACTTGCCTGCGTGAGTGCAGCTCCAACACCATAAAAAACTTGACACTGTCCAGGATAAATTGGCCCATTTGATTGGCACCCCATCCACTGTAACACTACATTCTGCACTCTCTCGTTTCCTTCTCTATGAACGGTATGCTTTGTCTGTATAGTGCCCAAGGGACAATACTTTTCACTGTATACTAATACATGTGACAATAAATCAAATCAAATCAAAAAGCATTAATTCCCTCTATCACCAATGCACAGTCATCAATGTGTACCATCTACAAGATGCACTGCAGGAACTCCCTTAGACATCTTGCACAGCACATTCCAAACTCATGACCACAACCACCTAGAAGGACAAGGGCGGCAGACACAAGGGAAAACCATTACCTGAAGTTCCCCTCCAAGTCAAACACCATCCTGATTGTAAATATATCACCGTTCTTTCATTACACTCGGTCAAAATCCTGAATCCTATACTACATGGAATGCAGAGGTTCAGGAAGGCAGCTCACCACCACCTTCTCAAAGGCAATAAGGATGGGCAATAAATGTTGGCTGAGCCAGCGATACACACATGAAATACATGTGCATAGGTTAGATAGACAGTGAATTGTAGAAGTATTTCTAGGGTTAATTAGTTCCATTGGTCATTGGTTTTTCCACCTTCACTGCAATTTAGAAGAGTAAGAGATGACTTGATTGAAACCTTTACAGTCGTGAGGATTATTCACAGGGTGGATGTGGAGAGGATGTTTCCTCTTGTCAGAAAATCTAGAACAAGGGGTCATTTGTTTAAGATGGACGTGAGGAGAAATGTTTTCTCTCAGAGGGACATGAGTCTCTTGAACTCTCTTACACAAAAGGCAGTAGAAGCAGAGTCTTTGAATATTTTTAGGGCAGATAGATTCTTCATTAACAAAGAGGTGAAAGGTTATCGAGGGTAGGCAGGAATGTGTGATGAAGTTACAATCATATCAGCCATGATCTTGTTGAATGGCGGAACAGACTCGAGAGGCCGAATGGCTTACTCCTGCTCCTAATACGTATGTTTTATGTTCATCAGCGTTATGAATACCAGTAGGTTATAATCCACCCACAGACGATCCATTCACAGAATAGGTTCATCATAAATACTCCCACTCACATCAGTTAGAAAGGCAGCAGTACACAATATGTCAGGAATAAAGGGAAGATCACTGTATTGTGATGCACCTTCTGAATCACAATGGGGGCGATTCTCCCATCTTGCTGTGTTGCTTTTTTAGCGAATGGGCTGGGAGACTCTAGCGGTGGCTGATTCACGCCATTCGCGCTGGGCCTCTGGGCCTCCACTCATCTCCCAGTGCCGGATTTCCAGTGCCATCAGCTCCGTGCCAGGGATTGGGAGTTCGGGGCTGCGGGTGCTGGGGGTGGATTCAAGGCTGGCCCAAGCATCTTTGTGGGGGCCAGCGATCGGGCTATGGGGGTATGTGGGGGGCAGCGATAGGGGGTCGCGGGCCTGGCTAGTGATTGAGCTGGCTAGCAATCGAGCTGGCTAGCAATCGGCAGGCTGGCAGATAGGGGCCACTGCGCGTGTGCCAATCTCAGCGCTGACAAATCGGTGTATGCACACTGGCCTGCTCAGCTATGCTGCCAGTCTCTTCAGCCTGAATCTCGTTAGTGCACTCTGCATTGCATAGAGTGTGGGAGATTCATTTTTAAACTCCTGCTGAAAAAAAACAGTTGATTTACTTTGTTTTTACGCAAATTCGACACTTAGAATTTTTTGGGAGAATCACCCCCTCCAATGTATCTAAACCATTTCAAGAATTGAATTGTTTGTCATTCTTCTAGTACACATAAACACTGAGATTGTTCATGTGCTGAATTCTTTGACATGAATCCACTTTCTGCCACAATTTAGAGGAGGGAAAAGGAGAAATAGCCCTAGAATGTTAAATTGTATGCATCATAAAAACAGAATGAGATGAAAATAGGAACTGGTGCCCACTTGGTACCAGGGTTAAAATCAGTAAGTGTAAAAGAGAGCGGGGGAGAGGGAGATAGAGATGAGAGAAAGAGAAAGAAAGAGAGAGAAGACAGAAATAGAGGAGAACAAATGAAAGGGAAATATCAAAGATGGAGGAAAGGAGAAAGAGGGAGAATGTGCAAAGAAAGGAGAGTTAAAATGAGATACAGTAACGAGGAGGGGCAAAGAAAAAAGATAGAGCAAATAAAGAGGAAGTAAGAGAAATTGGGAAAACACAAAACAGAGAGAGAGGAAGGGGACATATTTGAGAAAGAGAGTGCGAGAAGAGACAGAGAAAAGACTGAGAAGGATAGGAGAAAATGTGAAGGATAAAGGAAGAGAATACAACATTAGAGAAAATAGGGAGATGGTGGGGTAAAGAGGGATGAGGTAAAAGGAAGAAATAAGGAAAGGGGGAGAAACTGCAGTGGCATGAAAATTCTAAATTTAAAATTAGGACATCTGTGCAATGTAAACTTGCATTTTTATAGTTCTTTAGAGTCAGAAAAAATCCTAAGGGCTTTCAGAAGAGCAGAATTTGTATTGCATGCTTTAATGGTTTTTTTGAATTGTGTGATCAGTCAAAAATACCGAATAGTTAGAAATGTTCCACTTAGGGCAAATTTCCTTGGCATTTCCTGCTCAACCTTCACAACTGCAATGGAAACCACATTTACATCAAGTCACATTTCTGCCAAACATCCAAAGTTACGGCAACAGAGTGGGAGAAAATCCTGAGGAAATCCACTCGCAGAGTGATTCACTTAGGAGCAGTTGATTGTTAAAAATACCTTCTGCACCGAACGACAATGTTTGCCGGAGCAGTACCACAATTTTGCCATTTGGATGTACTGTGAAATACACATATAAACAGGAGAGGGAAGACAGCACTCTCTCTCACAAAGCAGACATTTCTTTTGTGCTGTGTTCTGCTCTAGTAACGAGCACCAAACACAACTTATCAACTTATCAATTGGAGGAAAGACTTGAACCTTCCAACACTGGAATTCTTGCTGTCAGCAAAAAGGTGCTGCCATGTATTGTTGACCTTGGCATGGACAAAGAACTTATTATTTCATTGCTTACGCAAAGGTTAAACAATTCACGAAGATGTTCTGATATGCTGTCATCTTTCTCATAACATCAATTAGAAAACACACAGCTGAACACCAGAACATTTTCCAGCAGTTTAATGTGCAAATTCAGCTCCCATCTACAGAGCCTTTTCTGTGCACCACTTAAACGTCCCCAGTTGTGGATAATATGTGTTGAGCAAGGATTAGATGGAGGCGTCATGGGATGGCACGGTGGTACAGTGGTTAGCACTGCTGCCTCACAGTGCCAGGGACCCAGGTTTAATTCCGGCCTCAGGTCACTGTCAGTGTGGAGTTTGCATTTTCTCCCCGTGTCTTCATGGGTTTCCTCCGGGTGCTCCGGTTTCCTCCCACAGTCCAAAGATGTGCGGTTTAGGTTGATTGGCTATGCTAAATTGACCCTAATGTCAGGGGATTAGCAGGGCAAATATGAGGGGTTATGGGATGGGGCCTGGGTGGGATTGTGATTGGTGCAGACTCGATAGGCCGAATGGCCTCCTTCTGCACTGTAGGGACTCGATGATTCTATGAACATTTTTCAGCAGTTTAATGTGCAAATTCAGCTCCCATCTAGCACAGGGCCTTTTCTGTGCACCACTTAAATGTCTCCACTTGTGGATTATATGTGTTGAGCAAGAATTAGATGGGAGCGTCATGATGGTCAGACCTCACTTCGATTTGACAGTTTGCTGTGCAACTCTGGCTGTGAAAGGAGAGCTTGCCATTTGGATGGGCAGAGGATCAAGGGGTCACAACATTTCTTAAGCTTGGACCACTTTAAGAGAAGGTCACTTTTTTATGTTGCTTTGTGGGGAGTGCTTTTATAAAACTTGACGGAAGAAGAGAAACAGCATGGTTTCCCGCTTTCTCAGTGTTGGTTGGAGCAAATAAGATAGGGAGTCTTCTTACCTTCCAATTGTACAGGTCCTCAGCCAACAGTAATGGAGAGGGAGAACCGGACATGCAAAAGGCCACAGCACCTTGCCTGTCTGCCACAGGTTTGCCCCTCCCACTTCATTGGAATGCCCCTTTGCTGAACTCCAGTGTTCTGCTCAATGAAAAATTGGCTCTTCGTAGAATGATTACTACTTTAATTAGCACATTTTGCACCAAGAATGGCCAGACTCTGCAGTGAAAAGCAGGGACACCCATCTCACTGGAGACAGGTCTAAATCCACTCAGCCAGACCAGGGATTGAACCCCAATCTGATCCAACCAACCAGTCCCAACGAATCGAAGTTGATGTGACAACATACACCTTCACATGACCTTTACATGCACGTTGTAGCCTGGAGCTTTGCACACTGATGGTAGAGGCTCTAATTTCTTCCCAACACATGGCTGAAGAGGAATTTCACTCGTTCTTACTGCCTGCCATTAGCAAATGTTGGAAGGATTTACTCAATTTAATCGCCCACTTTATGAACACACCTTTCTTGGCCATCACGTCCTAAACGGGACTTGAACCCAAAGCTTCCGGTTCAGAAGCAGGGATGCTATCCCCGAGACCTCTACATCTCACTAATATCTCACTAATATCTTAAGCACCTTTTTAAAGACACTGTACACATAGCGCAGTCCACCCAAGCCTTATTCCCGTAACCCCACGTATTTACCCTACTAATCCCCTGACACTAAGAGGCAATTCAGCATAGCCAATCAACCTAACCCGCACATCTTTGGACTGTGGGAGGAAACCGGAGCACCCGGAGGAAACCCACCTTATGGATGATATATGTTTATTTAGATGGGAGGAGATCTGTGATTAATCATTAATCTGAAAAGGGCCCTTCAACCAAAAAGGTTTGAGAACCATTCTTCTGCAGGACATCCACCAAATGGTTCCAGGTGAGTTCCCCTTTAAATAGCATTCTGCCTGGCCATTTATTGCCCCCGGTGTCTCCCTAAAGCAGTAGGGAGCTTTGTGAAGATAGCAGCATTGACTAACTCCAGTGTCCTAAAAACATAAATCAATCAAGGTACAAGGATGTATGAGACTTACCTACTTCCAATCGGACAACTGGCCACACAAGTTATCATAGAATCTCTATAGTGCAGAAGGAGGCCATTCAGCTCATCGAGTCTGCGCAGACTCTCCAACGGTGCAACCCACCTAGGCCCTATCCTTGTAACCTCACATATTTACCCTGCTAATCCCCATAACATACACATTCTGAGTCATGAACGGACAATTTAGCATAGCTAATCCACCTAACCTGCACATCTTTGGAGTGTGGGAGGAAACCAGAGCACCCGGAGGAAACCCACGCAGACACAGAGAGAACATGCAAACTCCAGTCAGACAGTGACCCAAGGCCAGAATTGAACCTGGGTCCCTGGTGCTGTGAGGCAGCAGTGCTAACCACTGTGCCACCGTGCTGCCATGTAAAGTTGAGGCCCTTTCAAAAATCGCACAGGTACAAATAATTTTTTTTTCTTTTTTTGCTATTTCTGTCCGATGATTGCCTCATTCATACTGAAAAATGGGATGGAAGGGAAATGAGGATTAGGGAAAGCTTTACCTCTACACAGGAACATTCACCTCACAGTCTTACACAGAGCTAACTCTGTCTCTTTTTTTAATATTGGGGAAAAACAGTTGGCAATATTTGCCTCCATTTTATATTAAAGATAATTCTCAATACTAAGTATAGATTCCAAGGAAATGCCAGTTAGATCATTTTCAAACTATCGCCAAACCAGACTGGTATTATCCTTCACTCACCATGAAAAACCATGGAATTCTGGGAGACAGGGAGGGGTAATGGTGTTGGTGGTATTCCTGCTGCTTTATTAGTTCTTTCAGGAGAGTTATTTTGTCACCATTCCATTTTGTGGGCTGTGTGTTGTTATTAAAGTGACTGCATAACTCCTGTGTTAATCTCACATTGCTTTCCACCGGGACCCGCGTTCAGCTCACAGATCCCAAAAAGACGAGAAAAGCTTCATCGCAGCTAAACAAAATTAAAATCCGGTTAGTAAATCTATAAAAATAGCAATTTGACATGATTTATTAAAAGTCTTATTCCTTTCACCATGGATTGAGAAGAGGATGGAGGACGCTGCAGTCTGAGTTTGAGGAATTTTGGAGTGCATCATAAACTAGCTGAAGTGTGTTCTCATGATTTATGTTATGGAGTCCCTCAATTGGGTTAAAGCCTCATAATTCACCCTTTGCAATCCATTTTCTGCAGGTATCTGGAAATGATAAAAGAACAATCATAATATTCATAAATCTAATATGATGCGTGACATCTGTTATTATACTACAGCTTTTGCTTGAAAAAATATATTAGCACCAGAAACGGGTGTAACAGAATGTATCAAAGCTTCATTACATATGAACGCCACCGTTACATACTAGTATTCTTTTTTTTATAAGTGAAGCAGACTACATTGTACCTCAACTCAAAATATTACCAAGCACTGGGTTCAAAACGGATCCATTTTACAAAACACCGAAGCAAAGATGGTGGCACAGTGGTTAGCGTTGCTGTCTCACAGCGCCAGGGACCTGGGTTCAATTCCAGCCTTGGGTCACTGTCTGTGTGGAGTTTACACGTTCTCCCCGTGTCTGTGTGCTCCGGTTTCCTCCCACAGTCCGCAAGATGTGCAGGTTAGGTGAATTGGCCATGCTAAATTGCACCTTAGTGTCCCAAGATGTGTATGTTAGGGGGGATTAGCGGGATGGGGGTGACAGGGATAGGGCAGGGGATGGGCCTGGGTAAGATCCTCGGTCGGAAAGTCAGTGTAGACTCAATGGGCTGAATGGCCTCCTTCTGCACTGTAGGATTTTACGGTTCAAAAGACCATAGGCCATTTGGCCCATCAGTCCTGTCCACTATTTTTTGTTCAGCCATGGAACATTTTGCAACAGGATGGAAAAAGTAGTTTATACAGCCTGTTGTTTGATTTTAGGTCATATTATTGATTGGAAATGAGTAAGATGAAAAGTGCATGTTGGCATGTCCAATTTTGTTGTCTTAGTTCTCATTTCCCTGATCGCCCTGGTAGGAAAATGACAACACTTGGTACAGGTAAATGGTACTTACCATTCTTTTGCTGAATTCAAAACCAGATTATGCCCAACCGCACACACTTGAAAACACAACAGATTATTTTTTTTGGTCTTGCTTAAATGGATAATGGAGTTCCAGTGCTTATGTTTTTATTTATGAAGCATATCACTTTCCTCTGAAATAACTGTCAATGACATATTTGGCTTGTGAGTCTTTGCCATAATCCTTGACAACAACACAGCTGCAGCCCTGTGAGGTTTCCCTTCTCGGTCGATTTTGCACAGGCCTACCCATTCACTGAGATTCTTGTTGTCATCAGCCTTAATCAGATTGATCTAATACTCAGCACAGATGGCCTCTACCAACTTAACATACTGCGCCTCGTCACAATTGCCTGCCAGGACACACAAATGAGCCTGTTATTTGTCCAGCACTTTGACAGCTTCCCAGAGACCACAACATAAACCATTGTGGATGTATGCAGTTTTAAGCACTTCCTGAAATGTAGTGTTAACATCCACCATCACCGCCTGGTGTTATGTATTCCTCGGTTATTGTGCCGCTTCTTGTCCTGGGAAAGGGTGATTTCCTGCTGCAATAGTGGATACTGGAGTTCCAGTTTGATCCCGGATGTTATATTTTCTATTAATTCAGAGAAAGGGAAAAGATTGAAAATCCTACATCATTTCTAATAAACAAGTGCTGCTGAAAAGTAGTTAATTGTAATCCAAAAGGAAGAAAGAATGTGTATTTTCATAATTCATTCACAATTTCGGGGTATCCCTAAGCCTTTCACGACTAAAGGAGGTGTTAACACGCAATGGGAAAAAAACAATTCGGACCAGTGTTCTGAGTTCCCAGCCGGGCTTCTCTGGCCATTCACGCCAGCAGGATTCTCTGGTCCCGCTATAGTAAACGGAGAGTTTGCTGAGCATCAAATTCTCTGTCCTTGATGACAGTAAAAGTTTTAACAACACCAGGTTAAAGTCCAACAGGTTTATTTGGTAGCAAATGCCATTAGCTTTCGGAGCACTGCTCCTTCGTCAGATGGAGTGGAAATGTGCTCTCAGACAGGTCACAGAGACACAAGATCAAGTTACAGAATACTGATTAGAATGCGAATCTCAACAGCCAACCAGACCACACAATGAAACAATGACCCCGAGAATGTAAATTCCCCCCTAGGGATCGAGAGGTCTTTAAAAGCACTGTCAAATTTTCCGTCCCATTCGTGACGATTCCTGCAGCAGTTGGAATTGGAAAATTTTTCTTGATTTTTGCTAAAATCAACCTATATTTCTTGAAGAATAAGATGCCAGTGTCATCAGAGCACTGAATGATAAGCTTAAGTGTTCAGTACTAAAACGTCATCAGAGGGGACAGAAAACAGCCCCTGTCAGTCCAGGACTGTGCAATCACTCAGAGCATTGTCTTACTTCAACATGCGACAGAGGAATCATTTTATCCTCCATCTTGATTTAATGCTGCAAAATGCCAATTTAGAACACTGGCATATCAACTTTTTGCTTATCAAAACTTGTCTTGTTAACACAAATATTTTGCAAATGTTAGAGGGCATACATCCCTGTTGGCGATGTTATGATATGAATACTTAACATGCTCACATCAAATTCTTCTCTGTATGTTTAATGGAGGCAGTAACACCATCAGCTGATGCTTCATTCATATTGCTCTCTCCATTTTGTTTAATAGTCGTGACCCATAGTTCATGAGCTCATGCCTGCCAAGTATTCTAATCAGATACACATGTCTGAAAATTGTCAATTGCAGAAGTTAAAATTTCTTGGAAAAAATATTAACAAGGGGGACATTATTATGCAAGGCATATCTTATTGCCATTACAATTCTTATGCAGACAAAAAGAGATTAATTGTAGCAACCACTTAGCAAGAAGTCTATTAGTTGGGTCACCTTTTTGCTCCGGCACATTTCCTCAATTTAGCAACTGAATCACTAGATTCTGTAAAACAAAAAAAAAGTTTGCCTCTTAGTGAAAAAGAATATCCTGCACAACAATCATTATTCCTTAAGAAATATTTTCAGCTGCTCAATATGATTGTTTCCGAAGCAGAAATAGTTGCCCGAAGTTTACCGCCTCGCCCACCCAAGGCTCGTAAGATCCCGCCCGAGGCCGTTCTGCGAGCTTCGCCCGCCCCGACTCTGGGGCGGGTGAGGCGGTAAAATTCCAGCAAGTGCGTGTGGTACACTCTGATCTCCTCGGTGCCCTCCCCACTGCAAGTGAGAATGGAGAACTTGGCATTCCAGCCTAAACTCCATTCATTTTCAGCGGCACTGGAGAATCCCAGCCCCGAATGAGAACAGAGATTTTCAGCAAGAATGAAAGTGCCACATTATGAAAACAGCAATATTTTCACTGCCATTATTAGCTGAAAGTAAATGACTGATTGTGGTGAACCATCGTTGGTTCCCACTAGATAGTACTGAGCCAGGGTCTGGCCAGTACTACAAGTATGTATATATGTTGCTGTTGGGGTTAGGGATGGGTTGTTCTACTTGTTGCTGTTGGGGTTAGGGTTGGGCCGTTACACCTTGTATTATAGTTATTGTGGTACATCCCAGTCGAGCTCCGCCTCCTGGGAGAGGTATAAAGGTCTCTGCTCTGTCTGGGACCCCTCAGTCTGGGATCGTGTATATAATTAGTAGCTTCGTTGTTACAGCAAATAAAAGCCTTTATTTCCTGAGCATCTCAAGCCTCGTGTGTGATAACGCGCATCAATTTTATTTGCTGTAAATAAACTCTCGTCGGAAAAAAAAACAATAGAGTATGGAGCAGATACTGAAACCTGAACGCCTTACACTGGATCCACGTGCGGCGGGCGCCTCTAACACCTGGTTGAAATGTTTTGAGGACTACCTGGCAGCCTCCGCAGTGGTCACCACAGATGATGACAGACTCCGGGTCCTCCATGCGAGGGTAAGCGACACCGTCTACCTCGCAATCCGTGCGGCCACCGACTACACAAAGGCTCTCGAGCTTCTTAAGAAGCGTTATATTAAACCGCCCAACGAAATGCACGCTCGTTACCTCTTAGCCACTCGACGACGGCAGTCTGGCGAAACGACGGAAGAATACGCGAACGAGCTCCTACAGCTAGCCAGGGGCTGTAACTGCAAAGCAGTGTCGGCAGATCAGAACATGAACGACCTCGCTCGAGATGCATTTGTGGCGGGAATCGGATCATCTTACATCCGACTCAGACTACTGGAGAAAGGTAATCTTGACCTCACCCAGGCAATAGAACTAGCGGATATGTTGGAGACGGCCTCCAAAAGCCTAGTATTGTATCCTGAAGACCACATGGAGACAACGTGGCAGGAGCAGTCGCTGATCCCTCCTCGTCCCTCGGGTTCGAAAAGCTGCGTGATGGTGTGCTCACACTCGGGCCAGACGACGGCAGCAGCTCCGGGCGGCCAACGGTGTTACTTCTGTGGGGGAGCGAAGCATACTCGGCAACGGTGTCCCGCTAAAGCTGTGTTGTGCTCCGCCTGCGGTAAGAAGGGGCACTATTCGAAAGTGTGCCGATCTAAATCTGCTTCTCGGAACAGCAGTGCGGCCTGCGATTCCTCGGAGCCCGGTTCTTCGTCGTCGGCATCGTCGAGGGTTTCGTGCGAGGCCAGGACGACGCCATTATGGTCGACGGAGTCGGAGATGTGTGACCACCAGGGGTCGCTGAGTTGGGCGCCATCACCCACGTGCGACCTATGGGAGCAGCCATGTTGGTTGGCACCGACCGCGAATGACCAGCAGGGGTCATCCTCGTCAATCTCAGCCGCCTGCAGTAGCGCTCATGAACCAACGGTGGCGTCGATCATCCTGGACCAGGCCAAGCCTCATAGACTTGACAAGTCTACGATGGACATTCAGGTAAACGATCACTTGATTTATTGTCTGTTTGACAGCGGCGGCACTGAGAGTTTTATCCACCCAGACGCTGTGAAGCGGTGTGGACTCCGGATTCAACCTGTCAAACAGACAATTTCTATGGCATCAAGGTCCTGGTCTGTCACCATGCTAAGGAGTTGCGTGGTAACTTTAACGGTGCAAGGCACAGTTTACGAGCGTTTCAAGCTCCTGGTGTTGCCGCACCTTTGCGCGCCAATACTTCTTGGACTAAACTTCATGGTCCACTTGAGGAGTGTAACCCTACAGTACGGTGGGCCACTCCCTTCGCTTTCAGTGGGAGAACAGCAGCCTCCAAATTGCCCAACGCGCCCCACCTGTAGCCTCTCGACGCTGAAGATTACCACACCCTCCCTGTTCCAGAATCTTGTGCCAGGCTGCAAGACCATTGCGACTAAGAGTAGGCATTACAGCGCTGAGGATCGGATCTTCATTCGATCTGAAGTTCAGCGGCTCCTCAAGGAAAGGATCATACAACCTAGCACTAGTCCGTGGAGAGCGCAGGTCATGGTGGTCAAGAGTGGGAACAAACCTGGATGGTCATTGACTATAGTCAGACCATTAATAGATACACGCAGCTGGATGCGTATCCCCTCCCACGCATATCTGACATGATCAATCAGATTGCGCCGTACCGGGTGTTCTCCACCATAGACCTCAAGTCTGCCTACCACCAACCCCCATTCGCCCAGAGGACCGACAATACACGGCTTTTGAGGCGGATGGTCACTTGTATCACTTTCCCAGGGTTCCCTTTGGTGTCACCAATGGGGTCTCGGTCTTCCAGCGTGCTATGGACCGAATGGTGGACCAGAACGGGCTGCGGGCTACCTTCCCGTACCTGGATAACATCACCATCTGCGGCCATGACCAGCAGGACCACGACACAAATCTCCTGAATTTCCTACGCACTGCATCTCGCCTGAACCTGACCTACAACAGGGAGAAGTGTGTGTTTCGTACGCGCCGTTTAGCCATCCTTGGATACGTGGTGGAAAACGGGGTCATTGGCCCTGATCCAGACCGTATGCGCCCCCTCTTTGAACTTCCCCTGCCCACTAGTGCAAAAGCACTGAGAAGATGCTTAGGCTTCTTCTCTTATTATGCACAGTGGGTTCCCAATTACGCGGACAAAGCCCGTCTGCTCATCAAGTCCCCTTCTTTTCCCCTAACACCAGTGGCTCGATTGGCCTTTGATAAACTAAAAGCCGACATCGCGAAAGCTATGATGCAAGCTGTTGATGAGTCCATCCCCTTTCAGGTGGAGAGCGATGCATCTGATTTCGCCCTGGCCGCCACACTTAACCAGGCGGGCAGGCCCGTCGCCTTTTTTTCCCGCACCCTCCAAGGCCCCGAAATTCAGCATTCAGCGGTGGAAAAGGAGGCCCAGGCCATTGTGGAGGCCGTCAGGCACTGGCACCATTACTTGGCGGGAAAACGGTTCACCCTGATCACGGACCAGCGGTCCGTGGCGTTCATGTTTAATAACACGCTGAGGGGCAAGATCAAGAACGACAAGATCTTGCGGTGGAGAATTGAACTCTCCACTATAACTATGACATCATGTATCGTCCAGGGAAACTCAATGAGCCCTCGGATGCCCTCTCGCGTGGAACGTGCGCCAGTATACAGGAGGACCGTTTGCATGCTCTCCATAATGACCTATGCCATCCTGGGGTCACTCGGCTCTACCACTTTATAAAAGCCCGCAATCTGCCCTACTCGGTGGAGGATGTCAGGTCCATAACAAAAAGCTGTCGGGTATGCGCGGAATGCAAACCGCACTTTTACCGACCTGACCGGGCACAATTAGTCAAGGCTACTCGTCCCTTCGAAAGACTGAGTGTCGATTTTAAGGGCCCCCTTCCCTCAACAGATCGGAATGTGTACTGCCTCAACATCATTGATGAGTACTCAAGATCCCCTTTTGTTATTCCCTGCTCTGATACATCCGCTGCCACGGTTATCAAGGCATTCCGTGATCTTTTTACCCTGTTCGGGTACCCCAGCTACATTCACAGCGACAGGGGCTCGTCGTTCATGAGCGATGACTTGAGGCAATACCTGCTCTCATACGGGATTGCCTCTAGTAGAACCACGAGCTACAACCCTAGGGGTAACGGACAGGTGGAACGTGAGAATGCTACAGTCTGGAAGGCTGTCTTACTGGCGTTGAAGTCAAAAAGCCTTCCAGTCTCCCATTGCCAAGAGGTGCTCCCTGATGCGCTCCATTTCATACGCTCACTCCTGTGTACGGCAAACAACGCTACTCCCCATGAGAGGCTGTTTTCATTCCCTCGGAAGTCTTCCTCTGGAACCTCATTACGTCTTGGTTGATGTACTCAGGACCTGTCCTCCTGCGGCGACATGTAAGGGCCCGCAAGTCTGACCCGTTGGTCGAACAGGTCCATCTCCTCCACGCCAACCCTCAGTATGCCTATGTGGCATACCCTGACGGGCGAGAGGACACGGTCTCGATCCGAGACCTGGCGCCAGCAGGGGACGTAGAAACCCCTGTCGCTCCCATACCCCCAGTTAGAAACCCCATAACTCTTGTTTCCCCTCCGGACACGGCGCGGGCAGCATCGGGACCATTACTTAACCCTTTTACTCCCGTGTACAGCTTGCCTGAGTCCAGAGGATGGTCGCCACTTCAGGGCGTGTCAGAACTCCATGGATTACCATCACCTCAGGGTCAACCGGCCCGTGAGACTGTGGAGGAACAGTTGGACATCGCCTTGGGGAGAACGCCACCGCGAGTGCCTACTCCGGTGTCATCGCCGGTATTGAGGAGGTCACAACGACGGTGCGGTCCCCCTGACCGTCTGAACTTATAGACTGATGACAAATTATTCTGTTTTTTTTGTACCCCGCTGGCCTTTGTCTTCAAAGGAGGGGTGAATGTGGTGAACCATCGTTGGTTCCCACTAGATAGTACTGAGCCAGGGTCTGGCCAGTACTACAAGTATGTATATATGTTGCTGTTGGGGTTAGGGATGGGTTGTTCTACTTGTTGCTGTTGGGGTTAGGGTTGGGCTGTTACACCTTGTATTATAGTTATTGTGGTACATCCCAGTCGGGCTCCGCCTCCTGGGAGAGGTATAAAGGTCTCTGCTCTGTCTGGGACCCCTCAGTCTGGGATCGTGTATATAATTAGTAGCTTCGTTGTTACAGTAAATAAAAGCCTTTATTTCCTGAGCATCTCAAGCCTCGTGTGTGATAACGCGCATCACTGATTTAATCTTTCAACGGAATAAATCGCAATTGTTTATCTTCAAAATTACTTTTATGCCAATGTTGAATGTGCCCAGTTAAGATCTAAAGGATTTTTAATTTTAATTTTATAAATCAAAACCAATGCCATAAATGCATGGCAAGTATAAATATACATCCACACTAACCACAAGAGGCAGTACTAAGATGATTGTTTTTTATATGTGTATAGTGAGTTCAATTTCTAAGTTTGTTAATAAAACTTGGAAACATAGTAAATACTGAACACCGTGAGAGCAGGCTTAATGGAGGACACAGACTGGGCAGACGTGCAGGAGTTCTACCGCCTCGTCCACCCGAGGCTCATGAGATCCCTCGCAAGGCCAACAGAGAATGTTGTTCTGCGAACCTCGCCTGCCCCGATTCTGGTAATATTCTAGCCATGGTCTATGAAATTCAAGGGGAGTAAGTTTGAAGTGAAGAACTTTGGGCGATAAAGAAGGACCCGGATTTAATGGTCCTTTGCCAATGGGTTTGAAGGCTGATGGGCTCGTTAAATCTAGCAGTTAGCCTGCCTACCTCTTACACAGCCCTGTCCCTGCCACACTGATACCTGTAGCAGGAGTGGCATCAGCAGCCCACCCACCAGTGGGCAAAATTGAAATGCTTAAGTGGGCAATCAGTGGCCTCACCCCACCACCACCAGGATTTAACAAGCAGTGGGACATTCCCATGCCAAGCCCACAGGTTTCCCTACGCAGACTGGTGGCATGCAGATCTCTACTTAATGGGCCCCTCGGACACGTTGAAGGTCCCCCAAGGTTCTAAACCCTCTGTGCCCACCATGTTTCCCTCTCCCCCATATGGCACCTCAAATCCCAGCCTGTAAACCACCACCACCCCACCATTTGCACCCCCCCCTCCCCCCGCACCTCGCTGGAGCCTATCATCCTGGCACTCATCAGAGACTCAGAGACACTTATCCAAATACTGATCCAATACCCACATGCCTCAGCTGCCAATCACCGATTGGAGGCTTCTCAAAAATCAGCCAGTGTTCTCATCAGCGGGATATTTCTGCTGGGGCAGGGTGCTGTTGTGGGGAATCTGTCACCTCATATAATTCAGCCCATGGAGAGGCAATACCAGTGTAATCTAAATGGTACTATTTTGTACATGCATGTCTGTGTGTGGGAGACAGGGGGTGGGGTCGGCAGGGGAGGGGGGGGGTGGGGGTGGGGTGGGGTGGGGGGGGGGGGGGTGGGGTGCGGTAGGGCTAATGTGAGGCAGGGACCAGGAAGTGACTACTGACAAATCTTTGAAGGCAGTGGAGCTAGCTGATAAGATGGTCAAGCAAGCAAATGAGCTATTTTGTTGTAAATAGTAGCATTGAGTACAAAAACAAATTCCAGAAGTCATCCCAAATGTGCATAAATCTCTGCCTAGGTGTCAACTGGAATATTGCGCACTTGTGGAATAAAAAATGATGACCTGTTTTTATGGAACAAATAGGGAGAAACTATTTTCTCTGGCAAGTGATATGATAACCAAAGATCATAAATTTAAAGTAATTGGCAATAGATTTAGAGGAGAAACAAGAAGAAATGTCTTCGCAGAAATGTTTAATATTTGTAAAGCACCACCTGAAAGGGTGGAGATATCAGATTCAATAGGATATTTTAAAGGACAATTGGATGTGTACTTGAAGAGGATTTATTTACATAGTTATGGGGAAAGCTCGGCTGTGAAACGAAATGGGACAGCACTTACAAAGAGCTGGCATAGGCACGATGATAGGCTGAATGGCCTCATTCTGGGCTGTAAGATTTTATGATTCTATGATAAATATTTGACAACTGAGCCTGCAATTAAATATTTCACTTCTGTACCAAATGAAACCAATCAGATGTATGTAATGGACGATGCATAATATTCAATAATCTTCAGCTGTTGGTTTACATGGTATGCTCATTTCCGTACAGATGGAAATGTTGTTGTTGTCCTTGGAGTTAGACTCACTGTTATGCAGCGTGGGGGCTTTAACCTTCTAGTTGTGCTTTTTGATTTCAAATCACTTGATCCTAATTCTGGTTAGCACTCTCGTGCATGCAGATGGCGTTACTTATTCAATTGTAGCTGTGAGCAGCTGCACTTATTCCAGAATGTATGAACAACAATTCAATAACCCACTCTGGTTGGATGGGCTCCCAGGTTCTTATTTGTCTATCAAATGCCTGAGTGATTTAGTTTGGCTTGGAACACTGAATAGAAGACCAAATATGCAGATAATATAGCTTGAGGTATGAGACCAGAAGGCATCAAAGTGCATTGCACAAACATACATTGATTGGTAAAAGAGGAAATGGAGAATGGGAGGCCTTCAAGAGAGGAGATGGTATGGGTACAGTTTGGGCACATGCCTGCGAGGAGGGAAAGGAAGAGCATCCAAAGTCAAATATCCCTGGGTGACTAAAGATAGAGTTTAAAAAGATACAGGAAAAGGAAGTTTATGCTAACTATGAGGTTAATAATACAGTAGAGAACAGTTATGGTGCAGAAGGCGGTGATTTGACCCATCATGACTGCACCAGCTGTGCAAAGAAGCATTCTGACTTAGTGCCATTCCCCTGCCTTTTCCCCATACCCTTGCACATTACTTGAATAGAAACAATCATCTAATGTCTTCTTGAATGTCCTGATTGAACCTGCCTCCACTGCATTTCCAGGCAGTGCATTCCAGACTGCATCGACCTGTCAGAGTGGAGATTGGCACATATGCAGTGCATTACCGACCTCCAGATGGCCAGTCCACATCGCTGGCCTTGCAGAGACGCCATCACCCCAGACCCAAGCTCCCGATTCCCCCCCACCCAGCAGCCCCAAACCCATCCCCCCAACAGTCCTGACCCCCCCATATCCCCCGGCAGCCCCGATCTCTGCTCCACCCGGATGATTAGCCCCGATCGCTGTCCTTCCCTTTGCCACCGATCCCAGTGCAGAGTGGCAGTGGGTCCCCCCATTCCACTGATCGCCCCCAACAGGCCATGCCCTCAATAGGCCATGCCCCTCTGATCCCGCCCCCTTAGCCCTGCCCGATGCCCGGTGAGCCAAATGGTGGCAGAATGGCCTCCTTCTACACTGTAGGGATTCTATGATTTAAAATGACAATTTTCCAAAATTCACAAAAGTTACTCATAGAATATTGCCTGTTGCTCTGAGCTATAGGTTTGAGTATCATTTTTATTTGTTTATGGGATATCAGAATCACTGACAAGACAAGCATTTATTGCCCATTCCTGATTGCCATTGAGAAGATGGTGGTGAGCTGCGTTCTTGAATCCCTGACATCTGAGTGGTGAAGATACTCCCACAGCATTCCACTCGTGAACTTCACGTAACATCAAGGCCATGAAGGAGCAATTCTTTTGATATCCCAAACTGACATAGGGTGCGATCTTACCAACCGTTCATGCCCTGCTGCTTCTGCAAGCAAGGATGGAGAATTTGGTGCTCAGGCAAATCTCCGTTCATTGCAGCGGGACCAGAAAATCCCACCGGCGTGAATGGCGTAAGATTACGCCCGCAACTCCTCTACAGACAATATTCTTTATTAGAAATGGGGATCACAAAATAAATACTTGGAAAATATAATTCCTTATTTGTAGCTCATGCTCAGTTTTATATTCCCTGCCTAACCAGTACTGGATTTGGAACAGTTTTTGAATGGATTTTCCATCCCTTCTCCAAGGAGCAAAATAAAATAATTTGAAATGCTTATACAGAAAGCATAATTTAAATAAATATTGCAATTTGTGGAGTAAGTGTTGCAGATGCCATTGTGATCATTTCTAACTTCTCAAATTAAATAATTTCTGCTAAATTTACTTTTCCACATTTTCAATTAGATCCAGTTGCTTTATTTTGGATAATCATTCTTTTTTACTGAATCTTTCCAAACCAAAGAAGTTCACATTGTGGTCAGAATAATCATTTGTGTCAGCGTTTGTCCATCTCTTGACAAGAGTAACTCTTACATCAGATGTTTTTTTTAGGGAGTGAAGACCTTTCTTTCAACACTCCCACTTCCAATGTTCAACATTTTGCACGAGTCATGTCATTCGGAAAAACATTTTTTCTGTAGGAGTGATGCACTCAGGTCATCAGAAAGATTTAGCATCATAAACATTGTGAAATACCCAATTTGCAATAGTTTCCGGAAGCATCTTACATTCGCATTAATTTCTTGAACCAATACACACTTAGTATTACTGAAATCTATTTGACACCAGTGCACTTATCACTGAAATATTTTTACTCTTTCTCCTTAAGGATCAGAATTCAGTCCACGTGTTTGTTCTCGCCCCAGAGTGAAAAGCAACATTGCATCAATAATTTGTACTTACTTTCACTTTTAACACAGAAAAACACCTATGATTTTGAACATCTCTATCAAATCTCCTCTTAGTATTTTCTTCTCCAAGGAGGACAGTACCAACCACTCCAATCCATCTTCATAACTGAAGTTTCTCATTCCTGGCACCATTCTTGTAAACCTCTCCTGCACTCTTTCTATGTGTTCATTTCCTTCCTATAGTGTGGCATCCAGATGTAAGTTGTAAAAGAGAAAGCTCAAATAATATAGCATAAATGTAGGAATATTAGTCTAAAATTACTTTGGGTAAACTCAAGTAAAAGGGGTCAAAACCAACCTGTAAACGCAGCATGGTCAATGCCATTCACAACAATGTGAAGCTACTGATAAGAAATGCAAACACCTAAGAAAAAGGTATGCTATACTTTTAGCTAAGACACTATCAGATTAACTACAATACTAGCTCTGATAACTAAACTGCAAAACAGATAAATGAAACACGAGGCCCCAAGTTTTATTATCTTGCTGGGCACAATAACTTGACTCAGCAACATTGACCAACATGAACGCGTCAGCTCCAGTTTCAGGAATCAACTCAAAATAATAATTCCTGGAAATTAAATGCCAATTTATTCCATATAATTGTGGTCCTATCACCAAATATGCGATAAAAATTAAAGTTTCTGTGATTTCAACAAATGAACATCTTCCACAATACCTTTAATTATACAATCCCAAATTAATTATAAATATCTCTGCCAAAACTTAAAGCTTTAGGGAAACCCATTACATTAACTTTAGAACTGTTCTGAACCTGAACAATCTCAATTGGGGATTAAAGTAAATCACATTAATTTTTGACAGATATCCTTATTTCCTTGCTGATTTATAGCCTTACTTAACTCCTAAAGTATTGACTCATTTGTATGTTTACATATTTAGAATTCTTACATTTGTAACCAAATAGATATATTGCTGAGTTCTCATATAGAAATAATCCAGGCCGGAATTCTCTGGCCATTCATGTCCCACTGCCGCTGCAGGCAAGGACAGAAAATTTGGCACTCAGCCAAATCTCCATTCCCTGCAGCAGGAGCAAAGAATCCTGCTGGCATAAAGGGCCAGAGAATCCCAGCCTCAATCTTTTCAGGATTTAGTTAGCTCTGTGAATTATTCTCTTTTTATAATCATCATATCATATACTTTCTTATTGTAATAAATTTGTGTTCATTCTTACACCCTAAATTGTCTCACCAAAACATCTGTATCAAACGCTCAGTCAACCCAACCCTTGTTCCCTTAATGTTTGGGGAATAATTATTGAGGAGTTAACCAGGACATTTATAATATTCAGGAATATTACAATCCAGTTAAAGGATTATTAAATCTAGACCAATCAGGAGGAAGGTAAAATTCCTGGGAGATTTTGCACCTTTGGCTAAGTGGCAACTTAGATCCACTGAACCCAAAAAAGCATTTTGATATTCCAATTCAGACTCTAAAGTGGTCAATATAACGTAATTAGAGAAGGTGTTGTGTGTAATGTTTCCACTCTTTTAGCTCAGAGGCTAATTGGAATGCCTCCCAATGCAGTAACAGTTAAACATTTGTCAATGTGGTGTTGTTTTTCTTACAGCAGATGGATTTCTTATTGCCATATCAATTCCCTGACCAGGTTTTTTCCTTTTTAACTGTCACTTCACAGAATCACCGTACCATTACAGTGCAGAAGGAGGCCATTTGGCCCATCATGTCTGTGCCGACTCTCCAAACAAGCATCGTGGATTATTGCCATTCTCCCCATATCCCTGCATATTATATTCATTCAAGTAATCATATAATACCCTTTTAAATGCCTTTATTGAACCTGCCTCCACCACACTTCCAGGCAGTGCATTCAAATCAGTTGTTGCATGAAAATGTTTTTTTCTCATGTCACATTTGCTTCTTTTGCAAATGATTTTCAATCTGTACCCTCTCGTTCTTGAACCTTTTACAAGGGAGAACAGTTTCTTCCTATCTACTCAGTCTAACCCCCTTATGATTTTGAATATCTCTATCAAATCTCCTCTTAGTATTTTCTTCTCCAAGGAGGACAGTACTAACCCCACTCCAATCTATCTTCATAACTGAAGTTTCTCATTCCTGGCACCATTCTTGTAAACCTCTCCTGCACTCTTTCTATGTGTTCATTTCCTTCCTATAGTGTGGCATCCAGAACTGTACACAATATTCTAGCTGAGATCTAACTAGTGTCTTGTATAGGTTCAACATAGCCTCCTAGCTCTTGTGCTCTATGCCCCTATCAATAAACCCAGAATGATATATGCTTTGTTAGCTGCTCTCTCTACTTGTCCTGCATGCGTTCAGTCCTTGCTGATTCCTGGGTGACGTGTCTCCTGCTGAGCCTCATGTGCAATGCATAAGCTCAACATTGAGAGATTCAGCGAGTTTACCTGCTGATTCTTTCTGTACATTGATCTCTACATCATCCTGCCTGGAAATGTTGCTTCCTAGGTGCAACTGGTGCGGCAACAATAATCTCTCCCTCAATGTCAACAAAACTTCAGGAAGCGTAAAGGAGAACATGCCCCTACCTACATCAATGGGGAGGAAGTAGAAATGGTGTGGAGCTTCAGGTTTTTAGGTGTCCAGATCACCAACAACCTGTCCTGTTCCCCCCATGCTGATGCTACAGTTAAGAAAGTCCACCAATGCCTCTACTTTCTCGGAAGACTAAGGAAATTTGGCATGTCAGCTACGAATCACACCAACTTTTACAGATGCACCATAGCAAGCATTCTTTCTGGTTGTATCACAGCTTGGTATGGCTCCTGCTCCGCCCAAGACCGCAAGGAACTACAAAAGGTCGTGGATGTAGCCCAATCCATCACACAAACCAGGATCCCATCCGTTGACTCTGTCTACATTTCCCATTTTGTCATTAAGGACCGCACGCACCCTGGACATACTCTCTTCCACTTTCTTCCTTCGGGAAAAAGATCATGTACTAACTGACTCAAGAACAGCTTCTTCCTTGCTGCCATCAGACTTTTGAATGGACTTACCTTGCACTAAATTGATCTTTCTCTGCACTCTAGCTATGACTGTAATACTACATTCTGCATTCTCTCCTTTCCTTCTCTATGAACAATACTTTCCACTGCATACTAATACATGTGACAATAATAAATCAACCCAAATCAAAAAGATGCAGAAGTTGTCGACATCTTCAATGTTCTCTTGCCCGAAGGTGATGGGAGGGCCTTTTTGATGTCCATTTGTCATCATCATGGTCCTCTGACAGCTGGTGCTTCGACCAACCTTTACATTGCTGGTCTCAAGACTGGTGGCCATGTCTTTGGCCAGCAAGGCAATGTCTGCAAAATTCCAGGTTTGTCAACCTGGTGTTGCCTCGGGATGCCACCCACCGTCACCTTCCTCATGCACTTGGTGGGTGCAGATATTGGCATCAGAGTTGATGTTAAAATTCTGTTGATTACAATTTGTATTTCATATGACTGAATTACAGATAAAGTGAGAGAAATTAATGTTTTGATAAATATAATTGCACTGAATAGATTTGTTACTCTCTAGCACACATAAACAATATTAACAAATTAAAAATGAATTACATTTACAATAAATTAAGCACGCAGACATGCATAGGCATTATTTACACAAATTGAAATAATTGTTCCATATTAGAGCCAGATATTAAAATTATGATGTGTTTGGATCTACTGAAAACTCACGCTTGGATTAAAAAATGAGTTAACCTTCATATGAATATCTTTGTCCAATACGTCGGGTTCAGATCAGCAAAAAGGCAATTTTCCAAAGGTAGAAGCATTCTGGCATAGCAAAGACTTTCCTGGAAGTTATGGAAAATTGCAAAATTGCACAATATTTCAGCCAGTAAAGTATTGAATTTGCAGGGGAAAGCTTAGCACTCAAATTAAATTGCTGTTGTTAGAAATGAGTTTATTGGTGCCATTTGCGGGCAGTAAATAATACACAGAGATATAGAAGTGAAGATAACTATTGGTGTCAAAACTTAAATATCTAGGGGGCGATTCTCCCAGCCCGCTGCACTGCTGTAGCTGAGAGACTGAAGCCACTCCCCCTCCCTCAAGGAATGTTTCACTCCAGCGAGGTTTACAACATTTCCCCACTAACGGGAAGCTGGTGGCCCAACCCCGTTGGGGTGAGGGGGGGTGCCGCAGGACACCTGGTGGAGAGGGAGACTGATGCTGGTTGGGTGGGTTAGGGGGGTCGGGGGATAGTCAAGGCTGGCCTAGACAGGGGGCCATTGGTGGGGGGGGGGGGGGTGTGGGGGGGTGGCGGGGGGTGGGGGGAAATCGGAGGGGCAGCGTTGCAGGATTGTGGGGCTGGCCAGTGATCGATTGGCAATCGGGACCCCAGCAATGCGGGGCTGTGACAGATTGGCGCATTCATAGTGGCCCATTCAGTGCTATGATCTGGGAACCCAGGTTCAAATCCTGCCATGACAGGTGGTGGAATTTGAATTCAATAAAAATATTTGGAATTAAGAATCTACTGATGACCATGAAACCACTGTCGATTGTCGGAAAAACCCATCTGGTTCGCTAATGTCCTTTAGGGAAGGAAATCTGTTGCTCTTACCTGGTCTGGCCTACAGGTGACTCCAGAGCCACAGCAATGTGGTTGACTCCCAACTCTGAAATGGCCTAGCAAGCCACTCAGTTCAAGGGCAACTAGGGATGAGCAATAAATGCTGGCCAGCCAGTGATGTCCATGCCCCACAAATGAATAAAAAAGTTGCCAAGCTGGTGGTAATTCAGGAAAATTTCAGCTGAGTAGAATGATTTTTGAAGGACGCTGAAAATTTCAGCCTAATGTGGCAGAGGAAAGTGAACCATCAAGTGGTGAGCTGGGGACAACTATTGAATTGTCCCTGTAATGCCACATTTTGGTCAGAGGCATGGCATTGCATAAAAGGGCTTTGTTTATGTTAGTTAAGTAACGTGAAACTTATCTTTTCCTTTAGCTCAGCGTATTAGTTACCTGTTAACTTATGTTTGATCTATGCCGATTTGTTACGGTAAAAATCTAAAAAGTGAAATCTTGTCCATGCATTATTTCTGCTGGTCATTAGGGGAATAAACCTAAAACTCATCAATCACTACACAGATCAACATTGTAGGTGGCAAAGTTTAATTAGCAAGGTGACTGGTTATCAAAGCAATGCAAAATTAAAACATTGATATTTAAAAAGGTGTATATAAAGATGTGCATTTTTAATTCACTGTTTATTTGAAAGATAGACCACATCATGGGAGGAATGTTAAGCTCCTCACTCAGAGTGGGCTGGTGTGGCGTCACATTATCAGGTGCCTTGGTGGCGCTGGCATACTTATCACCCACTCTTCTCCATTGGTATTTTACAAGTGGCAGGGGAGGTAATCAAGTGACTTGCCCGCCCTTGGGCCAGTTGAGGCCCTTAAGTGGTCAATTAAAGGCCACTTAAGGGTTTTAACCTGCCAACAACATTTTACCGGCAACAGGAGCTGCCAACACCACAAGGTAAGACTGCCAGGCTTTATCTCACAGCTATTTGCTGTCAGCTTTTTGTAGTCCAATCAGAGGCCACCACTTCCATTGACACTGATGAGACTTGAGAATTGCGGCCAACTGATTGGCTGACAGCTCTTGGAGGTGGCTTTCTTTCGATGGGGGAGGGAATTTCTCCCTTAGCCAATTAAAAGCCTAATGGCTGTTAAACCACTACAGGGTGCCTTGGCCAAGCTGAGGCAGGTTCGGCCCTGACATTTCTGCTGGGGGACAAGACCATTATCTCTGTGTAAATTTCTGAACAATTTTACTGTTAAAACATGTCCCTGGTAAGATAGGAAGAAAAATAAAAAAAGATATATTTCCATCAACCTAGTTACTATATACAATAACTTTTTCTCAGTTTTTCAAAATGGACAATTGCTGGGCTGATAAAATAACTCCAGCTGACCACATTCTACTTTCTGGAAGCTTCTGAGCAGCTTGAAAGCAAATAAAGGCTAACACTACTTCTCCTGGAATGTGTAACACTCCTTGTACTGCATAAGCATTCCAGCCAAGCCAACTCAATGGCTTAGCAGATACGATGTCTGCCCCAGCCAGCAATGGACAAACACAGCTGTTTGTGACTCCTAATATCCAATGTGGTGTTAATGGCCCGACTGTTACCTGCACCAAAACAAAATGGGTTTCAACTAAGGACTTTGCTGTTAACCCAAAACCACATGATTACATGACTGTGCCATGAGCTGTCTGAATTCCTTCATTTAATAAGATGTTGGATCTTGTAGTCCATTTCAGTTGGATCGCCAAAGAGTAATTCCAGGCAAATAGCCTGCCACAACGTACCATTGAATAGGTAGCAACTGAATAAGCTCTGTCCAGGAACAATCACTTGGCCTTCATCTACAATGTGAATTCTGGAACTGGTGCCTTCAAGCCTAATGTTGCAATCCTAATTGGTGTTACTACTGGACAGGAAGATCCCAGAATGGAAAACTGGCTCAATAGTCATAACAGATGCATAGGACTGCCAATTGGCTTCTAACAACAACAACAAAAAATTAAGTATGAAAAGTTTGCCTACAATATGATTACCCTTCACTTCCACTTACCTTCACAAATGTACACAGCTTTTTAAGGATAACACAAGTTACAAAATATATCTTATGCTATCAGGTTTTCAGTAGATACACAGTCCCTGCAACCCAACAGGCTAACTGTGGTCAGACAAAACCCCACTCTGAAACCAACTGGCAGATGCCACTCAATCAACCTTCTGTGGATTTCTCCTCAAATTCTACCCTCTCGGATGACTATTACACTGAGCCAACTGATCTCACTGAATTCCAGCTTCCACCTGCATGTTTCCAAACTCCATTCTCGAACAGACATGCCTTAGAATCTTCTTTCAATCAATATTTTCCCTCATCTGTTTTTAGCAAGGATCCACCTCCAGGTTTTCCACCTCTCCTTTCAGTATTCATTTGTCTTGAATAGCCAGATCGACAGTTTTCAACTCAGACTTTAACTTAATGAACCCTATCCTGTTCAACTGGGAATTCCTCTTTGTTCCTTTTTACTGCAATCTTCCTGGAAACTTATCTTTATTCTCTAGTTCAAGAACTAACTATCTTTAGTGTTTGGGCTTGCTTTCTTGCCCATTAATCCATGGTATGGTTTTACTTCGAGCAGAGCTGAGAGAGCTGTTCCCTCTCTAGCTTCCTAGCTTCGACTGCTATAGCTTTGTTTTATGTGAACTCAAAAAAACCTTTCCCACTTAAAAAGTGACCCCTGGTTGCTAAGCAACAGCTCATTCTTTCTCCGAGCTTGTGTTTATTTTTAGCACAATAAAGACATCATCTAAAATGAAACCAAAAACTCCCATAAATGCAAACACCATTGTTTCTAACATGAATCTAAGTAGCATTTTACCCTTTCTTACACAAAAACTATAAATTAAACTCACTTAAATCTATACCTTATTTCTAAAATCTAACAATGCAAACAGAGGCTGGAATTCTCCAGTCTCGCATGCCCCATTACCACTGCCAGCGTGAAGGGAAAATTTGGCGCTCAGTCAAATCTCCATTCACTGCAGTGGGACCAGAGAGAGGCACAGATGTGGGCGAGGTCAGAGAATCAGGCCATAGTTTATGTACAGCGACCTCTGTTTCCCGACTCTAATTCAACTCTTTGTGCCTTCTTCCTCATGGAGGTCTGGCTCCTGGAAGGTTGGATCACCTGGTGATAACCAACTACACTCTGAAGAAACCCTCCATTAGACTTTTAATTCTAGCCTCGTGTAAAACCATAACATTAAACATGCTGACCCTGCCACCCTTTCTTTCCCTTATCCCTCTTTCATTGTGTGAGTGCAAAAAGGGCAAATATTGTTAATTCCCTTTACATATTTTCTCTGAATGTAAAGTAAACCAACCCTTTTGTTTTATCTTGTTTCAATTTTGCTGTATAAGGTAGCTCCAGAGGATTGGAACACTCCAAAATTAAGGGTTGGGAAAAATATGCCACCACTTATAAAGGGGGAAATCAAAAATCAAAACACCTTTCTGTTTACAGATGTGTAATGAGACGAGAAATTAGGGGCTGTTTAAGTAAACCCCGCTCCTGTCCATAACTATATTTTTATAAGTGTTTTTCTGCATTTCTTACACACAATCCATTCTGACACCCTTCTCAGAGCACTAATACAAATTAACTATTACACATCTGAAATTGGTTGAAATTACAGATAATCAATCTCAGGCATCAAATTGCATCGAAGGCTAATATTGCAAAGTGATGTGTGAGGCACAAGGACAGTGTTATCAATCAGAATTGCTCAAGAACTCTGTGATCTCAAACAGCTGTTCCCAACTCCTTAATATAGTCTTGAAAGCTGCCGATTAAGTGCGGTCAAATGGCAATCCACTTTTGTTGCACAATAGTGCTACTAACAAGGCAAAAATTTGAGTAATTCTCTGAAAACACATGCAACAGAGTGCTGATGTGGACTCCTGCAATAGATGAAGATACAAGAGAAAGAGAATCATAAAGGGTGGAATTCCCCCCAAAAAATTCTAAGTACTGAATTTGCGTACAAATTGGAGTAAATCCCGTGGCATTTTTCAGCGGGATTTTCAAAATGAGTCTCCCACACTCTGTGCATTGCAGAGTGCCCTAGTGTCAATCTTGATAAAAATCGGGGCCTATTCCCACTGGAAAGTCCGGAAGCATAGCGCTGAGCAGACCAGTGCGCATGTACCAATCTGTCACAGCGGAAATTGGCGTATGCGTAGTAGCCCCGCACTGCTGGCCTCCCAATCACTGGTACAGCAACACCCCTTCGCTGGTACACAGACCGCACCCCCCCCCCAAATCCCGATTGCTGGCCTCCCGCCAGTCCCAATTTCCCCATCTCTCCAACCCCCCACACTCCTGACCCCCCTGGCAGGCTGACACCCCCACTCTCCATGCCGATGGCCAGCCCAGATCAGCCCTTCCCTCCTTCTGTCACTGATCCAAAGTGCAGAGTGGCAGCAGGACCCCCCAACCCATCTCCCCCACCGGGGCCCCGCATTAGGCCTCATCCCCTCTGGCCCTGCCCCTTGACATTGCCCGCTGCCCAGTGGGCAGTGCCAAGGTGCCTTGTGGGCATTGCCACTTTGCCCCTCCAGCGCAGGGGGCTGCCACTGCCAGGCTGGCAGTGCCCAGTGGGCAAGCCCCATTATCTCCTACCTCCTAGGAGGCCTCCATGGCCCCCCTTCACTCCAGCAGGGTCGGGCCACCAGCTCCCCATTAATGGGGAGCTGTAGTAAACCCCGGTGGAGTGAAACACTCCTGGTGGGCGAAGGGGGGTGCTCGCAGGCCCAGAGACTTCAGTCTCTGGCCCGCTAATGAGATTTAAATTGGGATCTTAAAATTTAAATCAGCTCTGCGCCAATTTCTGATGCAGAGCTGATGATGCTGGAAATCTGGTGGCCGGAGACGTGCAGAGGCTGAGGGGCCCAGCGGGAAGCCCGCTACACAGCCTCCACTTATGTCTCCCGGCTGGGAGAATCGTCCCCAGAGAAAGGATGGAAGAAAGTATGTTAATTTATCAAAAAACAATTTTTTAAAATCTTCTTTGAAACTACCTTCTCTTACTTCCTCGTCTCTGAAGGTTGTTATGCAAACAGCTTCATTCCTGAAGGTTATCATGCAAATCTCTCCATAGGTACAAATGGTAACTCCTTGAGACGTGTGAGATCAAACCACACTCAAAATGTACCCTAGCTGTCATCAACTAATATTGTGACATCTACACATTCCAGTAGGAGCTGATGGATAGCAATCGCTAATATCATCATAGAATCCCTACAGTGCAGAAGGAGGCCATTCGGCCCATCAAGTCTACACCGACCACAATCCCACCCAGGCCCTATCCCCATGACTTTACTTATTTAACCTTACTAATCCCCCAGACACTAATGGGCAATTTAGCATGGCCAATCAACCTAACCTGCACATCTTTGGACTGCGGGAGGAAACCGGAGCACCCGGAGGAAACCCACGCAGACACGGAGAGAACGTGCAAACTCCACACAGACAGTGACCCAAGCCAGGAATCGAACCCGGATCCCTGGCACTGTGAGGCGGCAGTGCTAACCACTGTGCCACCGTACCGCCCCAAATATCTCAAGTACTGAGGCTAATTGCAAATCCTAGTGGCCAAGGTCAGCTAACTCAGCACATCTGAGATCGTAAAACTATAACAGATCATGGGCATTGCTATTTAACTTCTTTTACATTAGCCATTTTTCTGATTTCTAATAGATTCCAGCAATTAAGAGCCATTATGCCTTGCAGAAACTGTTTAACATAACTAAAATAACCACTTGAACCTAAAATTTTCATGGTAATGAATTCCATGATTTATTATGGTTGAAGGCAAACGAAATAGTCTTGCAATTGTCTAGCAGTTCCTATGTTTCTATGTGAGAAGATAGGAAGTCAAGTTTTCAGTTGTTCCCTGAGCCAACACACAAAGACTGAAAAGATTTGACTAATTACAGCTGTTTCCTCAATCGCTACTGGAGAGTAGCAGAGATGTTAACTTACGGCGTAGCAGCACCACTGACTAGCATTAAGGGTGTCTTTAACATCACTCTTTGATATCATCCCGATGGGTTCTTCAGGCATTTTTTTTTAAGGCAGTGCCTTTCTGTCATTGAGGTGTCTGTCTGACCTTTAAAGTTTAAAAAAAAATCTCAAATGTACTATAGTTCTCAAGTTTACACAATCTCAATGAATAAAGGGTGACAGTAATCAAATTGCACTATAAAATGGTGTCGATTTCATTTTGTGCTTAGAGGAAATGTGGCAATATATTAACCCCTATTAAAATGCCTGCTGTCTTTTGAATTTAAAAGACTCAGACATCATTTCCGTTAATACTTTTTAAATATAAACTTCATACCCAACAAGATTTCGCAACAAAGATTCCAAAATGTACCATTGAAATATTTCAAAAGGCCAGTCATATTAGATTATTTATGTCTATTATTAACATTTTCTCACACAGTTCATCCAGCAACTATGGCACTAAAACCTGCTTCATTGGATGTTATCATTAGCCCTCGCTATGGCCTGCTGGTTCATTTATCCATGTTTTTCAAGGAATGTCCTTTAGATGAGTACAGTGACATGAGATATTAAAATAATAAAATATGTGCTTATCAAACATCTAGCATCTGGTTGCAAAATACAATAATAAACTAAATTTTCAACGCTATTATGGAATGTTTAACCACTTCCAGCCTCAAAATGCAGCAAGGAATGATGACTAAAGCAAAATGTAACAAGCAATGCAGCTTGACTTTCTTCTACTTACTCATATACCCAGCGCCGTGTCAGTTAATATACTTTTAAAAACAGCTTTTGAGTCAAGCAAAATAATGGTTAGTGACTCTGATCCTCTGCCCACGAAAGGTATTGAGTGTTTGCCATTTATTCCAAGTCTTCAGCTATTTTTCCTTCTAATTCCTCTTTAAGTGCTATATCAGTTAGCAGGAAACCAGTTATTAGTCTTGAAGGAGATTTAAGCTATGTGAATCGGCCATAATTTTTTCCTGACCCAACTTTGTATTTACTGCTGTCAATATTTTATATACTTTAAAACTACGAAAGGCTACAAAAAGATGGCCACCTGAGGATCACCTGACTTCTCTTGTGGATTAAAATACTTCTCTGTCTCAAGAGAGAACAAAAAGGAACTTTCCGGACTGATGTTGACTCAATGCCTTTTTCCTGAAACAAATGCAAAAGGGGCAATTTCAAATTGAATGTGTCATTCAGATCCAAGGATCCTGGTTGTCTCAAACTCCCAAGATCCAAAGGATATATATTCCTCCTGATTTCCTTATTCGGAAAAGGACTTTGGACTTGTAACAGGTCACATGGTGAGACATGTTTTTTAGTCTGTTTTTAAAATGGCAACATATTGTTCTGCAGACAGAAATCCATCTGACAGACATCCAAGCAGCCAAGATGATAAACAGCTATACCTTGAAAGTGGGAGAAGCACTCTCCCCAATCTGTTCAAATATCAAGTTCACCTGAGAACCAACCTCCTGGAAGGTTGATTGTGAGAGGTTGTACAGCTTATTGGAAACCTTCTGTTTTACAAGACCATCACTCCAACCAAAGCCATGAAAGTGTGACTGAGATGATCATACATTGTAATTGTATTGTTTTCTCCTCATCTGTATTTAATCTGTGTTGTGAATGATAGTGTTGGTGAGTTGAGCGAGTGAGCGAGGCATTGCATTTTAAACTTCCAGGGCAATTGTGCAAAATAAGTTAAGTTCCTTATTTTAAAAATCACTAAAATCTTGCTGTTGGAATTATTTGAATTAGGACAATCACTCTTGAGGGTAAGAAAACAAGTATGTTCTGTCCGTAACACTGCATTAACTTAAAGTAATAGGTTAATAGTACAAATGTAATACAAAGAACAAAGAAAATTACAGCACAGGGACAGGCCCTTTGGCCCTCCAAGCCTGCACCGACCATACTGTCCGACTGAACTAAAACCCCCTACCCTTCTCAGCACCATATCCCTCTATTCCCATCCTATTCATGTTTTTGTCAAGATGCCCCTTAATGTCTGCAGACTATGAGGCAGGATGCATGCTGCATTGTGATCTCAATATATCTTAAATTTATTGAGTATGCACCTTTATTTTTGATCATTTGGATGTCTGATAATTGCAAAACTCCATCACAGTGCCTAACAATTTCCAGATCAAGCAAATGAAAAATCCACGTAACAGACTAAAATTGCGTATGCTATCAGCCGACATAAGAACATAAGAACATAAGAAATAGGAGCAGGAGTAGGCCATCTAGCCCCTCGAGCCTGCCCCGCCATTCAATAAGATCATGGCTGATCTGAAGTGGATCAGTACCACTTACCCGACAATACTGGTAAGCTTCCCTCACTAATCCAATTAGAACCATTAGGCTTGTGGAGTTATTTGATACCAATGGGAACAATTCCAGCTTCCAATATGAGTGCTACCCATTCCAGGATCCATTAATTAACAGGCTGGTTGGTCAGTTTAAACAGGGACACTGTATAGCTATCAATTTACTGAGTCGCTACAGAGGATCAAGTTGGTTCCAATTTCCCATTGTCTTGTGCCATCCGTTTACTTCCACACTCACGAGGAACTTACAATTTTCATAGTGGACAACATTTCATATTTTCTGGGGATGATTGTGAAATAGTTTCATTTTGCCTTCAGTTCTTAAACTGTTGTTTGTTAGTATGAAGAAAGAAAGGCAAGTATTTATATATTGTCTTCCACAAACACAGGAAGTCTCAAAGTGCTTTACAGCTTTCGAAGCACTTTTGAAGTTTAGTCCCTGTTGCAATGAAGGAAATGCGGCAACTAATTTGCGCACAGCAAGATCCCAATATCGGCAATGTGATAATGACCATGGGTGGAATTTTCCCAAAAGGTTTCTCAGTATCATAATAGCGTGAAATGCCGGTCTTTTGGGTGAGTTCAGCACTGCAAGCTTCTGACACTCTGTCAATTTATTTGACAGCTGCGAGCTTTACGCCAGTGGGGTTGGGGACGGCGAGGGCGGGGGGGGACAGTTGAAGCCAGCTTCAGAGTGATCAAGTGCCATTGGGCAGGGCGCACCGATCTCCTAGTGAACTGGGAGACCTCCTCCCACCACCCCTTCATGGACATCGGACCCCCCCATCATCAGCAGCATTGTTACCCCCCTATAATCCATTTCTTTAGAAGAACCCCTTTTTCTTAAGAATCTAAAAATTATTTCAACAGGAAAATAAATAAATAAAACTAAAGCAAGTGGAAGTAGCAGTCAGGATTTTGTCAACTAGAAGCAGATTGGGAGAGGGTAAGGAGCCAGTCCAGCACCGTCACAAGGTGTCTTCACCCTAATTATTGTCATTGACTGTTTTTGCAATATTTGAGACAACCATACCAATCCAATAGAACAGATTTAAGAGGAGCACCATTCTCATGGAGGAAAGTGATCTGTTACTAAGAGGTGTATGTTTGGGTGAGGTGGCAGAATTAACTTTTAATGCAGTGACTGAACTATATTGGCCAGAATTCTCCTGTCCCACCCGCCATGGGGGAAGGGGAGGGTTGGGGGGGAGGAGCGGGTGGGGGGCGGGGTGGGAGTGGGGGCTAGTGGACTATGCAAAGGTTCATTAACTTTGGGCGGGATTCTCCGATTATGAGGCGAGCATGGCCTGAGAATCCCGCCCATTGTGTGAGGAATTCTGACACCACTGTAGTGCTCCGTGTCTCATGTCAATGTGTCAATGTATCAACAAGTACATGCTGTGACAATTACATTGTAAAGCCAATTGCCTTACTTGTCGTTACACATCACTGAATGCTAATGGAAATATTAACAGAATTTGATAGCAATCTCACAGTAATACATGTACACTTCTACCCACACAAACAGTCTCTATACAATGACAGAATGAGCAGGTTACTAACAAAGCTAAGCAATACCATAACTGGTTGAACGTTGTTTTTCAGTTAGCGTTAGCACCATCAATTCAAAACCTTCAGATTGTCGAACATAGCAGTTGTGTTTTGTTTGACTTCATCATTTAGAATGGGCACGTGCATGGTATATTGTACATCCCAAATGTTGAATCATCAAATTTTTCTCAGGAATAATATTCCAGAAAAGGAAATTTGTCCAAATGATTGACAAGTAACCTCTCAAATCTTTCCAGTAAAATGATGTTACGTGATTGTAATTGAGTACATTCTCAGACTGCATTTATTATTTTTCAGCTCTGGTACCATATTTGTCTTGGTACCTTTGCCAGATGGGGAACAAGTAAATCCTTTTCAGGCACCCCTAAGCTCACAGCAGTGCCACACAGCAGTAAGGGTGACTGCTCTCAGCAACATCCCACCCTTCATCAGGATTTGCCTGACTGGCTCCAACACCTCCCCCCAGACCTCCAACTTGCCCTATTGTGAGGGCACACACCCATCACTGTGCCTTTCCTCCTCCAGTTGCAACCCCAGCAGCGGCCACTGCTTGCATCTCCATAACACGGATGTCTGCCTCACTGGCAGCCATGTTGTGTACTGCTGATAAAATGCAGCCCTGGGTCCTGCTGGTTGCTGAAGCAGGGTTGCCATGGCAACCCCCCCCCCCCCCCCTCCCCCCCTCCCCCCCTCCCTCCACAAACTCCCACCCCGCCTTTCATTTTAGGACCTGTCACGGGGAGTCACACTACCAGCACTAAATTCAGCGTCACGTTTTGACTGTTGTCTGAAATGCTCCCTTAATTAAACTTCAAAAGAGCATTACAACTAACTTTAGTCTTCACTGCAAGCACACTGAGCTCAAGTATTTCCTGTTTGGTTAACAATATTATTATTTTAGATGATTTTGGGAGGGAGTGTCAGGACATTCCTTGAGTTGCAAACATTAATGTGTAGCATATTCCTCAAGTATGCGATGTTAGTTTTTCACAACATACATTATGAAATTAAGCTTCAATGATTTTGTTGGAGTCCATTGTCAAGTAATAAAAATGTTGTGTATTGCACTGAATAAGACTAACTCATGCTGAACTGCAGGCAGCCATTACTTTATTAACATCCCAACAGAGAGGGCAGCAGAGAGCGCAATGTATCAAAATGCTCAAACCTTTTCAAATGCTGCACTCTCTCCCCACTATATGTTTAAATGTAAAATGGTACGTGTATATAATTTCCCAGAATACAATATGACTGAACCAACATCAACAATACCTACAAATTTAACAAGTTTGGTTGCATTCTTATTACTGTAATCACAATCAAAACACGTGTAACATATTGCCAGGTTGCCCTAATCCCAAAGGGAAACGTGAAGCAAGCTGCCACAACTGTTTGCAATTTGCATATTATGTGGAAATAACTGATATCAAGATAAGTAACTCCAGCCCCCTTGTGATGATTTTAAATAGGAAAGTTAAACGTTTATTAAAATAAAGAAAATAACACAAAACACAAGAACACAATAGAGTTAACAGTACTTCTACAAACATTTCCTAAATGATTTTGGTTTAAAGAAACTCACAGCTAAACCCCCTGTGGGTAGCAGCAGTCCTCATAGAATTTTTGAATCCACAGAAAATTTCAGTAATGCTTTTCTCGGGAAAAACTTACAAAGATTTCTCCTATCTGAGAGTGATGGAAAACTGGTGTTCCCAAATCTGGCTTCAGCACACACCACAATATCTCACAGTCAATATCTCACAGTCACACCACAACAGCCTTCAGTATCACTTTAAATATTTTTCTCCTTTCATCTTCCACTCTCTTGTTCCTACAACCCTTAACAAACTCCTCTTCCCAGAATTGATTAAGCTTCTCTAAATTACTTTATGGCTGCTATATTTATAAAGTAATGTTACTGTTCTGCCTCATACATTTACAATCTCCCAACTGTATATGCTTCCTTTGAAATCCAACAGTCAACTTTAAAATCACTTCTCTTATCTGCCTGATGTGAATTTCTGGTTATGCTACTTCTATGCCCCCCCCAACCCCACCCCAACCTCCATTTCATTACTATTTCAACCACTTGCCTTCACACCTCCTAAATTGATGTTTTGACCTTTGCAGTCTAATTGCATCTCGTTTAGTGAAAACAGTCAAATCCATAGGCCGAAACCCTACCACCTCACCCGTCCCAGAATCGGGGGGGGGGGGGCAACGTTCCCAGATAGAAATCTCTGTTGGCCTCAGGCAGGATTTTACGATCCCGCCCACAATCTCACACAAGCTTATTTCCTAATATATGATAATATGACAATGATATTACAAAAAATATTAAGGACTCTTATTTTTCTCACATCTCACTTTGCTAATCCACTTAACTTACATATTTTTGGATACGAAGGGTCAATTTAGCATGGCCAATCCACCTAACCTGCGCATCTTTGGACAGTGGGAGGAAACTGGAGCACCCAGAGGAAACCTGGTGTTGTGAGGCAGCAGTGTTAACTACTGTGCCACTGTGCCTCCCATGTGCCATGCTGACTCACTGTATAACTGAACACAATGTCTCCACAGAGGAAACCATCAGATTGTTCAGATCTCCTCAAAATCGACTTTAGGATTTCCAAAAAGGTGTCACAAGGTTTTTCAGTCCTTAATTTCTCAGATAAAATGTAAAAAAAAAACACCACCATCCTCATCAACATCTTTCTCTTGTGTATTGCACTGAGATAGATATGCTCAAGATCAGGCAACCATTACTGAACAAACTTTATTCACACCTCCCAAACAGAGGGGGCAGCAGAGATGGCAACTGTGGTGAACCATCGATGGTTACCATTGTGGGGTTATTCTAATGTTGTTGTTGGGCTAGGGTGTTCACACTGTGGGGTTGTTCTAATGTTGTTGTTGGGCTAGGGTGTTTACACTGTGGGATTAATACACCTGTGGTGGTTGCTGTTGTGGCACATCCCAGTCGGGCCCCGCCTCCTGGGAGAGGTATAAGACCCTCTGCTCGGGCGGGACCCCTCCAGTCTGGAATGGTGTACTCGTGTTCAAATAGTTCCATTGTTAGACAATAAAACCCTTCAATTGCTGAAGCCTTGTGTCTTGTGCTCGATTGTCGTGCATCAATTTTATTGTCGAACACTAAACTCTCGACGGGAAAGAGAGTATGGAACAAATGCTGAAACCAGAGCGTCTGACGCTGGATCCACGTGCGGTCGGCGCCTCTAACACCTTCGACCACTGGCTGAAGTGTTTTGAGGACTACCTGGCAGCCTCTGCAGCAGTCACCATGGATAACGACAGACTCCAGGTCCTCCATGCGAGGGTAAGCGACACTGTCTACCTCGCGATTCGTGCGGCCACCACTTACCCGAGGGCCCTCGAGCTTTTGAAAAAGCGCTACACGAGACCTCCCAACGAGATCCACGCTCGTTACCTCCTCGCTACACGACGTCGGCAGTCGGGCGAAACCATGGAGGATTATGCCAATGAGCTCTTGCAGCTTGCCAGGGACTGTGACTGCAAAGCTGTGTCGGCTGAGCAGTACATGTACGACCTCGCCCGAGATGCGTTTGTGGCAGGGGTAGGGTCTTCGTACATCCGGCTCAAGCTGTTGGAGAAGGGGAATCTCAACCTGACCCAAGCTATGGAGATGGCTGAAATGCTGGAAGCGGCGTCGAAGAGCTTGGCCCTGTATCCGGAGGACCACGTGGAGACAATGTGGCAGGAGCAGTCACAAATCCCTCCTCGCCCCACGGGCTCGTGCTCCCATATCGACCCGACGACGGCGGCAGCCCCAGGCGGCCCGCGGTGCTATTTCTGCGGAGGAACCAAGCATCCACGGCAAAAGTGTCCTGCTAAAGCGGTGGTCTGTAATCAATGCGGTAAAAAGGGGCACTACGCGAAAGTCTGCAGATCGAAGCCCAAGAACGGCAGTGCAGCCTGTGACCCTCCAGAACGGAGATCATCTCCATCGACGTCGCAGTACCCACGAGGTCCGTCCACGTGCGAGCCCAGGACGACGCCATTGTGGTTGGCGGAGTCGGAGGAGGATGACCACCAGGAGTCGCTACGCTTGGCGCCCTCAACCATGTGCGATTCATGGGGGCGGCCATTTTGGTCGACGACGACCAGGAGCGACCAGCAGGGGTCCTCAGCATCGACTTCAGCTGCCTGCAGTGACGTCCAAGGGCCAACGGTGGCGTCGATCACCCTGGACCAGGCTAAGCACCACAGGCTTGACTGTTCAATGATGAACATTAAGGTAAATGGTCGTACTGTTTATTGTCTGTTTGACAGCGGGAGCACTGAGAGCTTTATTCACCCGGACACTGTAAAGAGGTGTGGACTCCGGGTTCTACCTGCCAAACAGACAATTTCTATGGCATCACGGTCCCGGTCTGTACCGATCCAAGGATGTTGTGTGGTAACTCTGAAAGTGCAGGGCACAATTTACGAGCGATACAGGCTCCTTGTGTTGCCGCATCTTTGCGCGCCAATTCTCCTCGGACTAAACTTTATGGTCCACATGAAGAGTGTGATCCTACAGTACGGTGGGCCACTCCCTTCGCTGACAGTAGGGGACCAGCTGCAGCCTCCAAATTGTCCAAAGCGCCCCGCATGCAATCTTTCCACACTAAAGATCACCACACCCTCTTTATTTAAGAATCTGGTACCAGGCTGCAAGCCCATCGCTACTAAAAGTAGGCGTTACAGCGCTGAAGATCGGATCTTCATCAGATCTGAGGTTCAGCGGCTCCTCAAAGAAGGGATCATACAGCCCAGCGTTAGTCCGTGGAGAGCACAGGTCGTGGTGGTTAAGAGCGGGAACAAACCCCGGATGGTCATTGACTACAGTCAGACCATTAATCAATATACGCAGCTGGATGCGTATCCTCTCCCGCGCATATCTGATATGGTCAATTAGATTGCGCAGTACCGGGTGTTCTCCACCATAGACCTTAAGTCCGCCTACCACCAACTCCCCATCCGCCCAGAGGACCGACATTACACGGCTTTTGAGGCGGATGGTCGTCTGTATCAGTTTCTTAGGGTTCCATTTGGTGTCACCAATGGGGTCTCGGTCTTCCAGCGTGCTATGGACCGAATGGTGGACCAGAACGGGCTGCGGGCTACCTTCCCGTACCTGGATAATGTCACCATCTGCGGCCATGATCAGCAGGACCATGACACAAATCTCCAGAACTTTTTGCGCACTGCATCTCGCCTGAATCTGACCTACAACAGGGAGAAGTGTGTATTCCGTACGCGCCGGTTAGCCATCCTGGGATACGTAGTGGAAAACGGGGTCATTGGCCCTGATCCCGAGCGTATGCGCCCCCTTGCTGAACTTCCTTTGCCCGCTAGCGCAAAAGCACTGAGGAGATGCCTCGGCTTCTTCTCCTATTATGCGCAGTGGGTCCCCAACTACGCGGACAAAGCCCGTCCGCTTATTAAGTCCACGACTTTTCCACTCACGCCAGAGGCCCAATTGGCCTTCAAGGCATTGAAAAGCGACATTGCGAAAGCCACGATGCACGCGGTGGACGAATCCATCCCTTTTCAGGTGGAAAGTGATGCATCTGATTTCGCCCTGGCCGCCACACTAAACCAGGCAGGCAGGCCCGTCGCGTTTTTTTCCCGCACCCTTCAAGGTCCCGAAATTCAGCATTCAGCGGTGGAAAAGGAGGCCCAGGCTATTGTGGAGGCCGTCAGACACTGGCGCCATTATCTGGCGGGGAAGCGTTCACCCTGATCACGGACCAGCGGTCCGTGGCGTTTATGTTCAATAACACGCAGAGGGGCAAGATCAAGAATGACAAGATCTTGCGGTGGAGAATTGAGCTCTCCACCTATAATTACGATATCATGTATCGTCCAGGGAAACTCAATGAGCCCTCGGATGCCCTCTCGCGCGGAACATGCGCTACTATGCAGGAGGACCGCTTGAACGCCCTCCATAATGACCTGTGCCATCCTGGGGTCACTCGGCTCTACCACTTCATCAAAGCCCGCAATCTGCCTTACTCGGTGGAGGATGTCAGGTCAGTGACAAGGAGCTGTCGGATTTGCGCGGAATGCAAACCGCACTTTTACCGACCTGACCGGGCACATTTGGTCAAGGCCACTCGCCCCTTCGAGAGGCTGAGTGTGGATTTTAAGGGCCCCCTTCCCTCAACAGACCGGAACGTGTACTTTCTTAACATCATAGACGAGTACTCCCGGTTCCCGTTTGTTGTCCCCTGTGCGGACACGTCGACTGCCACGGTGATCAAGGCATTCCGTGATCTTTTTACCCTGTTCGGGTACCCCAGCTATATACATAGCGACAGGGGCTCGTCGTTCATGAGTAATGACTTGAGGCAATTCCTGCTCTCATACGGGATTGCCTCTAGTAGAACCACGAGTTACAACCCTAGGGGCAATGGACAGGTGGAGAGAGAGAATGCTACAGTCTGGAAGGCTGTCCTATTGGCGCTGAAGTCCAAAGGCCTTCCAGTCTCCCATTGGCAGGAGGTCCTCCCTAATGCGCTTCACTCCATTCGCTCCCTCCTGTGTACGGCAACCAATGCTACTCCCCACGAGAGGATGTTCTCATTCCCTCGGAAGTCGTCCTCGGGGATATCTTTACCAGCCTGGTTGACGTACCCAGGACCCGTCCTTCTGCGGCGACATGTAAGGGCCCGCAAGTCCGACCCCTTGGTCGAACCGGTCCACCTCCTCCACGCCAACCCTCAGTATGCCTATGTGGCATATCCTGACGGGCGAGAGGACACAGTCTCGATCCGAGACCTGGCGCCCGCAGGGGACGTAGCAACTCCTGTCGCTCCCATACCCCCAGTCACGAATCCCCTATCTCTTATTTCTTCCGCGGACGTGGCGCGGTCAGCACCGGGACCAGTGCATAACAGTTAAACTCCACTGTACAGCTTGCCTGAGACTCGGAGATCGGCGCCATCGCAGAAGGTACCGGGATCCCCTGCACTACCGCTTCATCAGGGTCAACCGGCCCGTGAGTCCTCGAGGGGACAGCCGGACGCTGTTTTGGAGAGAACGCCACCGCAAGCACCTGCTCCGGTGTCACAGCCGGTATTGAGGAGGTCACAACGACGGTGCGGTCCTCCAGACCGTCTGGAGTTGTAGATTGTTGAATTTTTAAAAATATATATATAGTCTGTTTTCGCACCCCGCCGGCCTTTGTTCTCAAAGGAGGGGTGAATGTGGTGAACCATCGTTGGTTACCACTGTGGGATTGTTCTAATGTTGTTGTTGGGCTAGGGTGTTTACACTGTGGGATTAATACACCTGTGGTGGATGCTGTTGTGGCACATCCCAGTCGGGCCCCGCCTCCTGGGAGAGGTATAAGACCCTCTGCTCGGGCGGGACCCCTCCAGTCTGGAATGGTGTACTCGTGTTCAAATAGTTCCATTGACAATAAAAGCCTTCAATTACCGAAGCCTTGTGTCTTGTGCTCGATTGTCGTGCATCAGCAACATAGCTGCATGCTCAGATATTGCAATGTACTATAGAAAGAAAACAAAGATTCAAGGGGGAATTTTACCATTTTGAGTCTAAGTGCCGAATCCGGGCGTCAAATAGATCCGTGCCTGGAATCCTCTTTCCAGCGCGCCCATATGCATTTTGCCGGCTCCGGTCCAGTCCGCACTGTGGGCGGGGCTTAGCGCTGGCGCAGTTCGAAAACAATCTGACAGGGCGCGCCCGGGCGCGAAAGAAAGAAAAAGCAGAAAGCGGAGAGAGCTTTCTCTGACGATCATCCTCTGGTCGGGGGTGGGGGGGGGGGACCCAGATCATCCACTGGTCAGGGGGAGGGGTGGGGGGGTGGGCGGGAGGGGAGGGGGTGGGACCGATCATCCCGGGGGGGGGAGGGGGGGGCGGGGGTGCGGGGGGGGGGGGGGGGTGAGGAGAGGGGGTGTGACGTCTCATCATCTGGGGGGGTGGGAGGGGAGGGTGTGTGATGTCTCATCCTCTGGGGGGGGGGGGGAGGAGAGGGGGTGTGACGTTTCATCATCTGGGGGGGTGGGAGGGGAGGGTGTGTGATGTCTCATCCTCTGGGGGGGGGGGGGGGGAGGAGAGGGGGTGTGACGTTTCATCCTCTGGGGGGGGGTGGGAGGGGAGGGGGTGTGACTGATCATCCCCGAGGGGGGGGGGGGGAGGAGAGGGGGTGTGACGTATCATCCTCTGGTCGGGGGGGTTCTGCTGCCTGTCTGCGGCCGATCCCTCCTGCCGGAGTGGACGTGCGGCCATGCCATCCCACAAAACCTTCAGGATGAAGCGATTCCTCGCTAAGAAGATGAAGCAGAACCGGCCGATTCCACAGTGGTTCCGCATGAAAACCGGCTACAAGATCAGTACAAGTCCAAGAGGAGACACTGGAGAAGGACCAAGCTGGGCCTGTAAAGGGATACACCATCACTGGTACACTACCAGCAACAACCATCTCTCCCGCTCTCTTGCCCCTGCAGGGAAGAGTAATCTGTGGTTGGTAGTGTCGGTAAAGCTGGGATCTGCTCGGATTCGGGTGCAGATCGTGTTAAAGGCCCGACGCCCAACTTTACCGTGATTTGGCGCTCGAAAACAGGCGCGAAGTTTTGATAAAATCAGGCCCCAAGTGCCTAATAGAAGAAAACTGACATCTGTTTTGTAGCTATAAAGAGTTTACAGGAATAATTAAATGAAACAATTCACACCATCTGGAAGAAATCATAGAATCCCTACAGTACAGAAAGAGGCCATTCAGCCCATCGAGTCTGCACCGACAACAATCCCACCCTATCCCCGTAACTCCACATATTTACCCTGCTAATCCCCCAAAAACTAGGGTCAATTTAGCACGGTCAATCAACCTAACCCACACATCTTTGGACTGTGGGAGAAACCGGAGCACCCGGAGGAAACCCACGCAGACACAGGGAGAATGTGCAAACTCCACACAGACAGTGACCCAAGCCAGGAATTGAACCCAGGTCCCTGGCGCTGTGAGGCAGCAGTGCTAACCACTGTGCCACTGTGCTGTCCCCAATGTAAGATCAATGTCAATGTAATAATATAAGATCACATGAATATCATGATCAGGTTTTCTCTTGCAGCCACATTTTAGTTGTAGTTATACTTTGTTATGTTGTGAATAAAGTTGATGCTAAACCCTACCTAGAAGATGCCAACAATAATTGTAAGTAACATCTCTAACACAAGAATATTAGAGAATTATAGTCCCATCAGGACACCATTTCTGAGAAAGTTTACTTCATATTTAAGTACCAGAGACAAATTACTGGCATATAATCAAAAAGGAAATCAATGATAATGAACAGTGAGGCTCATGCTCCTTTATGAGCAATTAATGATAACTAATTTTGCCAGGAATTCAATTTTCCACTAAGTAGCAATTTGTAGATTTTCAAACTTTTTTTGATTGAAGCATGGATATGAATATGAAGCAGAGCAACTTTGAGATAATGAAAATGTACTTTCAAAGCTCGGGAGAGGAACTAAAATCCCACATGCAAGCAGGCACACGCAATCAACAGAAAACAGTTTGGATGCTGGAAATGTGGAATTGAAAATGAAACTTTTTGAAATGTTCAGCAAGTGGAGGGAGAAAGAACATAAGAACATAAGAAATAGGAGCAGGAGTAGGCCATCTAGCCCCTCGAGCCTGCCCCGCCATTCAATAAGATCATGGCTGATCTGACGTGGATCAGTACCACTTACCCGCCTGATCCCCATAACCCTTAATTCCCTTACCGATCAGGAATCCATCCATCCGCGCTTTAAACATATTCAGCGAGGTAGCCTCCACCACCTCAGTGGGCAGAGAATTCCAGAGATTCACCACCCTCTGGGAGAAGAAGTTCCTCCTCAACTCTGTCTTAAACCGACCCCCCTTTATTTTGAGGCTGTGTCCTCTAGTTTTAACTTCCTTACTAAGTGGAAAGAATCTCTCCGCCTCCACCCTATCCAGCCCCCGCATTATCTTATAAGTCTCCATAAGATCCCCCCTCATCCTTCTAAACTCCAACGAGTACAAACCCAATCTCCTCAGCCTCTCCTCATAATACAAACCCCTCATCTCCGGTATCAACCTGGTGAACCTTCTCTGCACTCCCTCCAATGCCAATATATCCTTCCTCATATAAGGGGACCAATACTGCACACAGTATTCCAGCTGCGGCCTCACCAATGCCCTGTACAGGTGCATCAAGACATCCCTGCTTTTATATTCTATCCCCTTCGCAATATAGGCCAACATCCCATTTGCCTTCTTGATCACCTGTTGTACCTGCAGACTGGGCTTTTGCGTCTCATGCACAAGGACCCCAGGTCCCTTTGCACGGTAGCATGTTTTAATTTGTTTCCATTGAGATAGTAATCCCATTTGTTATTATTTCCTCCAAAGTGTATAACCTCGCATTTCTCAACGTTATACTCCATTTGCCATATCCTCGCCCACTCACTCAGCCTGTCCAAATCTCTCTGCAGATCTTCTCCGTCCTCCACACGATTCACTTTTCCACTTATCTTTGTGTCGTCTGCAAACTTCGTTACCCTACACTCCGTCCCCTCCTCCAGATCATCTATATAAATGGTAAATAGTTGCGGCCCGAGTACCGATCCCTGCGGCACGCCACTAGTTACCTTCCTCCAACCGGAAAAACACCCATTTATTCCGACTCTTTGCTTCCTGTCGGATAGCCAGTCCCCAATCCACTTTAACACACTACCCCCAACTCCGTGTGCCCTAATCTTCTTCAGTAGCCTTTTATGGGGCACCTTATCAAACGCCTTTTGGAAATCCAAAAACACCGCATCCACCGGTTCTCCTCCATCAACCGCCCTAGTCACATCTTCATAAAAATCCAACATGTTCGTCAAGCACGACTTTCCCCTCATGAATCCATGCTGCGTCTGATTGATCGAACCATTTCTATCTAGATGCCCTGCTATCTCCTCTTTAATAATGGATTCCAGCATTTTCCCTACTACAGACGTTAAGCTGACCGGCCTATAGTTACCCGCCTTTTGTCTCCTTCCTTTTTTAAACAGCGGCGTAACATTAGCCGTTTAGAAAGGGAGTTAATGTTTCAGGAAAACAAATTTTGATGATAGGTTATCAACCCAAAATGTTGGCCAGAATTTTACAAGGCGGGCACCGTATTTCAGCAAGGTCACCCAGGAGTGTCAGATCAAATGGGCTGACTTTAAACAAAGGTTACCCAACAGGCATAGCATGCTGGGGATAGCCTTAAGTACCGGACAGTTGGAATTCTGCCCCTCAACGTGAGTAGTAGCCAATGGCTGCCATTGGGATTGCACATGGATATCGGGATGAAGACACAATGTATCCTGGAGACAGGCAGATCTGGAGTTTTGGACAGAGAGCTTAGGGAGGGGGTGAGGGGAAACAGCAGAAATGGTTTTGGTAGTCAGATGGGAAGTGATAGAGGGATGAGGAGCAGGACAGGGTAACACCTCTGGGGTTGTGCCTCCTTTGCACACAGGGCAGCCCCAGAAGGATGTACACCCTCCCCCCCCTCCTTCCCACCTTTTAACTCGTGTTGTTAAAAAAGCGGCCTTCCAACACCACCACACCCCTTCCCCCCCTCCCGCCACACCCCCCCACCCCCACACATACAAACTGTGCTACAGCTTGGCCAGTTGGCTTGTTAAGAAACCAAAAGAAAAAATGCTGGAAAATCTGAGCAGGTCTGGCAGCACCTGTAAGGGGAGAAAAGAGCTGACGTTTCGAGTCCAGATGACCCTTTGTCAAAGCTGTTATTTGGCTTATTAAGAAGCTCAATTGTCTGTTGATTACTTTTTCAGCATGGTGAGTGTGTTGCTGAATCCAGTGCCTGCCCAACTATTGTTTTTTGGGGAACAGATTGGGGGTGGGCAGGAAGGCAGTAGGGTGACCACTTGCCATATTTTAAAAGCCCCTGCCTCCCCTCAACTGAACACTGCCTGTGGTGGGCCATAAAATCAAGCCTGCCAACTCTGTTTCCTCCCACACGTGGATACTGTCTGACCTGCTGACTATTTCCAGCATTGGGAGTGAGAACTTTTGTCTGGCTCTACCCTGACAACCCAGGAACACCTGGATAACCAAGACACCTATGGTCAGACTCCTTTCATTGGTGGTGGAAGCCAATGTAGGAGACAATAAAATACCATGACAAGACAAGAGCGTTGAGGAACAGCTATTTGCTCAAAATGAGCTGCATACTGTGAAATATTCCATGTGCGTTTGAAAGAATTAAGTACGTATTTATATCAAGAAAAGCAATTGATTTTCACTTGATGCACTTGGATTTATTAGCAAAATACACCTTGATTAATTTGTCCTCTCACCCAGAATTTAAATGATGTCAGAAAACTTGGATTTTTCTACATTTCCTGTTGATAATCCAGTTATGTAGAATAGAAAAATAGCAATAACTGTGAGTGAGGATGGAGCACTTCCATCTCTGATCATTTTCCTCAGGTAATGAACCATCACCTACTGCCAGCATTTTTATAGAGAGTATTAACGGCTGTAATAGAAAAAATATGGATAATCAATATAAAATGTTGAAAAAAGTCTTAGGATTAATTTTGAACAATCCATCTTCCCATTTGGAGTTACAAATGACTCCGTTAGTTTCTGCTGGTTAAAACATTCACAAGATACAACAACCATTTAATTGAGGAGATCAAAATACAAATGAAAATGTCAGATTTGACAGTGAAATGCCCATTTCAAGAATCATTTAATTAAAATGCAATTCTAAAGTAAAGCTTGACTAAATATTGGAGTACATTTCACTATCTCAGTTACAGTTTCAAAAAAGTAGCATTTTAATAGCTTTATCCCAAGCTACTAATATTCTGCAATATAAATATGCTATGATTTTATGAGTGTTGTCTGGTCAAACTTTCAAAATATTACTCAAAGTATGCTTGTCACTGATATTATTTTGTAAATTTGACTGCAAACTCATTTTATCCGTGAATCATGAAGATTTATGCTGAGAATATTTTCCCCAATAATGGCCTAGATTTTGCTTTGAGTAGTTTGCTGTCTCATTGACGTTCCTCATAAACTTTTCAAAGGCTTGTCTTCAGAGATTCCTCCAGTCCGGTATTTGATCCAGTACAGCACTCCCTAGAGCAAAGGCCAGGCATTTGTGAACAGGGCAAGAAACAGCAAGGCCCCTTAATCAATTAGACTGAAGAATCCACACTGAGACACACAGGGCTCGATATTACCATTTTCATTCTAAGTGCTGAATCTGGGCGCAATTCAGATCCGACTGGGAAATCTGCTTTCAGGCATCCCCATTAGCACTTAGCTTGAAAAAAAAATTGCGCGTCTGAATCGTGCTGTGGGGGATTAGCGCGCCCAAAACGATCGGAACTCTGAACTGCGCATGCGCAGTTAGAAAGAAATTTGGAAAATCGCGTCCGTGTCACATCGCTCTGGGCCGCAAAAAGCAGAGAAAGCGGCCGAGGAGCGAAAAGCGGGAGCGATGGTCCCCTCAGACATCACTGTCCCCCTTATCGACCCATCCCCCTGCTACCTAGACCGATCGCGATCCTCTGCCCCCTTCCCCCCCACCGATTGCCGCAGAGTGGCAGCGGACCCCCTGCCCCCCCCACCAGTGAGTGATCGGGCCCACCCCCCCACCAAAGATACATCTTACCTGCCTCCCTCCTGCCCCCCAAACCAGAAAATGATCTGGCCTCACTCCCGCAACCCCCCCGCCCCAGAGAATGATCAGGCCCGCCTCCCCCCCCCCCATCCCCACCACTGATCTGACTCAGCAAGCCGTTGGAAGCGCTGAACCTACCTCTTCAGAAGCTGGAGCACCCGAAGCATACTTTTATTCAGCATGTTCATTTTGGCCCGATTCCGGATTGGCGAACGCAATGGTAAAGGGGGAAATGCTGATAAAGTTGGGCGGACAGTTCATTAATTCAGTTGAATCATGCAAATACATTTAAATCGCCGTTGTGTCCGTTTCGGTCACGAATTGGATCGCCGCCATTCTTGGGTGTTGGTAAAGTGGGCATCTGCGCGGACGCAGGCGCAGATTGCATTAATGGCCTCACGCCCGACTTTACCACGTTTTCGCACTTGAAAACGGGCGCGACGCAATGGTAAAATCAGTGTCCAAACCAGGAAGTCTAAGTCAGGGGATTATAAATTAGATTTAAATGATGTATAGAAAGTAAAATAAAATTTAGGAAATACAGATGGGATTAAGGGATAGAGATAAAAGAACCGGCCAGAAAACTCTGAAAGACAAGCATTGATTCGCTACACCCCGCCTACTTCGGATTCAGAGTGTGAGGAACTGGACCCAGCACTTAAACGTCTCAAGAGGCTCTTGAGGTGAACAAACTGCCAAGGTTCCTAAGATCTAGAGGGGGAGGGATGTAATGACTTTAACAAGTCCCATGCAGTGGGCCACTTAGAATACGAGCTTGCAGATTGAGGCAGTAATGGCTTGTCCAATCAGGGAGCTCTGCATATATACATAATGTGGAGTGTCAGGGTTACTGGCACTCCAGGTTCATACTCTGTATAAGGAAGTACCTGTCTGAGTGTTGCTTGCTATGTAAATGAATCTGAATTTTGTAAAGAGTCAAAAGCCTCGGAGGAGTTATTTCAACTTGTATACCTATTCCCCCAACTTCCCCTGTTTCTCTACCTATGCTACCTCACACTTATCTCGATTGAAGTTTGTTGCTAATTACATGTTGCAAGTTGATGAATGTCTTGCTGCATTTTGTTACAGTCCTCCTCAGTACTAATTTCATCCCTCAACTTGTGTCACTGCAAATTTTGAAATTGCAATAGATGGTAAAGCTGTGGCAGTTATTTCCAAGATACCGACCATTTGGAATCCTCTATTATTAAAAACTGAGAGATTCAAAACAAAAAAATGTCTGAAATGATTACAACATATATATAGGAGAGTTTAAATCATATAGCCAAGTTGCTGAGATTGAAAAATTTGAGGGCTGATCACAAGTTTGAGATGTTTGTAATATTATCAACAATGGACTCCTCTGGAAGCATATAATATCTTAGAAACCACTTATAGAACCGACATAATGGGTGGGATTTTCCGGCCATGCTCGTCCCAAGACGGGAAAATCCTGCCCGAGGTCAACAGAACTTTGCATGGTCTTGTCCCACCCGCTATGATTCGCATGATGGGCGGGATGGGAAAATTCCACCCAATGACTTTGAAACGTTCAAACTTTTGGACTTGAATAGAACAGTATGTACTTAAGAAAAAACTCAATGGAAAATGTGTAATCAGAATTGACAGAAAGGAAATGGAGCAGCCTCCAATATTCATACCATAAGTAAGACATTGCGTCAAAATTATCTTTTTATAACCGGCATTAATCACATGGGGCTCAGTGTTTAAGTGACCTTTCACACACTAACAGCAATACAATTGTAAATGTTGATGAGCCAGCATCCTTCCATTTATGAAAGACGATGGACATGCAACAAACAACCCATTTCAGATGGTGTGTGTTCAATATGGTGATGGCTGAAGAGACCGGTCCTCAAGAGACAGGTTCTGCCACAAGTGCCGTACATGATGTTGCCAATTGCCATTGTGGTTTGTTGTTTTCAGCATTGGTGTTGGTTGCCAAGCTGTTGTGGCCACTGCCTGGTCATCATGCTGGTGAACACAAGCCCATGGGAAAAGTTGCTCTTGTGGTAATTATAAGTGCACATCAAAAATTGTAGCACTTCTGTTTAATTTTTAAATGCTAGGGTTAGCATGTAGCTTTCAACTGCTTACAATATTTGCATATCCTAATTGTATTGTACATTACAATTTTTAAGAATGACATTCTTATAAACTTGAAAATGTTAGAGAAATCCATGTATTTTTGCCTTAAGTTTCAAATCTAATTCCATTACTTTTGTGTTTTCATTACTTTCCAAGTTCTAGTTCTGGATTTCAGAGCTTGAGCAACAGTAGTGGCAGTGCAGTGCATTCTGTGAGGCTGAGAGCTATGTGTATAGCATGTTTCTAGATGCTATCATGCTGCAGTTTATGGGTTTATGGCAGGGAGAGACAGAGTGACTACTGGACAATCATGCAGACCAGGCAAGTATTGTAGACATCCCAAAGTTAAAAAGTTTATTTATTTATTAGTCACAAGTAAGGCTTACATTAACACTGCAATAAAGTTAGTGTGAAATTCCCCTAGTTGCCACACTCCAGCGCCCGTTCGGGTCAATGCACTTAACCAGCACGTCTTTCAGACTGTGGGAGGAAACTGGAGCACCCACAGGATCTTTCTCTATCTTTCTCTACACCCTAACTGTGACTTTAACACTATATTCTGCACTCTCTCCTTTCCTTCTCTATGAATGGTACGTTTTGTCTGTATAACGCGCAAGAAACAATACTTTTCACTATATGTTAATACATGTGACAATAATAAATCAAATCAAATCAAAAAAGGAAACCCACTCAGACAAGGGGAGAATGTGCAAACTCCACACAGGCAGTGACCCAAGTTGGGAATTGAACCCAGGTCCCTGGCGCTGTGAGGCAGCAGTGCTAACAACTGTGCCACTGTGCTGCCCCTCATCCAACTGGCTCTATAACCAATATTCAGTTCTTAATATGGGTGAAGATAATGGTTCATCTGGAGAATACAGCTAGAGTCACATGCGCTGCATCAGGGGTAGCTCAAATGTGCAGAGGTAGAGGAGGGAGGTGAGGAAACCAATAGTGATAAGGGGTTCTGTTGCTAGGCAAGTAAACTGGCATTTCTGTAGCTGCAGACGTAACTTCTTGATGGCATACAGCCTTCTTAATATCAGAGTCAAGGATGCCACTTCTCTTGTTATTGGTCATCAGTGAAAGATGATACTGTTCTCATAGAATCATAGTATCCCTACAGTGCAGAAAGAGGTCATTTGGTCCATCGAGCCTGCACCAACTCTCCGACAACAATTCCACCCAGGCCCTATCCCCGTAACCCCATGTATGTACCCAAGGAATTCCCCCTAATCTAAACAACTTGGGACAAAGGGCAACTTAGCATGGCCAATCAACCTAACCCGCACATCTTTGGAGTGTGGCAGGAAAGCAGAGCCCATCCGGAGGAAATCCATGATGTGAGGCAGCAGTGCTAACTACTGTGCCACCGTGCCATCTCAGTTGGCTTGGATTCCAACTCAACTGTACCTGAAACTCTTTACTAATTGTACCATTAGAAATACTTGAGCTCCCTGTTGAGACATGCTGTCAAACAATAATGTATTCACCACTTGGCAATGCCATTATAATTAGCATGTAGCAGAAAGCTTGCGTGCAGCCTACATAACTTTGCACAGGTGCAGGTTAATCATGTAATGACTCTCTCATTTTGGGAACTACTAAATTTTGACCCCCTACCTAACCTATCAATTCCTTTCAGCCTAAAATCTCAGTCAAATCACCACTTATCCACATATATAGACCAGGAAATATGGTCCTTGCTGATGTAGATACTTCTCATTTTTTTTAAACATTGGAACACAGTAATATTCTGGTGAATCTGAACTGTACTCCACCACTCCTCCAAGACCAATATATCCTCTCTAAGCTGTGGTGCCCAGAACTACACATAGTACACCACTTGTAAACTAACCAGGGTGTTGTACAGCTGTGGCCAAATCTTTCTCCACTTTATATTCTAGCCCTCTAATTACAAAGGCTGCTATTGCAGATGCTTTTTCATTACTTACTTGAGTTATTGAGTTACATATAATCATTTAAGTTGGTACCCTTTATGACAAACACACTTTTTGACCTATATTCCAAATTCATCATAAATTGAGTTGAAAGAAACTGAAAAATAAATTTACAACTAGAACTTTTTGAATCTTGTTCTTGAAGACAGCAATGATTGTATTTTAAAAATTGCCAAAGATAACTTGCCTCACTTGATGCAAAAACATTGAAGTTATTATATAATGCAGTGAAATTGGTATCTTGTGGATTGTGGTTGTGAATTTGTTACAGATTTATGAAGTAATGTGTATGCATTTGGGCCAGAATTTTATGTGGCCTGACCTGCACTCATGTGAAATTGTGTGAGAAGATGTTGGGTTCACATCCCGGTGTCATGGCGCCCTCATGCGATGGCTCACTTGGCGTGTGCACCCAAGGGTTGGAAGTGCACCCATTGGTAATTGAAAGGGTAATTAATCACATTAGGCTTGCAATTGGCCCTAGAATTATAGAATCATACAATCCCTACAGTGCAGAAGGAGGCCATTCAGCCCATTCATCAAGCCTACACTGACAACAATTCCACCCTATCCCCGTAACCCCACATATTTATTCTGCTAGTCCCCCTGACACTAAGGGGCAATTTAGCATGGCCAGTCAACCTAACCCGCACATCTTTGGAGTGTGAGAGGAAGCCGGAGCACCCGGAGGAAACCCACGCAGACACGGGGAGAATGTGAAACTCCAGACTGACAGTCACCCAAGTCTGGAATCAAACCCAGGTTCCTGGCTCTGTGAGGCAGCATAATGCTAACCATCGTGCCACCGTGCCACCCAAATTTTACATGGCATGTGTACTTTTACACTTGTCACTGCCAGGCAGCGTTCACAATTTTTCACCATTCCCGATCCGGAATCCAGGATGAAATAAAAGAAACGAAAATAGTTGAGGGTTGAGGTGTTTGGTGTTATGCTGCAAGTAGCTTGATTCTGCATGATAGAGAGAGTTTGCAGCATTGTGCGTTCAATGGGTGAAATGTCCAGGCCCTGGGGAAGCTTATAGCATTCAAATGTGATAAAACTTGATCTGGAATGTGATCTGAAGTATTTGAATTGAAATTCATAACGAGGTGTGACCAGCTATCCTGGTCACACTTCATTGTGCATTGAGTTTCAAAGGCAATGCTTTCCACTATACTACATGGCAACAGGAGCTGATCAATAATACAGCTGAAAATTCACACAGGAAAACCCCATCATGTCTTGCGCTGAATCTTCTTCTCAAATCAAACTCTTGACCAGGTTAAATGGAATAGGATTTCCACACAAAATTTACAAACAAAGAACAGTTGAAATAACGAAATCATAAGAAGACTAATTAATTATAAGTTCAAGTTGCTTTCATACAAGTAGTTTTTAAAAAGCAGTACAGAAAACGATTCTCAGGATGCAAGAGCCCATTTTCACATCCACTGTTAATTTGCCAAGCAGTTAAATGTCTGATTCAAAGTCCCTGGTTCTCAAAATGAATTATTCTTGCACTGCTAAATATAGAAGATGTTCTACCATCTACCAAAGAACAAAGAACAAAGAACAGTACAGCACAGGAAACAGGCCCTTCGGCCCTCCAAGCCTGTGCCGCTCCTTGGTCCAACTAGACCAATCGTTTGTATCCCTCCATTCCCAGGCTGCTCATGTGACTATCCAGGTAAGTCTTAAACGATGTCAGCGTGCCTGCCTCCACCACCCTACTTGGCAGCGCATTCCAGGCCCCCACCACCCTCTGTGTAAAAAACGTCCCTCTGATATCTGAGTTATACTTCGCCCCTCTCACCTTGAGCCCGTGACCTCTCGTGATCGTCACCTCCGACCTGGGAAAAAGCTTCCCACTGTTCACCCTATCTATACCTTTCATAATCTTGTACACCTCTATTAGATCTCCCCTCATTCTCCGTCTTTCCAAGGAGAACAACCCCAGTCTACCCAATCTCTCCTCATAGCTAAGACCCTCCATACCAGGCAACATCCTGGTAAACCTTCTCTGCACTCTCTCTAACGCCTCCACGTCCTTCTGGTAGTGCGGCGATCAGAACTGGACGCAGTACCCCAAATGTGGCCTAACCAGCGTTCTATACAGCTGCATCATCAGACTCCAGCTTTTATACTCTATACCCCATCCTATAAAGGCAAGCATACCATATGCCTTCTTCACCACCTTCTCCACCTGTGTTGCCACCTTCAAGGATTTGTGGACTTGCACACCTAGGTCCCTCTGTGTTTCTATACTCCTGATGACTCTGCCATTTATTGTATAACTCCTCCCTACATTATTTCTTCCAAAATGCATCACTTCGCATTTATCCGGATTAAACTCCATCTGCCACCTCTCCGCCCAATTTTCCAGCCTATCTATATCCTGCTGTATTGCCCGACAATGCTCTTCGCTATCCGCAATTCCAGCCATCTTCGTGTCATCCGCAAACTTGCTGATTACACCAGTTACACCTTCTTCCAAATCATTTATATGATGGTTGCTAAGCAAACCTGTCAACAATATTCTGGGAAAATATGTTGTGTATCACTAATCATAATTAAATCAATGTGACATTTCAAGCAGCGTGTCGACTTTTTTAAACAAGCACAGACTCTCTTCTGTAAAAATGACAGGAGATTGTTTTACCTCCAGCCGCTGCACTTGGTGTTGCTTTTTTTTAAGCAGCAATGCACATCCAACTAGTTAAGTATTTCCTTTCTTAACTGCTTTCTACATTTCTTTTGCAAAAGCTGCCCACAGGTGCCTATTTTCAAACACTCAAGTTTGATTACAAGAGCAATTTTTACCTGGTTCAGTCCTGAAAAAATTGGATTCAGTGACAGTCATGATCCTTCTTCTTGCCTGTCCGCTCATTTGGCCATTATCACACCTCAACACCTCTAATCATCTCCACTTTGCAGCCTTCCCCCCTCCATCATCATCACACTCACTGATTGTCTGATTCAATCAACATCATGTGGGACAAAGGATTTGCTCACAGCCTCTCTGTACAATAAATGGTTGCCCTTATTCAGTGCTAAACGATCTACTTGACAATTTTGTTGTTAAAAATATATATTGGAAACCGGGTGCCAGAGGAATATTAAACTGGGCGGCACGGTGGCACAGTGGTTAACACTGCTGCCTCGCAGCGCCAGGGTCCCGGGTTCAATTCCGGCCTTGGGTCACTGTCTGTGTGGAGTTTGCACATTCTCCCCGTGTCTGCGTGGGTTTCCTCGGGTGCACCGGCTTCCTCCCACAGTCCAAAGATGTGCTGGTTATGTGGATTGACCCTAGTGTCAGGAGGATTAGCAGGGTAAATGTGTGGGGTGACAGGAATAGGGCCTGGGTGGGATTATGGTCAGTGCAGACTTGATGGGCCGATGGCCTTCTTCTGCACTCTGGAGATTCTGTGATCTATGAAACTGTAATGGCCCTACACTCCGGTTGAATCAGTGACTATTGAGTGCATCGGTAATATTCCATTATGTTTCATGCTAAAATTAGAACTTACACTGTTGTGAAAAGAAAATAGTATTTCCATAGGCACCCTGATAATACTGTGATGGAAACATCTCTTGCAGGGCTTTTACCTTCTCATTCTGTTTAATGAAGCTTTCTAATCTTGAGTGTTGACACAGCCAGCTGCTCTCAACTCCATGTGATGACATAGTTTGGCAGAAAGATGTTATGGTAGCTCTCTGTTCTGTTAATTTTAGTTTTTCGGCAGTTCGTGACAAAAATCCCTGTGGGACAGAAGAGAGAACGTGGGTACTGTTTCTAATTATTATCACTTCCCGAGCACAAGTCGACTTTTCATATGCATGCTCCTGTTATTGCAAGTGGGACCTTGCAGAAAAATACAATATAACATAGAGATAGGCATGCCCTTACAAAATTATTGGAAATGTTCAGGTCAGGCAGCATCTTTGGAGAGCGAGAGAGAGAGACAAGCAGTTAACATTTCACATCAACATCAGAGGCACAATCCTACCGGCTTGACACACCGGTCGATTGGCGTGTCGAGCTGGTAGGACAGGGCGAGCGGCAAAAAGTTGGGTTCACGCCTGGTTTCTCACCTCTTGCAATCTTGCCAGCCCTGTTTTCCCAGGAATGGTGTGAGGCTGATTAATATTAATGATGGGCGGGGCCATAATGGCCAGGTTTAGGGGGACGGTGGAATTATCACCAACTTCTGCGTGAAGAAGTTTCTCCTCATCTCAGTACTTAAAGACCTACCCCGTATCCTGAGACTGTGACCCCTTGTTCCAGACCGTCCAGCCAGAGATAATAACATCCCTGCACCTAGTCTGTCCAACTCTGTCAGAAGTTTATACATTTCAACATGGTCCTTGATGCGCGATAAATCACACGGGAGGCAGGATGTACTCGGGAAATAAAGGCTTTTATTGCCAACAATAACAGAGCTACTATATACAATATACAATCCCAGACTAAAGGGTCACCAGGCAGAGCAGTGACCTTTATACCTCTCCCAGGAGGCGGAGCCAACTGGGGTGTACCATAGGACTATATTAACAGGTAGAACAGCCCAACCCTAACCCCAACAGTAACATATCTACAGACTCATAGTACTGGCCAGACCATGGCTCAGCACTCCTGGTGGTAACCAACAATGGTTCACCACAGTCCTTTTTCATTTTTCTAAATTCCTGTGAATACAGGCCCAGTCAACCCAATCTCTCCTCATGCGACAATCCTGACATCCCAGGAATCAGCCTGATGTAACTTTGCTGCACCCCCTCCATGGAAAGTATTTCCTTTCTTGGATAAGAGACAAAATCTGAACACAATACTCCAGGTATTGTCTCACCAAGGCTCTGTACAGCTGCAGTAAGAAATCCTTGCTCCTGTACTCAAGTCCTCTTGCAATGAAAGGCCAATATGCCATTTGTCTTCCTAATTGCTTGCTGTGCCTGCTTGCTTGCTTCAGTGATTAGTGTCCTAGGAAACCCAGATCTCTTTGTACACCAACATTTCCAAATCTATCACCATTTAAATAATACTTTGCCATTCTGTTTCTTCTTCCAAAGTGGATAACTTCACATTTATCCATGTTATACTGCATTACCATGTTAACTTGTCTAAATCACTTTGAAGCCCCATAACATCCTCCTCACTACTCACATTCCCACTAATTTTGTGTCATCAGCAAACTTGGAAATGTTACTGTTGGTTCCTTAATCGAAATTGTTGATGTATATTGGGAATAGCCGAGCCCAAGCACTAATCCATGCAGGATCCACTAATCCCCACCGACCTGGAAAAAGATCCATTTATTCCTACTCTCTATTTCCTGTCTGCTAACCAATTCTCAATCTATGCCAATATATTACCTCCAATCCCGTGCACTTTAATTTTGCACACTAACGTCTTAAATGGAACATCAGCAAAAACTTATTCCCAGCAGTTCCTACTTTCAATTCAGTTTTCCAACATATGCTGTATTTTGCTACTGCTTATGAAATTAGCTTTTGATTTTCCATTAACAATTATCCATTTGTGAAAACAACTACCTTACTACAAAAAAAATGTTAAATTGCAAATCAGCAAAGGTAATACATATTCATACAAGTGCAAACCTGCCAGAATTTTGTGTTAATAGGCAGCTAAATAGGGCTTAATGCCAGTTACTGATGCAGGAGACAGAAAGCTTCTCAGTACTGTCTCTGAGCTCCATGCATGCAATTTGTTGCTTCAAATTGGAGTGATTATTGCTGCATAGCATATTAATAATATTATTTATCACCATTATTTCCCTATTATCGGGGTGACACTGCTGTGACTCAGCACACATACTATCTAAAAAGAGAACTCTGAAAGTGTTAAAATATTATAACCGTGATAAATTATTATTGAATTCAAAGAACAAAGAACAGTACAGCACAGGAACAGGCCCTTCAGCCCTCCAAGGCTGCGCCAATCATGATGCCTGCCTAAACTAAAACCGTATGCACTTATGGAGTCCATTTCCTTGCATTCCCATCCTATTAATGTATTTGTCTAGATGCCCCTTAAATGCTGCTATCGTACCTGCTCCCACCACCTGCCAGGCAGCGCGTTCCAGACATTCACCACCCTCTGTGTAAAAAACTTGCCTCGCACATTTCCTCTAAACTTTTCCCCATGCACCTTCAACCAATCCCTCCTAGTACTTGACGTGTCTACCCTAGGAAAGAGCATCTGTCTATCCATTCTGTCCATGCCACTCATAATCGCCCCTCAACCTCTGTCGTTCCAGTGAGAACAAACTGAGTTTATCCAACCTCTCCTCATAGCTAATACTCTCCAGACCTTTACCATCCTGGTAAACCTCTTCTGTACCTTCTCCAAAGCATCCACACCCTTCTGGTAGTGTGGTGACCAGAATTGCACACAATTTCATGCTGGTGATTGCCTTGCAACAGCTTGCCAACCATCCTTCATCAAAGATACCTACCCCATACCTGATGGTATACTAATGTGATAAAAATATATTTGTTAAGTCACTCGCATTCCTTCGACATCATGCTCTTGGAGACATTGCTGAAATTAGCCCAGCCTGGAGTTTAAATTTAGATCTGGATTTTAGAGCAATGTTTATTTATACTTGTACATGACCTTGCGGAGATTAACTATCTGATTAGTGTAACCTTGAATAGCGGTTATAGGTTGTAATCACACAAGTTATTCCATGAGGATTAGCAAAACTAATGTTATTTCTATAAACAAGTTTAAGTGATGTTATTGCTTGTTTGTGAGTGTTCAGGTTGGTCCAGTTCCTGAAAATCTGAGGAAACATCACATCCATCATGTTTCTCCACCTTAATTATTTTTAACTTTTAGCTTTTTAAATTTTATAAAAGCAGTGATGTGATAGCCTTATTGATCTCATTATTTATTCATTTTATTAATCCGGCTAATTGTCCCATGAGGAAATGTAAATAAATGTCAATTCCATTTAAAACGACTGCGGAGCTAATGCACATATTTCAGAACTTTGAGAGTTCTCTGGAAAACTGCCCTTGCCTGTCTGTTAGTGTTCTGCGATGGCTTAAAATCATTTGTGCATTAGATACATTGGAAAGTTTCTGTAAGCTAAAATAAAACTTTGATGCTTGGCCAGTCCTGACAATTTATTACATTATTTTAAAATAAGCAATAGCATTTTATTTCTTCTCACAATACACTGTTGACAACAGATTGTTACCATTTTGCAACGGTTTACACATACCATGAGCCAAATATTTATTGGATCCTTTTTTTAACAAAATCAGAAGTCCAGACTCGGTTGAATGAAGTAAGGACAATGCTGAGAAAGTGGGATGATTTGAACCCATTTTTTTTTCCAAGTAGTGCACTTAAAGTCCCAAAACTGCATTGCGATGTGCAGACAAACTTGTGTGGGGCAAATTACATTGGACACAATGAGGACATTAACACATGCATTAAATATCCACCAGAAGTATGCTGAACCTGCAAATCATGGTACTAATCAGTGTGAAAAACTGTTTTGGCACCAACACTGCCATTATGGAACCCCTGATGAGGAAAACAAACAGTTCAACTGGCCCCCAACTGATTTCCAATGGTTTCCGGAGCCAGACCAATTCAACTGGTCCCTGTGATCCAGTGTTCCACTGCTCCACACTTCTGCCATCTCTTAATCTTGTACAGCTGAACACATGTTCTGCAGCTGGAATGATCTAGCTGCCACCACCACTATTTAAAACCATCATCAACAACTAATGGGTTCATTGCTGGTAGATTTCTGCTGCTATTCCTTTGATTTAATGAGGGTGGAGCACATGCTGAATAAATTCTGCTGATATTAAAGTTTAGAAAACTGGTTGTTCTCAGATATGAATGCGCTATTAGACATTCCCTTTGGAATACAGAATGATTTGGGGGATGGATGGAGGCCATGCAGAGCAGGACAAGCTGTTCTGAATAATAAATTATTTCTTCTGTGTTGTTGGAGCTGCATTCACCCAGGCAAATGGAACACTGGATCACACTCCTGACCTGTGTCTTGTAGATGGCATACAGGCCTTGGGCAGTCAGGAGGTACATCATTTATCTCAGAATTCCCAGCCACCAACCTACGTTTGTAGTCACAATAGTTAAACGATTGGCCCTGTTAAGTTTCTGGTCAATGGTAACCTCCAGGATAGTAATGTTGGAGAATTTAGATGTGGTAATGTCATTGAACGTCAAGGACAGCTGGTTAGGTCCATTCATTTTGGAGATAGTCATTATCTGTCATTTCTACAGCTTAAATGTTACTTCCCACTTATCAGCACAGGCCTGAACGTTGTCCAGGTCTATTGCACATAGACATGACAACTTCATTATTTAGGGAGTTGCAAATGGAGCAACATTGTGCTGTCATCTGCAAACATTCCCACTTCTAAGCTTCTGCTTGGAGGGAAGGTCAGTGATAAAGCACAGAAAATGGTTGGCCTCCGACATTATCCTGAAGAACCCCTGAACTGAAGTGGTCAATCTCCAATAACTACTACCATCTTCCTTTGTGCTAAGTGTCTCCAGCCAGTGGATTGTTTCCCCTCTGAATCCCATTGATTTTAATTTTGCTAGTATTCCTTGGTACCACACTTGGTTAAATGCTGCCTTGATTTAAAAAAAAACTTTTCCAATTCAATCAAATCAAATCCAATTCAGAGTCTCAACAAGTTGAGACATTTCAGATCCAAGCTGACAAGACAGGGCGAGCGACCAAACCACCCTGTCCTGGGCCTGATCTACATGAGCCAAGCTGATTGGAGAAGGGGGAGGTTCCTCCTCCAAGACTTGAGCTCATTTGCATCTTAGCCAAAAGGCCGAGATGCCGCTTTTAAAAATTGCTTCATATGAAACATATGAAGCCTCAGCGCAACCCAATGACCTCGACCAAGCGCGGCCGACCATGGGGTGCCGACCATACCACACTTGATCCTAGCCAAAAGGCCGAGAAGCCAGGAGCAGTCACTAATCTCTAGAATTCATCCCCTTTGTCCATGATTGGACGGCTATGATATCTGAAGCTGAGTTGTTTTAGAGGAATCCAAACCGAATGTTGATGAGCAGATTATTGTTGAGTAATTGCTGATAAATATGAATCATGTTTGGGTCCACAAGTATGCAAATGGAGTCAGCCAGTGCTTTCACGCTGAAAAGACTGGGATCCAAGCTTTGCACAAAGTCCTGTATCAAATTAGTGATGAAATCATCCATTCTCCTTATTATTGACCCCAAGCTTTCTGGCAAACTTCCCTATGCACCAAACATCTTGTTATGTATGCCCATGGAGTACTTGGCATTCAGCCAAATCTCCATTCACTGCAGCAGTTCCAGAGAATCCCAGCTGTGGGCAATGGTCAATGCTTCTGCTATTTCCTTCCATGCTTCGCTTGGCAGCCTGGGGAAACTTTCTTTTGGGCCTGCCAATTTATTCACTTTCAAATATGCTGTTTCCTGCCTCCCTATCTTTATACCATGCAATACTTCACATTCTTCCCACAGGGATCAGTGCTGGGTCCTCCGCTATTTGTGATTTTTACCAATGACTTGGAGGAGAGGGCTGAAGGGTGGATCAGTAAATTTGCTGATGACACCAAGATTGGTGAAGTAGTGGATGAGGTGGAGGGCTGTTGTAGGCTGCAAAGAGACATTGATAGGATGCAGAGCTGGGCCGAAAAATGGCAGATGGAGTTTAACCCTGATAAGTGCGAGGTGATTCATTTTGGTAGGACAAATTTGAATGCGGATTACAGGGTCAACGCCAGGGTTCTGAGGAATGTGGAGGAACAGAGAGATCTTGGGGTTCATATCCACAGATCTCTGAAGGTTGCCACTCAAGTGGATAGAGCCGTGAAGAAGGCCTATAGTGTGTTAGCGTTTATTAAGAGGGGGTTTGAGTTTAAGAGCCGTGGGGTTATGCTGCAACTGTACAGGACCTTGGTGAGACCACATTTGGAATATTGTGTGCAGTTCTGGTCACCTCACTATAAGAAGGATGTGGAAGCATTGGAGAGAGTGCAAAGGAGATTTACCAGGATGCTGCCTGGTTTGGAGGGTAGGTCGTATAAGGAAAGGTTGAGGGAGCTAGGGCTTTACTCTTTAGAGCGGAGGACGTTGAGAGGCGACTTAATGGAGGTTTATAAGATGATGAGGGGGATAGATAGAGTGGACATTCAGAGACTATTTCCTCGGGTGGATGTAGCTGTTACTAGGGGGCATAACTATATAAGGGTTCATGGTGGGAGATATAGGAGGGATGTCCGAGGTAGGTTCTTTACTCAGAGAGTGGTTGGGGTGTGGAATGGACTGCCTGCTGTGATAGTGGAGTCGGACACTTTAGGAACTTTCAAGCGGTTATTGGATAGGCACATGGAGCACACCAGGATGATAGGGAGTGAGATAGCTTGATCTTGGTTTCGGACAAAGCTTGGCACAACATCGAGGGCCGAAGGGCCTGTACTGTGCTGTACTGTTCTATGTTCTATTCTTCCTCTTTAATTACATTGTCTGTAATAGCTGGCCTTTTATCTACTGGTCCTGTTATCTTCTGGAATCTGTAGACATACACTTCAAGGTTTCTCTCTGTTCCTTTACACTTCTCAGTATCTTACCATTTATTGTTTATTCTCTTGTTTTTGTTGCCCTTCATGTATCACCTCACACTTCTCCGGATCAAATTCTATTTGTCATTGTTCTGCCTACGTGATCAGCCCATTGATATCTTTCTGTAATCCACAGTATTTATCCTCACTGTCAGCCGCATGATAGATTTTTTGTTTTACCTGCGAAATTTTGCAGAACCCCACTCACAGCAGCCTTTCATTCACAAAAACATCCATTTATCTTAACACGTTTCTTCCTGCCACAGAGTCGCTATTGGATTCAAATTGTTATTTTCCTTTGTATCCCATGGAGTTTTGCTTCACTGATTAGTCTGCTCTGTGTAACCTTGCCAAAAACCTTGCTGAAATCCATGTAGACTGCATCAAACCTCATGAGGACTCCTTGTTACTACTCAAAAAAATTCAATTTAATTAGTCAGACATGACCTTCCCTTAAATAAATCCATGCTGACTTCCCTTGATTAGTGTCTTTTCAAATGATGACTTATACTGTCCTCAGAATGTTTTCCAATAATTTGGTCACCACCTATCGGTTAGGCTGATAAGCCTGGATTTACTCGGAATATCCCTTTCTCCCTTTGTAAACAGTGGTCTGATGTTAGCAATTCTTCAGTCCTACGGCACCACGCATGTTGCCAGTGGGAAATTCATGGTCAATGCCTCTGCTATTTCCTTCCATGCTTCGCTTGGCAGCCTGGGAAAACTTTCTTTTGGGCCTGCCACTTTATTCACTTTCAAAGATGCTAAACTCTTTACATTGTTTCCTCCCTCCCTACCTTTATACCATCCAATATTTCACATTCTTCCTCAATTACATTGTCTGTATCATCTGCCAAGGCGGACACAAATTATTCATTCAGAAGCATAAACATGTATTCTGTCTCCACACAAGTTACACTTTTATCTCTTATTGGAGCTATTCTTTCTTTTATTTTCCCTTGCTCTTTACATATTTATAAGACATCTTTAGGTTTTCCTTGATTTTACTTGTCATGTTTAAAGTTTAATTCTTAGTGTCACAAGTAGGCTGACATTAACACTGCAATGAAGTTACTGTGAAAATCCCCTCGTCGCCACACTCCGGCGCCTGTTCAGGTACACTGAGGGAGAATTTATCATGTACAATGCATCCAACCTGCATGTCTTTCGGACTGTGGGAGGAAACCAGAGCACCCGGGGAAACCCGGGCAGACTCCGCACAGACAGTGACCCAAGCTGGGAATTGAACCCAGGTCCCTGGCACTATGAGGCAGCAGTGCTAAATACTGTGCCATTGTGCCGCCCCGTCAATAGTTTTTCATGACCTTTCTTTGTTTCCCTAATTTCCTTTTTAATTTCACTCCTGCATTTTCTCTTCTCCATGGATTTTTTGCAATACTGAACTCTTGGTATCTTAATTAGGCTTCCCTTTTGTTGTCTTATCCTACCTTGTAAGATATATGAGATCCAAGAGTTTCTAGATCTGGGAGCCTTTTTCTTTGTATTGCTGGAAACATATTTGTTTGAAACCCTTTCTTTATTTGCCTCAAATACTGCTCTGACATTGATTTACCTTAAAGTATCTAAAACTTGCCCACTTTTTTCAAATCACACCGCAGCTTAGTAAAACTGGTTTTTACCCAATTTAAAACTTTTACAGTTGGTTTAGCCAAGTCCTTTTCCATAATTACACTAAATCTAACTGAATTGTGATCACTATTGCTAACATGCTCTCTCATTGATTCCCCTTCCATCTGCCAAGCTACATTTTCCAAAACTACATCCAGCACTATCACTTTTCTTGTTTGGCTTGCTGTGTCCTGGCAGAAATGTTCTCCTGAATACATTCTGTGCCCTCAGTTTTTTTATCCCTCTTGATATGAGGATAAATTTGCTACTATTGTTTTCCATGACACACTGCTCTCTAGCTCCCTTCATTTGGAGGTCTATTGTATATTTCCAGCTGTACAGTTAGCCGTTTTTGTTCTTCAGTTCAACCAGTCTGGTCTAATTTAATAATTCTTTTAGCATTTCAACCCTTCTCACAGATGTGATTGTTTCTTTAACCAAATTGTAACAGCCCCCCCCCCCCCCCCCCACCCGCCCACCCCAGCTCCCTTTCCTATTAAGCTAGCATTCCTGTGCTTCTGTAAGCCATGTTTCATTGAAAGCCATGTTATCATATTTCCAAGTATATCTCTGTGCCCTCAGCTCATCCGGTTTATTCACTAGGCTTCTTGGATCAAAGTATATACTGCCAGTCACTGCACATACATTAGCCTCCTGCTGATGTGTCAGCCAATCAATAGGACAGTAATGTTGGTTGGACTCTGATACTATTGAAATGAACAGGCAGCACAAAGTTGACCTGCTGCCTGTCTCACAATCACCGTGCACAACTTAATCATGTATCACAATCCCGACATCCATTTTTAGGGGTTATCACATTTCGGTCCCAGCTTATATGGGTTCAGAACAGGCCAGCTGTCAATGCAACGCGTTCCATTCAGGACACTGATGTACAAAATAAAACATAAAATTTCTTGAAAAAATATAATTGGTCAAATTCTCTCCTTGGAAATCATTCTTGATAATATACCTAGACATTACCGGCACAAGTGTTAATGGTCCAATTTGCTATGTCAGAATGGCGGAACAGATGTTTTGGGGTTGTGATTGGACTGGTTCCCCTCTTTAGCCATGACATTACAATAAGAAACCATCAGACAACATTTGGCTTGCACTTTCTGGTTGGGGTTAGCAACAGAATAGCATTGGCAGAGATATGGTAGAGCAAATCTTGTAACCTGCAAACTTGGACAAGGAAAAATGCAGGGAACAATATATTGTAAGAATTTGTATGAGTTGAATTTGTTTTATTGTAAAATAGAGCCTCTAGGAAAGCAAGTGTGAGAGATATATCTTCAAGATTTTGTTAAAGTAATGCATTTTATTTGGAATTAGCCACCGTAGATTGCCATTATTCATCGTCCTTTGATACTTAACGCCATTTATTTTGTCTGCAATCAGGTTGTGATATCAAATAGTCTGGTAGAGGGAAAGAAATTGAAGTACGGACTGTTTTTTTTAATTCATTTGTCTGAACAACAAATTAGGCAGTCACAGGACACTCTGAGTAACATTGTGCTGCTTATCTGCCCATTGCAAATGAGGTTTGAATCCAGCTCAACAGAGAGATATATCTCCTTACTCTAATTAGATCTTTTGGTACGCCACAATATAAACAAGGGTATCAAATAGTCAATCCATTTGAAATGCTCCCCAGTACGCTTCACATAATTAATCAAGAACCAACAGGAAAATGAGAGCAGGAATTCTGTTGCTGTGCTGTTTGTTTGGCTTATCTTAGCACGTCTATCTTGTTCTAATACTTTGACTACAACAATGAATGATGGATCGTTTGGACTCATGGCAGGGACAATATAAGTGTAACTCTGGAATGTATATTTGAACAGTTACAGACAAGTCAATGACTAGCTAAATACAAGTTCAAGATGTCAAGCTAGTTTATAAACAAAAGACAATTCTGCTATTTGATCATTCCTTAACAGTGTATGTTGCAAGTTTTTGAAACTATTGCTTGGACGGTGTTGTGTGTCTGCTCTAATATCACTATGTGAAGTATAAACATTGAATAGCCAGATTTCTTCTGAGTTCCACTTCTGCTCATTTAGTCAGTAAAGGAAATGGCAATCTGTTATGATCAGTAAAATCTGTTGAATTCAGTTTTGTCTGGATTATGTCTCTGGATTTTAAGCACATGTTTCCTATTTGAAATACAAAGAAATCATCTGGAAAAATATTTTAAGTTTCATAGCTGCTGACATTTCCTGTTTGTCACATTTATTTCTTGTGCCACACTGGGGTCATAATGACATCTGGTATGACAGTATGGTAAAGCCTGGATGGACCAATTAGATACCTTCAATTAATTAACATAATAGTATAGGCATCCCATCAGTCGGTGGCCGTGTTGCACTTCTATCTCTCAGTTATCTATCTCCCTCATACTATCGCAGACATAATCTGTACCTTTTGGCCTTAGTAATCAACTCTCATCTTCACCCAACTCCTCTTCCTTATTGGCACTTTAACCTTTTTAAAATCTCCATGCCCAACTATTTCCTATATCTAATCTGAAACCTGTATTAGCCTGGTTCCCCCATTTTCCCTAATAATGCCAGTCTTTATTTTCTGCTGCTCCCAGCTTTCCCTTTGACTTTGCTTCAGTCATACTGGCCACTTTCATTTTTTCCTTCAATTTATTTTAGCAATCTCTTTCAGTCTTCCTCCTTGATTCCATGCTTCTCATTCTGCTGATGCATCTCAGACACCTCTCCCCCACTCCACATCCATGCTAACATCCTACATAGCAAAGTTTTACAAAGTACTTGTAACTAGCCTTTATCAATCAAAGCATGGATTTCAAAAGCAGAAAAGTCATGTTGCAGTTGTATAAAACTTGGGGAGGCCACAGTTAGAGTGCTCTGTGCAGTTCTGTTCACCACATTATCAGAAGGCTGTGATTACACTGGAGGGGGTGCAAAGGAGATTCACCAATGTGCTGCCTGGTGTGGAACATTTAAGTTATGAAGAGGGTTGGGTAGACTTCAGTTGTTTTCATTAGAGAAGGCTGAGGGGGCGACCTGATTGAGGTGTCCAAGATTATGAGGGACATGGACAGAGTGGACAAGGAGCAGCTGTTCCCCCTCATTGACGGGTCAGTCATGAGGGGACATAGGTTTAAGGTGAGGGGCAGGAGCTTAAGGGGGGGAAGTGAAGAAAAGCTTTTTGACCCAGAGGGTGGTGATGATCTGGAATGTGCTGCCTGGGAGAGTGGTAGAGGCAAGTTGCCTCACATCCTTTAAAAAATATCTGGATGAACACTTGGCACATCATAACATTCAGGGCTATGGAGCAAGTACTGGCAGTTGAGATTTGGTGAAAGTTCAGGTGTTTCTAATGTGTTTGTCCAGTCTCGATGGGCCAAAGGGCCTCTTCTGCACTGTATGGTTCTATGATTCTACATGACCTTCCTCCTGCTCCTCTTCAAATCACCTCATCAACATATCCCTTCTCCCTCATGTATTTATTTAACATCCCCTTCAATGCATCTGGTTATTCACCTCAACTATCCCTTGTGATCCACATTCAAACCATCTTCTGGGTAAAGGGGTTTTCCCTGAATTATCTTCTGCTTCTTGAATTCTGTTCCAAAGGCTGCTCAAACCCAAGGCACCACCATGTCCACCACAGAGGGTACAAAGAGATAGGTCATGAATCCACTCCATCTGGAACAGAGATCGAGCCCCATGCTGTTAGCAGAAATCTGATCCACACTGGCCATCCAGCCGTTTGAGCAAAACAGCTCCCCAAGAAGCCCAAGTTGCTGTGGCAACTTGCAAATTTACATGTATGCCGCACCCTTGAGTTATGGATAGTGATGTGTTGTAATCAGGTGAGGAGGGATCAAATGGCTTCCCTCTATCTCTCTCCTGGTTTGACCACAACTGGTTATATTTTTAAAAAGAATATACTAGCCAATTCTGTGAGTTTTTAACTATTAATGTGCCATGATTGTAAAAGACACGATCCAATGGATTTTCTTGAATTTTTAAAGAAAAAAGAGGATAGTTTTTAATGTACTTAACACAGTCTATGAAAAATAATAAAAAAACTCTGATTTTCACATACATACACACACAAAGTTCACACACACACACAAATAGATTACAGAGTTGGGAGAATGGACTAAGTAATTTAGAGTCCTGTAAAATTAAAAGGGTATATGTCTCTTGAAAGTTAGTGACTCAGCTAGCTTCAGTCTGAAATCAGTGGTCCTCTTGCTTTCAATCAGTGATCCTGCTGCTTTTGGGATCAAGGCAGTTTCAAACTGTGGATTGACAATTAATCTATTCTTCTGGAGACTAACGTACTGTGTTGAGTTATTTTTTAAAATAATTGTCTGTTGCATCTGGACAGTCAAAATTAGCAGATGCAGTTTAATTTGCAAGTTGCATGGAGAAAGGGGGAAGAAATTCATTCAGGATCTTCAGAATCTCAGTTGCTTATTCAGTTCTGCATTGAGAACAGCTGGATAAAGATAAAATTGGTTGGCTTGTCCCTGTCTATCTCTCGCCAACTGCCCAATGACCCAAACATGGTCATGACTAGTGCATTCCAGTTACTCGATTAGATCGAAGCTAGGAATTTCTCTCTCAACCAGGGTCCCATTGTCCAATTGATTATGCCTATCAGTTTGTCTTCATCCAGTTGAGTATCCAGGTGATTGTCAGACATTTTGCTAATGGGCTAGGAGATTGCCCTCATTCATCATTTCCAAGGCAATTGTTTCTTTACTTTGCACAGCTATGCAAAGGTAAATTGTGCTAACTGAACCAAGTCAGTCAGATTGTTGAAATTGCTCTGTTTGGTTGCTCATTGAGAAATGAAGCATCTTAATGATTTATACCAAGCTTGATCTCAACACGTGATCGACTTGAGGGACTGAAGACACACATTTGTAAAAGACAAATCATCATTGTCACAGTGGGGTATTATTGTCACACTCCCAATGTTATGTTATGTTATTCAGTTAGTGTGAGCCAACTTCCATAAGGCATTAAATGCTCAAACCACTTATGGCAGGGACAACACAGAATCAAAATAAACAGCATTATATTTAAAACAGCTACGAACAAATGCAACCCATACCTTAGAAGGATTTGCAAAGGCAGAAATTTAACAAAGGAGAGCATACATCACTGGACACCAGCAACAGCGGCCAATCCAAAATAACTAAGCTGCCAAACCTGGATTCGGGAAGAATTGACAATGCAGAGTATTCCAAATATAGGCAAAAGACCAAATACTGAGAAAACTACATTGCAACGTGGCCTTGCAGGTTAAAATTAAAACTATGCATAGCAAACTCCATTTCTGACATTGAATTATGGAGACTTAATCTAACGTAATGTAATGTAATTCCTATAAGCCCATAAGACCATGTGATGTATGAGCAGATGTAGGCCATTCTCTGCCATTCAATGAGATTCAATACCCTCTGAGAGAAGCGATTCCTCTTCATCTCTGTCTTATAGCACACACGGCATGGTGGCACTGTCTCCTCACAGTGCCAGGAACTCGAGTTTGATTCTGGCCTTGAGTGACTGTATGAAGTTTGTACATTCTCCCTGTGCCTATGTGGGTTTCCTCCAGATGATCCGGTTTCCTCTCACAGTCCAAAGGTGTGCAGATTAGGTGAACTGGCCATTTAAATTGCCCCTTCGTGTCCAAAAAAGTGTAAGTTAGGTAGATTAGGCATGGTAGATGCACGGAGTTACGGGGATAGGACAGGCAGCTGGGCCTGGGTAAGATGCTCTTTCGGTGAGTCAGTGCAGGCTTGATTGGCTGGTTGGCCTTCTCTGAACTGTTGGGATTCTATGATTCTAAATGAGTGACCCCTTACTCTGAGATTATGCCCTCTGGTCCTACACTCTCCCACAAGGGGAAACAACCATTCAGCATCTACCCTGTCAAGTCTCCTGAGAATCCAATATGTCTCAATAAAGGCATGTCTCATTCTTCTAAACTCCAATAAGTAAATGCCCAACCTACTCAACCTATCCTTATGAGAAAATCCCTCTATACCCGTGATCAAGCTAAAGAACCTTCTCTGGACTGCTTCCAATGCCAGTATATCTTTCCTTCAGTAAGAGGACCAAAACTCTTCACAGTATTCCAGGTATGGTCTAATTAGTGTCTTGTACAGTTTTAGTATGACTTCCCTATTTTTATTCCCCAGTCCCTTTGAAATAGAGGACAACATTCCATTTGCTTTCCTCATTACCTGTTGAACTTTCATGTTAGCTTTTTTGTGATGTATGCATGAAAACTTCCAAATCCCTCTGTGCTGCATCTTTCTGCTGTCTTTCTCCATTTGAATAATACTCAACTCCTTTATTCTTCCTACCAAAGTGTATGAGCAGGATTCTTTGGCCTCTCTTCCAATGTGTTTCTCAGGCGGTAGAGAGGTGCGCCACCCACCAACGATGGGATCTTCTGGTCCCGCCGCTGTTAATGGGATTTTCCTTTGATTCCACCCTACACTGCCAGGAAACCTGTGGCGAGGGATGCCTTCAGTAGGATTGGAAGATCCCACCACGGCCAGAGAATTCTGGCCCATAACTTCACGCTTTCCTACATTGTATGCCATCTGGCAAGTTTTTGCCTACTCATTAACCTATCTATATCCTTCTGCAGACTCTTTGTGTCATCTTCACTACTTGCCTTCCCACCTATTTTTGTGTCATCTGCAAACTTGACAACAGTACATTCACTCCCCTTTATAAGTCATTAACATATATTGTAAATAATTGTGGAGCCAACACTGATCCCTGTGGCATTCCACTAGTTACAGGTTGCTTTCCTCTTATCCCAAATCTCTGTCTTATATTAGTTCACCAATCCTCTATTCATGCTAATATATGTCCCCAACACCATGGGCTCTTATCTTATTTTGTGCAGTGCCTCACCTGGAGCAAGACCAGGAGTCAGGGCTAGAAAAAGGCTGAGGAGCAGGAGATAATTTAAGCCTCCATTTTTAAAATTCATTTGTAGGACATCTTGTAGATAGTACACACTGCTGCCACTGACCGTTGGTGGTGGAGGCAGTGGATGTTTGTGGATGTGGTACCAATCAAACGGGCTGCTTTGTCTTGGATGGTGTCAAGCTTCTTTAGTGTTGTTAGAGCTGCACCCATCCAGGCAAGTGGAGAGTATTCCATCACACTCTTGACTTGTGCCTTGTAGATTGTGGAAAGGCTTTGGGGAGCCAGGAGGTGAGTTACTCACAGCAGGATTTCTAGCCGCTGACCTGCTCTTGTAGCCGCTATGCTTATGTGGTGAGTCCAGTTGAGTTTCTCGTCAATGGGGATTCAGTGATGGTAACACCATTGAATGTCCATATTTCAAGCTTCCCACATACCCCCTCCACAAATCACAAGACTGTTCCAAAATCCCTTCCTGTGACTAGCAGCCGACAAGTTGCCACCTGCCTCAGTTCTTGCTGAGTGATGGATTTAAGTTGTAATATTTATGAGTTTTTGTTTTGCTTCTGAGTTTAATGAGGACATGACCACGTTACATAAAATATAACGAGTGTGGAAAATGCTTGCCACAAAATCTCATTGAAACATTGAGATGATATATTGTGGCAGTGAAGTATCAGTGATTAGTTGTCATGTGAACATTTTGTTATATTGTAATCACTCCCACTCATTCATTTTTAATGAGATGTATATGAAATTTGACTTGTTGCTATTTAGAAGGCTTTCTATTTTCAGCAATAAATGTTTCACATGACAGTGTAGAAGGCCATTCAGCTGATGGGTGGTGATTTTTTTTATTCATTCAAGGGTTGTGGTGATTGCTGAAACAAGGCCAGAATTTCTACCCATAGAATCATAGAATCTCATAGAATCATAGAAACCCTACAGTGCAGAAAGAGGCCATTTGGCCCATCGAGTCTGCACTGCCCACAATCACACCCAGGTCCTACCCCCATATCCTACCCGCTAATCCCTCTAACCTACGCATCTCAGGGCTCTAAGGGGCAATTTTTAGCATGGCCAATCAACCTAACCCGCACATCTTTGGACTGTGGGAGGAAACCGGAGCACCCAGAGGAAACCCACGCAGACACGAGGAGAATGTGCAAACTCCACACAGACAGTGACCCAAGCTGGGAATCGAACCCAGGTCCCTGGAGCTGTGAAGCAGCAGTGCTAACCACTGTGCCACCGTGCCGCCCGAATCTCTACAATGTTGAAAGAGGCCATTTGGCCCATTGAATCTGCACCGACTGTCCAAAGGGGCATTTTACCCAGGGCTACTCCCCATCCTAATCCTGTAATCCTATGCAGTTAGCATGGCCAATCCACCTAACCTGCATACCTTTGGACTGTAGGAAGAAACTGGAGCACCTGGAGGAAACCCACACAGACACTGTGAGAACGTGCAAACTCCACAAAGCTCCCTAGTTATTGTTGAGGTGGTGGTGAACTGCTTTCTTGAACTGCTGCAGCCTATGTGATGAAGGTACACTTACAATGCTGTTAGGAAGGAAGTCCCAGGATTTTGATGCAGTGTTAAGTTTCCAAATCAGGTTAAGGTGTGACTGGAGGTCTGGTGTTCCATCACACTTGACGCCCTTGTCTTTCTAGGTGGTAGAAGTTGTAAATTTGGGAGATGCTACTGAAAGCGAGTTGCTGCAGTTCATCTTGTGGGTGGTGCACACTGCAGCCATAACCATAGTCTGCCGATGGGGAGGGAGTGAATATTTTAACATCTCAATGAAAAATTAAAATCTGATATACTCATTGCAATCGCACTGAAATTGAGCTAGTTGAAATTATCAAATTGAATCAAATTGAATCCAGTTGATTGCGTGAAAGTAGCTCCATAATTCTATATTCACAAATGAAGTTCATAAATCTGTAATTCGAAGTTTATTGCCAAACACAAGGGAGTGAGAAACCTCCACGAGAATGTTTTTTGATAACTCAGATGTGAAATAAGACTCAGGGTCAGTTCCCTGGTTTCTGGTGTTCACCTTTGTAAGGACAAAAGAGTTAATGAAATTCTGCATTATATATTGTGTGGAGGAAATACTTGGGACTGTAACATATTTGGACATTATAATCCACATATTAGGAGCTTAATGAAAATCCAATCTGTCTTTAGCCCACAGGGACAACCTGGGTCATCACAATTCTAGAGGACAGGAACTGAGCCTGGGACTAATTCCCAGAGATGAAGCTAATATTGCTTTGAGAAGCCAGTGGCCTGTCACATAATCGCATTGTGACGTTAACAATCATTGAGAAGAATGCCACATAATTCATTCAAGTCAAGTGATGTATTGTAGCATCCTTTCAGTGCGAGTGAGAAAGGTATAATTCGTAAATTAAAAGTTGGAAACTAACTGGTATTTGAAGCTGAAGACATCCAGACAAACTCGCCCAGGGAAAGTCAGTGACTTGTGGACAGCATCCAATGTCTCCAAGGAGTGGAGCAGTTATGCAACTTGACCTTTGTTGAAATATTATTACTGGCTTGTCGAAACAGTATCAATTTCTCCCCTGGAAAACAGATTGGTTCCTGATTAATCACCCCAGAGAGCAGCAGACTGTTCCTTCATAATTTGTCACCTACAGAACCAAACACCGCCTGTTTTCCAGCAGGAGCTGGTGGATAGAATTCAAGTATGAGAACAACTAGAATTTTACCAGCATGCCATGGGTCCAGCCACTGGGACTAAATGCTGGTTCTGAATCTAAGCGTGCAAACGGCAAGGTGGTGGAAGGGATTAAGTGGCCGCTGTCTGGACTGTTGTCCAATTTGGAACAGTTTATTGCCTTTCTGAGCTGCTGGCAGCTTGGCAGCCTTGGCAGCAACTCTGAGAGAGTTGGCTGCTGCTGATGCTACGGGAGATGGATGAGGGGGCTTCCATGTTGAGGCACCCTCGAAGGGTGGACAGCAATTTTGTTTGATGCACCAGGGCCAGGCAGGCAGGCCTTGGCGATCAGAGGGGTGAACCCTCCAGCAACAACATCATAGCCATGCTGGGCAACATTTGCCACTGGGAGGCATGGGGGGCTTTCATGTGAGATGGAGCACCCGGGAAATTTGGAGGAAGGCAATTTTGAAATGGCTGGCGGTCTTACCACAAGGGAGGAGACCGCTCCAATGCTGGTGGGACATAATATGTCTGTCACTAGAGCAGTTATTTGGATTAAATGGCTCGCTGCCTCCAGTTTTCTTTTCAAAGTTTATTTATTAGTGTCACAAGTAGGCTTACATTCATGTTGCAATGAAGTTACTGTGAAAATCCCCTAGTCGCCACACCCGGCACCGGTTCAGGTACATTGAAGGAGGATTTACCATGGCCAATGCACCTAACCAGCATGTCTTTCAGAATGTGGGAGAGACCCACGCAGATATGGGGAGAACATACACACTCTGCACAGACAGTGACCCAAGCCGGGAATCGAACCCGGGTCCCTGGCGCTGTGAGACAGCAGTGCTAACCACTGTGCCACCGTGCCAGTTGGTAAGCAGTCAAGCCACTGCTATCCCATCTCATGAAATATTCCATGGTACCTTCTGCCACCATTTTCCTCGCCCTCCCTGGGAGGCCCCTGTCCATCTCCAAGAGACCAGGTAAAATCCCAGCCAATGCCTCTGAGTAATTTTGATTGAGTAAATATTTAGAAGCCGTTTACAGAGGGCCAGTTGCCAAATGATGCATTTCACATGACCAGCAAAGGAACCAACAAGGAGATGAGGATAATTTTTTTTTGCACATTGAAATGTTACGATCTGAAAATATAAAAGGGTGATGGGAGCAGATCCCTAACTTTGAATGTAGCTGGGCTCTGGAGATAGGACAATAGAATGAAAGTAAGTGGCTAATTCTTTCAAGAAGTCAGCATGGGCACAATGGGCTGAATGGCTTCCTTTTGTCCTCTATAATTCTTAATTGTCCCAACATACTCTCCCTTAGAGCAGAAATTAAATCTAATAATCTCCAAAAATGTACGAAGAAATCTTTCTTTTGTTACCATCAATTGTCAGATTGGTAATTTTGTGAACAGATTTCCACTGAATAATTTAATTTTAGGTAATGCAAAGTTGGCACTGAATTATCAATATGACCTCAAAATTCCTCCTCACTTTCAACATTTCAGGAACTTCAAATTGGTGAAAATTGACTCAGAAGCAACCTTCACTTGATTTTAATCTCAAAATCAATCTGGTGAAATTTCTGATCCTGTTTTAAGTCTTTCTACCACCTATCTGTCATGTTGTGATGAGGTTGTTTAAATGTGAGTGAAGGCTTGTGACGTTGACATTCTCCATTCTCCACACACCAGGAAGATGTATGCTTTCACGCTGTTATATCATCCCCAGGCTGTCCAACCACACTAATAATGTACAGGCCACATAAATCCTCCTCATATAGTGCTGTTCAAGACTTTCTTTCACCAATTCTAGTACTTCTCTTCAGTGCATTGTAGACTGAAGCCTCCTTCTGGAAGACAACTGCAGCTTGCTGCATCCCTAGAGATTTATATTAGGCAGCCTAATTGTCACCTCCCATGTTCCACTGCAGTGATGCTGCGATGCAGAAAGCTTGATGCTGCCTTGAGAAATAGTGGATGGCCTCATGCAAACAGTTTTGGATGCAATCTGCAAGCTTGGAGCAAAGTGTGCTCTTAATCGTGCTGTTTTTCAGAACTGACATTATGACCAGAGGTTTTGTCCCCAGGTGGACTGTTATTGCTAGTTTTAGTCTGGTATGTATTAGTCATGTTCCTGGGCTTACTGATTAAGCTGGAGGTGATACTGTTAACAAACTTGATCTTTTATTGTACATTATGCTCACTATTTTGCACTAGGTGCAAAATAGTCTCTATACAAAACTTTACATAGAACTACTGCTTTCCTTGCTCTGTTATCATGTGATTTTATGCTACAGAGAATGTAAACTATATGGCCCGATTTTACCATTATGTTGCGCCCGTTTTCAGGCACGAAAACATGGTAAAGTCAGGTGTGAGGCCATTAACGCGATCCGCGCAAATGCCACTTTATCGAGACCCGGGAATGGCTGCGATCCGATTCGCGCTCGAAATTGGCGCAAAGGTGATTTAAATGCATTTGCATGCATTTAAATTGAATGAATGAACCGTCCGCCCAACTTTATTAGCATTTCCCCCTTTACCACCGCGTTTGCCAATCTGGAATCATGCTGAAATGGACATGCTGGGCCTGATTTTACCATTTTCACTCTAAGTGCTGAATCTGGGAGCAATTCAGATCCGACTTGGAAATCTGCTTTCAGGTGCCCGCATACGCACTTAGCCTGAAAAATAAATCGCGGGTCTGAATTGCGCTGTGGGCAGGGCTTAGCTCACCTGAAACGATCGGAGCTCTGAACTGCGCATGCGCAGTTAGAAACAAATTTGAAAAAGCGCGCCCGTGTCAGATCGCTCCCGGGCCATAAAAAGTGGAGAAAGTGGCCCAAGAGCGAAAAGCAGGAGCGATGGCCCCCACAGACATCACTGTCCCCCTTATCCACCCACCCCCCCCTACCCAGACCGATCGTGACTCCCTGCCCCCTTCCCCCCCACTGATCACCCGCAGAGTGGCAGCGGAGCCCCCTGACCCCCCCGTCCCTCTCCCAGATCTGGCCTCCCCTCCCCCCACCAGAGATACATTTGACCCGCCTCCCACCTCCCCAAACCCCCAGAAAATGATCTGGCCTCACTCCCCTCCCCCCCCCCACCCCCCCATAGAACGATCTGGCCTCACTACAGCCCCGCCCCAGAGAATGATCTGGCCTCACACCCCACCCCCCCCGCCCGTAGAATGATCTGGCCTCATTTCCCCCCTCCCCCAGAGAATGATCTGACTTCACTCACCCCACCAGAGAACAATCTGGCCTCACTCCTCTCCCCCCCCGCCAACCCAACCAGACAACGATCGGGCCTCCCTTAGCCCTCCCTTCCCCGCCACCCCAACACCAGAGATACATCTAACCCGCCTCCTCCTCCCCCCCACCAGACAACGATCTGGCGTCCCTCCTCCCACCCCATGCCCCATCCCCTCACCAGAGAATGATCTAACCCGCCTCCCTCCTCCCCCCCACCACTGATCTGAGTCAGAGAGCTTTTGGAACCGCTGAGCAGCTGGAGCGCCGGAATCAGACTTTTATTCAGCATGTCCATTTTGGCCCGATTCCGGATTGGTGAATGTGGTGGTAAAGGGGGAAATGCTGATAAAGTTGGGCGAGCAGTTCATTAATCCAATTTAAATGCATGCAAATCAATTCAATTTAAATGCATGCGGATCACATTAATGGCCTCACACCCGACTTTACCACGTTTTTGTGCCCGAAAACGGGCGCGACACAATGGTAAAATCGGGCCCACTGAATAAAAGTCTGAATCGGGCGCTACAGCTGCTGAAGAGGTGCGTTCAGCGCTTCCAATGGCTCCCTGACTCAGATCGGTGGTGGGGGTTGGGGAGGAGGAGGCAGGCCAGATTATTCTCTGGGGGAGGGGGAGAGGAGAGAGGCCCGATTGTTGTCTGGTTGGTGGGGGGGAGGAGGGCAGATCATTGTCTGGTTGTGGTGGGGGGGGGGAGGGGGAGAGGGGGGGGGCAGATGTACCTCTGCGGGGGGCGGGGTAGTGAGGCCAGATCATTCTCTGTTGGGAGGGGGGTGGGACTGAGGCCAGATCATTCTCTTGGGGGCAGGGAGGCCAGATCGCTCACTGACTTGGGGGGTGGGGGAGGAGGCCAGATGGATCTCTGGTGGTGGGGGGGTGGGGGGATGGGGGGGGTTCAGTGACCAGTGTGGGGGAAGAGGGCAGGGGGTCGCGATCGGTCTGGGTAGCGGGGGCGGGGGGGCAGGGGTGGGTGGATAAGAGGGACAGTGATGTCTGTGGGGTCTGTCACTCCTGTTTTTCGCTCCCGGGGCGCTTTCTCCGCTTTTTGTGGCCCGGGAGCGATCTGACATGGGCACTTTTTCAATTTTTTTTCCAACTGCGCATGCCCAGTTCAGAGCTCCAATTGTTCCGGGTGCGCTAAGCCCCGCCCACAGCGTAAATGGGACCAGCGATTTTTATTTCAGACTGAGTGCGTATGGAGGCGCCTGAAAGCAGATTTCCAAGTCAGATCTGAATTGCGCCCAGATTCAGCACTTAGAATGAAAATGGTAAAATCAGGCCCTATATTTACATATTCAACAATAAACCTTTATACTACAGATGAGGTGAGGGAGGGGTTGGGAGGTATGGAGGTGCCAGACTCTGAAATCTGCGCCGTTCACTGGCATATACATGGTCCACCATCCTGGACCATTTTCCCAGAGTACATTGGGAGTTGGCAGGGTTAGCCTTCCTCAAATCATATGGCTAATTAAGGGGGTCTTCAAAGCCTGTTCCGTTCTATTGTCAGAGGCCAACTGGAATTGTCCGGCCTCAAGATGGAGGCACCCTCTCTCACTCACTCTTTATTACTTGAACTGTATGCTACTGCCTCTCCCCAGCCGGAGGTCCTCTCACTGGCCTGGGCCAATGGTGTCCATAATTGGATGGCAATCCTGCCCTTAAGCCACGAATTAAACAATTTGGGCACAGTCTCTGCTCCACATGGGGGCCTGGCCCAAAAGCTAAAATCCTGTCCTGTGTTCCATCAAATCGATTTCTATAATCACCAATATAAAGCATTTCATGAACAATGTATCAGAATGATGGAATACATTCATGGCTTTTCTGTGCATTAAAGAATATCCTTTAATGTATTTGAGAGCCGTTACCTGGGCTGGTCTTACTAATGCTGTTGAAGACCTAAGGGTGTGGTCAGGTTGGTGGGTGGAGCAGCCTCATGTGCAATGATTTTTAACCAGCATTAAAAACTGCTCAAACCCGCTTTACATTTGACATAATTTCCATTTAAATTTCTGTGATCTTCTCCATTGGCGTGGCCAGCTTCAGCTGGATTGTACACTACATATGATCTATGTTACTTCGAGTAAGGTAGACGATCAGTGTTAATTTGTATAGGTTCTCTTGAACTTAGAGATCATGTGCAGGAATTTGGTTAAGGGGTTAGGGTCTCAACATAGGGAACATTTTCGTATCCTGACCCCGGATAATGTGGAAAAGATGCACCCCACAGAATTCTTTCCAGATTGGCCAAGTCATGAACAGAGGGCTTGCTTGCCGTCCATTTAAGGATGACGGGTTCCTGGCTTTGGAGGCCAGTGCAAACTTGCATAAAATCTAAGCCGCTGTGTAACACAGTTTCCCAACATGTCTGCTGGATCAAGCAGAAAAAGGCTATTTTAACCTTAATTGTCCAGTGGAAGATCAAAACTGCAGCTGAAAAAAACAGTAAGAAGTCTCACAACACCAGGTTAAAGTCCAACAGGTTTATTTGGTAGCAAATACCATAAGCTTTCGGAGCACTGCTCCTTCGTCAGATGGAGTGGAAATGTGCTCTCAATGTGCTCTCCATCTCCACACGCTGAAAAAAACTGCAGAGCTACTGACAGACAGTACACGATGTTTGATAATAGTCGACAGAAGGGAGTCACTAATTATCTTGTCATTAACTAGCTGATACGTTAGCTATTTCAGGTTGTTCATGATGTATCATCAGTATGGCAATATAGCTTCATTCTTTTGACATAGGGTGGTATCAAAGACAGCCGGTATGCACTAATTCATGAAATAACTTTGTAAGCCACCACTTTGCAGGACTTGAGGGCAAATGATAGCAATTTTGTAAGAAACATTTCAATTTGATTTTAGTTTATTCCTTCTGAGAACTGGTTTTGGCTTCTTCTTTTCTCATGGACATTCCAACAGTTTTTTGCAGAACCACCTTGGAATCAGTTAACTGCTTCCTCTCAGAGGGCATGGGGAGATTCAAAGTTGAAACCTCGAGAAGTGGTGCAGAGTCAGTGATATCTGTTTGAAAAGGAGCAACTGTCCGATTCAGAAAGAAATTCCAAACACTTGGGGCAGAATTTTGGAAACCTGCCAGATGCTGGAATAGAGGCAGAATGGACCCAAAAAGTCCCACCAGCTGATAGCATCCCGGATTGTTAGTGCCATCTCTGGGTCATTTTTAAGGATGCTTGGTCAGGGGCAAGATGGCGGATAGCCAGTTAATGCATTAAGGAGTCTGTTATAGCTCTTCTCCCATGCCATTGGTGTGTCCCCTGCAATGGCAAAAATATGGCCAGCTAGGACAAGGAGTGGGCCTCCTGTGACAGACCTTCATTTCACTATTTAAACATTGTCCGTTTGCAGCCAAATTACAAATGGCTACAGGTAACTCAGTAGAAGCATTCCCCTCCAGATAGGCTGTCTGGCACCAATGGCCATTGATATTTTCAAAGTGTTGAGAAGGCGACTCCTCTTTCCCTCACCTGCCTCCTCACAGTGGCAGCCTCCAGAGCAATGGACAGCAAGCAAGCCCTCTGATCATTACTTGGCCAATCTGACAAAAATTCTGTTGAGTGCATCTTTTCCACACTATCCAGGGTCAGGACACGGAAACATTCCCTATGTTGAGACCCTCACCCCTTAAGAAAATACTTGCACACGATCTCTCATTTCAAGAGAACCTATACAAAATAACACTAATTGTCTGCTTTACTCGAAGTAACATAAAACACATCTAGGGTGGGGACCAGATTTGATTGCAGGTTGTATAAACACCTCAACGTATTGAAAAGTTGACTGCAAAGTATCAAGTGCTCACTGATGCGCGATTGATTCACACGGGAGGCTAGGACGTACCCGGGAATAAAGGCTTTTATTCACAACAAGATTGGAGCACACTACTTAACAATATTATCCCAGACTAAGGTCTACTAGGAAGTAGCAGTGACCTTTATACCCCTGTAAGAAGGCGGAGCCGAACGGAGTGTACCACAGAACAATGCTAACAGGTGGAACACCCCAACCCTAACCCCAACAGTAACAAGAGTAACATATGTACAAGTACCCATAGTGGTAACCATCTATGGTTCACCACACTCACCCTAATCCAGCAAATTTGTTGATGTCCAGTAATGAACTCACAACATTTGAAGTAATTGTTGGGAATAAACTGGAAGAATCTCCACCCAGTGCTGAAGAGTGGAGGGAGATGGATAAAAGGCAGAAACACAGCTCACCGTGCGCACATGGTAAAAAGCCACAGTTTATGCAAGTTTCTTTATGCATTAGTGACTGACTTTCAGCATCTTAGGCGAGTACAATTTGCCGTGCGTGCTCTTTGTCATTCATAAACTGCTATCTAATCATCAGCTGTCCTTGTCCTTGTACCATGCAGTCTTTCCTCCACAAACACCAATGTTTTTGATTCAGACATTGGAAGCTGAGTTGTATTTTGAACTTCACGTTGAAGTCAATCAGAGTTCCAAATTCTTATTTTTCTATCCAGATTATCTCTAATTTGCCATCATATGGCACGCCTAAAAATCTCAACAGATGATAGGTCTATTCATCTGAGTAAGTTAGAGAAGTATTTATTTAAAAGCAAGTAAGAAGCCTTTAATTTAAAGTTTATCTATTAGTGTCACAAGTAGGCTTACATTAAAACTGCGATGAAGTTACTGTGAAAATTCCCCAGTCACCACACTCCGGCGCCTGTTCAGGTACACTGAGAGAGAATTTAGCATGGCCAATGCACCTAACCAGCTTTTGGGCTGTGGGAGGAAACCGGAGCACCCAGAGGAAACACACGCTGACACGGGAGAAGGTGCAGACTCCGCACAGGCAGTGACCCAAGCCGGGAATCGAACCCGGGTCCCTGGCACTATGAGGTGACAGTGCTAACCACTGTGCCACCGTGCTGCCCATCAGTTAGCTAGATTTGAAAGGGAAGTATACTGTACAGAATAACATTCGATAATCTTGATCATTTGCACTAAATATAAAGGCAGAGCTTCAGTGTTTTGGGGACATTTCGGATAAAATGGTTGCAGGAATGGGAGAATTACTGAAGAATTCTGCTTTAAGGATTCAAAGCCCCAAGTCCAAGCCAATTGGCAAATGAAACATTATCATTCAAAATAACGATTGTGGTAAAGAACACTTGCAGCTCAATACTAAACCCATAATTAAATGTCAGTTAATTCTCACTGCTGGAAATTTGTAACTCTGTGGAATCTGATCATACTTGCCAGATTGCACCCTTTAAAGTAGAAGGACTAAGAAAAATCTGGCATGCAAAATAGACCAGTGTTCTGTTTGAAAATAGAATTTTTAATTATTATTTGCCATCTTGTTTGCACAAGTTTTTCCCTTTTTCATGAACAAAATGTATTTTTCCACTGGCACACACATTATATACTTTAGTTTAACAAAGGATAGGGATTTCAGCTGTCAAGAAAATTGGAACAAGGTAAGAAGTAGCCCGTGTGAAAGCATTGCAACTCTAAATCTCCAAGCATCTTTCCAGTTTCAATAGTTTTAATAATTGCAGAGCATTTCTTTATCAGCATCTCAGTTCCAGCCAATTTTCTTTTAGACTGGAAGGTATCTAGAACAATGTCCAGTGCCACAAATTACTGATTTATTTATTTTTCCTTCTCTGCCGACTGCTTTTCTTTTTTGTTGAGGGGAACGGCATTAGTGTCATTCCGATCTCAAAATCTGATGCAATCCTGACAGAAATGTTGTTGCAGAGTGACCAACGTTGGAAACTAAATATTCCACGGTACTTAACTTTCAGAAAAGATAGGCAAAACGGGGAAGGAGGTGAAGCAGTCCTGGGAATAAAGGATGATGCGAAGGCAGCAGAGAGAAAGACTTTTAACCTTGAGAATTGGGGTGCAGATGGAGAAAGGAAGAAAACGCTGCTCGGTAGATGGAATTTGAAAATGTATGTATTTGGAGTGGACCCTCTGCCAGGTGAGTGGGAGAGCGCCCAAGCAAATTAATTTTCAAAAATGCCTCCCCAAATTTGGCCATCATTCCATGTCTTCAGGTAAATGAAGATGCACACACATAAGGTGGATTCTTCCTGGTCCTGTGGGGGTAGAATTTCACAAAGCTTGGCACTGGGTCAATGAAACAATGCATTTCACCTCCAGGTGATGTTCCCGGAGGTGGATCACCATTGCAACATTATGCACCCAGCGGCACCCAATATGCCTAATTAACTAAGGGAGGCTGATTTGATGCTGCCAGGGTGAGTCAGTTTGCTAGCTGGTGGCCTCCACAGTCTGCGAGGCCTCCCACCCTCAACCGCCAGCAGAGCCACAGCTATCAGCTGACCACAGCCGCTGCTGCCAACCATCCTCTGGAGGGAGTTTCCTCCTCTTCTTCTGAGGGTTCCACAAGATGGAGGTGCCGTCACAGTTCCTTATCCTGCGGTAGCTGTACCCCACCTCTGGCAGTAGCGCTTTCGACATTCAAGGCTGCAGGCCCTCTGCTTGGGCCTACAGCCCTAACCTGTCTGCCATCTTTAATTGAACAGCAGCCCAGAAGAGGCCTCTTAATTGGCTTCCTCAGTGAAGACTCCCAGGCAGATGCCCTGGCAGTTAATGTGGAATTGAGACCCCGAACTGACTCCAGCCTGCAATTATGTTTTAAAGCGCACAAGATTCCACCCATCATATGGGCCAGAATTCTCCAATCTTGTATGGCCCAACATCGCTGCCAGCGAGAACAGAGAATTTTGGCGCTCAGCCAAACCTCCATTCATAGCAGCAAGACTGAAGAATCCCAGTTCCAGATGAGATCGTAGAATCCGGACCAGGTTGCTGAATAGAAAATTTCATCTCCAATTTTATTGCATCACTTAGCATTAATGTGTTTTAGCCCATTTCCAGATTAAAAACTTTTCTTGTTAAACATTTGACAACATTCCTTGCCCACCGTTTATTTTAATTGATCAGACCACGTAACATCTCAACAATTATCAGTAGCTTCATTTTCTAACAATTTTTAAACACAAGTCCCTTTGTAAGGTTTAAGTTCTATCTAGATGTTGGTGCCACAACAAAAAATGAAGCAGAAGCCCAGTTTGAATTCCTATGGATGTCATGGTCCAAAAGGAACTTAAAGTCCGACCTCTGTTTAACATCAACTTAGTTTTAGCATGGATGGAATGTATCCACTGCTGTTGGCCTTAGTGACATTATATTAAGAAGAGAAAGACTGCAAAGAGATATTTCTCCTGTTAGCCGTCCATTCACTTCTGCTTTTAATGTTTGTATGGATATTATGTGAGAATCAGGCTAAATTCTGTCTAGAAATTCCACAAGGCTGCTTTTGCTGGGCGGGAACATGGGTCAAAGAGTCAGGGCTATTGAGTCACATGAAATCCCAGCGTGAAGCTTCACTGAATTTGCCCGTGACCAAACTTACTCACTGACCTCTCATTCTAGGCTCTCGTGAAAAATGGAGATTTGAACGAGGAATCAAAAAAATGTTTCTTTCTTTAGAACCACCCCCAAATTTGTGGAATTAAATGTTATTTCAGTTGCAGTTTGTGCATACTTATGGCTTTTTATTATGGTGTCCAATGCTTATCATAAAATGTTAATCTGGCTTATTGTTTTATGTCTGTATGATTATCAAAATTGACTTAACCTGGTCAGGTTTAATGATTACTTATTCCTACAATATATAATGTTCATCATTCCTTTATCCCCTGAAGAGAATTTAAATTATCAAGATGCATATCTTTAATTTCACTGACATTTTTAATGCAACCAGTATGTCTACATCAAAGGCCTTTCAATGAAATGTGACATGAGCCCATAAATGATTAACGTGTTCATTTGAGATTCTTTGTGGAATTGCCTGCATTTTTATCTGTTTGTCACCTAAATCGTTTCACCAAGGCACTTACAAGTGAGTATTCGGAATATGAATTCAGAATTTATCCAACCTTCATGCATATTATCCAGGTTCTACTTGGATCCTTTTAAATCTTTAGATTTGGATCTGGATCTTACTTCACAGCCTTTTTCTTCTGCTTTTCACAAACATGGGGTCAGCTTCCACAAGGATGCTGATGACACTAAGCTCCACCACTCCACTGCCTATTTCATCCCATTCTAACCTGCATATGCTTTAAGACTCCTCCTTTCACATCCAGTCTTGGAAGTGCTGCAATTTTTATGGTCTTCAGTCTGTTCCCAACTTCACAGTGCTTCTATTTTTTTCAGCATTCTCCTTAAAATTGAACCTTGACCAAGCCTCTGGTCACCCCTCTTAATATCACCCATATCCCTTAATGGCTTTGGCCAACAAAAATCTATCAATCTCAATTTCAAAACTCTAGCATCAATTGCCATTTGCAAAAAGGAGTTCCAAACTTCTACTTTTGCGCGAAGAAGTGTTTCCTAATTTCACTCATGAAAGGTCTAACTCTAATTTTTAGACCTTATACAGAGGGAATTTCCCAACCAGCAGGAATAATTTCTCACAGTCTGTTTCCCTTAACATCTTGAGAACTTTGATCAAATCACCCCTAACCTTCTAAATTCCTAGAAATACAATGCTCATGTGTTTAATTACTCCTTGTAGCTTAACTCTTACGGTCCAGTTTTCAATTAACTATACCTATGCTACATTCCCACCAAGGCTAGTGTAGTCTTCCTCAGAAGTGGTGGCCAGGACTGTTCACAGTGCTGCAGGTTTGGTCTAACTCAGAGCTTTACACAGCTGAAGCACGATTTCTATATCCTTGTATTCTACTTTGCTAGTTATAAAGGTCCATATTCTATTCGGCTTTTTGATTACTTTCTGCACCTAATCATGACATTTTAATCAATAATTGTACATTAATTGTGTTTAACTGTATATAATACCTCGGAATTCCCTTGAGTTTCTGTGAATAGGCCTAGACTAAAACTGTGGTTGTTGAGTTAGGAGCTATATGCTTGTAATGTGTGATTAGGTAAATAGATATAGAAATATGTGAAGATTGGCTTCAGTTCTGTCCTTTGCCAATAGGCTTTCTGGAATACAATATGGTAACAGCGACTTGTTGCCTACCAGACGTAAAATCAGAAATAAAGTATTGAGTGAGCTGGATGCCTGGATGATGATGAATATTCAGAAATTCTGGGCCCAATTCTCCCATCTCAGCCCGCAACTTTTCTGGCGGGTCCGGTCCGGAGAATCGTGTGTCGGCCATTTCGCGGGATTCGTGCATGCGTTGGGAACGCATACGCATCTCCTAGAGCCGGTGTACAGTCGCAGTCGAGACCATGCTGGAAACCGGCGGGAAGAGAGGCAAGTCATTTGAATCCTTTTTAAATATATTTTAGATATATTTTGCATGTGATTATCGGGCCCGCCACGGAACTTGCCAGGCCCGATAGCACCTCCCACCCCGCCAGGAGTACTTCATTGCAGCGGGGTTTAGAGTAGCTCTTCACATTCGGGAACTAGCGGGAGACTCTGCTGAAATGAAGGGGGGGCAATTGGGGCCCCCAGGGAATTGGGCGGTGGGGAGGTGGTGCCCCCTGGGCATGGGCACTCTCGCAGTGCCAGTCTGTGCCCCTTGGCACTGCCCAAGTGGCAAAGTGCCCCATTCCCACCTTGGCACTGCCCACCAAGCATTGGGCAGTTCCAATGGGGCTTGTTGTGGGCGGGGCCTAGGGGCAATTGGTGGGGGTCCCGCTGCCATTCTGCATCGGGATCGGTCTGGGCTGGAGGGAGAGCAGCAGTTGGAGCGGGCTGGAGGGGGTGGGGGTGGTCTGCTGGAGTGAGGGGGGTGGGGGGGTCGCCACTGCTCAGTGGGTGGGCTAGACATCAGGGCACTCCAGGGCGGGGGCGGAGTGGGGGGGGGGGCGCCAGGACTGGCCCGGGAATTGTTGTAGGGGCCGCCATCGGGCTATTCGGGAGAGGCGGAGGGGGGGAGGGGGGGTTGGAAGGGCAGCACTGTGGGGGTCCCGGGCTGGCCAACGATTGAGCTGACCAGCAAATGGGGAGAGTAACAGATTGGGACCACTGCGCACGCACAGAGCTCGGAAGCTGTCAGACTCCGGTGCGATTAGGCTCCCCCCCCCCCCCCCCCCGGGGTTTTTAATGATATTCTGCATTGCACAGAGTGCGGAGATTCAGGTCTGAAGCTGCACTGAAATGACTGTCGTGATCAAGAACAGTTTTCTCACCAATTCAGCACTTTTGGGAGAATCGCCCCCAATTTCAGTTCTTGGATGAAATTTACAAGCGAGATGATCTGAAATGTCTATCATACATGGTCAGATTTTGATGGTTTTCAGAAGGCAGGTGGTCATTCCATGTAGGAATAAACCAGCTCTGACGAAGGGTGATCTACACTTGAAACGTTGGCTCCACTCTTTCACCACAGATGCTGTCAGACCTGCTGTGATTTTCCAACATTTTTCGACTTTTCTGTTTTTGTTTCAGATTTCAGCATCCGCAGTATTTTGCATTTATCATAGGAATAAATCAAGAAGTGTTAACAGACTGTATAATATGATTGACGGAATTATATTTTAGATTCCTGAATGATTGATTTGCTGGATTGTGCTAGGTTTCCCACATGGCTCCAGATGGTATTTGATTCTCACAGGAAAAAACTCCATGGAACTGCACAGTTGAATACGTTGATCCATCATTTTCTTTCGCCTTGGTGGAACAAATAGAGCATTCTGTGGTGATGCAATGGTTAAAGAACTCAATGATTGCCAGATTTTGAGATGCTCTAGACACTGGGCACAGGCTTAAATGGGAGAGTTAAAGACAGGCAAAATAAGAATGAAAGCATCTTTAACAGATCTGGCTATTATATAGCACAAGGTAAAATTGGACATCAACAATAAGCAAAAGAATCCCAAGAGTGCCCAAGTAACACTTAAGGGTGTTTTAATGGGTGTGGCTTGAAGTATCATAAAACAGTGAACTACTCAAAGTAGAGAAGTAGGGTCCCTGAAATGATACATGATGCAGAAAATCCTGAGGGTGGGGAAGAAGGTAATGATGAAACTCAAGAAATTATACTGGTCACAAGGAGTTTTAGTCCAGTGATAAATATGTTAGTCACGGACTCCTTTAATTGTACAGTATTAGATAATGCTTGCAATTTAATAGTAATGGTTATCTTAGTTTATTAAGTAGTGAGGATCAATTCAAAGTTGGAGAATATAAAAGTATAATTTGATGATGGTTTATCGATGATAACGAGATCATAAAGGAAAGTTTAATCTCATGTAAAATGGCTGGAGCCATTTTATAATTACTAATGTAGTCTCTAATAAGATGCAATTATGCTGTTGGATAAAGCTTCTATGAAAAGTGCACAAATTAAACTTGACATGGACTATGATAAGGTAATTGTTTTTCGGGAAGTCAGTGGATTTGCTATTTACCCATCAGGGACATTATTGTATCTCTTTAACAAAACCTAATGTTTTTCATTAAAGTGTCAGGCAAGTTTTCATGTCATCCGGTGATAAGAATCAGAGAGAAAAAAAAGCAAATTGTTTTAAGTTGCATCGACAAAAGTTAAAAATCCTGTTGAAGAAACCAGTTGTGTTTGATGAAGAGTAAATGAGGCTAATAGAAGACATTAGCGAGAAGTGTGAAATCTGGAAAAAGTATCAGTGGATGCCGCTATGTTCTATTGTAAGCCCTCCATTTGTACATGACTTTAACAAGGTGGTTACCATGAATCTAAAGGTATTGGAGGAAAATGGAAGTATTTTAATTCTCTATGTTGTAGACCTGGCGACAAGATTTCATCTTTCGACAACAATATCAAGAGCAAAAGTGGTATTATAGGCCAAATCATGGGGAAATGGACAGGGACTGTGAAGCAACAAAATTTCTGAGACGTGTGTGTGAATGTGAACATCATGGTTATAAATACCAGAGCTGGAAGTCCTGTTAGCAATGGACTTTTGAAAGGGATCATGTGGTGATTGACGTAATGCTGCACAAAATTTTGGCTGGTCAACCAGACTGCAAATTGAAAACTGCCTTGGCATGGGTGGTTCATGTAATGAGTTCATTCCAGATGATTGGAGGGTATTGTCCCTATCACTTGATCTGTGGGGAAAATCCTAAAATGCCTGTATGATAGCCTTGCTGCTCTAGAAGGTACGACAATTGCTTCAATTTTTTCTGCACATGCAGGGTGATGCACTTTCATCAAGACTGAGGTCAAGAGGAAAATATAGAGAGCTCTAGGGTTTTGTATAAGACCATATGAAATGGAATTTATTTCAGAAAATTTGATACATTATACAAAAGAGGGTCATAGGGAATGGAAAGGCCCTGGTCAGGTAATGGATCATGATGGAATGACAATACATTTCAGATATGGCAGTCAAACTATTAAGGATCAAGACACCATGTACCGCAAATGCTCAAGGGTTTTGTAATGAAGGTCCTGAGAAACAGAATCAAGGGCTGGATAATGGTAATGTGAGTAATCATGGAACACAGGAAAAAGCTATCACATCCAAATGACGGGTGACATATATTTCGAGAGGTCTAATGAATGCAGAGACATGACAATTGCAGGAAAAGATGCTGGCAAGTTTAAATATTGGGTGAAAGTTCAGGCAAAAAAGTAAGGTCCATGGAATGGCCAAATAGGGTGCAAGAATGGAGAGCAAGGGAAAGTAATGCAAGCTTTAATAGTGGTTTGGAAGTGACTCTTGCAGTAGAAAATAATCATGTACCGCAGAAAGAGCCTCCTCTAGTGTAAGAGGGAGATCTTACAACAGTAGTCCCAAAATACACCAAAATGTAGGTAGAGGCTGTAACTTGAATAACTGGAAAAATGGAATGAGAGCCAGAGAACAGCCTTGGAACAATCCTTCCCGAGGGCAATTAGGGATGGGCAAGAATTATTGGCCGAGCCAGCAAAGCCCACATCCCTTGAATGGATAAAAAGAAGAACTAGAGGAAGAAGTCCTCATGACTGCCCATAAACTTGAAGATTAACTAATAGGAAGCAAAACAAAATGAAGTAGATAGTTGGAGAAAGTTTATTCTGGGGGCGGATAACAGGCAATGAGCTTTATCACCGATGGATTTGTACTGAAAAACTGTTTGCAGATTGGGTTTGAAAGGCTACAGTGAAGATAGGAGCTAACGGTTTTGAAGAGTGACCAGGTGATACAGGTTTTATCACTCTCACAACTTTCCTACAAATGGAAAAGTAATCTTGAAAATCTTGTAATTCTTTGCCACATATTCTTAGGCGTGTCCACCAATCAACATAAAAACCATGTTTCTGCAGGGTGATACTTTTTATAAGAGAAATATTTCTGAAACAGCCAATAACGAGGCAGCAAATGCAGATGGAAAACCATGGAAACTAAAAACAAAATGTGTCTATGGCCTGAATGATTCTTCCAAAGTTTGGCATTTTTTGATGAGTTCTGTTTCTCCAAAGATAGATTGTATTCAACTAAAGGCAGACGCTGCAAAGTTTTATTGGCAGCATAAAGGAAAGCTTTCAGGAATCTTCATGATGAATGTCGATGATTCCTTATGGGTGGTACTATAGAATTTGAGAAATGTGTTACTCAGAAGAGGGTGGCATGGTGGCTCAGTGGTTAGCATTGCCGCCTCACTGTTCCAGGGAACCCCGGTTCAATTCCAGCCTCGGGTCACTGTCTGTATGGAGTTTGCATGTTCTCTCCATGTCTGCGTGGGTTTCCTCCGGGTGGTCAGGTTTACTCTCACAGTCCAAAGATGTGCAGGTCAGGTGGATTGGCCATGCTAAATTGACCCTAGTGTTGGGGGGTTAGCAGGGTAAATATGTGGGGTTATGGGAATAGGGCCTGGGTGGGATTGTGGTCGGTGCAGACTCGATGGGCCAAATGGCCTCCTTCTGCACTGTAGAGATTCTATGATTCTATGATTTAGCATTTAAATTGACAATCAGTCTGGTAAATGTCTTGGTTTCGATATTAAGCAGAGTCAATGTAACAATCCGATTTAGATGGTGTTACTCCTATCTCAGTTACTCATACTAGATCATCACAGAAAGATGATACTATAGCTAAAGAGGAGACAGAACAATTCTGAAGTTTAATTGGTCAAGACTCTCTTAAGGTTAACGTGCAGATTCAGTCGGCAGTTAGGAAGGCAAATACAATGTTAGTATTCGTGTCGACAGGGCTAGAATACAAGAGCAGAGATGTACTTCTGAGGCTGTATAAGGCTCTAGTCAGACCCCATTTGGAGTACTGTGAACAGTTTTGGGCCCCATATCTAAGGAAAGATGTGCTGGCCTTGGAAAGGGTGCAGAGGAGGTTCACAAGAATGATCCCTGGAATGAAGAACTTGTCGTATGAGGAATGGTTGAGGACTCTGGGTCTGTACTCGTTGGAGTTTAGAAGGATGAGGGAGGATCTTATTGACACTTACAGGATACTGTGAGGCCTGGATAGAGTGGACATGGAGAGGATGTTTCCACTAGTAAGAAAAACTAGAACCAGAGGGCACAACCTCAGGCTAAAGGGACGATCCTTTAAAACAGAGATGAGTAGGAATTTCTTCAGACAGAGAGTGATGAATCTGTGAAACTCTTTGCCGCAGAAGGCTGTGGAGGCCAGGTCTTTAAGGCAGAGACAGATAGGTTCTTGATTAATAAGGGGATCAGGGATTATGGGGAAAAGGCGGAAGAATGGGGATGAGAAAAATATCAGCCATGACTGAATGGCAGAGCAGACTCGATGGGGCCTAAGTGGCCTAATTCTGCTCCTATGTCTTATGTCTTATGGCCTTATGGTCAGTTGAACTGCTTGGGCACTTGACTATACAAGATGCTTATTTTGATGTATCGAAGTTACACACTGGGATAAAAGATTCTAATGTAGTGAATGTTTTAATGGGAGATATAACACAAAATGAAATTAAATATGGAGAAATCCTTACTTAAGTTTCTATCCTTAGGTGGGCTAAGTCACCAGTCATTCTTCGTGATGCTTCACATGCCAATCTTCCTGTTGGAACAACAAGAAATTGCAACTGCTGACATTTTATCGTGAAGCTGCTTTCATTAATGTTTCTTATGCGAAAATGGGAAATGTCCTTTAGATAGGGAAGCTAGGAAAATAAAGAGTTTTTAAACTTTCTTTGATGCTGAAACATTGGCTTTTGTGAAGGGAGTGGAAATTAAATTCATCAAATATTTTAAGTGAGATTCTTTATAAGGGTCATATTGAAGGTTATACACATATCGAATGTTATGTCAATAATTGTTCACTGTGGGATGATGTACACTCTTCGAAAAACATGAGTTAAGAACAGCTTATGGATTGACCTACTGAAACAAATGCTGTGGAGAAAAGAAATCCCAAATAACGATGAGACAGAGTGTAGGAAAGAGATAGAGAACCTGGTGAAGTGGTGCGATAATAATAATCTCTCCCTCAATTTCAGTAAAATGGAGGAGCTAGTCATTGACTTCAGGAAACATAGTGAAGGACAGGTCCCTGTCTACATCAATGGGGTGAAGTGGAGATGGTCGAAAACTTCAAGTTTCTAGGTGTGCAGATCACAAACAATCTGTCCTGGTCCCTCCATGCCGACACTATAGTTAAGAAAGCCCACCAATGCCTCTACTTTCTCAAAAGGCTAAGAAAATTCAGCATGTCCACTACGACTCTTATTAATTTTTACAGAAGCACCATAGAAAGCATCCTATCTGGTGTATCATAGCTTGGTATGACTCCTGCTCTGACCAAGACTGCAAGAAACTACAAAGGGTTGTGAACGTAGCCCAGTCCATCATGCAAACCAGCCTCCCATTAATTGATTCCGTCTACACTCCTGCTGCCTCGGGAATGCAGCTAGCATAATCAAGGACCCCGTGTACCCCAGATATACTGTCTTCCACCTTCTTCCATTGGGATAAAGATACAAAAGTTTGAAAATACGTGCCAACAGACTCAATAATAGCTTCTTCCCTGCTGTCATCAGACTTTTAAATGGTCCTATCATATATTAAGCTGATCTTTCTCTTCACCCTACCTGTAACTGCAACACTATATTCAGCACCCTATCCTTTCCTTCTCCCCTATCTACTTTATGAACGGTATGTTTTACCTGCTTAGTGCACAAGAAACAACACTTTTCACTGTATCCCAGTACTTTTGACAATAATAAATCAAATCAAATTTCAGAAAGTAAATGGGTATATGCAGGTCTTCAACAGCTTGATTGTTTTAGAAAAAGAAATGAATGCACAAAGAAATTGTTAGAGGTCTTAGAAGAGGGGAGTCTTGCAATATAATACCTTGTCCAGAATATGGAGGTTTTTGAATTTTTATTTGAAATTTTGGTTGTGCATATTAACTCTAATTTTTATTCAATGTGTGACAATACCGTGCCTTTAAGGAATGGATTTGTCATGTTTCTTGTGCAGGATCTGTTTTAGCAGCTTTTTAAAATCATTGACGCCATTTTGTCTATATCCAGCAGCCCTTTATTGTTACTGCAGCAACATAGTTGTTCCTAATTGTTAGAATGTTTGTTTTCATCTGGACGAATGCTGTTCTGTTGTTTTTAGAGGTTCTCCTGGTATTTTGTAGAGTAGGATTTGGTTAGGTTGATTGACAGGTAAAGTCATATGTCTGGGTAGCGCTAGGCTTACACAGAGAATTCATGCTTGGTTGCTGTTTAGATGCTGCTTTGAGTTGTTAGAGAGCAGTACCTTTCTTCTCTCCTCTCTAAAGTTGAAGACTAGAATCTGCCAGGAAGTAAGTCTCTTTCTCTGAGATGTTGCTGTTTGGAAGCTGAGGGGGAGGTAGCCCTTTCTGCCTTTGAATTCTGGAGACTGGGATCCATCAGAGACTGTGTTTACTTCTCTGAATTTCTGCTGTTTGAGGATATATCCTTCTCTGGAAACTGCTGTCTGGATCTCTGTTCTGAGGTGTTAAAAGGCTGGAAATCTAGCATCCACAAAAGAGTATCAACTTTTGGTGCTAACTGGTTCCAAAAAAAGGGATTTATTACTGTGGGGGATACTGCTAAATTGGATCAATGGAGATAGCTAGTTGTTAAGAATTATACTTCGTCGTGTTTAAGTATTTTAATTGGTAACTGTTATGCTAATTATTTTTGTTGTATTCTAATTGTGTTCTTAAATCAAGATTGTTTTGGTAAAAGCTTCCTATTGGGCCAATTGAATCATACATGGAGCGAAACGCCTTATGCTTACCCTAATTCGAAACTCAAACGTAAATGTTGGGGTCTAGGCTAACTTCATAATATATCTTGGAGTTTCTGATCTGATCCCTAACAAGAGATAGAAAGGAATATGTTAATTGTATATTAATCATGTTTTGTTGTAGGCAGATGGTGGACATTAGCTGGACATTCATTTGAGTCCCGATAAATATACACAAACTAAAACTGAGGTTATTGGTTCGGAAGGGTATGCTTGTAACATGTGACTCTGTAAATAAACATACAAGTATGTAAACATTGGCTCTAGTTCTGTCCTTGAGTCAGCTATCCAGCTTCCTGAATAGAGCATTAATGATCTGTGTGCGCAAACCTCCCAAGTAATTTTGACCTCCACTGTTTCTAGTTTTTCACAAGTTAAAAGGGACCTTGTTTGATCCATTTTATCAGAGAGAACGATCACATATTCACTTCCACTGAAACACATTTGCCACAGTTTTACCCAATCACTTTAACTATTGATATCTCTTTTTCATCTTACCTTTGAAGTGGAACAGATTCAAAGCATAAGTCCTGCTCTTTCACAAACATATTCAAAGCAAATACTAATCAGAAAATGTTCATTTTATGTATGTTAATGATTGCTGATTTTTAACAAGAAACCTGCATTTGATTAAATTCTGCCTTAATAATGATGAAATGAATATTTCACTTGTTTTATATTGAAATGGGGTTAACAATTGAATCAAAACCAAGGTAGGTTTAAATCTCAAGTGAAGTTTCGCTGCCACAAAATAAAACACTCCGGAAGGTTAGTTATACACATTTGTTAATGTCACAATTTCTAAAATCAGTTCTTTCAATTCATCAGCATGAACCCCCATTAAAAACCACTTTTTGGCTTTAAAAATGAGATGACCCAAAATGGAAACTTAAGCATCCACATTAAAGGGGCCACTGAAGGCTACCAAACAAGAGGGTGTTTTTTAAGCTGGTGTCCCAGCACTCAAATTATAATTACCCTTGCAGGCGAAGGGATGTCGAGCAGGATTTTGCAGCTTATTGCTACTTTAGTGTAAATGATGCCCTAGACTCAGTATTGGGTGTGCTTCTGGCCTAGCCATTCCAGGAAAGGGATCATTCCCTATGCCCAGTTCATACTGACCTATCATAGTGTCATGTGATAATCGTGGAATGTAGGCTTTTGTAGACCAATGGGAGGAAGTTCAACTTTTTCCCACACCGGCTCAGATAACTCTCGCACAATCACTGCACTACCTTTTCGACCTCAACCATACTATCGTTAGTGCCAAATGGAAGTTTTCCAATGGACTTTGAAATTATAGCCCTGGTACATACTCCTGCTCAACAGATGAAGAGCAACATGTATGAGGCCTGAGAACCCATTGTGTGTTTTAGGACATCCTCTCCATCGTGTCTATGCAGGCAAAACACAAAATAACTTTTTCTTTCCTATTCAAAAATAGGCATTGGCTTTCACAATCCATAAGTACCTGATTTCTCATCTGCTTGTGTGCCTTTAAAATCACTACAATTTCTAACAGAAGCAACAGATGTCTTCTATTTCATTAAATTAGCATGGCCATTGTGTAAATCATTCATCCAGATGTAGCCCTTATCTAAGTAGAATGCCAGATCTAACTAGCTTTGGCAAGGAGCTTGCTTTTCGGCAGTTTTCCTTGATCTTGCTGTCAACATTTGCAGAGCCCAGTGACCTATTCACACAGCAGACATGCTTGGAAGGAGAACTGCCTCTAGGTTTGGTTGAGAGGTGTTTCCTGCCAGTAAACGGCTTGCTTGGCAAACCTCCCACAGGATGTAATACAACCCATTGAAAGACTTGTGCTGTATTTCTTACTGAGGTTGAAACTTGCAAGGAACTAAACAACAATGAATAGTGGGCAATTCTGGAGAGGTCAAGGCAAAACCAACTTTAATGATCATGCGTGGGCAGTGAAGACACTTAATTAGTCAGTTTAGATCGCTATAAAATTGCACCCTGTCAAAAACTAGGAAATGTATCTCCTAGGAAATGAAACTGATGCCCATTAATGATGCCACATGTTCCTGATTGTATTTCATTGTGGTCACTGTGATTTAGATGCTGTGGAGAGTAGCTGGAAAAGCGCAGCATGGTGATTGTAGCTTTTAGATCACTTGGTTCTGAGGAGAAATGAAGGACAATGAAACTATTTTTATTGAACCCAATGAGTGTTTCTAACAAGTTCTGTTTTCTGTTTCAAGTTTCCAGCATCTATTTTGCTTTTTATTTAACTCACCAATTGAGACCAATTGCGAGGCAGTTAAGACCTGATTGCTTACGTAAATAATTTTCTAGCTTTCAGCAGATCTCCCTAAACAACAGAATGATGCTTGTCAAACTGGAACATTTTGTCAATTACTTTCAAATACAGCTCTCAGAACACTTGTATCAGTCATCAAATTCAAGATAACCAGAACATGAAATCATGATTGTGCCTTTTGATCAGTTATGGATATGCAAATTCCTTCCAGAGTGATAGTTTAAAGGCACAAGGAGTGATTTTGACTTTGGCAGATGGGAAAAGCTGAATGAGATTGATTCAGCCCCTTGCCTCTCACCTGACTCCCAATTTTCATTTCCATTGGCATCAGTCGTTAATGAAAATCAGGAGAGATGTGTAACAAGTGGCTGAATCAACATCATTCAGTTTACTTTATCACCCAAGTCAAAATTGCCCCCACCAGTCAAGTGTTATACATGAGCAATCACTTCAACATTACTACTGTAAACACTGAGGTTGGGATTTCAGAACCAGAACATCTTTCACAAGTTGCAGAATGGCTTTCTCTAAGGGGTTTCATGCCATAAATGGTAATAAGCTGCTGTTGTATAGGTCCCTACAGATCTAATGCTGCATATTTATTTTGCCAGACAGACTTGTGGGTGAGGAACAATATCTGATATTTTATAATGCAGCAGCTGGGTTTGTTTTATTGGTGATGTGTGTTGAAGTGACAATTGCTGTCCATTTCCAAGCCTGCACCCATTTACTACCATTGTAGAGTGAATGGATGTGTTCTTGTTCTTTGACATTATAGGCTTTATGTATTGGTGAGTGGGATCAGAATTGTGGCCTTAGCTGGTTACAGTCAATAGCTGAACATTCTGATTCAAATCTCAATGGAGTTTTAACTCTGATTTTTCTGAATGCAACATCTCTTTGAGTAAACACCTATTTGAAAGGACTGTAAAGGATGCTGATACGATAGTTATATCATACTCAATTAACTTGGTTGGTAAAACAATCCTTGTGTCCAGACCATGTAAAAAGACATTTCTTCAAAGTAGCAGGTGAGCTAAGAATTTGTATTTGTGTCTGTAGCCCCCTTTTAATTTATGAGCGATTCACTTTAAAAATAATCCTGCAGATGAGCTTCATCTTAAACAAGATAAAGGTGAGTTTATTATGAAAATACTGCTGAAAGTTACTTAAGTGAAACTGATATAATTACTAATTAAAATATAGATAAAACGATTAAAATGCAGATAAAGGAAAAAATACTTAGATGAGATTCCAAATCAGTCTCTGTGAGATGTCATTGCAGTCCCATTGCTTGAATTACTTCTTTCCAAAATGATTGAGTTGAGTTAGCAGCTTCTGCAGCTGACAAGTTGGTGCTTGCCTTTTTTAGGTGGATGCAGCATGTTGGCAGATTTTTGAGAGAGAGAGAGGTTTCCCCCTACTAATTTTGTGGTTATGGTGTTTTCAGTTTGTCTGGGCTCTTTTAACAGAGCAGCAGTTGATTTCATATTGCCTTCCTCTTTGTCGTCTCTTGGCCAAGAACCATCTCTGATATGGTTTCTCCAGAGTTCTTCCAGGGGTTCTGCATACCAAGAATAGCATATTCTCAAACAGACTTTATACAGTTCTAAAACTTAAAAGTTAGTTGCAGTGAAGTTCTTTGAAGTCCCTTCCTGTCTTTTGGAAGTGATCCCTCAGAAGTAAAAGGGTTTATCGTAACTTTTAAAATTCAGTGGCCTGCCCTGGCAGGTTATTTTCATTTTTAGATACTCTTCATAGCCAGCACTAGACCCATGAAGTGAACAAAGTCTGAGCAAACACAGAAAGCTGCCATGTTGTCTGTCCATACTTTCATTTTGAAAAAAAGCAAAGGCTTGAAAACAGAAATGTGCCTTTAAAACAGTTGTCCTTAAAATCATCAATATCATAAGTGCATGCTGGTGACACCTACCCAGTGAATAATTTCTAGTTTATTTCTGTTCAAAATCAGTTACTGATCAGGACATGTTTATTTAGGAATGAAAAATATTTTAGAGATTTTGCTAGAGTTCAAGTCAAAGCAAAATTTCTTGAATATTGTGGATTTATAGGACAAGCTGTATTTGCAGTAAATATGGAAAGCATTAGGCCTTGAGATATGCCTTGGCATATACCTGGAGGAACATTCAAGTAAAGGTCAACTAGGCTCACAACTCTGATTCTGCTGGCCAATACACACATCTCCTAATATTAATGGAAATACATTTTCCAAGTTATTCTGGAATTTGTTGGATTGAATTTAAAAAGAACTTATCAGGTAACATCTTGAGGAGTGACTGTAAATGAAAATGATTAACGGTTGGCAGCAGTGAGTTGTGGCAACCCACAGGAATTAATACTGGATTCTCTGCTATTTGAAGGTATTTTAAAATGACCTTGACTGGGATAGTAGGCAAAAGGTCCCTGCTGATGGTACAGAAACTGCTTACAAAGTTCAATGCAATCCCAGAGCAATCTAGTGGCAAAACAGGTGAATTGCAGCTAACCATCAATCGAAGTAAATTGAGATTGCAGAGAAGTGCTGAAATAGGTACTCGGTTATATATTTTGGGTCATTTCTGTCTCTCTTACTAGAGTTATGGACAGGAATAAGAGAGAATAAGAGGGAACCCCTCGTTCATTATCTTTGATGTCTGCAATCAGTGGGTACTTTGAAAAGAAAGTGGTGCATGTTTCTTAATCCAGGGTGTATGGTCAATTTGAACAACCAACAGCAAACTTCTTGTGGGTTTAATTAAAAGCGGTTATTTATTCACACATTCACCTCAAAAGTTCAAAGCTACATCGTTCAAGCACCACTCAACACAAGCACACACACATGCACCCAATAAAAATTGCATGCGTCGCATGCTTCCATTATGTGCTGTTTAAGTCTGTGTACCTATACTTCAGAGGACGATTCAATAAGTACCATCACTTCTGGCAGAAGATCCTAGGAATGCAATGACTGGCCAGGGTCCAGTGGACTCTCCATGACCAATTTCCTAGTCTTATCATTCTTCACAAAAATCAAAATACATGTGCTTGTATCTTGAAGGAGTTGAAAAAAAATCCCTACCAAGCTGAAATAAAAGAAAAATATTTTTTTAGTTGCACTCACAATACAGTAAGGGATTCTGACCTTCCTGATTATAGGATGGTGATTCAGATCATTTGCACACTGTGAAGCAATGATTGACAAGACACCAAGCCTAGAAATTGGTTGATGCCTGTGACTGTTTCACAGGCAAAGGATGAGATCCAAAGCATCTTATATGGTGGACGGAACATTCCGCACTGGAAGTGCCCCATCATCATCGGCAATCCCCCATGTCAAAGATGATTCTTCCCTATGGATGGCTGGGTTTAATTGTCAGAGATGTCAAATGTGACTGTGGGTTTGCAGATGGTTTATGGGTCCTATCTGAACCTTGTAGGTTCTTCCACAGTGAGGGTACCCTCAGTTGGTGGTTGGTAGAAGTGATAGCAAATTGTTAACTCAAGCAGCTGCCCCTCTTTCAATCTCTCACACCATTCCCTCTCAGTGGCTGCTCTTGTTGATTGGAAGGTCTTGGCACCATTCTTGATCATGAAATACCATCTTGGTCATTATTGGGCATTTGTTTCCACGTGTTGATATTCATGGAGCAGACCATCATGGAGGTTTTAAGATTATTTATGAAATATTTCCTTTGGCCCCGGTGACAGTGGGTTGTCTGACCTAGCTCTAAGTAGAACATCTGTTTGGGTGGTCTCAAGTCAGGCATTCTGACTACATGTCCTGGCTATCTCAACTGATGTGAGCTTATCATGGCCCCTATATTTGACATGTCTGTATCTTGTAGGATAGTCATGTTTGTTCTTTTATCCTTGCACCTGAATCACAAGATTATTCTCTAAGATAGTGTTGATGCTGTTTTTCTAGGCCCTTGGTATGGCGTCTTAGTTCTTCAAGCTTCTGTACCATAGAGCACCATGAGAGAAACACTGCTCAATACACATAATTCTCAAAAACTCAGGTCCATAATTACCATAGACTGAGCTAGCTCATTGAATTCCTTTTTGTACCTCTTCATCATTGTCAGCTTTCTGGGATAGATCATTTCCAAGATATGGAAATGAAGGACATTTTCCAACAATTCACCTGGAATCGCAATTGAAGGTGTTGGATCTGATACCTTTGGTGTGGGTTAGCAGAAGGCTATGGTATTTCTACTGGAAGAACTGGAAATACTGAGCAGCATCTGTGGAGAGAAAAACAGAGCAAATCTTTGCATTCGAAGATGCTTCTTCAGATAGGGTCTGGAGAAATATGGCCAGAGATATACTAAGGTTGAAGTGATCCAAAGTTATGCTACACAAATCACTATTGGAAATAGACCAGTGTCACATCTTTGATCAAAGATTTGAAAAGGGAATCATTAACCATGTCATACAAATGCAATGGACTAATGGGAATTGATTGACACAAGTACCCAATGCTCTCTGGCAATGACCAAACAGGAGGTAGCCATCCACACAAATCACAAAATCACTGTTTCCAAGACAGAGTATCAACAAGATTTCTTTCCAAGGACAATCACACAGTGAAACAAGCAGTAAAAAGTAACAATCATAGCTCCATCACTTGAAATCTTCAAGACCCAGCTCTAGATTATTTCCATTTATGTTTTCATTATCAGGATTACCATCTCAGCAAGACATGCCTGGTTTAGCTAATACTAACCGTGTGGTGTTGGCAAAATACAGATGTTAGTCGTGCTGCCAAACCAAAAAAAAAACAGGCAGAAGGTCAATTGAGTAGCCACTCTGGGATTCTGGAAGAATGTCTTTGGCAATTTGTGAGAGGACTTTGCCAAGAGTTAAAAGTAATGTTATGCCACTGTAGTTGCTACGGTTTGACTTGTCTGCTTTCTTGAAGGTTGTGATCACCATGGCATTTCTAAAGATTCTCTGCCAGAACTTCACTAACAGGGCATGTATTGGAGTGGGGGGAGATTAATATGCCACCTCTGTGTCTCACTACTTCCGCAAGGATATTCTCAGGATTAGACGCTTTGTTGTTTTTGACAGTGGAAGTGACACCAAGACACAGCACTCACAAACATAATTTTCATGCACCTTAAGCACAACCAGGGCGTGTCACAGGAGATGATATTTGTGTTCATTATTTTGTGTTAGGGATGGCAAGCTTGTATGTTCTGTGTCGGTTCATGTGCAGTTACATAAACATTTATTTTGCTTTAATGGACTGAGTTGGCTGGATGCTTTGAATTAGTGCCAGATACAGGCCTGTAGCAGCATGACATCGTGCTGTGCTGGCATTCTGGGTTGAACTCTCATTTAATGCTCCTTTGCAAAGGGGATAGTGCCATTGGCCTTGAATACCTTGGATACCTTGGATACCTGGCTGAATGATCAAAGCATCCCAGGTGTCCCTGTCCCCCTGAATGTTCCTGTTGTCCACTTTAATATCCTCACCCTGCGCGTCCCCAGAGTCTTCCTCTGACCCATAACTGGAGTCATCTTTCCTGAGTCTCCTCTGGGTTCCCCTTTGTCAGAGCCAGGTTATGCAGGGCTCAGCATGCCACGACTATGGATGATATTGCAGTGATCCCCCCGGATAGGTCAAGGCATTGAAGTGCATCTTGAGCAGCCTGATGGTCCTCTCCAACATCATTGTATCTCTCCTCTGCCTCAGTTCTTGGGTGATGGAGTGGGGTCATCAACCACCTCTTCAAGAGACAGTCCTTGTCGCCCAGGAGCCATCCATCCTATCGTGCAGATGCCATGAACAACCTTGGCACCTGGGAGAGCAGCAAGATGGAAACATTGTGTGAGCTCTCTGAGTAACAGACACAAACTTGGAGAATCTGTATTCTGTGGTCACAGAAAATCTGAACATTTGTTGAATGGAAACCCTTTCAAATCAAACCAAGCAGCGTGCCTTAGTGACTATCGGCTGGTGGCTCTGACATCCATCATTATGAAGTGCTTTGAAAGGTTAGTCATGGCATGAATTAATTCCAGCCTCCCAGACTACCTGGATCCACTACAGTTTGCCTATCGCCGCAACAGGTCCACATCAGACGCCATTTCCCTAGCCCTGCACTCAACCCTGGAACACCGAGATAACAAAGACATCTATGTCAGACTCCTATTTATTAACCAAAGCTCAGCTTCCAACACCATTATTCCCACGAAACTCATCTCCAAACTCCATGGCCTGAGCCTCGGCTCCTCCCTTTGTGACTGGATCTGAACTTCCTAACCCACAGACCACAATCAGTAAGGATAGGCAACAACACCTCCTTCACGATCATCTTCAACAGTGGTGCCACACAAGGCTGTGTTCTCAGCCCCCTACTATACTCCTTATACACCCATGACTGTGTGGCCAAATTCCCCTCCAATTCGAATTTCAAGTTTGCTGATGACACCACCATAATGGGTCGGATCTCAAACAATGACGAGACAGAGTACAGGAATGAGATAGAGAATCTGATGAACTCGTGCGGTAACAATAATCTCTCCCTCAACGTCAACAAAATGAAGGAGATTGTCATCGACTTCAGGAAGCGTAAAGGAGAACATGCCCCTGTCTACATCAATGAGGACGAAGTAGAAAGGGTTGAGAGCTTCAAGTTTTTAGGTGTCCAGATCATCAACAACCTGTCCTGGTCCCCTCATGCCAACACTACAGTTAAGAAAGCTCACCAACACCTCTACTTTCTCAGAAGACTAAGGAAATTTGGCATGTCAGCTACGACTCTCACCAACTTTTACAGATGCACCATAGAAAGCACTCTTTCTGGTTGTATCGTAGCTTGGTATGGCTCCTGCTCTGTCCAAGACTGCAAAGAACTACAAATGGTCGTGAATGTCGCCCAATCCATCACGCTAACCAGTCTCTCATCCATTGACTCTGTCTATACTTCCTGCTGCCTCGGAAAAGCAGCCAACATAATTAAGGACCCCACGCTCCCCGGACATTCTCTCTTCCACCTTCTTCCATCGGGAAAAAGATACAAAAGTCTGAGGTCACATACCAACCGACTCAAGAACAGCTTCTTCCCTGCTGCCATCAGACTTTTGAAAGGACTTACCTTGCATTAAGTTGACCTTTCTCTACACCCTAGCTATGACTGTAACACTACATTCTGCACTTTCTCATTTCCTTCTCTATGAACGGTATGCTTTGTCTGTATAGTGCACAAGAAACAATATTTTTCACTGTATGCTAATACATGTGACAATAATAAATCAAATCAAATCAAATCACAAGAGCTCCCAGTTCACCTGCTACATGATGCGGTCTTTAAACCCTGGATGTGGGAGAAGGCAGCAATTGTCGCAAAGCCTCGTGCTGTCTCTGCCTGTCTGGCCTCATCTGTTCTCATAGTGAATAAAAGTGCAGACATGTCTGAAGATAGCATTAGTCACCAGCTTGACACAGCTGATTAAGCATTGCTGTACAGACCCCTCATTGAGCCCTGAAAAGAACCAGATGTGTAGTCGCTGAGGACCACCATGACCATCAAAACCACTGAGATGAGTGTCCACCCACGCAGTTGGAGATGATTTCCGGACCAATCATGTGCATTTTTCTGTCACTGTGTCCCAAGGGAGGTGGAGTCTCCTGCGGCTCTGGGTCTTGGACATCTGGAAGTAGTTGGAGCGCTGCCTTTATACTCTAGCCACAGAGTAATGGTGTCTTCAACAGCCCCTCCCACCTTGCCCTCCCTGCTAGCTCTGCACCAACTGAGCCCATGCTTCTCCTGTTAAAGTTCTCTGCCTGCACTCACCTGGCTTCCTCTCCCTCCTGCCCCTCTCTTCCTCTTCAGGGATGGTCCCACCAGCAGAAAACACTATTTCCCACCAGGTGAGAGGCTGAGGGCCAGTACCTTGTGAATGTCCTGCAATCCTCAGGGAAACCTTCCAGAGAAGGTGAGGCCCTAAAATACAGAAAGGAAGGCTTGAAAAACTGAAGAATTGCTTGGAAACTCAGGGACAACTCTATATTCAGACAATGCCAAACTGGCAATGACAGAGAAAATGCCGCTTTTCCGGAGTCTTTTTCCTGTCCTTGAATGAGGAAATGTTAAAAAGGTGATTTCCACCCATCTCTTTTGCCTTTACAATGAGCTGCAAATTACACATTGGGTGTAACTGTGTTATCTATTTAAAGTTTATTTATTAGTGTCACAAGTAGGCTTACATTAATTTTGCAATGAAGTTACTGTGAAAATCCCCTAGTCTGTTCAAGTACACTAAGGGAGAGTTTAGCATGGCTAGTACACCTGACCAGCATGTCTTTCTATGTGGGAGGAAATCAGAGCACCTGGAGGAAACCCACGCAGACACAGGGAGAACGTGCAGACTCCACAGAGACAGTGACCCAAGCCGGGAATCGAACCCAGGCCCCTGTCGCTGTGAGGCAGCAGTGCTAACCATTGTGCCACCATGCCGATATCGTCTTACTAATGGCCTTAATTTGGCCTTTAATTGTCAACGGGCGCACATCTGACTCAGGCAGGTGGCTGCCCACTGATCTCGAAATGCTCAGTGATGGGAAGCACACCTGACGTCATTTGACGTTGTTTTACTTTTAGTCGGTTCCAGAGCCCACCTGAACTTTAAAGTTTGCCCTTAAACTGTTCAGTTTTCGTAGAATCAGTCCCAATCATCTTTGTCAACATAGATTCCAGTTTTTATACAGTCAGCTTTGTTATTGTTCTTTAGGTTTTGTAAAGTGACAAGATTCAATATAGATATAAAATGACATTAAGTCATGTTATTTATTTTATTTTCCTTAGTGCTAGGAGAATGTTTTTGAAGAGTTTCTGAAAACTAAAATTGCAATCTAGAGTACAATCAAAAGTAGACTAGAGAGGGAGGGGAGTGGGGGGGAAGAAAGCAAGGAATTATTTTCACATGTGATAGAATGGGCAGGAACCACTAGGGGAATTGGAAAAACTTGGCAATCATTGTTTCTCATTAACCCACTTGTCCATTACTAAAGAACAAGGATTTTCTCGTGTGAATGTAAATTAAAGACTAGAAACACAAAGTACACTAAAACTGATTTAAAACACACTGTAAAATTCTATTTTTCAAAATTCCAACTTTGATTATTGCTGCAATATAAGAAAATGAAGCACAAAAATTACTTTTAATATTGAGTTTCAGCAAGAGAGCAAATTTGCTATTCACAAACTCTGAAGAGGTGATTTTAACCCGGAAAATCCCTCATGCCCCATGCAGAAGAAATTAATTCAAGAAAACATGTATGTAGATTTGGCTTTTATTGCTGGCTGAAAAAGAAGAAAGCAGTGGAGAATGTATCAAAGTGTGTGGCATGACTTGACTGACTGTTTTTTTACCTTGGTTGTACTGTCTGACTGACAGTGTCTGTTACCTTGGCTGTACCGTGTGACTGACAGTGTCTGTTACCTTGGCTGTACTGTGTGACCGACAGTGTCTGTTACCTTGGCTGTACTGTGTGACTGACAGTGTCTGTTACCTTGGCTGTACTGTGTGACCGACAGTGTCTGTTACCTTGGCTGTACTGTGTGACTGACAGTGTCTGTTACCTTGGCTGTACTGTGTGACTGACAGTGTCTGTTACCTTGGCTGTACTGTGTGACTGACAGTGTCTGTTACCTTGGCTGTACTGTGTGACTGACAGTGTCTGTTACCCTGGCTGTACTGTGTGACTGACAGTGTCTGTTACCTTGGCTGTACTGTGTGACTGACAGTGTCTGTTACCTTAGCTGTACTTTGTGACTGACAGTGTCTGTTTCATTGGCTGTACTGTGTGACTGACAGTGTTTGTTACCTTGGCTGTACTGTGTGACTGACAGTGTTTGTTACCTTGGCTGTACTGTGTGACTGACAGTATTTGTTACCCTGGCTGTACTGTGCGACTGACAGTGTCTGTTACCTTGGCTGTACTGTGTGACTGACAGTGTCTGTTACCTTGGCTGTACTGTGTGACTGACAGTGTTTTTTACCTTGGCTGTACTGTGTGACTGACAGTGTCTGTTACCTTGGCTGTACTGTGTGACTGACAGTGTCTGTTTCATTGGCTGTACTGTGTGACTGACAGTATTTGTTACCCTGGCTGTACTGTGTGACTGACAGTGTCTGTTACATTGGCTGTACTGTGTGACTGACAGTATTTGTTACCTTGGCTGTATGGTGCGACTGACAGTGTTTGTTACCCTGGCTGTACTGTGTGACTGACAGTGTTTGTTACATTGGCTGTACTGTGTGACTGACAGTGTTTGTTACCTTGGCTGTACTGTGTGACTGACAGTGTTTGTTACCTAGGCTGTACTGTGTGACTGACAGTGTCTGTTACCTTGGCTGTACTGTGTGACTGACAGTGTCTGTTACCTTGGCTGTACTGTGTGACTGACAGTGTCTGTTTCATTGGCTGTACTGTGTGACTGACAGTATTTGTTACCCTGGCTGTACTGTGTGACTGACAGTGTCTGTTACATTGGCTGTACTGTGTGACTGACAGTATTTGTTACCTTGGCTGTATGGTGCGACTGACAGTGTTTGTCACCCTGGCTGTACTGTGTGACTGACAGTGTTTGTTACATTGGCTGTACTGTGCGACTGACAGTGTTTGTTACCTTGGCTGTACTGTGTGACTGACAGTGTTTGTTACCCTGGCTGTACTGTGTGACTGACAGTGTCTGTTACCTTGGCTGTACTGTGTGACAGACAGTGTTTGTTACTTAGGCTGTACTGTGTTACAGCATTTGTTACCTAGGATATATTGTGTGATTGATTGTGTTTGTTACCTTGGCTGTACTGTGTGACTGACAGTCTTTGTTACCTTGGTTGTACCTTGTGACTGACAGTGTTTGTTACTTTGGTTGTACTGTGTGACTGACAGGCCAGAATTTTACCGACACGCCCGCCCCGGAATTGGGGCAGGCAAGGCTCGCAGAACGGCATTCTCCGTTGGCCTCGAGCCGGATCTTATGAGCCTCGGGTGGGCAAGGCGATAAAATTCCGGGAACATTATTTGTTACCCTGGCTGTACTGTATGACTGACAGTGTCTGTTACCCTGGCTGTACTGTGTGACTGACAGTGTCTGTTACCTTGGCTGTACTGTGTGACTGACAGTGTCTGTTATCTTAGCTGAACTGTGTGACTGACAGTGTCTGTTACCTTGGCTGTACTGCGTAATTGACAGTGTCTGTTACCTTGGCTGTACTGTGTGACTGACAGCGTCTGTTACCTTGGCTGTACCGTGTGACTGACAGTGTCTGTTACCTTAGCTGAACTGTGTGACTGACAGTGTCTGTTACCTTGGCTGTACTGTGTGACTGACAGTGTCTGTTACCTTGGCTGTACTGTGTGATTGACAGTGTCTGTTACCTTGGCTGTACTGTGTGACTGACTGTCTGTTACCTTGGCTGTACTGTGTGACTGACAGTGTTTGTTACCTTGGCTGTACCGTGTGACTGACAGTGTCTGTTACCTTGGCTGTACTGTGTGACTGACTGTCTGTTACCTTGGCTGTACTTTGTGACTGACAGTGTTTGATATATTGCCTGCACTGTGTGTCTGACAGTGAAACTGTATCGTCTGCATCTGTCTGAAGAAATAAAAATGGCACTACCCAGATACCACGCAGTGCATCAGCTTATGCTGATGATACTAAAATTGAATAGCACAGGTCCTGGCAATGCCTGCTCTTTCTCTGCAATGACCAAAGAAGTGTGAAGCAGCAAGTTAGGCCCTGCATAAGCATTATTTAAAGGGCCAGATACCTCATTTTGAGGTACTTATGGTAAATATATGGAATCTTTTCCACTGGAAAGTGCCTGAGAGTAATGAAGAGTGTTCTTGGAGGCTGTTGCCACAGCCTGACAGGGATGATTTCCGAGAAGCAAACTGGCCACAAAATGGCTGCAACAGGAATGGGGTCAACAGTGGCAATGGCTGTGATTGTCCAGATTTCTGGCTGACCCGCCTCGCCCCCACCACAACAGGTCCTGCCACGGCAGGGCTGGGACATCCCAGCCTATGTCTCTGGAGCATGTCAGCGCAATAGTGGAGAGGAAAAGAACCATGCCATGCTTTCCATGAAGTTGGTGCTGGATTTCTCCATCTGCCTCGAGGCTGGCAAATGCACTCAGTATCTCAGCGTACACACCAATTCAGCATGCTGCCCCGACGAGGTCCTCATCTGAGACCCCTGCAATGGCATTTGTCTGTGAGCTGGCCCTCACAACCACTAAAATTGGACTGAATTCATCCTGCCCCGTCATCATTGCTGAGAAATAAGAAACTAGCAGCTGTGGTACATGGAGACCATGATACACATGCAGTGACATTGGGCAAAATGCTATACTCCCTGAAGGTGGATTTGCAGGCAGGGTGGGTGTACCTTTCTCAGGCCTCACAGCGCCAGGGATCCGGGTTCGATTCCCGGCTTGGGTCACTGTCTGTGCAGAGTTTGCACGTTCTCCCCGTGTCTGTGTGGGTTTCTTTCGGGTGCTCCGGTTTCTTGCCACAGTCCAAAAGATGTGCGGGTTAGGTTGACTAGCCATGCTAATCCCCCCTAGTTTCAGGGGGATTAGCGGGGTAAATATGTGGGGTTTTAGGGATAGGGTGAGATTGTTGTCAGTGCAGACTCAATGGGCTGAATGGCCTCCTTCTGTACTGTAGGGATTTTATGATTCTATGATACTAGCTGTTTCACCCATCTCTGATCTGGCTACAATTTAATACATGTCAGACAAGGCTTTAGCTGCTTTGCCCGACTGCAACTTTTTTTGGCTAGTGTGAGGAAGTAACCGATGGGCAGGATGATTGGAGGGAAATGGAGGTTCCACCTGCTTTCTTTTAAAGAAGGTGAGGTGCGGTTACATTTTTGGGAATTTTTTGCAACATCATTTTGCAAATCATAGAAACATAGAAACATAGAAACCCTACAGTGCAGAAGGAGGCCATTCGGCCCATCGAGTCTGCACCGACCACAATCCCACCCAGGCCCTACCCCCACATATTTTACCCGCTAATCCCTCTAACCTACACATCCCAGGACTCTAAGGGGCAATTTTTAACCTGGCCAATCAACCTATCCCGCACATCTTTGGACTGTGGGAGGAAACCGGAGCACCCGGAGGAAACCCACGCAGACAGGAGGAGAATGTGCAAACTCCACACAGACAGTGACCCGAGCCGGGAATCGAACTCAGGACCCTGGAGCTGTGAAGCAGCAGTGCTAACCACTGTGCTACCGTGCCGCCCATCCTTCAACACTCCCCCGCATGCTGCCCCATTGATGTCCTCATCAGAGCCTTTTGCGGCGGTACTTGTCTGCCACCTTGCCCCCTGGCGATCTGGCAAACAAACTATTCTTTGCCCCTCGCCTCACCTCACTCATGCTAACTTTATGCGAGCTTCCAAGATGTTGGTGCCTGAGCAGATGGCTGCTAGTGTCACAGAAATGATAGACTCTCTCCTCACTGCTGTGCTGACACTTTCCTTCCTCCTCGTAAGGCTGCTATGGCTGTGTAGGTTCCAGTTTCTGGGGTTTGTGAAAGCAAGAACTCAGAAGGGAAGGGTTATGTGAGGAGAAACAGGCTGGGTTGTGAAGTACCATCCGCAACTTCTTCATTGACTCAGATTACAGGGTAAAGATGAGCTGGAAGCTGACAAGGAGCAGAAAGCAAGAAGATACCATCATCCTTAATCTTCTCAGCCAGTGGGCGGTGCAGATGAATCATTAACTGACAAGTGGACAAGTCCAGTCCATGACTTCTCAACGTTGGGCCCGATTTGACCATTTTCATTCTAAGTGCCGAATCTGGGCGTAGTACAGATCCAACCTAGAAATCTGCGTTCAGACGCCCCCATACGCTTTCAGCCATCTCCAGTCTGATCCGCGCTGTGGGCGGGGCTTAGCGCTGCCGGAACGATCGGAGCTCTGAATTGCGCATGCGCAGTTTGAAAAAAAATTGAAAAAGCGCGCCCATGTCGGGAAAGAAAAAAAAACAGGAAGGGGAGAGAGTGGCTCAGAGCGAAAAGCAGCAGCAAGGGTGTATCTCGGGGAGGGGTGGGGGGCAGATGGATCTCTGGTGGGGGGCAGGGGGGTCCGCTGCCACTCTGCGGGCGAACAGTGGGGAGGGAGGGGGGCAACAGTGCATCGCCCATCTCCATCAATATGAAAGAATCGCCCATATCCAGCAGGATGAAGTCATTCCATATTACGATCAGCACTAAAATGCCGCCAATATATATCATTATGAAAATGTCACCCCGATTGACACGAAGTTATCGCCCATTCCCATCAGTGAAACAAATCTCCCATATCCTTTAGAATGAATATTTTTCCCATATGTTTCATGATGAAAATTTCACTCAGATCCATGACTATGAAAACATGGGAAATATTCAACAGTTTGAAAAATGATCTTCCATCCATCAGTCTGAAAATATCTCCCTCATCTATCAGTCTAGAAAATATCTGTCACATCCAAAAACCCCTCTCATTCCATCAGTGTGAAAATAGTGTAGGCATACATGAGTATGGAACGATTTCCCTTGTCACAAATTAAGAAAGCATCTCCCCTATTCATCAGCACAGAAAATATCTTCTGCATTCATCCCAACATCTCTCAATCAATCTACATGGAGGGTAACATCTAACAAACAGAACAAACATTCCCAGAGCAAGCAACTAGTGCAAAATCTCCAATGGACATAAATATGAAAATCAACCACCAATCACTGTAGTGATGGTGTATCCCTTTACAGGCCCAGCTTGGTCCTTCTCCAGTGTCTCCTCTTGGCGTTGTACCTGATTTTGTTGCCTGTTTTCTTGCGGATCCACTGTGGAATTGGCTGGTTCTGCTTCACCTTCTTAGCGAGGAATCGCTTGATCCTGAAGGTTTTGTGGGATGGTATGGCCGCAAGTCCACTCCGGGAGGAGGGATCCGTTCCTCCAGTGGGGAGGAGGGATTGCCCACAGAGTGGCAGTGGACCCCTCTGCCCCCCCCCCCCCCCCCCGATTGGAGATCCATCCGCCCCCCCACCAGTGAGCGATCGGGCCTTCCCCCCACCACTAGACAACGATCAGCCCTCTCGCCACCCCCCCCCCAGAGATACATCTGACCCACCACCTGCTTCCCCACCACCCCCCCCAGAGATACATCTGACCTGCCTCCCTCCTCCTCCCCCTCCCAGAGGGTGATCTGGGTCAGAGAGCCGTTGGAGGCTCTGAACCCGCTCTTCGGAAGCTGCAGCGTCGGCTTCAGACTTTTATTTAGCAGGTCGCTAAAAGCGCGGATCCGGAACAGTACACACGGCGGTAAAGTGGGAAATGATGATAAAGTTGGGCGGGCAGTTCATTAAATCGATGTAAATGCTTGCTAATGCATTTAAATTGTCAGTCTGCCCGATTTGGGCGCGCAACAGATCCCCGCCATTCACGGCTCTCGGTAAAGTGGCGATTTGCTCGGACGCAAGTGCAGATCGCGATAAAGGCCTCACACCCGACTTTACCGTGAATTCGTGCCCGAAAACGGGTGCAAATTGTTGGCAAAATCGGGCCCGTTATCTGCTGTTTTTCGATCTGAACTTTTCAAGTGATGTGGCAATCATTGCACTTGGCTGTTATGGCATGTTTCCCAGCTGGTCCAACTACCCTTGGCTGGTCCATTTTCTATCCGAGTAGAAGTGATTTTATGACATTGCAGGAGTGCATGATGTACTGACAAAATAAAAGATGGAAATAATTAATATAGCAACAAAAGTGCATGATTTAAGAATGGAAACCACACTAAATCCACTCATCGGGCCCTATTTTACCATTTTGATTCTAAGTGCTGGGCGAGCTTGAAAATGGGGTGTTTCAGATCTGACTTTTAGACACGTTCTCAGGCGCCCCCATTCGCACTCTGCCTGAAAAAATATCAACAATTCCGAATAGCACTGCACAAGCCTGTGCGTGGGGCTTAATGTGCCCAAAATCCTGCAGTTCCGATTGGCACTTCCAACTGCGAATGTGTAGAAAAAAATTGATAGAATGCGGCTCCCCTGCCACATCCCTCCTGGGCCCCACAGACATTGCTCCACCCCCACAACATTACTGACCCCTTATCCCCCCATCCCCTCTGCCACCTAGACCAATCGTGGGCTCTTCCCCCACTTCTCCCACCGATCTCAGGCAAAGTGTCAGCAGATCCCCCCCTTTCCCTCTCACTGATCAGAGGCAGAGAGGCAAAGGACCCCCTTTTGCCCCTCACTGATCAGAGGCAGAGAGGCAATGGACCCGACCCCCCCCCCCCCCCCCCCCCCCCCGTAACACACACACACACCGATCTCAAACAGAGAGCCATAGGACACTTGGCACTTACCTCCTCACTAACTGGAGCACCGGAATCGGATTTGTCTGTTTCGCGCCAAATCTGGATGGGCGAATGTGGTGGTAAAGGGGGAAGTGCCAGTAAGGTTAGGCGTGCAGCCCATTAAGTCAATTTAAATGCATGCAAATGCATTTAAATGGTCGTCGCGCCCATTTCGCGCATGGTCCCTGATCACAACCATGTTCAGGCCTTGGTAATGGGGGAACTGGCACGGAGACAGGCGCGGATCACGCTACTCACTTCACCCCCGACTTTACCAAGTTTTCGCAGCTGAAAACAGGCACAATACGATGGTAAATTTGGGCCCATCGAGTAGCATATAGATGTACGTGGAACAAGAAGCCAAAGAAGACTTCCCACATCTCGTGGTGCACTAAGGCAGACTTTTGTCTGTTTCCTTGGCTAGTAATTCCCAGAACAGGTCACTCGCCTGTCGCTCGAGGCTTTCGCTTGAGGGGCGCCGTTCCGCATCAGCATGGCTGACCAGGAGAATCTCTCACTCTTACCACCAGCCATTGGCGTGTTGGAAGGATTTGCAGGTGAACACTCAACCTGTTTCGGCTGCACCTTCCTTGCCTATCAAGTCCTGGGAATTGAACCTGGAGCTTCTGGCTCAGAGCAGGGATGCTATCAACTGTGCCACAAAACTTCCTAACACTAAACAAGCATTGGATAAAAAATGAACGAGATTTTTTTCCTCCTCTGCGGCAGGAAGCAGTGAGCAACCCGCTGGCAGTGGAATCTTATGGTCCTGTCACTGTCAACGAGATTTGCCATTGAATATACTCCTTGCCTCTGGGAAACCCACGGAGAGGGTGAGCTGTCGGTAAGATCCCGCCAGCATGAACACCAGCAAGATTTCGGCGAATGTCTAGAGTGACTTATCATAGAGGCTGTAGCAACCAGGCTAGTTCAGAAGCAACAAAAGTAGAAGGAATTCATTCGTCCCCTTCACCTTTACTGAGAAATAGGAAATTAGCAGCAGTATTACATAGTCACCAGGATAAACACAGCTTTCTAACATTGGGCAGAATTTCATGGTCTCCTGCAGGTGGATGGCGAGGGTTGGGGGCATAAAATTCCATGTGTGTCTTTCCCACCCCTACTCGCCCGTCCCTGACATGGCTGCAATTTAACAAGGCTTTAGGTAGTTTGCTTGACAGCAACATTTTGGTTGTTATGAGGAGGTCAGTGATGGGCAGGATTATTGGAGAGCAGAAAATGGAGATTCCTCTTGCTGCCTTTTAAATAGGTGAGACGTGGTTACAATTTTGGGAATATTTTGCAACATCATTTTGCAAATCCTTGGTATTTCTTCTTCATCTTTGAAGCCATTTCAATGACAACATTCTATAGCATAATTTACTTGTTACATTGCAGCATTGCCTGATGGAAATAGGTAATAAACCTGAAGACAATAAACAAGATAGAAAGCTTGACAGTTTCCATGTGATTTGCCAAGACTAAACTTCGCAGAACAGCTGGAGTTTGAGACTTAGCATTAACTCCCAGCTGCAACTAATGAATAAAGAACCAGAAGTGTTAAGGAAAGCCTATACTGTTTAAAGACTATTTTATTTAGGGAGTGTTGATTTATTAAAGATAATTGAAGACGATGCATTTGAGAGTTATAATATTTGACTGTTTGGCCCCAATTCAATCAAACAGAGGAGGGTTGGAAATAGCAGCTGAAACCCTTTCAATCATTTAAAATCATTTTGCTGCAATTGCTTGATAAAATCTCCTGCATTCTTCTCTCACTGGGAACAGAAACGGACAGTTGTGTTAACAGTCTTGATTGTATCTGCTAACATGATTAAAACCGTATGATGTCTTGACTAGTATCATGCTCCAAAGCTGAAGCCAAACATCTAAGAGAACCTCATGTGTGGGGACAACAAATCATGGCCAATGTGTCTTTTAGGCAGCAATCGTTTGCAAATTGTTAAGGGCCATTAGTGGCTGCAGTTGTACCTTGAAACAAAAATGGGTAAATGCCGTGATATGTTCAGTGCAAAGATAAAGGGTGGGATTTTCCAACCAAAACCAGAAAATCCCACCCGAGGTCAACGGACCTTTCCATGGTCTGCCCCTTGCCCGCTACGATTCCCATGGTGAGCAAAACAAAGAACAAGAACAAAGAACAATACAGCACAGGAACAGGCCCTTCGGCCCTCCAAGCCCGCGCCGCTCCCCGGTCCAGGATTGAATCCTGAATCCAGGATCCCCGCCCAATTTTCCAGCCTATCTACATCCTAATATCCTATCCACCGAGCTGTCCCTCACAGCTACGATGCTTTGTTCATCACAACCTATTAACTCACCCCCACCCCCCCATTCCAGACCATGTGATCTCCAGGGAGAGGCGAAAACCCAGAGTGAAAACCCCAGGGCCAATATGGGGAAACAAAAATCTGGGAAATTCCTCTCCGACCCCCTGTGGCGATCGAAACGAGTCCAGGAGATCACACTGGCCCTGATCAGAAAATGCTTCCCAACCCTATTCATTTCCACTTCTGCTTTACGAACACCATCTGAATTCCCTGCCCCCGAGACAGGTTCCCAACTATCCGCAGTCTCGCTCTGTACTGGCACCAGCAAGATGATCATAGAATGAAGCCTTGAAACGAGAGACAAAGAACAATTAGCCCGCGCCGCTCCCTGGTCCAAACTAGACCACTCTTTTGTATCCCTCCATTCCCACTCCATTCATATAGCTGTCTAGATAAGTCTTAAACGTTCCCAGTGTGTCCGCCTCCACCACCTTGCCCGGCAACACATTCCAGGCCCCCACGACCCTCTGTGTAAAATATGTCCTTCTGATATCTGTGTTAAACCTCCCCCCCCTTCACCTTGAACCTATGACCCCTCGTGAACGTCACCACCGACCCGGGGAAAAGCTTCCCACCGTTCACCCTATCTATGCCTTTCATAATTTTATACACCTCTATTAAGTCTCCCCTCATCCTCCGTCTTTCCAAGGAGAACAACCCCAGTTTCCCCAATTTCTCCTCATAACCAAGCCCCTCCATACCAGGCAACATCCTGGTAAACCTCCTCTGTACTCTCTCCAAAGCCTCCACGTCCTTCTGGTAGTGTGGCGACCAGAACTGGACGCAGTATTCCAAATGCGGCCGAACCAATGTTCTATACATCTGCAACATCAGACCCCAACTTTTATACTCTATGCCCCGTCCTATAAAGGCAAGCATGCCATATGCCTTCTTCACCACCTTCTCCACCTGTGACGTCACCTTTTTTGGTTAAACTCGTCCCAAAATGTACGGACCAGAATTTTCCTGCCATTTGTGCTGAGGGAATTCTCAGCCCTGCTGCAGTGAACAGACACTTGGCTAAGCACCAAATTCCCCATCCTCACTTACGACAGGGCATAAACAGCCAGAAAATCCCAGCCATGGTTAGAAAATATTACAATATCACTCATCAGATATTTATATACAATTAGCAATTTTAGATAAAAAGCAAATTACTGCTGGAATCTGAAACATGAACAGAAAATGCTGGAAAATCTCAGCAGGTCTGACAGCATCTGTGGAGAGAGAACTCTGACACATTGGGCTAAATCTTACCGAAAAAAATGTTGTTTCTGGCGAGAAAACTGGCATCTTTCTCTCCAGAGAAACCAATCGGTTTTCTCTCCAGATCTTACCTCACTCTGCCAAAAAATCAAGGAGATGTGATTCATGCTGTCATGCAGGTGGGGCAGGACCTCCACAGGCCAGCAAAACCCAGCTGCGCAGAGATTGGGACGCCATCTTTAACAGGCCCCCCAATCAGAGCAGCAACATACCTCCCCCCACAGAGCATTCAGGAGCTCCCCTCCCCACCCCGAACCTAAGCCAGCATTCACTCCGAACCCTCCCCCCACTCCCAGTCATTCGCCCTTTCTTCCTCCCCACCACCCACGATCATCGGCTGGCTACTTCTCCCCCTCCACTCCCCCCACCCATTATCATCAGCCCCTTCCCTCAACCCCCCCACAGTCAGAGCCGACACCCACACCCCCTGCAACGGTCGTCCCCGATATCCCCTGCTAGTCTGTGAGATGATGTGGAGATCCCACATCATGTCTGTGAGATCCCATCCCATCCCATAATCATATCTCCATGAATCCCCTATCCCCATGAGGCTCTCACTGCCCCCCCACCCCCCACTTCCCCTGGCACAGAATGGCACTGCCAGGGTGGCACTGAAATCCTGACTCGAAACATTAGCCCTATTCTCTCTCCACTGATGCTGTCAGACCTGCGGAGATTCTCCAGCATTTTCTGTTCTTTCTTCAGACTCCAGCACCCGCAGTAATTTGCCTTTATTTTGATTTTATAAGATGGAATTCAGAAGTTTGTATTGTTTCAATTGAAACTTGCAGTAACTGCAAACTTCGAATATTACAAGCATGCACAATGATAAAGTTGATACTGTGTTTTCAATCATTATGTACCTTAAACAGTGCCAACACAGACTGATTGAAGAAAGGTGTTCCTCAGTAAACACTTACCACTGAGTCAGAAGGGTATGTGTTCAAAGTACCTATCCTCAAAACCTACACTGACACTTTAGTGATGAAGGTGCCATGCTTCAGATGAGATATTAGCTGAGGCCTAATCTGCCTTCTCAGGTTGACATTAAAAAAATCCTCATTATTCATTCTGCAGTCTTGACATTCCTCAGACAAAAATTCCCCTTGTTGTTACTTCACCTGAAAATGAAACTTTTATTTTGTCTTTTGAAACTGGTATTTAGTTCTGCAAAAACATTTTCTAGACCTGCTGCAGTGAATGGAGATTTAGCTAAATGCCAAATTCTCCGTCCTCACTGGCAACGACGGTGGGGCACGATCAGCCAGAGAATTCTGGCCATTGACTGCTTTTCTCAGATTGCGGATCTGATAGGAGATTCCTTTACCACATGATTGTCTGGCCGTGACCACCTTGCTACTTGTGGCATCTTGCAGTGTGCAACTTGGCTTCTGCCTTTCTTTCATTACAAAAATAACTACAAAAATCAGAATTCATAGGCTGTAAAGTACTAGGAGGAAATTTTATGACGTGTGTAGCGTCCCTGTCTCTAAGCCAGATGCTCTGTGCTTGTGTCCAACTCCCAAGACTTGATGACCACAGAAATGCTTTCGTAATGTGGCCAAACAGGTTGAGTATCAACTTGTAAATCCTTCCAAAACACCAACGTCAAGTGGTGAGAGCAGAGGGAGAGTCTCCTGGCCGGTCATGCTTAATGCGGAGTGGCGCTCCCTCAAGCTACAGCCTCGGGTGACAGGCTAGCAACCTTTTCCAGGAAAAAAATGACTATGGTAATAGAGGTAAGAGCATGATTTGTCTGCCACAGGGCGCGAGAAGAAAAAAAAGAAGAGAGTTTTTAGGAGTGTGAAAGATGCTATATAAATGTAAGCCTTTCTTACAAAGTGGGTAAATCTGCGGATTCTAAATAATTTATACAGTTTTCCAATGTTGTATGCCAGTTACTGTGCAGTGGAAAAGCCAAGGAAAGTGCCATTTGTTGTAGTGTGCTGACTCAAGGCGACAGTTTAACAAGGTTTATTAATGCAAAATGGAAGAAACCCACCTGCACGACAATTGCAGTCCAATAATGAGTGTGGAGCACTGTAAGAGCCATCAGTCCTGTAGTAAAAAAACTCCTATCAGATCTACAGTCTGAGAAAAGCAGTCAATGTTTTTACAGAACTAAATGCCAGTTTTCAAAAGACTCAATAAAAATTTTTATTTTCAGATAAAGCAATGACAAGGGGAATTTTTTTGACCCTGAAATGCTCCATTAAGTTTCTTGAACAATATAAAGTGCATTTGAAGCGATGTTGTTCCTACTTATTGATTTTCTCACAGAGTATTTCTGCCTTAATTTTTTGTTTTAAACCTTAGATTTTGTGTTGAGGCTTATTTAGAATGTTAGAGTCTTTTAATCTTAATTTACTTTGTTCATATTTGACTAATACCCTTACAAATTTCTTTCCAAATTAGCAGAAGCTTTGTGGCTGATCTGGTCAACGTGAACTATATTCCAGGGTTAATGAGCATCTCAAAGTGCTTTATGTTCAAAATATTATAGTCATTAATATAATATAAGATGATGTGACACTGAACGTGCATGCAGTAAGGTTCACATAACGCAGTGGGATAAATGGCCCAAACCTGTTTGACTGATGTTTGTAAATTGTATAATTATTGGCGGTGTGGAGCCTAAACATTTATTTATAAGGGTTGCTCTGTTTAACTGTTCATCCAAAAAGCAGCACTTCTTCAATAATGTATGCTGTGCCAACTTGGATTAAATGTTCAAATCTCCGAAGTGAGCCTGGAATCCACAACCTCTGACAAAGAGGCATTGAACAAGGGTAAACATATGAAGTTACCTCTCAGGAGATATATCTGTACATCCTGCTCTGTGTGTTACTTTTCATAAAAGTGTTGTTTTCCCTCCTGTGTCTGTTGGAATAAACAAAGAAAGCATTAATTTTTAGGAATGAAAATTATTTACAGGGCTTGGTCATGATGTCAAAATAATGGTGCCTAAGACTCGGTGCTGTCATTTATTTGATTTGTTTTGGTTTATTATTGTCACATGTACTGGAACACAGTGAAAAGTTTCTTGCGTGCTATACAGTCAAAGCATACCATCCATTGGTTGGGGGTGAGGAGAGAGAGAGAGAGAGGCTAGCGAGCCCGGTGACTTCAGTCCCGGGCCCACTAAAGATATTAATATTAGATTCATTGGATTTTAAATATTCAAATCAGCTCTGCACCAATTTCTGGCATGGAGCTGACGTGCCGGAAATCCGGCGGCTGCAGACTCGCTGAGGCCATGGTGCCCAGCAGGAAGCCCTCCACATGGCCTCTGCTTCGGTCTCCCAGCCCACTGTGCTGCTGTAGCTGGGAGCTGCTGGGCTGGGAGTGTTACCCCCGTGGTGTTGCAGTTACAGGTAGGATGAAGAGAAAGATAGGACCATTCAAAAGTCTGTTGACAGCAGGGAAAATGCTGTTCTTAAATCTGTTGGTATGTGTTCTCAGATTTTTGTATCTTTTTCCCGATGGAAGAAGGTGGAAGAGAGTATGTCCGGGGTGCATATGGTCCTTGATTATGCTGGCTGCATTCCCGTGGAGGACTGGGCTATGTTCATAACCCTTTGTAGTTTCTTGCGGTCTTGGTCAGAGCAGGAGCAGGAGTCATATCAAGCTGAGATATATCCAGAAAGGATGCTTTCTATGGTGCATCTTTAACAATTGGTATGAGTCGTAATGGACATGCCAAATTTCCATAGCCTTCTGACAAAGTAGAGGCATTGGTGAGCTTTCTTAGCTATAGCATTGGCATGGAGGGTTCAGGAGAGATTGTTGATGATCTGAACACCTAATAACTTGAAGCTCTCAACTTGGAGTGAGTGAGTATGTTTGTGCGAGTGAGTGAGTGAACGTGTGGGAGTGAAAGACTGAGAGGTTCCCACCAGTGAAGTTTACAACTGCTCCCCACCAAGGCATGCTCACCCCGCTGGTGGGGACAAAAGCCATTGTGGCCCCCCTGGGAGGTTGGAGGCAGGGCATACCCCTTGGGCAGTGCCAGTGCTGACTTTTTTTCTCTTCACCGTACCTGTAACGGCAACACTACAGGGGGCAATACTCCCAGCCCAGCAGCCCCCAGCTACAGCAGTGCCAGCCAGACACCCTGGCATTGCCCACTGGACATTACCAGGGGTGAGGCCAGAGAAGGTGGGGTCTGCTGGGGGCGGGGCCTATTGGGGCTGATTGGTGGGGGGGGTACCCTCTGCATACCCTGCATTAGGGATCAGTGAGGTTGGGAGGGAGGGGGTGATTGGGGCTATCCATGGAGGGAGGGAGGAGATCAGGCCTGGCCATAGGGGGGCAGGTGAGGTCAGGGCTGGCCATGTGGGGGAGGTGAGATCAGGGCTGGCCATGGAGGGCTGGCCCCAGGGGATGGGGGGGTGGGGGGACGGGATGGGGGGTTGAGTAGGCTGGCGATTGGGGGTGGGGTTGTTGGGGATAACATTGGGAGGCCGGCAATGGGGGGCGAGGGGGGGGGGGGGGCACAGAGGCAGTGCGCATGTGCCGAACTCCCCACTGACAGATCGACACATGCTCATTGGCTCACTCAGCACTCTGCATCCAGCCTCTTGGGCGGGATGAGGCCTGTCCCCCTTCTTACCGGCGTGAATCTCTCTGAGGCACTCTGTGCTGGAGATTCATTCCACTAAGTGTGGCCAAAAAACGAGCAGGGAATTCTCCCATTTTCCCACCCATTAGGCACTTTTTTGGGGAGAATCCCGGCCAGTAGGTTTGAGAGGGAGTGAGTGAGTGAATGTATGTGTGTGTGTGGGAGGGAGTGTGTGTGTGTGTGTGTGTGTGTGTGTGTGTGTGTGTGTGTGGAAGCAAGGGAGGATGGGTGTGTGTGTGTGTGGGAGGGAGGGAGTGTGTGAGAGTGTGTGGGAGGGAGGGAATGTCTGAGTGTGTGTGTGGAAGGGAGGGAGTGTGTGTGTGTGGGAGTGAGTGAGTGTGTGTGTGTGGAAGGGAGGGAGTGTGTGTGTGGGAGGGAGGAAGTGTGTGTGAGTGTGTGGGAGGGTGGGAGTGTGTGTGTGTGTGGAAGGGTGGGAGTGTGTGTGTGGGAGGGAGGGTGGGAGTGTGAGTGTGGGGGGGAGGGTGGGAGTGTGTGTGTGTGTGGAAGGGTGGGAGTGTGTGTGTGTGGGAGGGAGGGTGGGAGTGTGAGTGTGGGGGGGAGGGTGGGTGGGAGTGTGTGTGTGGGGGGGAGGGTGGGTGGGAGTGTGTGTGTGGGAGGGAGGGAGGGTGGGAGTGTGTGTGTGGGAGTGAGTGAGTGAGTGTGTGCGAGGGAGGGAGTGTGTGTGAGTGTGTGGGAGGGAGGGTGGGTGTGTGTGTGTGGGAGGGCGGGAGTGTATGTGTTGGAGGGAGGGTGGGAGTGTGTGTGGGAAGGAGGGAGGGTGGGAGTGTGTGAGTGTTGTGTCTGTATGTGTGTGTGTGTGTGTGAGGGTGGGAGTGTGTGAGTGTTGGGTGGGAGGGAGGGAGTGTGTGAGAGTGAGTGTGTGTATTTTTGGGAGTGAGTGTGGGGATCTATGGGAGTGAGTTTGTTGAGATGAATGAGTGTGTGAGGGGAACAGTGAGACATTGAGTGAGTGTGAGATTGAGTGTGAGACACTTGGGGGGGAATTTTCCCATCTCGCCTGCCACAGGAACGTAGTGGGCGGGAGGGTGACGGACTATCCAAAGGTCCATTGATCTCGGGCAGGCTTTTCTGGTTTGGGGGTGAGCACGGCCGGAAAATCCCAGCCTGAGTGTGTGTGTAGGGGTGAGTGTGAGTCTGCCTTACGTCCAGTCTCAGTTTTCTCACTTGTTCTCACCATCATATACCAACACACACGCACCCCCTCACCCACCCACAGACACTCATCCACTCTTCTTTAACTTAACAATTTAGTGCTATGACATTGTTATACTCTTGCTCAGCAATTGTTTCTTTCCTTAAAACTTCAACTTTTCTTTTGACATTCAGTTTATTTTTGTGCCGAATCTTATGTTTCTGAAATTTGCGCATCGACCCCTTGAGTGAGAAAACTATGCAAATGTTGCCCCTGAGCAAAAAGGTTGGACAAGCCTGTTTTAGACTCTTTGGCATAGTGTTTTTTGAGTGTAAGTAGGAGTTTTAACTGCAGTTGTTAAGGACAACTACAAGATTTGGCAAAATAATTTGATAAATAATGAAGAGAAGCCTTTGACAAGAATCAGCAGCAGAGATGCCCAGTGAGTAAATCCCTGTATTTTACACCAGGGTCAGAAATCAATAGACTTTTGGGATTCAATCAAGGAGAAATTCAATCTCATTTCACCAATTTTCAGATCAATCTTAATCTGACAATCAGTGGCTCTTATTTTGCTTCAAACAAGTGTTAGGTACCCCAGGAGCCAATAGCCTTGTGATTTTATTGCTAGACTATTAAACAAAAAACTCAGCTAACGTTCTGGGGACCCTGGTTCAAATCCCGCCACGGCAGATGGTGGAATTTGAATTCAATACAAATATCTGGAATTAAGAATCTACTGATGACCATGAAACCATTGTCGATTGTCGGAAAAACCCATCTGGTTCACTAATGGGAAGAAAATCTGTTGTTTTTACCTGGTCTGGCCTACATGTGACTCCAAAGCCACAGCAATGTGGTTGACTCTCAACTGCCCTCAGGCAACTAGGGATGGGTGATAAGTGCTGGCCAGCCAGCGATGCCCATGTCCCACAAATGAATAAAAAAAAAATTGGCTATCAGCCACCCATGGCCAAAGTGAACATGCCAGGTTTCTGGTGATCTGCAGCATTGAAGAGGTAAGTGTTTAGGTTTGGACTTGTTTTAACACGGAACGAGAAATAATTGGGAAGTTCTACCCACAATCACAGCAAACCTGTGGGTCACTGACACCCCATGTTCATGGCCCACTTATCCCCCAATTCCTCCCAATGATTTTGCGGTTCTCCAAAAAAACAGTTAATGCCTCAGTAAGTAAGGCACGTGAGACACTTTACTGGTCAAAAATTGCGGAGTAGTTTCATCCACATTGTGTCTACATCTCAGCTATAATATTTATACTAAACAAGAACAAATTGAATGCATCAGTAATTTATTGTTAGTGGGTCACATTACTTTATATTTAGTAACAGGAGTAAACCATTCTCGGGAACATTTTGTCCTTACATAGCAGGACTATGAATCTGGCCCTTGGCTCTTTTCCCTTTCACAAATTATTGTTGACCCGAGGGGAATAAGGACTAAGAACTGGAAACATATAAAGTCAGAAACTTGCAATTACAGCGACAGTAATTCATCCTTGAATATGATGAGCTGAAACTTGGACAGAGATTTCACATTAAACAGATCATGGCTTAAAAATGGTTCTTAATAACAGGAATGTGGTGGATGGATAATGGGTTTTTGAGTAGCTGCTGCAATAAATACATTGTGTCCAAGACAGAGTTTTCCCATGTGGATTCCTTCAATATATAAAGAATAGCAAAGAAGATAAAATGAAGACTTGTTAATGTCTGTCTCCATACTTACACTTTTTAATTATGAAGCTTAATCAAACCAACTAGCCAGATTTGAACCTGCCACCCCATTTATAATTCATCTTATGTCTCATACACCTCCTAACATTGCAATTATGTGCGCAAGCACCACACATTTGCACTGACCGCACCGACAGACAGTCCTTAACTCTCACGGCTTTCTGCAAGCTAAAACTGTATGTAATGTTAATGAACAAGAATGGGAAAGGAGTTGACAACACCCTCGCCAACAACACAGTGGCAAAGGCAAGAATCCCTGGAGATCAATGCTCCAGGCAGAGCCGTAACTATCGGAAACACTGAAGGATATTACTTGTCCCCATTCATTTAATTCCATAAATATGCAGCAACATTTACAACTTGAAGCTGCGTTCTTAACACTGGCACCACAAATGTCTCGCTTCTGCTTGCCATCTCTTGTCCCATTTCTCTCGCAGCATGAGATTGCTGCAAAAGGCACCTCATAGGAGAGCAATGCTCCTACAGTCATGCACTCCATCCCTCCCTAGCATGCTGACCAACACTCAGACTGCTCGTGGGTTATATAGTCAAGCAGAGGAATCAACATGTGCTGAAATACTCAGGATCAGCAAACTGCAATATATGCAGACACAGCCAAAAGAAAGGTCACCAGACAGTTAGATCCTCTCCCAACTACATGGAGGAGTGCAAAACTGAAAACTTCATTGGTCAATCCTGAAAAGAAAACTGCTGGCCTTTCTCAATCAGTTATATAAGTTACTGGAGGCCGTGCCAAGAAGTTCCATGATCATGGTTGAGAGTGTGCAGGAGTCTGCCTCCAGCACGGTCGCTCTCACACCATCAGTACTCTATCTTAGAAATGTGGTCATCTCTAAGCATAATGCAGCCACATCCTCACAAAGTGAATCAATGTCACTAATCATTGCACCTTTGGTGGAATCACAAATGGTTTTGATGCATATTATCTCTGTACACCAGAATGGAGATGTAGGAGAATTGAATGGTTAGGTGATAAAAGCAGAAAATGCTGGAAAATCTCTTCAGGTCTGGCAGCCTCTGTGGTGAGACATACAGAGTTAATGTCTTGAGTCCAATATGACTCTTCTTTGGAACTGAATTGATTGGGGGTTTGAAGGAGCCACTCATGTTTTGCAATCTGTTCTCATGCAGATCAGCAAAAAGTGCTGAGATTCAGTCCCACATGGGTGGCAGTGGCATGATGAGACAATTATTTATTGGCCCTTCTCGGGATGTCAGCCTGTTTGATTATTCATAGAATCATAGAATCCTACAGTGCAGAAGGAAGCCATGCGGCCCATCGAGTCTGCACCGACCACAATCCCACCCAGGCCCTATCCCCATAACCCCATGCATTTATCCTAGCTAGTCCCCTGACACCAAGGGGCAATTTAGCATGGCCAGTCCACCTAACCCACACATCTTTGAACAGGAGCACCCGGAGGAAACCCATGCAGAGACGGAGAGAATGTGCAAACTCCACACAAGCCAGAAATTGAACCTGGGTCCCTGCCACTGTGAGGCAGCAGTGCTAACCACTGTGCAACCATGCCAGCCCATTCGTTACCCCTTCAGCCAATACCCTGTTATGATGCCAGCAAGTCAGCTGGGCAAAACTGTGCAACACCTGCAGCCAGGTCCTCACTGGCTCAAGCACACAGATGTCAATGACCATCTCAGGAGGCACCACATTGTCTTGCACCAGCTTTGCTAATTTCACTCAAGAAGAAACATTAAAAGAGTTGGTAAAGTTGCTTTAAAGAAAAGCACTATGGGTTAGTGACCGGGTATGAAATGGGTAGAAAGTAAACATTATCGTGTAGCAAAAAGCGAGAGTTCTGCAGAAGGGCAATATGAACTCGAAACGTTAACTGTATCTCTCTCTACAGATGCTGCAAGACCTGCTGAATTTATCCAGGCTTTCCTGTTTTTATTATGGATTTCCAGCATCTGCAGTATTTTGCTTTTATAAATGTGTTTTATTTCATTGTATTTACAGCACAGTAACAGGCCATTCAGCCCAACAATGTCAATGTTTATTCCCTACGTGAACCTCCTTTTGTTCTTCTTTCTCTTTGAACCCCATCAACATATCAGACTATTCCTTTACCTCTCAGAATTAGTAGTACATGGAAAAATGTGGATTGATTAGGAAGAACCTGCATGGATTTCTAATGGGGAAATCATGTTTAACTAACTTGCTGGAGATTTTTGCAGAGGCAACAGAAAGGGGCCAATGAGGGTAATGCTGTTGATGTGGTATACATAGATTTTCAAGAGGTATTCAATTCAATGACACACAAAAGACTTGTGAGAAAAGTTATGACTCATGGAATAAAAGAAACAGTAGCAATGTGGATACAAAACTGGCTGAATAATAGGAGTAAGAAGTCTTACAACACCAGATTAAAGTACAACAGGTTTATTTGGTAGCAAAATCCACTAGCTTTCGGAGTGCTGCTCCTTCATCAGGTAAGCACTTACCTGACGAAGGAACAGTGCTCCGAAAGGAGTGGATTTTGCTACCAAATAAACCTGTTGAACTTTAATCTGGTGTTGTAAGACTTCTTACTGTGTTTACCCCAGTCCAATGCCGGCATCTCCACATCATGAATAATAGGAAGCAGAGAGTAATGGTCAATTGATATTTTTCAGGCTGGAGGAAGGTTTGTAGTGATGTTCCCCAGGGGGATATAAATATATATATATATTAATGATCTAAATTTTGATGTGCAAGGGTCAATTTCAAAGTTTGCAGATGACACGATACCTGGAAGCATTGTAAACGGTGAAGAGGACAGTGAAGAACTTCAATAGGACACAGAAAAGTTGGTGGAGTGGGTGGATAGGTGGTAGGTGAAGTTCAGTGCAGAGAAGTATGTGGTGATACATTTAGGTAGGAAGAGCATGGATTGAAAATTCAAAATAAGGGGTAAAATTCTTAAGGAGGTGCAGGAGTAGATGGACCCAGGTGGATATGTGTAAAGATCATTGAAGGTGGCAGGATAGGTGGCAAGAGTAGTTGATAATGCATACAGAATCCTGGGTTTTATTAATAGGAAGTACAAGAGCAAGGAGGTTATACTGAACCTATACAAGACACTAGTTAGGCTTCAGCTGGAATATTGTGTGCAGGTCTCTGCGCCACACAGTAGGAAGGATGTGAACACATTGGAGAGAATGCAGAAAGGGTTTATTAGAATGGTTCCAGAGATGAGAAACTTTAGTGGTGAGGATCGATTGGAGAAGTTGGAATTGTTCTCTTTGCAGAGGAGAAGGCTAAGAGGAGATTTGACAGAGATGTTCAAAATCATGAGAGGGCTGGATAGAGCAGATAGGGAGAAACTCATAAAAGGATTGAGAATGAGAGGTCACAGGTTTAAAGTGAGTTCCAAAAGAAGCAAGTGAGAAAGAACTTTTTCACACAGCTAGTGGTTCAGGTCTGGAATGCACTGCCTGGAAGTGTGGTGGAGCCAGGTTCAATTGAGGCATTCGAGAGAGTGTTAGAAGATTACTTGAATAGAAACAATCTGCACAGGGGAGGGAAGAAGGAAGGGGAATGGCACAAAGTCATAATGCTCATTTGGAGAGCCAGTGCAGACACAATGGACCAAATGGCCTCCTTCGGTGTCATAATAATTCTGTGATTCTGAGGTTAGGTAGCATCTGGGTAGAGTATACTTCGGAGCCAGGAGGTCATGCTGCAACTGTACAAAACTCTGGTGCGGCCGCACTTGGAGTATTGCGTACAGTTCTGGTCGCCGCAACATCGAGGGCCGAAGGGCCTGTACTGCGCTGTAATGTTCTATGTTCTAGAGATCAACACAGAGTTAACATTTCAGATCTGCGATATTTTATTAGAACTGGGAAATATTAGAGGTATAATAGGTTTTAAGCAAAGGATGGGTGGAACCAGAAGGTTGTAAAGTGTCTAGCTAAAAGATGAGGTGCTATTATTGTTGTTCCTTCCTCCTGCTCACTCATCACTCACTAATCCACTTACTCACAGGCATAGATTGCAACAAATTGTCATACACACATTAGCACCATTCATTCTAACATATAGCTCAATTGTTCTATAAATTTCTCTGATGAAGGTGCAGATTCAAGTCCTGAAAGCAGCGGCTCACATTGCTCTGTGCAACTCATTCTACTGATAGTGAGCAGCACCTGTTCCCTGGGAATTTGTGTAGGCAGCATGAGTTCAATTCACCAGGTAACACACAAAGCTCTAGAAACAAGTAAAAGGTGATGGAAGCAGAGGAAGTTCAGGAGTTTGTCGGCCAGACATTGGGCTTTTCTCTGTCTTTCACTGCAGAGCCTGGGATTCCCCCCTTCTACCCAAAGTACCACCACTTGAACCATCAGGAACATTTCACTCTGGACAAAGTTCCAACATGCATTATTTAGGACTGCCTTTGGAATATCAGAGAATTGGTTAATATTGGGGGATTTTGTTTGAACATTCTTCATTTTATGATGCGACCACCATTTTTCATGTGAATTGGTGAAGCTGAGATAATCATTCGCTTAGTGTTACATCAGTATGAAGATTTTAGATTCCTTCCTGTTTTTCAAAAAGTTTAGATACATTCTATGTTAAGTCTTCTGATGCTCGTAACTTGTTGTATGCCTTCTTTTTCTTGTAAATATTTAATGTGTTTCTTTGGAAGTGGGCTGGAGGACACGTTTTACATTCCCCTATAGTCTGTCTGTATGATATCATGATTCCTTCCCTGTATCTAGTGGTCATCAAAAGGAATTGTGCAACATTGTAGTTGGCAAAAATGCTTTACACATAAGTAAAAGTTGCATGCAAGAAGGCTGACTTTAATTCCACATTTACCATTTCACAAGCTACATTGTGGCCATTGTTAAATCATTTAGACAAAATATGTTTTAGTTAATATCAAACTGCTGAATTATGAAAGCCAAGCTAATGTCGAAAACTGATGTGAACTTAAAGTGACAAATGGATATGACTACATGCTCAACAGCAACAGCCAATGGCTCCTACAGCTGTTCTTGCTCACTATCCTGCTAATTCCCATCTTTTATGATGGAGCATGGAGCAAAATGCAGGTAAAGATAAAACAGTGCACCAACCTTATCGAAGACATGGCACCAAATTTATTTATTAGTTTATTTTAGTTTATTTTATTTTGTTTTAGTTTATTCAATAGACTTCACTATTACTTACTGTACCATTATTCCATAAATACTAGCAAACAACAATGTCCACCATTTAATATTGATTATAATGAAGGACTGGAAACTCAACTTTGCATAATAATATTGCATTTTTCAAAACAATCAGTGTCATGTACAGCCCTTGAGTCTTCTTGACATTTGGTCCCATGCTCATCTAAACATCTAAATATCTAAACTTGGAAAAAAAACAAATGAAAGGCCTCCATTGATACAATGTCTTTCATGATTTCAGGATATCCTAGTTCTTTTTATAGCCATTGGGATAATCTGTGGTGTGGAGACTTGTAGTGTAGGAGGTGCAGCCCCCACTTCAGAACTTCAGAATCAGCAAGATTCCACGAACAAAAAGGCCAGCACGGTGGCACAGTGGTTAGCACTGTGGACCCAGGTTCAATTCTGGCTTTGGATGACTGTCTGTGTGGAGTTTGTACATTCTCCCCGTGTCTGCATGGGTTTCCTCCAGGTGCTCCGGATTTGCCCTTAGTGCCAGGGGGACTAGCAGGATAAATACATGGGGTTGTGGGGACAAGGCCTGGGTCAGATTGTTGTCGCCGCAGGCTTGATGGGTCAAATGCCCTCTTTCTGCTATTGTAGGGATTCTATGCACAAAGTGGCAATGACGAGATATTCTGCTTATTATTGATGTTGGGAGTGAGACATGAATAGAAAATTCCATTGGTCTTCAAATTAGTGCCATGGGATCTTTTCTGCTCACTCAATGTGGCAAATGGGGGCATTGGTTTAAAATCGTAACTGAAAATGGTACCTCCAGGAGTGTTGCACTAGAGTGCCAGTTCAGATTTCGACAATATTTATCCATCAACCATTTATTTATCACCAATATTTGTCAATAAAATAGATTATCTGATTGTTCTCACTGATGTTTATGGGAACTCGCTGTGTGGACTTTGGTTGCCATGTTTTCTATGTTACAATTATGACAGCTCCTCTGAATTTTTTATCTAGCTGCAAAATGCTCTGGACATTCTGAAAATTTGAAAGGTGCTATGGAAATGCAGCTTCTTTCTTTTGTTTCACATGTTCTAAGAAACGATTATTCTGCCGTACATTTGTGTTTGGCTACGTACACAGACCCAGGGGGTGATCTTTCCCAAAAAATTCTAATGCCAAATGAGCGTGGAAACAAGAGAGAATCGCGCCTATTAGTTTGGGTGAGGTCCCAGACGCAATGCTATGGCACTTAGAAAATAAGGTGAGGCAAAGTGTGATTCTCGCCAGTGGGGAGGGGAGTGGGCAAAGCCTATTCATGCTGGGAAGCTGGCTACTGAGCTTGCACCATTGCACAGATGCCCTGATCATCCAGTGCACTGTGTACAAGTATACAGAACGGGACGAGATTGCGAGAGACAAGAAACCGGGTGCGAACCTGAATTTTTTTGCCTCTGCCTGATCTCACCGGCTCGCCATGCCGATCGACTGGCATGACAAGCCGGTAAGATCACCCCCTCAGCAATAAAAGCTTCGCATGTGACTTGCTCAATCTTCTGTTATAAAGCAGCCCAAACTTACCATGAGCCCAACAGATGGGATCCACTAGTAATTATAAAAAGAATCGGGACATGTCATGTGAAAATTATTAAATGTTGTATTCTAAGGTTCAGCCAGATGTATTCATTATAAATATTTACAATTAAATAGGCTGCTCGCTTCTAAGCCAGGGCAGTATGAGGTGAAAGCTTTTAGACTGTATTTCAGAGGATAACAGGGTGCTATCCATGAAAACAACTACAGAGATTGTAGATTTTGGTTTAAATTGCTCCGTTTAGAAGTCTCTGAACAGTGTTAGAAATATCTAATTATAAGTTCCTTCAAACGTCCTGCTTGTATTTCATCAGCAATTAACACTGCATTATTCAGGTCAACAGGATTTATGCTGCCGCATCTCATTATATATGGAGTGCTGGGGTTGAATTTGACTCCACATTTATTTCAGGTGGGTTTGGATGGGATGAGTGCCAAACATATTCTCGAGCGTAGATTTGGGTCGGGGGGGATTTTAAATCATTTAAATTTGACTGCTGGATTTCTGATCTATTTACAGCATGATCTCAAAAGCTACCCATTGGCTTTATCTATTTTCCAGCTGGTTTCCAGAGGCCATTTTAAGTCAGGAATGCACTTCTTAAAGTGAGTTGACAGAGAATTTCTCAATATCTACTCTTTTAAAACGCTCCATAGTTTTTATAGATTCTATTAGATCATTCCTCAGTCTTCATCTTTCAAAGGAAGAGAGATTCAACCTATTCGCGTATTCCTTTTTTAAAATTCATTTGTGGGACATGGGTGTCGCTGGCTGGCCAGCATTTATTGCCCCTCCCTCGTTGCCCTTGAGAAGGTGTTGGTGAGCTGCCTTCTTGAATCGCTGCAGTCCATGTGCTGTGGGTTGACCCACAATGCTGTTAGGGAGGGAATTCCAGGATTTTGACTGAGCGACTGCGAAGGAATGGCGATATATTACCAAGTCAGGACGGTGAGTGGCTTGGAGGGTAACTTGCAGGTAGTGGTGTTCCCATGTATCTGCTGCTTTGTCCTTCCAGATGGAAGGGGTTGTGGGTTGGGAAGATGCTGTCCAAGGATGTTTGGTGAATTGCTGCAGTGCATCTTGTGGATAGTACACACTGCTGCTACTGATTGCTGGTGGTGGAGGGAGTGGATGTTTGTGGATGTGATGCCAATCAAGTGGGCTGCTTTGTCCTGAATGGTGTCAAGCTTCTTGAGTATTGTTGGAGCTGCACCCATCCAAACAAGTGGGCAGTATTCAATCACATTCCTGACTTGGTGCCTTGTAGATGGTGGATAGGCTCTGGGGAGTCAGGGGGTGAGTTACGTGCCACAGCATTCCTAGCTTCTGACCTGTAGCCACTGTGATTATGTGGCGAGTCCAGTTGAGTTTCTGGTCAATGGTAACTGCAAGGTTGTTGACAGTGAGGGATTCAGTGACGGTATCACCATTGAATGCCAAGAGGTGGTGGTTAAAGTGTCTCTTATTGGTGATGGTCATTGCCTGGCATTTGTGTGGCGCGAATGTTACTTGCCACTTTTCAGCCCAAGCCTGGATATTGTCCAAATCTTGTTGCATTTGAACATGGGCTGCTTCAGTATCTGAAGAGTCGCAAATGGTGCTGAACATTGTGCAATCATCGGCAAATATCCCCAGTTCTGACCTTATGATGGAGGGAAGGTCATTGATGAAGTAGCTGAAGATGGTTGGGCCTAGGACACTACCCTGAGGGACTCCTGCAGAGATGTCCTAGAGCTGAGATGACTGACCCTCCACAACCACAACCATCTCCCCATGTGTCAGGTATAACTCCAACCAGCGGAGAGTTTTCCACCTGATACCCACTGATTCCAGTTTTGTTAGGGTTCCTTGATGCCACACTTGATCGAATACTGCCTTGATGTCAATGGCCTTCACTCTCACCTCACCTTTGGAATTCAGTTCTTTTGTCCATGTTTGAACCAAGGTTGTAATGAGGTCAGGAGCTGAGTGACCCTGGCGAAACTCAAACTGGGCATCACTGAGCAGGTTATTACTGAGCAACTGCTGCTTGATAGCACTTTCACCACTTCACTGATGGTTGAGAGTCAACTGATCGGGCGGCAATTGACTGGGTTGGATTTGTCCTGCTTTTTGTGTACAGGACATACTTGGGCAATTTTCCACATTGTTGGGTAGATGCCAGTGTTGGAACTGTACTGGAAGAACTTGGCTCAAGGAACGGCAAGTTCTGGAGCACAAGTCTTCAGTACAATTGCTGGAATGTTATCAGGACCCATTGCCTTTGCAGTATCCAGTGCCTCCAACCATTTCTTGATATCACGTGGAGTGAATCGAATTGGTTGGAGACTGGCATCTCAGCAGCTGGGGACCACTGGAGGGGGCCAAGATGGATCATCCACTCGGCACTTCTGACTGAAGACTGCTACGAATGCTTCAGCCTTATCATTTGCACTGATGTGCTGGGCTCCTCCATCACTGAGGATGGGCATACTTGTGGAGCCTTCTCCTCCAGTGAGTTGTTTAGTTGTTCGCCACCATTCACGACTGGACGTGGAAGGACTGCAGAGCTTAGATTTGATCTGTTGGTTGTGAGATCGCTTAGCTCTGTCCATCACTTGCTGTTTTTGCCATTTTCCATGCAAGTAGCCCTGTTTTGTAGATTCACCAGGTTGACACCTCATTTTTAGGTATGCCTGGTGCTGCTCTTGGCATGCCCTCCTGCACTCTCCATTGAACCAGGGTTGATCCCCTGGCTTGATGGTAATGGTTGAGTGGAAGTTATGCCGGGCCATGAGGTTACAGATTGTGCTGGAGTACAGTTCCGCTGTTATGGATGGCCCACAGTGCCTCATGGATGCCCAGTCTTGAGTTGCTCGATCTGTTCAAAGTCTGTCCCATTTAGGATGGTGATAGTGCCACACAACAGGATGGAGGTTATTCTCAATGTGAAGGCAGGACTTCATCTCCACAAGGACTGTGCGGTGGCCACTCTTACTGATACTGTCATGGACTAATGCATCTGCAGCTGGCAGATTGGTAAGGATGAGATCAAGTATGTTTTTCTCTCTTGTTGGTTCCTTCACCACCCACTGCAAACCAGTCTATCAGTTATATCCTTTAGGACCCGACCAGCTCGATCGGTAATGTTGCTGCTGAGCGACTCTTGGTGGTAGACATTGAAATCCCCCACCCAGAGCACATTTTGCGCCCTTGCCACCCTCAGTGCTTCCTCCAAGTGTTGTTCAACATGGAGGAATACTGATTCATGACGAAGGAGGACGCTATGTGGTAACCAGTAAGAGGTTTCCTTGCCCATGTTTAACCTGAAGCCATGAGACTTCATGGGGTCCAGAGTCGATGTTCAGGACTCCAGGGCAAATCCCTCCTGACTGTATACCACTGTGCCACCTGCTGGGAGGACAGGACATATCCAGAGATAGTAATGGTGGTGTCTGGGGTGTTATCTATAAGGTATGATTCCATGAGAATGACTATGTCAGGCTGTTGCTTGACTAGTTCTGTGAGACAGCTCTCCCAATTTTGGCACTAGCCCCCAGATGTTAGTAAGGAGGACTTTGCAGGGTCGACAGGGCTGTTTGTTTTGCTGTTGTCTTTTCCGGTGCCTAGGTCGATGCCAGGTGGTCCGTCCGGTTTCATTCCTTTTTATTGACTTTGGAGCGATTGATGCAACTGAGTGTCTTGCTGGGCCATTTCAGAGGGAAGTTTAGAGTCAACCATATTGTTGTAGCTCTGGAGTCATATACATAGAAGATAGAATCCCTACAGTGCAGAAGGAGGCCATTTGGTCCATCAATCTTGCACCAACAACAATCCCACCCAGGCTATATCCCTGTAACTCCAAGTATTTACCTTACTAATCCCCCGACACAAAGGGGCAATTTAGCATGACGAATCAACCTAACCCACAAATCTTTGGACTGTGGGAGGAAACCGCAGCACCCGGAGGAAACCCACACAGACATGAGGAGAATGTGCAAACTCCACACAGACAGTGACCAGAGGCTGGAATTGAATCCGGGTCCCTGGCGCTGTGAGGCAGCAATGCTAACCACAATGCCACTGTGCCACACATGCAGGCCAGACTAGGGTAAGGACATCAGATTTTCTTCCCTAAAGGACCAGATGGTGTTTTTCGACAACCGACAATGGTTTCATGATCATCAGTAAATTCTTAATTCCATATTTTTCAAGTTTTTAAATTCCACCATCTACTGTGGCAGGATTAATAGTCTAACGATAACACGAGGCCATTGCCTCCTGATAAGAATAATCTCACAGTTCTGGTCTCACTCATGTAAATGTATTTTGCACTCTCTCCAATGTGCCTATATCCTTTTCATAATCTGGCAACCAGAGTGGTGCACACTGCTGTTCTCCAAGTGTGGTCTTGCCAATGTTTGATAAAAATTTAGCATTTCTTTTATACTTTTCAATTCCATCTCTTTATGAATAAACCCTAATGATTTACTTTGCATATTGTTCTCTCAGATTCATTTGCTCATCTGCCTGTTATGGTCAGGAAAGGGTATTAATTTAAACAACCCTGATTTCTCCTCTCACTGCACGTCTGTAAACAGAAAGATAATTTGCTTCCCCTTTTATAAGTATTTCCCAACCTCTTGGTTTTGGTGTGATCCAATTTTCTATCAGTTTTCTCACAGTAAACTCAAATAGGATGAACTCAAAGGGTTAGTTTATTCGCACACACGCAAAACACGAGGGGAGCGTCACCACATCGCCTTTTGGGCATTCATACACTAAAGGAGGGATCGAGATTTACAAAGATATATAGGGCAAAGGCCACAGAGAAAAGAATCATTGCTTCACGTGGGTTCCAGAGTCCAGGATCAACGTCCAATGAGGTATTCCTTTATGAATGTCAGCAAGCTAAAACCAGTCCAGTGTAATTCATTTTTCTGGTGGTGTTGGCTTCATACGATGAGAGAAGCAGAGATGAACCATTCTTTTCGACAATGGTACAGAAATTCCAGCAGTAAAATGTGGATGGGGCTGAATGTTCAATCTGAGCAGAGTACATTTTCCGAGAAGCTGCTTGTAGATGGTAAAATGGTGAGCTGAGTTTTTGCAGTACAGCAAAGCAATGCCACTTGTTACACAAACCAGAGGTTCATGTCAAACGATTCCCACTACTTCACAGTAACAAAGGGTTTGTTTCCCCCGATTGGGTCCCCAAGATGGTTAAAGGTCTCAACCAATAAGAATTGAAAGGAAGGTTGTGGGACCCTTTGTCATGGCAGATGAGTAGACACTGGTTGGCCAGCTTGTGTTGTGAAGGGCTGTCACTCTCACCTCACCTCTGACCTTTGTGTAACTTTTCTTGAATTTGGTCTGTGCAAACAACAATGTATTACAGTGCCTTTATAGAGATAATAAGATGTAAGTTTCTTTGATATCATCGGACAGCTCCTTTTGTTTAATGTCGGAGGGTCAGCGCCGAGGGAGCGCTGCATTGTCGGAGGGTCAGTGCCAAGGGAGCGCCACACTGTCGAAGGGCAGTGCTGAGGGAGCACTGCACTGTCAGAGGGTCAGTGCCGAGGGAGTGCCGCACTGTCGGGGGTTCAGTGCTGAGGGAGCGCTGCACTGTCAGAGGGTCAGTGCCAAGGGAGCGCCGCACTGTTGGAGGGTCAGTGCTGAGGGAGCGCCGCCCTGTCGGGGGTTCAGTGCTGACATGACAGACATGTTCACAGACATGTATTCAGCCACTTCCAAAGGCCCTTGTCCAGTTGTCAAAATTTTAGAAATAGTCATGAGGATATTTCTATCTCTTTTATAAAAAATATACAGGATGAGACCTTAGTTCCCTCACATACCCCATGAATATTTTTGTATTCTGAGTTATATGAGTCCTCATCATTTTGCTTACCAATAGGTCATACTTATCAATATTGAAATTAGTTTTGCAATTATGTTCCTTTCTTCAAGCTTATTGTTTTTTTGGATTCTTGCGATTTCTTGCTGTCCTCCGCATTGTTGACTATAAGTTCCAATCCTAAGTTGTCTGAAAACTTAAAATTGTTTTTGATTCCAAAGTTTAATATGAATTATGAACAAAAGTCAGCCCAGCAGTGATTCTTCTGGGACCCCAACTTTCCGCCCTCTATCGCTTTTTACCCCATCTATGTACCATCTGTCTTTCAGCCACTTGACTGCCCATTCTGTTAATTGTCCCCTGATCCCTAATGCAGTGGCTTTATTCATTAGTTGATTATGTGCTACCTTATCAAAGGTCTTTTGGAAATCTATTATATTACTATATATTACAAATACTATACTATCCTTGCCTATTCACCCCATTATGTCTTCAAAGAATTCAATAAGGTTCATTGAACAGAACTTTCCCTTTACAAATTCATATTGATTGATTGTTCATTATTCTTATAATGGTTTTTTGATGTTTTCCTATTTCCCCCTTTTGTAGGTATTTCATTATTTTCTTACTGGAGGCACGATCATATGAACATGGGAAATAGACGCAGCAACAGGCCATTCGGGCCGTCGAGGCTGCTCCATCATTTAATAAGATAATGGCTGATCTGTTTGTGTTTCATGTTCTACATTCCCATCTACCCCCAATAACCTTCGATTTTCTCATCTAACAAAAATCTATCTACCCCCACCTTAAAAATATTCAATTACCCCACTTCTGAGGCAGGGTGTTCCAAAGTCGTACAGCCCAGCAGTGATTGGAGGATTGCAGATGTGGTCCCTATATTCAAGAAAGGGAACAGGGACAGCCCGGGAAATTACCGACCGGTGAGTCTAACCTCAGTGGTTGGTAAGTTGATGGAGAGGATCCTGAGAGACAGGATTTATGATCATCTAGAGAAGTTTAGTATGATCAAAAGTAGTCAGCACGGCTTTGTCAAGGGCAGGTCGTGCCTTACGAGCCTGGTTGAGTTCTTTGAAAATGTGACCAAACACATTGACGAAGGAAGAGCGGTGGATGTGGTCTATATGGACTTCAGCAAGGCGTTCGATAAAGTCCCCCATGCAAGACTTCTTGAGAAAGTGAGAGGGCATGGGATCCAATGGGCTGTTGCCTTGTGGATCCAGAACTGGCTTGCCTGCCGAAGGCAGAGAGTGGCTGTGGAGGGGTCTTTCTCTGCATGGAGGTCAGTGACCAGTGGAGTGCCCCAGGGATCTGTTCTGGGACCCTTGCTGTTTGTCATTTTCATAAATGACCTGGATGAGGAAGTGGAGGGATGGGTTGGTAAGTTTGCTGACGACACCAAGGTAGGTGGTGTTGTGGATAGTTTGGAGGGATGTCAGAAGTTGCAGCGAGACATAGATAGAATGCAAGACTGGGCGGAGAAGTGGCAGATGGACTTCAACCCGGATAAGTGTGTGGTGATCCATTTTGGCAGATCCAATGGGATGAAGCAGCAGTATAATATGAAGGGTACCATTCTTAGCAGTGTAGAGGATCAGAAGGACCTTGGGGTCCGGGTCCATAGGACTCTTAAATCGGCCTCGCAGGTGGAGGATGCGGTCAAGAAGGCGTACGGCGTACTGGCCTTCATTAATCGAGGGATTGAGTTTAGGAGTCGGGAGATAATGCTGCAGCTTTATAGGACCCTGGTTAGACCCCACTTGGAGTACTGCGCGCAGTTCTGGTCACCTCATTACAGGAAAGATGTTGAAGCCATTGAGATGGTGCAGAGGAGATTTACAAGGATGTTGCCTGGATTGGGGGGCATGCCTTATGAGGATAGGTTGAGGGAGCTTGGTCTCTTCTCCCTGGAGAGACGAAGGATGAGAGGTGACCTGATAGAGGTTTACAAGATGTTGAGAGGTCTGGATAGGGTGGACTCTCAGAGGCTATTTCCAAGGGCTGAAATGGTTGCTACGAGAGGACACAGGTTTAAAGTGCTGGGGGGTAGGTACAGAGGAGATGTCAGGGGTAAGTTTTTCACTCAGAGGGTGGTGGGTGAGTGGAATCGGCTGACGTCGGTGGTGGTGGAGGCAAACTCGTTGGGGTCTTTTAAGAGACTTCTGGATGAGTACATGGGATTTAATGGGATTGAGGGCTATAGATAGGCCTAGAGGTGGGGATGTGATCGGCGCAACTTGTGGGCCGAAGGGCCTGTTTGTGCTGTGGCTTTCTATGTTCTATGTTCTAACCTTCTGGAAAAAAAATTCTCTTCATTTCTGTCCTAAACCCCTAATTTTAAAACAGTGCCCACTAATTCTGGACCCACCCACGGGAGATGACACCCTTTCCCATGTGTCCACCTTGTCAAGTCCAATCAAGATTTTATATGCTTCAATCAAGTCACCCATCACTCTTCAAAACTCCAGTGGAAATATGTCCAGTCTGCCTAACCTTTCTACATAAGACAATCTGCTTATTCCAGATATCAATTAAGTAAAACCTTTCTGAACCATCTCCAAATGCATTCACATCCTTCCTTAAGGAAACCAAAACTGCACACAATGGAGGCGATTTTCTGCCCTGGTTTTGGTGAGTGCGAATGGCTGAGGGGGCGGAGGATCAAGAGGAAGTCTCAAGAGGACCTTTACATCTGTGGAATTTTCCTGCTTGATTGTCCCCCACCCTCTGCGAGTGCCAGGTCCAATGCCTGGGCAGTACCCAGTGCCTGGGGGCAGTGCTGTGGCAATACCAGGGAGCAGTGCCTTGGAGGCTTCCATTAGGGAGCTTTGGGTTGGGATTCCCTGAGGGAGGTTCTGTGTCAAGGGACAGATGGGTGGTGGCGAGTGGCAGTGTCCTGTGTCTGTTGGGGGTGGGGTGGGCGCGGGGGGTGGTGGGACTGTGCCCATGGGGACTCCTTTTTTACAATTCTTATTCCTTTTACTTTCCTTTAAAAAGGACCTCTGAGGAGCAGGTTTGCTGGTGGGGTGGGCCACCTGCATGATGTCATGACACCCACCTCCAGGATATTTCTTCACAGTGTTTAAGAATTCAGTGGGAAAAGCCAATAGCGCAACTGGCAAGCTACATAACACTTTGAAAAAAAAAGGAAATTCTACCGAATATTCAGATGTGGTATCACCAATGCCCTGTATTACTGAAGCATGAAATCCTTAGCTTTGTGTTTAATTCCTATCATAATGAAGGATAACATTCCATTTACATTCTTAATTACTTGCTGTACTGCATACTAACGTTTTGTGACTCATGCACTAGGACACCTAGATCTCTCTGCACCTTGGAATTTTGCAGCCGTTCTTCATTTAAGGAATTATTCTGTTTTATTCTTCCTGCCAAAGTGAGCATTTTCCCACATTATACACCATTGCCAGTTTTTTGGGTATTTGCGTACGTTCTCTCTCACTGCACTTCCCTCTGCTATTTATTAATTTCCTTACCCTCAGTTTTTCATTTCTGTCTTTATTCATTCAAGAAATCACAATGCTGTTCAGTTTGTTCTTGACTGTGTTGAAATGTTGGCCATTGCTGTTCTACATTACTGTTAGCCAATACTTTTGTCCCAGTTTACCTTCCCACATTCTATTCTCTGATCCTCAAAATCAGCATTTCTCCAAATTACTATCCTTTTTTTAAACGCATTTATATCCTTTTCAATTATTAATCTGAACCGTATAAGATTATGGTAGCTATTGCAGATATTAATTTTGCCATTGCATTTGTATTACTGACAGCACTGTCCTTTAGTGATGCAAGTTGAAAAATGAGTTAGAAGCAAGCTCTGGGGTTCCCTGAAAGCTCTCAGGTAATCCTGGTGGAAGAGGTGGCAGCTAGTCCTTTTGCATTTATCTGAATACAGTTATCAGCTAAAATGGTGGCCAGCGGAATAACAAAGCGAACAGCTGGTAAGGCAAGCTATTTGAGCTCCTTGCTCATTCCTGCTGGCCATGACTGAAATACAATCTCTCTGTTGGATAAATGTTTGTACCTTTAATAAGAAGTGGAGATTTTGGGGGAAACCACATTAGAAGCAGTGGTGGGGGGAGGGATTCTCACAAAATGGGTGCAGTTCCCAAAAATAAATGAGAAATTGGTCTCTGGAAATAGCAGAAATTTAAAGCCATTTATGGTCTCCTTCTTGGCGTAGAAAGAAACATTTCTTCGTATTCTGCCAAATTCGTGAAGCAAGTCTCTTTGGGCTGAAAATAACTGTCAGACCATTGGACCTGAAGAGACTGCCCATATTTAACAATGTCTCACTGAGGTAAAGGATCCCTAGTGTTTGGAACAGAATGCTAGAACATGCACTGATTATTGATGACTGTTCAAAGCGATTTGGAGTGGAATTCAGAGGGTCCAAAGCTGAAGTTTAAATTACAACAACAGGGGACAGCCATTTACAAATTGCCAGAAGACATCATTTCTCATCAGCAGAGCCCCAGACAGTGCAAGCACCTGCTCTTCAAATCCATTCTCATCTCGACATACCATTGCACAGCCAGGAATTCAATCTATGGACAGCTGCAAGTAACAAATTCATCACTAGCCTGCGAGGAATAATACGTACGACTTACTGAGCCTTAAAACTTTGATGCAAATTCACATTTTATCGCAACTAGTAACCCTCCAGAATTTATCCCTCAGCCGACGTCGTTGAAACGGATAATCTGGTCGTTATCCAATTGCTGCTTGTGGGATCTTACTGTGTTACAAATTGGCTGCCCCACTTCCTACGTTATAACAGTGACTTCACTTCAAAGGCACTTCATCAGCTATGAAGCATTTGTCGAAATTCTGAGGTCGTGCAGGGAGCTATATAAATGCAATTTTATTTTGTGATTGAGTTAAACTTGAACTTACTGCTGCTGAAGTAACTGTAGCCACATCTCTGAAAGCACACATGTGTTACTGGTGAATTGCCACCACTGGTGGAATTTAGTACGGTGGGGAGCAGGAATTTGGGCAGCACCGGTTTCAGTTCTATCTGCATAATACTGAAAACAAGTCCTGCCACAATTTTTACTGCTCATCCATTTAGTTCACTTCCACTTGTTCCGAGCTGCGGTCCAGTTTTGATCGTCTGGACCTGCTTGGCACTACTTAAATTCATGAAAAACAGCTTTCAAGGATGAGCATTCTCACTTCATGTTGAGTGGGCCTCAAGAGGAGAGACAAGGAATTGGTCCAAAACCTGGAGGCACAAATCTCAGGATTTCCCACCAGTTTATGTGAGATCTTACTTGGTTTAGAACCTCTGCTCCAAACAAGGTCTGTAGCTTCAGAAGGCATCTGACTCCCAGGCTAAATTTTCCACTTGGTAGCCTGGGAATCTACTGACAGCCCAGTATGCCTGGGGAAAGAAGGCATGTTGGTTGCTAGCCAGCCCTCATAGAATCCCTACAGTTCAGCGCCGACAACAATCCTACTCGGACTTTGTCCCCGTGATCCCACATGTTTACCCCACTAATCCCTCTAATCTATGCATCCCGGGACAATAAGGAGCAATTTAGCATGGCCAGTGCACTGACCTGCACATCTTTAGACTATGGGAGGAAACCCACACAGATAGTGACCCAAGCCGGGAATCAAACCGGCGTCCCTGGCGCTGTGAGACAACAGCACTAATGACTGTGCCACCGTGTCACCCGGTCACCATCTAGGTCACTGTTTGGATCACTGAAGTTTTGAACTATGGTTTCATGTTTGGAGCAGGGGATGGTCGACCTCTCACCCCAAAGCAGCCAAACAACCTGCTTCATACGCTTGTTGTTGCCTCCAACTAGCAGATGGATGAGGTGCACTCAAAGAGCACAGGCATCAGTCGGTGATGTTTCATCTGGGATTCTCCAGCTAATCCCATTTACTCCTGCTGGGTTCAGAGGGAACTTATGCATTTGGGCTTACCAAGTGCTACCTCACAAAATCACATCTTCAGAAAGTGAGCAACAAATATTGGTGAAAGTCATGCTGAAAAGGATGCTGGGAAGTGTGGTCTTGTTCTGGTCAGCTGGTCTACGATCATAGGAAAATGATTGACGTTGAGACTCCATCTCCCAAGAGTCTGGACAATATATCAGCTATGCATCTTATTTGTGTACATGTCTGTGTAAGAACGAATGAAAAGAGGGTGTGCAGGACAGCATCTAATTCCCAACCCAAACTTCTGGGGTGGTCACTTCATGGTCTCCTGCCAAGGTTATTCAGTGTGGATGTTGCTCGGAAATCAGATGCTTACAAGCTCTCCATTCTCTTGTTGGGTTGCGTTCTCCTCTTTTAGTTGATATTTTATCATGCAGGTATGTTGTAGGAACATGTGCACAGTGCCATATGTGCCAAAGGTGCAACTCATCTTGGGTATCAGGAGGTGATGATGCTTTACATAGTGGATAGGATTCTCTGGCCCTTCTTGTTTCTGGGATCTTCCTGTCGCACTGAATGCCACCCTCCCATGGAGGCGTTCCCTGATGGCGGGGCAGGAGAGCCATACAAAACACCATAGACCTCGCCAGGACTGGAAAATCAACCAGTGGGAAGAGGATGCAGGTTTATATTAGAGGTAGGTTCTTTACGCAGAGAGTAGTTGGGGTGTGGAATGGACTGCCTGCAGTGATAATGGAGTCAGACACTTTAGGAACATTTAAGTGGTTATTGGATAGGCACATGGAGCACACCAGGATGATAGGGAGTGGGATAGCTTGATCTTGGTTTCAGATAAAGCTCGGCACAACATCGTGGGCCGAAGGGCCTGTTCTGTGCTGTACTGTTCTATGTTCTATGATCTCTGTGGAGTCAGCATTCCTGACTCAATCAGACCCACTCCGCCAAAGTGATGGCAAAAACCTCGGCTGTGCAGTCGGAGAGCTACATGCCATTTTTCTCACTGAAACTGACACTCTGTTGGTAATCGTACATCTGCTTTCCTCCTTATTGGTAACACATGTTTAAAGGTCCTTTTATATTAGATTAAAAAATAATTTTGTGTGCAGTTTAAAACAATTAAACAGAGTAGCTCTCACTCTGTGGGGTCAGTGTTGATTTTGGGTGGCTGACTGTTAGAGTTTGAACTCGACTGGACACTAGAGACTGAACCTGGACCAGCAGTGGTTCTTCCTATTCTTCCAGGACTTACAAAATCAATTCAAATTGACTCTACAGTGCATTTTTGGCTTATCTATGTGTTAAACCAGAGACCCAGGCTAATGCTCTTGGGTTCAAATCCCACCACGGCAGCTGTTGGAATTTAAATTCAGTTAATAAAATCTGGACTATAAATAAAACCTAGTCAGAGTAACAACTGTCCTTGATTCATATAAAAATCCATCTGGTTCACTAACATCATCTAGGGAAGTAAATCTGCTACCCTTACCCAGTCGGGCCCATGTGTGACCCCAGGTACATAGCTCGGTTGTTGACTCTTAACTTCCCTCTAACATAGAATCCAAAGAATCCCTACAGTGCAGAAAGAGGCCATTTGGCCAATTGAGTCTACACCAACTCTCTGAACAAGCATTTTACCCAGGCCCTCTCCCCTCTACCCTTCCCCTTAAGCCAGCACATTTACCATGGCTAATCTACCTAACCTGCACATCATTGGACACTAAGGGGCAATTTAGCATGGCCAATCTAACCTGCACATCTTTGGCCTTGCAAAGCCACTCTGTCCAAGAGCAATTAGGGATGGGCAACAAATGCTGGCCTTTCCAGGGATGCTCACATCCCATGAAAGAATTAAGGGAAAGTATAAGTGGAAACCAAACAAGAGGGCAGAGCTTTAAAATTCTCCTTTTCGGTGCTGTGAAGCTGATTATAGTGCACATGGTGCACACTCCAGCCAGTTCAATCTTAAAATGGCCATCATTTTATGGCCTACGTAAATACGTAGACTATATATGGCCTACATACATCATTGAAGCTTAATTTATGTTTAAAAGCACATTACCACTTTCTCCAGTGATAATGGGGTTGTAAGGCTGCTGACACCAGGGCCCTCATCTCCCGTGTTAGCACTTTGTTGAAATTCATTCTTGCGAGCAGGAAAGCTGTCAAAAAGAGATGACAGGATCACCAGCTAAATCTTCATTTGGGACGGTGCATGGCACGGAGGGGTGAACATCAAAAGCCTGGGAGAAATGGGAAGGGGAGGCAAGCTAATAGTATGGATCTGTTAAAATCCATCAAAAGCAAACAGAATGCTCAATTCAAAGCACAAGTGAAAATAAAGTCAAAAGGACAGTAGCTACATAGGTGTGCAGAAATAGTGAGCACATTAGACTGTGGAAATTTTATTTCATTAGGTTCACTGCTCTTGATTTCAATTTCTACAGATCTTACTCTCCAGTTAGTAATGACCATATAAGGAGTAATGTCACTGCTTGGTCTTCATTCAGTAAATTCCGTCTATCATGAGTAATTATTTCAGGTGCCACTAGTGTATATAACATGGCGTAAACATTTTCACCAGCCTTGTTAATAACTCAATCATTTATATTAATGGTAACAGCATTAACATCTATACATAAATTACTTTGTTCCCATAGTCACAGTTGTAGAGTTTATTCTTCATTCGTGTTTTTTTTAATGCTGAGAACATGAGGAATTTCTGACATTCCCCAGGCACGATTTAAATATTTTTGATTCTGCAAGCTGTACCCTGTCGGTCATCAGCTATTCAATTAACTTCACAATTCACCCTATTTATTGCAAATGACCCAACTCTGTCCTTTCTATATTTCTTATTTGCTGACTTTTTCTCTCTGTATTTCATACCTTTTGAATTTAAAAAGGACTCTCTCTCTGACCCTGTTCTCTCAGGCAAATTAAAATGTCAAGTTCACACTGGAAGTTTCAGATACAATGAAAATGATGGGTTTATGAATAACTAATACAGATTAGGCTAAATTGGAGGGGATGGTCTGTATTGAAAACCATCTCGATAAAAAATTCTTTCACCTCAGTCACTGCAGTTGTCTCTTGATTCAAGGGACGTCCATTCAGGGTCTTGAGTTAAGTTGTTTCTTAACTTGCAGATCTTTGGGAAGATGGGGCAGGGTGTCCCAGGAGGTAACGGGATTTCCTTCCTGTTCTTTACCTCTCAATCGCCACTCTCACCGGAATTTTACCGCCCCTGCCCACCACGGAATCGTGGTGGGTGAGGGGCGGACAATGGAAATGTCCGTTGACCTCAGGCAATAATTTGTGGTCTCGCCCTCTGTCTTCCTCTGGCTAAGCTGGCTATTTGAAAATTGAGAGACTAGAACCTGGCAGAACAGATGACTTTCTGCCATCCAGACACGGACCAATCCATCGAAGTTGATTTTGCAGGAGTTTTGTCTGATTGTTTGTGGAACTGGCATCAAGAAAGGCACTAGCAATTGTTCAATGGTCCTCCCATTGAATCCAAAGGATTTGGCAGAGGCATTGCTGATGGAATTTCTCTAGCACTTTGAGGTGTTGTTAATACACAGTCCAGGTTTCCCTACAGTACAGGAATGCTGGGTCTTCGCAGCAATTGTGGATTTTGAGAGAGGTTGCTGAGAACAGCAAGTGCTCAACATACTCCAGAGTCTTTCCTTCAACTTATATGGGGGTGGCATATTTGGCTGACTAAGTATGGTTGATACGCATTTTGCCAAAATTTAAGAACACGTCAAGTTTCCTATATGCAAAATTGAAGAGGTTGGGTGTTTTGCAAATCTAGTGAAGAACAGGCAATAACATTACAGTCATCTGGACCCTGTAAGTAATGTATATCTATGATTGTCAGGTTAACTTTGGCATGAGGTGACTGAGGTTAAAGGATTTTTTATCTAGATGGTATTTAATACAGACACCAGAGAGCCGTTGATCTTTTATGTGGTGAATAGCCAGTGTCAAGTAGATTGTAATAGTATGGAAGCTTTCACACAGCTTTCTTGATCCTGATCCAGATCCTAAAGATTCCTGTTTCAGATATTCCACTCAAGACCACTGCATCATGAAGCAGTTGCAAGATTGTGATTAAGTTTCTTGGATATCTAAAGCTTTGCAGCACCATCCATAAAAAATGAATCCAATGATGAGTTTCTGATTTTATTTTTTTTTACATTTTTCTTTGATTTGCCTGGCAACAAAGACTATGAGTTTCCTCTGGAAGGCCTAAAGTCACAGTGTATCTCTAGCAGGATTTCCTCAGCCATGGGAAATATTTCAGGTCATTCAAGGAGTTTGATTTCCACCCAAATCCATACGATGTGTGCATGAAGTGTCGATGTGAGCATAAGTACACCAGATTTAAATCCCTCAGCTAGAATCCCAGCTCCCACATTGATGGTGGTTGACCCATAGATTGTACTACAGGGTACCTGGGGATAACTTGAAGAGTATCAGCTACCACTGTGGATTCACATTTGTTCAAAAAGGTTCTTTGCAACATTGAATTATGGCATATGTCATCCTCAAGAAGAGGAACACTATCCTGTGAGTGAAGGGGGATTTTGTCCATTTGATCTTGTGACTTCAAGAAAAAAGGCATGTCATGATGTTTAGCATTTTGTTGGATTGCTTGGGTTTTCTTTTCCCACTGTTTATCATCCAGATTCTTCTTCAGCCTTGAGTTGTTGGCATGCTGCCTTCTTGACTTGTGACCTTGAGTTGGTGCACCTGGCAATGAAGTTTGCTAATTTCATTAACATTATAATAACTCCAGGAGTCAGCTGTTGAAGTAACAGTGCTTTATTGCACAAATAATGTAAAGCAAAACCACAAGCCTGTGGTGAACACAAACAGGTCCCAACCGGGACAATGTAATAATGGACCCAGTCAGGGGTCTGCTTTATACAGGACTCAGTATACGAGTTCCAACTGGTTAGTTAATTACCAATCCCCAGGGAGTTCGTATTCTATGAGTCCTACAGGGAGGTCAATCAGTGATTCCCCATCCAAGGCCTGGGGGTTATCACAAGCATGTTACATCTTTAATAGGTATTGTTTTCCACCTCTGGCAATAGGCTACGGAATTGACATGATGGCCTAGATTTTGCCGTGGCAATGATGGCAAAAGTGTCAGCAGTCTCTGTCATTACCACACTGAAACTGGCAGCAAATATTGGAGTCTGCATGTACACAAAATAAAGTGAAACTCCAGAAGTTAGATGGCACGGTGGCACAGTGGTTAGCACTGCTGCCTCACAGCACCAAGGACCCGGGTTCGATTCCTGGCTTGGGTCACTGTCTGTGTGGAGTTTGCATGTTCTCCCTGTGTCTGCGCGGGTTTCCTCCGGGTGCTCCGGTTTCCTCCCACAGTCAAAAGATGTGCAGGTTAGATTGATTGGCCATGCTACATTGCCCCTTAGTGTCAGGGGGACTAGTAGGACAAATATGTGGAGTTATGGGGATAGGACCTGGGTGAGATTGTGGTTGGTGCACAATCGAAGGACCGATTGGCCTTCTTCTGCACTGTAGGGATTCTATAATTAAAAGTTGCTGTCTGTGATTCTACACTTCTCCAGAGGGTGCAGTGTTGAGCCCCTGACCCCACTCCACAGACTGCAATCAATGGCAAGTCAATGGGATGGATTGGAAGTTTCACTCTTATGCTGTTAATTTCATTGTAAATAGCTGTGAAAAATCTACAACTGATTGAATGAGTTGTATCTGAGTTTTTAACACCATGCTAACTTCAATATTTCTGTTAGGTATTCACACTGGCCCCGAGAAACTAACTTTCAGAGAAGAAACCCTACAGTGCAGAAAGAGGCCATTTGGCCCATCGAGTCTGCACCGACCACAATCCCACCCAGGCCCTACCCCCACATATTTACCCGCTAATCCCTCTAACCTTCACATCTCAGAACACTAATGGGCAATTTTAGCATGGCCAATCAACCTAACCCACACATCTTTGGACTGTGGGAGGAAACCGGAGCACCCGGAGGAAACCCACGCAGACACGAGGAGAATGTGCAAACTCCACACAGACAGTGACCCAAGCCGGGAATCGAACCCAGGTCCATGGAGCTGTGAAGCAGCAGTGCTAACCACTATGCTACCGTGCCGCCCTAGATTTAAAGTTTAGATTTAAAGTTTCTCCATAATGATAAAAAAAATCCACACATCTCTAAATAATTAATTTGTTTATCATCATCTTGCTTTGACCTTAATCCAATCACAATAGTTTACTTTGCTATTTGAAAATTTAGATTCGAAGTGATGCAATTCAGTTGTTTAATCTTCCTCCTTAGCTGTGTGTGAATACTTCAGTGGGTTATCAGCTGCTTACCCGCTTAACAAAATCAATGTGGCTGCACAAGCATTGCCTTGGCTTAAAGCCAAATTGCAACTGCCATCCAGAAAGAGGAAATCCATGCTGTCGAGATTACTGGAGCTTTGTGGTCCCCTCTTCAATGTCAGCGGTGAGCACCATTCTTTAGCCATTGACTGCAAAATCCAATCATCATCCCTGTATCCCTTTCCAATGAGGCCAACTGGTATGCTGAGTATTTCAAGTACTTTCTGCCTATGTATCAAGAGTTTGGACAGTCCTGTTCCAGAGTAACAACCTGGGGAGTTGTGTAAATGGTGTTATCATGAGTTTTTGGATCTAAAGCAACCTTGATGGGAACTTGTGGTTCGAATTCTAAAACTGTAATTGTGGGAAAAGACCATTTTCTAGTTCCCTCAGATCAGCATTACATTTCTATTTATTGTGGATTTCTTTTAATAAATTCCGTACCAGGAAATCCAACTTTTCATGAGTTGAGTTGTTTGTTGCAATCTGAATTGAGAATAACAAACAATCCCAAAATGATATTTTTTTGGTAATGTTGCCAATGTGCCAAACTTCTAGCCAAATCAGGTCATGATTTATTGCCCCAGATATGTCTGCCCAAACTAATATATCTGTCGTTCAACTTTGCTCGGTCATTGCGTGAGAAAACCTCCTATCACCCACTGCTGCAACCAACAAAGTACTTTTGTTTATCGCTTACAAGGTTTAGTGTTATTTTTACACCAGAGACATGATATATTACTTGGAAATGGTAAACAGGATGCAGTGCTTGATACTCTGCCCAGACATTTGCCTGCAGCCCAAAACGTAAGTGAAAGAATTTATTGGTGTTAACACATTATATGGCTTGACAAGATGTTGCAGTTGTTGCCATGAAGCCAGGAAGAGGTTGGTAAGCCAGCCATATTTCAACATTATGGCTGGAGTTTTACCGTCCCGCCCACCATGGGAATCGGATTGTGAGAGGGGTGGACCATGGAAAGGCCCGTTGGCTTCGGACAGGACTTTACGGTTTTGGGACAAGAGAGACAGTAAAATCCCACCCTATGGGTGAAATTCTCCCACTTTGAGATGAAGTGCGGTGGCAGGCAGTCTGGCAGCACCTGTCCCGCTGACCAGAATAGCAGAATCCTGTGCTTGATTCTGCGCTTGGAATTAGGCACAAGCGAGGTCCCCTCTGAATCTCCTGGTGGGCTGGCAGCTGATTCATTTGCCCGTCCTCTGCTGACGGGTTTGAGGGTCCCAGCCCAGTCCAGCACACTCAGATCACTCTCTCTAGTCCACCTGTCTTCATCAGACTGTGCAGGATGTCAGCAACCCAGAGGGAAAAGGCTAGCAACCTAAAGAGTAAATCCTTGATTCAACCACCTTCCTGTTACGATAATAAATCCAGAGCTCCATCCCTTTCCAGTTCCCCGTTAACCGGATGGTGATAGAGGATCTCTCTCCTCTCCTGACCCCACAAATCAGACAGGACTCAGATTCTTTACAGCTATTTTATTCAAACACATGCAAGGGAAAATGCAATGTAATCAGGCTGATCTGTAAACTCCCAGATCAGTTGGAGTTCATCACTGTTATACATTTTCAACAGGTACAATTATTAACATATCACAAATTGACATGATTCATGACTTTGATACAATTATCTAATCAATATTCATGCAGGTCTACAGTAATTATACCATCATGTTTACACTAAATAGCTACGACCTTCAACACTGAGTTACAATGGACAAAGTAACATCTTATATCTTTGTCAGGAAACTCCCACCCTGCTCGGTTTGCACATGGTCTTGCAGCTGCATCAAGTCCTTGTAATACAATTTTACTAAGATATTGTTATTAACCCTTACTCTCCCTTTTCACTCCCCATGAGCCCATCACCTGCGAGAAGCCCAACCCCACTTGGACATCTATCCACTGCATTTGAAGTCTTTGTGCATCCCATTCCAGTAAATAATGTGCTATTCCTTTGATTCCCTTGTTTGTGAGCTTTTCATGTAGCCAAATTTCCACCCCTAAGTCTTCCCTCTGCCTTCCATTGTTCATCTTCTTCATCCACCTCCTTGCCCCTTGAGTGCCATTGAGAACCCTCGTCCTTCCATCACCCCCCCCCCCCCCCCGATCCTTGTACAGCACTGCTTCCATATTGCCCCCCTTGTCTTCATCAGGCCAAGCCCCCTCACCGCCTGAGCCTCACCTCACACTCCACCCTGAGTCGAACTTTGGACTTTTGTTGCAGTGGCTGCAAGGATCCCATAGCTCAGTGCTGTCCAGACAGATATTGGTGTGTGTGGGAAGGAGACTCCTGTACCCACCAGCCCCAGATGCTGTACTGATCTGACTCAGTGGCACAAGGGAGTCCATGGGTCCAGCAACACAATGGTGTCCATGAAGACCAGTTTGGCAGAGTGATGTACAGCGCATCAGTAGCAGTGTAATACTATGGCAGAAAGTTGCTGTACTCAACCCAAAATATCTGGCAAACTGAGGATTACCTGGTGCACACCACTCTTTATCAATCGGGATTGATGCCAATGTAAATTCCCGCAAGATTGTATGTCCTGGCAGGCTGCCGGCAGGCAGCTATTTTAATGACCATTCATGTGATATGAATGACATTCATGCCACCTGCCAACAGGAAGAGTGATTTACCATTAAGCTGCCACTGGGAGAATTGTAAAGGGATTCCCGACTTTTTGGCCCCTGTGAGATCACTGGGCCCACCCACCACCAAACTAGCAGGGGGGGTATTTGGGAGAATTCCACCCTATGTTATAGTACTCAAGCTGTGACATTGACAGGGGCCTTTCACAAAACTAGGAAATATATTTTTACCATCTTTACTTACTCTAGGCATCAAAAGCTGTCACTGAGGTAGAATCATATCTTGAAAACCATTCCTTTATCTTTTTATAATTTCTTCAGTAATGTTGAGTCTTTTTGTTGTTTCAGGCTGATTTGATCCTGATATCCAGTTAACAGTGAGACTCTTAAAATAGCATTAATGATTGTTGCAAGAAGTGTTTCCTATTTAGAAAGTTTCATGAAGGTGGACTATGTGTCATTTCCTTATAGGTTTTCTTCATGTCTCACTATTCAATTTTAATGACAGTTTGAAGAATGTTTGTTTCAGTAGAAAATGCAAAATAATGATAAAATCCACGTAGTTTTCTGTGAGCTGATGACAAACGTTCCCATCCTTCACATACTGAGAGCAAAGTCACTTTCTGACAAAGATACAAGATGTTACTTTGTCCATTGTAAATCAGTGTTGAAGGTTGTAGCTATTTAGTGTAAACATGATGGTATAATCACTGTATACCTGCATGAATATTGATTGGATAACTGTATCAAGACACACAACAACGCATAATTGCCGAGCAAAAACTGATAGCCAAATTCCGCACACATGAGGACGGCCTCAACCAGGATCTTGGGTTCATGTCACACTATCTGTAACCCCCACAACTTGCCTGGGCTTGCAAAATCTCTCTAACTATCCTGGCTGCAGCCAATTCACACCTCTTTAATCTGTGCTTAACCCTCTCTCCACTCACATTGTCTGCACCTGTAAAACCGGCAACTCCACATCATGACTTCCTGCCAGTCAGTTCCCCTTTGTTAGCCTCACTTCCTCTGCTTCCTCCCTACATACTCACACCTTGTCTCTTCTTTTTTCTTCATCCTTCCCCTGTATCCTCCCACACCCTGACAGCTTTTCCTCTTTCTTCTCCTGCACCCTCTCATCTTTTCTCTCTTCCTCCTATCGTTCCTATCTATTCCCTTCTCATCCTTCCTCTTCTTTCAGCCATGCATCACTATTCACTTGTCTCTGTTCTCTTCTTCCTTCTCCCTAACTTAACCTTTCCCTCATTTCACCTCTTCACTCCTTTTCTCTCCTGTGCAATTCTATTACAGGTTTTTGAGTAATTTCTCACTTGAGCTGAAATTATGCAGCATACCTGATGTATGCATGAAGAATATTATTCTTAATCAAGTCTTTTGTGAAGCTTACAAAAGAAGAAAACTTAATCTGATTGCTATGTATTCATTAAATTGTGCTATATTGCAACGATATTGGGGAGAATTTTCCCCTCCTGCCCACCACAGGAATGGTAGTGGGTGGGACAGATCATTTGACGGACCATTTAAAGGTCCATTGACCTCGGGTGGGAATTTCTGGTTGTGGGGCGTGGGAGGCTAGAAAATACCACCCATGGTAACACAGCACAACTCCACCAAAATATTGTTTAGAAAGGAGCCTGTATTTTACAGGACTTTTAAAAAGACAACGGGGACGATTTTACCTTCTTGCCCCACTGGCCGATGGGCGAGGCGAGCCGGTAAGATTGCGAGAGAGCTGAGAAATTGGGGTTGCAATCTTACCGGCACTGGATATCCAGTGGAATTTCAATATTCAAATGCTATGTTAAATAGCATTTAAATATGATAAGCGAGCCCGGAACACTATCGTCCGGCTTGCTTGCCTCTATGGCTTCGCCAGTGAAGGTTCTCTCCGACGTGGATCATGTATGGTCTCCATCAACGGGAACAGAGGGTAGCAATGGAAGGGTGTGTTTCTGAATGGAGGGCTGTGACAAGTGGTGTTCCTTAGGGATCAGTGCTGGGACCTTTGCTGTTTGTAATATATATAAATGATTTGGAGGAAAATGTAACTGGTTTGATTAGTAAGTTTGCAGACGACACAAAGGTTGATGGATTTGCAGATAGCGATGAGGACCATCAGAGGATACAGCAGGATATAGATCGGTTGGAGACTTGGACGGAGAGATGGCAGATGAAGTTTAATCCGGACAAATGTGAGGTAATGCATTTTGGAATGTCTAATACAGATAGGAAATATACAGTAAATGGCAGAACCTTTAAGAGTATTGACAGGCAAAGGGATCTGGGTGTACAGGTACACAGGTCATTGAAAGTGGCAATGCAGGTGGAGAAGATAGTCAAGAAGGCATACGGCATGCTTGCCTTCTTCAGCCGGGGTATTGAGTTTAAAAATTGGCAAGTCATGTTGGTGGTTGGCGACAGAGAAGGAGTGCCCCTTTGGAAGTGCCAGCCTGGCACTGCCAGACTGGCACCCTGACAGTGCTCACTGGGCAGTGGATAGTGCCAAGGAGGTGGGGCCTGAGGGGGCAGCATCTGAGAGGGCGGGGCCAGACCAAGGGTAGGTCATTTGGGGAGGACTGCTGCTGCTCTGCAACAACGAATAGAGGGGTGGGTGGGGGGAATCCGCTGCCACTCTGCAATAGCGATCGGTGGAGGGTGAGGGGAGACTGCTGCCGCTCTGATCATCAAACTAAAATAAAATCTGACCCTTCAAACCTTACTTTTACTATGTAAAGAATCAGCCTCACAATAAATTGAACAATGCCATAATAATAATTTCACAACATGCCCTCACTGTATCATGATATATTTGACATAGACAAAGGACCACAATTGACAAGTTTAATTTTTGTAATAATGTCTCCTATAGAATGAGGTGGTTTATTAATTTGGAATAAAATAGAACTTCAACACCTCCGCTGTATTTTAAATCTGATCTAAAAGCAATACGTAAATTGTAACAGACCTGACCTCAATTCCACACAATCAGTTCAGTAACTAAGATCACAGATGGCAATGGCAGGTGATGGAATGCTGTATACTCCTGACTGTAGTTTAATGTGCGCGAAATGGGTGTCAAATGGTGTTTATTCTATTTAGTGGCACTGCAATGTGAAAAATGAGCCAACAAATTTATAACTGAGGTTCAATCCCAATGCAAAATAGTAAGATAAAAGTAAAATACTACAGATGCTAGAAATATGAAATAAAAACAGAAAGAGCTGGAAAAACTCAGCTGGTTTGGCGGCATTTACGGAGAGATAAGTAGATGTTTTGAAGAAGAGTCATATTTGAATGAGTTTTCCTAACAGTTTTTTATTGCAAAATAGTAAGAACTGCCGTAGAAGAGGATGCATTGCCACACAGCTACCAGTGAATGTTATCCGAGCCCATCTTATTGTTCCCTCGTGGATATTAGTCATTGAAAAACAATTAGCCTAGGATATCCTGATCTGTTCACCAAAATATACTCGCCATAATTTTGCTGCCGTAGACACCACCAGAATCTTACGGTCCTGCCGATGGCACATCCCTGTTTCCCGGCTACAAGGGGTGTGGACAATGATGGGACATTAAGATCCCGCCACCAGCAAGTGACGCACTGCCTCCTGCCACTGTGAAATGCACCATGGAGAGGAAACAAAACCCCACCCACCATCTTTGGCAGTTCAATATAAGTATTAATGATCAAATGGCATTGTACTCCGGTCAAACCACACCATGAATACCATACCCAGTTCTGATGTGAAACTGTTAGCCAAGTTCCGCACACATGAGGGATCAACTGGGATCTTGGGTTCATGTCACATTATCTGTAACCCCCACGACTTGCCTGAGCTTGCAAAATCTCACTAACTTTCCTGGCTGAAGACAATTCACACCTCTTTAACCTGTGCTTAACCCTCTCTCCACTCACATTGCCTGCACCTGAAAAGACTTGATTACCTGTTAAGACTCGCATTCCAACCATTATCTTGTAATTGAGTTTGTGTCTATATGTGCCCTGTTTGTGAACCGAACTCTTCACTCACCTGATGAAGAGGCATCACTTCAAAAGCTTGTGCTACCAAATAAACCTGTTGGACTTTAACCTGATGTTGTGAGACAACTTACGATGCGTACCCAGTTCTGGTTGCCAAGAGGCAATGCAGCCTAGCACAGAGTTTCTGTAAACCAAGAATACTACCTAGCGCTTGGCTAAAAAAAAGGTTTCCAAAGCAATGTTCTCTTTCTCCTGCAAATTAAAACAAAACAATACATTTGCCAAAATCTGAAATGGTTTGGTCAGAATTCCTGCTTAATTGGATTAAATGGCAATCCTTGACAGGAAATCTGTGCTAGGTATACAGGTTCGCTTGTACTCATATTTTTGAGTTAAGCTCAGATTTCAATTATCCACAAGTCAACAAGATACCATCAGTTCACAGTGCGATGGCCGGGTGAGGAGGAATGAACCGGCTCCCCTTTTCATTCAACCTCCTCGGTTGGTCGTAACAAAGACCTGTTTAATATTCATTCTCCATGGATACTGTTTTCCAAAACAAACATATTTATTTTCCTATAAGCAGCCAATTCGACCAGGTTTTCTTGAGTCAAAGGAAGAGTAAGTTTATTGGTTACTAAAAACCCAAGAAAAATAATCAAAGATGTGGAACATATACGCACAGGTCAGAAATCAGAAAGTTAATTGGCCAAATAAAGGTTAAAAACAATAGATGAATATGTTCTTGACTTGTCTATGAGGGTGGTACTTTCATAGTGGTACCATACAGCCATTAAGTTAGATGATTTTGATAGAAATTTAGAGCTGTCCTTGTGAGTTTTGCAATCTGTTGGAGACATTTGTTGGCTTGTCCCAGGGAGAGAGATGACCTATTTGTCTCTGCAGAGGTGTTAGAGGAGGTTGCCCTGTTTCCTCCTGCTTGTGGTCTGTCTCTGTTAAAATACACTTGCCTCCAGCAATAGAGAGAGAGAGGTTGCCTGCTTGCCTCTGCAAGGCTGACTTTGATTGCTGTCGCTTCCTGCTTCTGTCACTGCTAACTATTGATCTTGTGCCAGTTTTAAACCATTCCCTCTTGTGTGTTCCTGGGAGCAGGAAATAGACATGTCTTGCATCCACTGTCCATTTTGCTTTTATCTCAGAAGTCTTATTACACACCTTGAGATATAAATCAACAGGAGATGGGTTCTTGGATGTTAGATGTGTGTAAGAAATTCTGATTTATTTTCACAAGTACAGGAAATTAAAGTCCAGCCTTCTGCATTTCCCATGCCTTTCGTTCAGGTGTTTCTATCTGAAGTGGGACTTGACACCTATTCAGTTGTGAAATTTCATGTTCTCAGTCTAATCCACAAAGGAATTTTCCAGAACGTGGTCACTTTACAGTCTCAGCCATCAGTGTGTTTACTTGTATTTTTTACAAACACAGGTCTTCCTTAAAAAAATTCAATCTGCCCATAGGTATTTGTTGAAGTTGTAGTCCATTTTCATGACAAGAGGAGGATTTTGAGACATATTTGATTGCCTCCACTTATTTAGCTGAATTATTTTGTATTTTCATAAGAAATGACATTTTGTTACAAGCTTAGAAAGCTCGTTTCAATCAAAAAACTGCTAAACTGCTGTTAAAATAATTTGAGAAAGGATTACCATTGAAATTACGCAATAATCTTCCCGGTTGTTATTACCACAATATCACTGTTATAAAAGAAAAGCCACCTGCTGTAAATCACTGAAATGTGCAGTAAGCTCGTGAAGTGCATTATGATATTTGATATCTGTGAGTTGTTGCTTTAGGGTGAAGCCCAAAGGAATGTGCAACTCATACAGTTCTCGATTTGATGCAGTAAATAGGCAACGGTGTACCATATAAACTCATTTACAATCTCAATCTCAATGTTCGCAATACCAGAACAATATCTCCCTTTCCTAAACAGGAGAACAGATTAAACAAAATGCATATAGGGGTAAACTGAGGAGAAATTTCTTCACCCAGAGGGTGATGAATGTGTGGAATTCACTAACACAGAATGTAGATGAGGCCAAAACGTTGTCTGATTTCAAGAAAAAACTAGATATCATTCTTGGGGGCTAAAGGGATCAAGAAATATGGGGGGGAAGGTGGGATCAGGATAATGATTTTGATGATCAGCCATGATCATAATGAATGCCGGAGCAGGCTCGAAGGGTGGAATGGTCGACTCCTGCTTCTAGTTTATATGTTTCTATGTTTTCCGGTCTCATTGTCACGGGCAGGATGAAAAAATTGGGGGGCCATTTAAATGTTTGTTGACCTCGGGCAGGAATTTCCAGTCTCAGGACAGTCACGACCAGAAAATTCCACCCATAAAGTTGAATTCTATGCAACTTACAAAAGAATTGCCACTCTGAAAAGAGTTCACAAAATTATATAACCTGCTTTTTTCGGATTGCTGCTTCAACAAAGACTTGAAATGGGCACTGTGCAAATATTAACGTACAAATGCTGAATGCATTCACGATAAATTCCTTAGTCTACTATTTCAGCTGAAGCCAATGATGTGACTTCTTCTAGCGTGTGCTTGGAAGGTGAATATTCAATCAGGACAAGATCAAATGTACTTGTAGACCAATTGATAAGTCTACTTTCAATAGCGATGCCATGAGAGGATTTGAGCTGTAGATTGCAGTGTAATTTTTTCACCTGATTCAAATTGATATTCTGGGGGAAAAAAAATCAAAAACCATTCTGAGAAAATCACCTATGAGCAGGTAAATGAATGTCAATATTCTTGATCTCATTGCTCACCAGAACGAAGAGGCCAGACCACAGGGACTGAATTTAATGTCGGCGATGGGTGTCTCACCCACCGACTGCAGAGCAGGTGAGACCCTCCGGCATCACCTCTTCTAGTGAAGACCCTTACCAACCAGTCACTTAGGGCAGTGGTGGGTGGCCTTCTCTGAGATCAAGGACCCCAGGGAGAGAGGCTGTGCGGGTTGAGAGATGCTGGACAATCAGAGGCCAGATCTTTATTGCTCAACACTGGCTGCTGACAATAATCAGCTGAGGCCCAGGATCGCTGAGGGACCCACACACAAGTGAGTGGTGGCAGTGGGAGATCACAGTGTGGGAGTCACTGGGGAGGGAGGAGTGAGTGGGCTAAGAAGATTTTGAGGAGTATTTCCTTCACTACATATATCGAGACAATAGAATATGAAGCGTGGTTCCCTGCTTTAAACATGCATCCGCTTTAAACATGCATCCATTTTATCTGCTGAAATTAATGAATAGAGAAATTGTCACAAATGGAGAAGTTATGCAAATTTTAGAGAAGATATAGAGAGTTCAACAGGAGAGCCTCCAAGGAAGGGAAAGAAGACATAGGCCAAAATTCTCTGACGGCACAGTGACACAGTGGTTAGCACTGCTACCTCACAGCGTCAGAGACCCAGGTTCAATTGCAGCCTGAATCAATGTCTCTGTGGAGTTTGCACATCCTCCCCGTGTCTGCGTGGGTTTCCTCTGGGTGCTCCAGTTTCCTCCCACAGTCCAAAGATGTGCGGGTTAAGTTGATTGGCCATGCTTAATTGACCCTTAGCGTCAGGGGATTAGCCGGGTAAATATATGGGGTTACGAAAATAGGGCTTGGGTGGGATTGTGGTCGGTGCAGACTCGATGGGTCAAATAGCCTCTTTCTGCACTGTAGGGATTCTATGATTCTAGTCTCCGGTCAGGCTGCAGTGAATGGAGATTTGGATGAGCGCAAAGTTCTCCGTTCTCTCTGGCAGTAGTAGCAGGGCATGCAAGACTGGAGAATTCCAGCCTTAATTTTCAGAAAGATTCATCAAAAATGGTGCTAAATGAAAAGTAGAATTAAACTAATGTTGACACATTAGAACATAGAGGCCTTATTTCAGTTCTGATGAAACGTCATTGATCTGAAACTGTTTTTCTCTCCACAGATGCTGCCAGAGTAGAGTGGACAGGAAGGCTAAAAGGTAAGAAGGTAGGACAGCGGATGAGCACTGGCAGTTGTTCTCACAACTGCCAGAGAAGTTTGAGGACAGCACAGAAGTTAAAGAGAGCACATTAAATAGTAAAGGTGGTGTCAGTGATTCTAGTACCAGACAGATCAGGCAAAAGCAAGAAAGAGAGCAAGGGAAGTCCAGATTAAACTGCATTTATTTCAATGCAAGAGGCCTGACGGGCAAGGCAGATGAATTCAGGGCAAGGATTGGTACTTGGGACTGGGATATTACAGCAATTACTGAAACATGGCCAAGGGAGGGATAGGACTGGCAGCTCAATGTTCCAGGGTACAGATGATATAGGAAAGCGCATCAAGGTAGATAAATCCCTGGGATCTGACGAGGTATATCCCAGGACATTGTGGGAGGCTAGGGAGGAAATTGCGGGTCCCCTAGCCGAGATATTTGAATCATCAATAGTCACGGGTGAGGTGCCTGAAGATTGGAGAGTGGCAAATTTTGTGCCTTTGTTGAAAAAGGCTGCAGCGAAAAGCCTGGGAATTATAGGCCAGTGAGCCTCACATCTGTGGTGAGTAAATTGTTGGAAGGTATTTTGAGAGACAGGATCTACAGGCATTTAGAGACGCAAGGACTGATTAGGGACAGTCAGCATGGTTTTGTGAGTGGAAAATCATGTCTCTCAATTTTGATTGAGTTTTTTGAAGGGGTAACCAAGAAGGTAGATGAGGGCAGTGCAGTTGATGTTGTCTATATGGACTTTAGCAAGGCTTTTGACAAGGTACCGCATGGTAGGTTGTTGCATAAGGTTAAATCTCACGGGATCCAGGGTGAGGAATCTAAATGGATACAAAATTGGCTTCTTGACAGAAGCCAGAAGGTGGTTGTAGTGAGTTGTTTTTCAAACTGGAGGCCTGTGACCAGCGGTGTGCCTCAGGGATCAGTGCTGTGTCCACTGTTATTTGTCATTTATATTAATGATTTGGATGAGAAGTTTGCAGATGACACTAAGATTGGTGGCATAGTGGACAGTGAAGAAAGTTGCAACGGGATCTTGATCAATTGGGCCAGTGGGCTGATGAATGGCAGATGGAGTTTAATTTAGACAAATGTAAGGTGATGCATTTGGTAAATTGAACCAGGGCAGGACTTATTCAGTTAATGGTAGGGCTTTGGGGAGAGTTACAGAACAAAGAGATCTAGGGGTACATGTTCATAGCTCCTTGAAAGTGGAGTCACAGGTGGACAGAGTGGTGAAGAAGGCATTCAGCATGCTTGGTTTCATCGGTCAGAACATTGAATACAGGAGTTGGAATGTCTTGTTGAAGTTGTACAAGACATTGGTAAGGCCACACTTGGAATACTATAGGCAATTCTGGTCACCCTATTATAGAAAGGATGTTATTAAACTAGAAAAAGTGCAGAAAAGATTTACTAGAATGCTACCGGGACTTGATGGTTTGGGATATAAGGAGAGGCTGGAGAGACTGGGACTTTTTTCTCTGGAGCGTAGGAGGCTGAGGGGTGACCTTATAGAGGTCTATAAAATAATGAGGGGCATAGATCAGCGAGATAGTCAATATCTTTTCCCAAAGGTAGGGGAGCCTAAAACTAGAGGGCATAGGTTTAAGGTGAGAGGGGAGAGATACAAAAGTGTCCAGAGGGCAATTCTCTCACACAGAGGGTGGTGAGTGTCTGGAACAAGCTGCCAGAGGTAGTAGTAGAGGCGGGTACAATTTTATCTTTTAAAAAGCATTTAGATAGTTACATGGGTACGATGGGTATAGAGGGATATGGGCCAAATGCGGGCAATTGGGATTAGCTTAGAGGTTTTAAAAAAAAAGGGCGGCATGGACAAGTTGGGCCGAAGGGCCTGTTTCCATGCTGTAAACCTCTATGACTTTATGACTCTAACTAAAATATATCCCAGTGAGGAAGAAAGGTGGTAAGGGAGTAAAAAACATCCATGGCTAAACAAGGAGGTCAAGCTCAATATAAAGGCAAAAACTAAGGTATACCATATTACAAAGGCCAGCGGCAGGCTGGAAGATTGAGAAACTTTCAAACATAAACAAAGGGAGACTAAAAAAGTAATAAAAAGAGCTAAGGTAAATTACAAAAGAAAACTAGCGCAAAATATCAAGAAGAATAGTGAAAGCTTCGCTAGGCATATAAAAGGGAAGAGGGTCACTGGGGTGAATGTTGGTCCCTTGGAAGATGAAACCAGAGAGTTAATAGTGGGCAACACTGAAATGTCAGAGATGCTAAATCAAAACTTTGCCTCAGTTTTCACGGTGGAAGACACTAGTATCATTCCTATAGGAATGGGCAAGTCAGAGGTAATAGAAAGTGTAGAACTTAGAACAATCAACATCAATAGGGAAAAGGTACTCAGCAAACTATTGGGATTGAGAGCAGATAAGTCCCCCGGGCCTGATGGCCTACATCTTAGGGTATTAAAGGAAGTGGCAGCGGAGATAGTGGATCCATTGGTAATAATATTCCAAAATTCCCTGGACACGGGAAAGGTTCCAGTGGATTGGAAAAATGCTAATGTAACGCCCTTATTCAAAAAGGGAGGGAGGCAAATGTGGGAAATTACAGACCAGTTAGTTTAACATCTTTTGTATGGAAAGTGTTAGAATCAATTATCAAGGAAGCAATATCAGGACATTTGGAAAGTTAAAACGCAGTCTATCAGAGTCAGCATGGTTTTATGAAGGGCAAATCATGTTTGACTAATTTGCTAGAGTTCTTCGAGGATGTAACAAGCAAAGTGGATAATGGGGATTCTGTAGATGTAGTAAATCTGGACTTGTGGAACGCACTTGATAAGGTGCAGCACAAAAGGTTAATTCACAAAGTTCGATCACATGGGACTAGGGGTAATTTATTCGTTTGGATAGGTGACTGGCTGATGGGCAGAAGACAGAGAGTTGGGATGAATGGGTTTTTTTTCTGGATGGCAAGAAATAACTCGTGGGATGCCATTATAAGAACATAAGAACATAAGAAATAGGAGCAGGAGTAGGCCATCTAGCCCCTCGAGCCTGCCCCGCCATTCAATAAGATCATGGCTGATCTGACGTGGATCAGTACCACTTACCCGCCTGATCCCCATAACCCTTAATTCCCTTACCGATCAGGAATCCATCCATCCGCGCTTTAAACATATTCAGCGAGGTAGCCTCCACCACCTCAGTGCGCAGAGAATTCCAGAGATTCACCACCCTCTGGGAGAAGAAGTTCCTCCTCAACTCTGTCTTAAACCGACCCCCCTTTATTTTGAGGCTGTGTCCTCTAGTTTTAACTTCCTTACTAAGTGGAAAGAATCTCTCCGCCTCCACCCTATCCAGCCCCCGCATTATCTTATAAGTCTCCATAAGATCCCCCCTCATCCTTCTAAACTCCAACGAGTACAAACCCAATCTCCTCAGCCTCTCCTCATAATCCAAACCCCTCATCTCCGGTATCAACCTGGTGAACCTTCTCTGCACTCCCTCCAATGCCAATATATCCTTCCTCATATAAGGGGACCAATACTGCACACAGTATTCCAGCTGCGGCCTCACCAATGCCCTGTACAGGTGCATCAAGACATCCCTGCTTTTATATTCTATCCCCCTCGCAATATAGGCCAACATCCCATTTGCCTTCTTGATCACCTGTTGTACCTGCAGACTGGGCTTTTGCGTCTCATGCACAAGGATTGCAGGATGTTACAGGAGACAATGATGTTAATGCGTGTGTGTTACAGTGGTGATGTTTATTCTGCTAATAGTGTGTGAGGTCCCTGTGGGCTGTAACCATGCAAGTGCCTGATGGCCTTATGCGTGTGTGAGTTGAGAGTGAGGAGATGGTTGACTTGGCAGAATGGAGGAAATGATTCATCCTTCTCCTGCACTGTAGGTGGCCCACTTCTGAACTTCACATGTGATGACCTCCCCAGCGATTCATCCTATTCTGGCATGGTGAGGCCGGTGGACCGCCTTGCTGGCATTCCTGGGGTGGACGACCTCTCACCGGCCCTGAATTCACTTGTCATTGAGTTTGTGTGCAAGGGGCTTGTTTCTTCCTGCGGCCATCACTCCTCACAATAACTCCACCCAATGTTTGTAAGGTCCAAATTCCAATTGCTTCATCAAATTACTGGATAATAGAAAAATTTATTGCAAAGAAAAGATCTCCTTTGATTTATCAGGGGTAGATTGCTTTTCAATCCTCCCCACCAGGTAAGTTAGATAGATTTCTCACAGGAAAGTATAGTGGAGGCCATAAACAGATCAGCCATGTATCTTATTGGATGGCGGAGCTGGCTTGAAGGGCTGAATGGCCTACTCCTGTCATATGTTCCCATGTTTCTATGTTCAATTTCTATGCTGAATCACTGCTAAATATTAATTTCCTTTAACAATTAGCCATTTCAGTGTACATTTACTTTCAGTACATATATAACCTCACTCAAGTACATAATAGTTAATCAGGACTTTCATTTACCAGCATTTTATTGTGGCTGCCACGGTGAATCATATTGTTTCAATGATTCAGTATTCTTTGGCTAGATATTCATACAATAGACTCATTGAACTCTTTCATTCAATTTTTTTTGAAGAGTGGAACACTTGTCTTCAGAGTATTGTTTGTGTCAGAAGTTGTATGCAAGTCGGTTAAATAATCACAATTGTTGACCAGAGGCTTCATTTCAAACGTATTGTGGTTGAAGAGATTAATCTGGAAATAGTTGCTCAACAGGCTGTAATATTGATCACCGTTCATCTAGCCTTAAGAAATGACCATTGTATTAACTGGTCCTTTACTCTGTCCTAGACGTATATGTGCAGTGCAGAGTGGAAAGTGAGGTTTCTGCTACATTAACTATGCAGGAAGAAATGCATCAAATGAGCTGTACCCTGGCTGCTTGTTTCCATTTCACCTTAACAAAAATACATAGCGAGCATTTTTATATGAGCGAATCAACATCCTTCATTGTCAAAACAATATAAAATAAATCTTATATACTCACAGAAAATTGCAATACAGGAAAAGACTGTTCGTGTCTGTGTTAACACTTTGGGCCCGATTTTACCAAAACTTCGCGATAAAGTTGGGTGCCGGGCCTATACCGCGATCTGCACCCGATTCCGAGCAGATCGCGGCTTTACCGACACCCGATTCGGGCACGGGTCCGGCCTGTGCCTGAATCGGATGGCCCGATGATTTAAATGCATTTGCATGCATTTAAATCGACTTAATGAACCACACGCCCAACCCGTGGGAGGAGGAGGGGGAGCGGGACCCAGATCATCCTCTGGTCGGGGGGGGGGGGGGGGGGGGGATGGGGGGGGGATGGGGGGGGATGGGACACAGATCGCCCTCTGGTCGGGGGTGGGGGGGGGTGTCCGCTGCCAGTCTGCGGCCGATCGGTGGGGAGGGAGGGGGCAGGGGGGTCCGCCGCCACTCTGCGGGCGATCCCTCCTCCCCACCGGAGGAACGAATCCCTCCTGCCGGAGTGGACGTGCGGCCATGCCGTCCCACAAAGCCATCAGGATGAAGCGATTCCTCACTAAGAAGATGAAGCAGAACCGGCCGATTCCACAGTGGAATCCGCATGAAAACCGGCAACAAGATCAGTACAAGTCCAAGAGGAAACACTGGAGAAGGACCAAGCTGGGCCTGTAAAGGGATACACCATCACTGGTACACTACCAGCCACAGCCATCTCTCCCGCTCTCTTGCCCCTTGCAAGGAAGAGTAATCTGTGGACCCCCTCCCCCGACCAGAGGATGATCTGGGTCCCACCCCCCCTCCTCCTCCCACCTCCACCCCCTGCCCCGCCCCCCCTCCCCCGCCCCCCGACCAGAGGATGATCGTCAGAGTGCCGCTCTCTCTGCTTTCTGCTTTTTTTTTCTTTCGCGCCCGGGCACGCTGTGTCAGATTTTTTTCGAACTGCGCATGCGCAGTTCAGAGCTCCGATCGGTCCGCCAGCGCTAAGCCCCGCCCACAGCGTGAATCGGACCAGAGCCGGCAAAACACGTATGGGCGCGCTGGAAAGAGGATTCCAGGCGCGGATCTATTTGACACTTAGTCGGCACATGGTCTCAAAATGGTAAAATCAGGCCCCTTGAAAGAACAGTCATGCTTGGTCCCATATTTAGTCCATGTAGAGTCCCCAAAGACTGGTGACCAAGGACTTATAACAAATGATAGTTTATTCACTAGCTGAGCAGTTACTACATGCTTGTACTAGGCCCGTGCGCTGGGGAGAACTCGCGCACTTCTGTCACGTGACCTCTTAAGTAACTGAGTCATCATGTCATCACATGATCGCTCAGTCTACAATCCATAACCCTCTAACCTCCTCATCAGCAAGAACATGTACAAATCCTATTTAAAATTTTCCATGGAATCAGCCTCCACTACCTTTTCCAATGGAACATTCCACCGAGAAAATTCTCCCCATCTCCCCTCTAGATCTTTTTCCAATTATTTCAAATCTATGACCCGCTTACCAGAGAGGATATTTTCCCCTCTTTACTCCTCCATAAACCCTCTATTAAGTCATCTCCTAACCATCTTTGTTACAAGGAAAGGAATCCTACCTTTTCCAAGCTCTCCTCATAACTGAAATCCCTAATCCCTGGTAACATCCTGGAAAATCTCCTCCGGACCATTTCTAAGGCCTTTGCAACTTTCCTGAAATGTGGTTTCCAGAATTTTTCACAATACTCCAGCTGAGGCCCAGCCAATGATTTGTAGCCGGCTCTCTGTGCTTTTCTGTCCACTGTCAATAAATCCAAATAACACATACATTTAAGCCAACTTATCATCTTGCTCTGCTGCCTTTTGAGGATTTGTGTATGTGGACAGCAAGATCTCTCTGCTCCTCTAAACTTTTGGAAAATTGTGCCATTTAAAGGATACTACGTGTTCAAATTAGTCCTCCCGAAGTGCATCCCTTAACACTTCTCTACTTTGACCATCAGCCACATTTTTGCACATTTCTATCATCTTGAAACTTAAAACTACCCATACATCGATCTACTACTTTGCCAAGTTTCATATAATCTACAAATTTATTATGCTGCTCCTTTTGTTGATGTCTATGTCATTTATAATAACTGCAAAGAATAATGGACCCAAAACTAACCCTTGGGGAACACTGTAGCAAACCACCTCCCAGTTTAAAACATCCATCCATCACCAACATACTTGCTTCCTGCAACTGAGCCAATTTTACATTCGCACCACTACTTTCCCCTTCATTTCTCGAGTTTCCATCTTCGTAACAAGCCTCCTATGTAGCGGTAGAAACTGAAAATGCAGGAAACCAGCAGGTCAGACAGCATCTATGGAGAGAAACAGACTGTTTCTACAGGACAATGACCCTTCATCAGAGAGGATTTCAATAATTTCCCCATCACTGATATTCAGCTGACTGGCCTATTATTTCCTGCTTTAACCCTACCCCTTTCTTGAGTCATGTGCAGTCTTTCTCTTAAGATTTTGGCAATATTTTCTGGACGTTCGTTTGTTTTAGGCTTTCCTAACAGCCAAAGCACAGAAAACTGTTTCAGTGTCTCAACCACTATACTTGAACCAGGTTTAGTTCCAAGCTGAAATTATATATCTCACAAAACATACTTCATCCCAAAGTCTAGCAATATGATATCTCATTGAATTGGGTGTGTAACAATATTCCTTCACTAGAATAATAACTCGCCATTGTGTCTGGGGAGTTTTTATCTTCTCCAGTGTAGGGAAAGGGTTCACCTGTGAGTACAGTTTGGCAAATAATATAACTGCTTGATATGAAACAGAAAATAAGGACACTATCTAATAGGTGACCCATGAAATACATTTCAGCCATAGGAAATTAAGGTCAACCAGTCAGTTTTGAAGTTTATTTGCCAATAAAAGTTCCTTGGGGCTTCTAATAAATTGATGGTGTTGGGCGAGGAATTAGACTTGTCAGTGTTTAGTTTTTGTCTGCTCCAAGTGCTGTCAGAACTCTGAAACTGCATTTGTGATATGTGTGTACACTTGTGAGGCAAATTGTACCAGTGCCACACTGGTGCAAGCATTCACTGAATTCATCTGAATCTCACGGGATCCAGGATGAGGTATCTAAATGGATACAAAATTGGCTTCTTAACAGAAGCCAGAGGGTGGTTGTAGAAAGTTGTTTTTCAAAATGGAGGCCTGTGACCAACGGTGTGCCTCAGGGAACAGTGCTGGGCCCACTGTTATTTGTCATTTATATTAATGATTTGGATGAGAATATAGGGGGCATGGTTAGTAAGTTTGCAGATGACACCACGATTGGTGGCATGGTGGACAGTGAGGAAGGTATCTCCAATTGCAGCGGGATCTTGATCAATTGGGCCAGTGGGCTGACGAATGGCAGATGGAGTTTAATTTAGACAAATGCGAGGTAATGCATTTTGGTAGATTGAACCAGGGCAGGACTTACTCAGTTAATGGTAGGGCGTTGGGGAGAGTTACAGAACAAAGAGATCTAGGGGTACATGTTCATAGCTCCTTGAAAGTGGAGTCACAGGTGGACAGAGTGGTGAAGAAGGCATTCGGCATGCTTGATTTCATCGGTCAGAACATTGAATACAGGAGTTGGGACGTCTTGTTGAAGTTGTACAAGACTTTGGAAAGGCCACACTTGAAATACTGTGTGCAATTCTGGTCACCCTATTGTAGAAAGGATATTATTAAACTAGAAAGAGTGCAGAAAAGACTTACTAGGATGCTACCAGGACTTGATGGATTGAGTTATAAAGAGAGGCTGAATAGACTGGGACTTTTTTCTCTGGAGCGTAGGAGGCTGAGAGGTGACCTTATAGAGGTCTATAAAATAATGAGGGGCATAGATCAGCTAGATAGTCAATATCTTTTCCCAAAGGTAGGGGAGCCTAAAACTAGAGGGCATAGGTTTAAGGTGAGAGGGGAGAGATACAAAAGTGTCCAGAGGGCAATTCTTTCACACAACATCTGGATAGAAATTGTCCCACTGGGCAGGCGTAGCATGGGTTCATGAAAGCAGGTCATGTTTAACTAATTTACTGGAATTCTTTGAAAACATTACGAGTGTAGTGGGCTTGAATATAGGATGCCCAGGGGGCAGTATCCAGGCAGTACCAGGGGGCAGTGCTGGGAGAGTGCTGGTGGCACATAAGGAGGGGGAGTGGGAAGTGCGGGAGAGGTGAGGTTCCATTCTAACTTTAAAAATGGTGCCCCATTCTTTAAAATACTAAGTTGCTGATGGAGCTAGCTCAAACAGAGCCCACCACGCCAACATGAAGTCGTAGGACCCACTCATTTAAATTGTTTTTAGCTAAGTTCTCAGCAATATGGAAGAGAAAGCTGCTATTAGTGCCAACATCTGCAATGCTGCTTTTCCCACCCACTGCTACACTCGGCATAAAAAAGGGAAGATTCCAACCAAGGTGTCTACAAAGGGATTTAAATAGGTTAAGTGAGTGGACAAAAATTTGGTCAATGGAGTATAATGTGGGAAAATATGAACTTGTCCACTTTGACAGGAAGAATAGAAAAGCAGTATATTATTTGAATCGAGAGAGATTACTGAATTCTACAGTATAGAAGGTACATGAATCACACAAAGTGAGCATGCAGGTGCAGCAAGTAGTTAAGAAGGTAAGTGAGTAAATGGCTTTATTTATTTAAATGGTTTTTCTATATCTATCTTGAACAGAAGCCAGGTTTAGAATTGATTTAAAATCTCTATCAAAAAGGTTATGTTTCATTTACTGTGAGTCATTGGGTTAAATAAGTTAAATACTTAGTGCTTGTTGGCTTTGTCACTCATGGATTTTGCTGTCAACTTTATTTTGTCAGTCTCATCATTTTGCATTCTTTGCCCTGTCACTTCTCCAACCACAAATAAAAAGGCCTGGATGAGAAAAACCCGTTCACCCATTGAGCTATCTGATTCCACAATCCGTTTGTGGCCACTGCAATCATGCAGAGAGTTGGACGGAAGGGTGGTGGGTTAGTGGTGGGGACAGTGGTGGGTTAGGAAGGAGACCAAAATTTCTCAGAGCTCCCTTCACTCTGCTAGCTGTAACCTCAAGGGAAGCCTATTGGAGACCCTACTTACATGGCAATGGTACAACAGTAGACTGCAAAACAGGAGGAAATCCATTGCCTAGTCTTCTCTCATTCAGGCTCTGCAACTATTTCCAATATGCCTGCAATATTTTCCTCACCTTAATATGACCTCGCAATATCTCTAGATTCCTCAATCCTTTTATTTGTGACAAGTATTGATTCTATTAAAAGGCATCAATTGATTCAGAACTCATTATTTTTTCTTACTGGACTGTTGCACATACTCTGTATCCTAAGGGGATTCTAATCTCTAATTTTAGTTGCAGCTTGCGACTCTTTTTAATTACGTCCTTGAGTTCTAAGCTCATAGTCCAAACTAATTAGCTTGCAGAGCATCTGGAAGACAAGCAGCTGGATGAGACGATGCTGTATTATCTCCCTGATAAAAATAAGGGTACCTTGTGCATCAGGGCTGTACAGTGCTCTATAATTGACGAAACCAGTACTTTAGCCAATCCCATGCTCTGAAGTATGAAGTTTCACACAGGTGATGATGCATGAATCGTGGGCAGTATATGCTCAAGTTGGGATGGTGTGTGATTTGGAGGGAAACTAGGAGATGGTGTTGTTCTCTTGCGTCTGATGCCTATGTCTTTCTAGGTGGTGAAGGTTGAGGTGCTGTCAAAATATCAGGTTAAGAGCTGCTGACTGCCTTCAAGTAGCGTCAGTCATGATCAATTTCCTGACACCTCCTCAAATTAGCTAATCAAACATTTGGTCCCTTCATCTAAAGCATTAATATAGCTTGCAAATAATTGAGACCCCAGCACTGATCCCTGTGGCACTCCACTAGTAACAGCTTGCCAAGCCAGAATTGACCCATTTATTCCTACTCTCTGCTTTCTGTTAGCTCATCAATCCCCTATTCATTCTATTATGTTGTTCCTCACACTATGAGCTCTTATTTCATTTGGTAACCTTTGTACAGCTAATAAGCAGAGCAAGTAGCACAGGCTGCAAGCCTGTCTTTTTATAATGAGCTAATCACACCAATTTCACATGGTCCCCACAACATAATTCCATTTTCAGCTGCAATCTAGTTTCTGGACTGTAAGTTTATTATTTCACAAATGGAGAGCTGAACTTATCCAGTGTGATGACTTCAGTCAGGCAAATGAGGTTGGCCTGCTAGAGTATGAACTCCCAATTGAGTCCTGACCCCCTTAATCACATTTTAATTTGAGATGCTTTAAGTTTCCTTTCCGCTTTGTCTTTTGTTTTGGGCGGTTCCCCTTCTTTTAGGGAGCTGCCCTTTTTGAATTGTCCCTAAGTTAAGTTGATATTGTTTAATTAGTTCAACACAAAAAGATGTCCCTGATTGCATCCTCACAAAAAGATATCACTGATTGAGTCCTAATTGATGGTCTAATCAGGGAACCTCATGTTCCTTATTTAAAGTAGGTGTGTTTGTCTCTCTGCCTGCTGAAGCAGGGAGCACACAGAGAGCACTCTGTTAAAAGGAACAATTTAAACTAAATATTTTAAATGAGTCCCTTTGAAGAGCCTGTGCAATATTGATACTTCTGTTTGTTGAAGCTAATTGCTTTTGAAGACTGTTTCATTAAAAAAAATTACAGGTGAACAGTTTGTCAAAGAAAAGCATTGCATTTGAAATCATTGCAATGTGCAGAGGAACAAGCCTCCACTAAATGGGAACGGAAAAATATTTTACTGAAGTTTACCTTTTGATAATCTATTATTTTTATTATACACTTCATGGGTTATTACTCATGTGAGATTCCAAAGTGACCAAAAGTTTCCCAAACATTTTGGAAATACAAATGAGAATTTGAAAAATTGCTGCATTTTTTTCAGTCATAAAGCAGATTGTGTATTGCGGCTGGATGATGGAGTGAGTTGATGTACTTGACAAACCATTTCCACATACAGTTCCTCCAGAAGCTATCTCTGAGTTAATTCAGTTAACATTGTAAATAAATATTATAAATCAACAATGACAACTTATATTTAGATAACACCTTTAAAGTAATGAAATGTCCCAAGGCATTTCTCTGGAGCATTATTAAACAATGCATGATGCCGTCTGAAATTGTTTGTTGAAGCCTTTGAGTGCTACGTTCACATGCCATTTCCATGTTGATTTGAAAACAGGTTTTATATGATTCATTGCAGAATATAGAGGGAGATGTGCAACATGGTTTTACTGTGATCTGGGATGAAAAATGAAGGAAGGAGACATGAATACTGGGACACAATTTCTTGCACCTCATCTCCCCTTGAAGAAGCGCATCGGTTACCAAATTAGAAGGCAACAACTTTTAGGCATGTAAAGCATCCATCTGAAATGTGCACCCATGTGCAAGTTGTGGTCCCAATGCCATTGAAGAATCCCAACTGAAATTTATATGCACAACTTCCATTGTGTAAGATATATTGTCTTGCTGCTAGTCTGAATTGGATGAGGCAGCGGTCTTTAAAGAGATCGCTGACAATAGCTCAAAAAAGGACCACATTTACGTGGAGTTATAAGGAGGAAGACAAGGAATGCTCCCTCCACTCTGCTGCCACATGCCCTCATCGCTTCCCAATCCTTGCCCATGCTCTGGCTACAGTGCCCTGATGCAAGGTATTACTTCAGGCATATATCCCACATCTGTAATATCTTCTATATTATGTGCAGTGACACAACCTGAACTAGTAGCACCAAGAGAGAAATCACATGAAGGTGTCTTCATTATCATTGTCTCCTTGCTGTTCACCCAGTACATGGTCAGTTTGGCACCTGAAGGGAGAATAGCAGAAGGTGAGGCTGTGATTTGGGGGTGGTTTGGAGCCGTGCTGTGATTTGGAGCTCAAGTAACTCAGCTGGTAAAGCATCGGGCTTACAGTCTGAGGATCAAATGTTCCAGTCCCTGTTCAAGCATGACTTTGACTGACCTTTGCAGACAGAGAAGTGGGTTTGCAGGGGACACAACCAGGAGAGAATAAATACAGACTGGGGAGTGAGGTTGACACCATTTACTATTGAAGAAGGCAGAGAGATCCATAAATGCTCTGAGTTTGAAAATAAAGTGAACCGTGACATTGCAGGAAAATTGTAAGGTGATTGCCTGGTGAGTATTGCTGCTTAGGGACTGAATCTAAACCAATGGGAAATTTGGAAAAAAACGTTCATAATATTAACAAGTAATAACAAGTAACAAGTGGGTAGTTGGTAATTCTTACCTTTTATTCTAAAATAAGGTTTATTATCACAAGTCATGTAGTACTAGTAGAGTTTATCAATATTGCGAAGGTTTATTAATAGTAGTAAGTTTTATTGCCATTGATAAATCTTTACTTATATTGGAACATAGGAACATAGGAATTAGGAGCAGAAGTAGGCAAATTCAGCCCCTCGAACCTACTCTGTCATTCAATCAGATCATAGCTGATCTCTCCATGGTCTCAAATCCACCTCCCCACTGTTCCCCAAATCCCTCTTTCCCTTTTTAAAAATTACAAATATATCTATCATCCTCTTGAAACCATTCAACAATTTAGATGGCACCGCGCTATGGGGCAGCGAGTTCCACAAATTCACCACCCTCTGCAAGAAATAGTTCCTCCTCATCTCAGTTTTAAATCTACCGCCTCTCAACCTATACCTGTGACTTGTTGTTCTAGATTGCCCCATAAGAGGAAACATTTGGTCTACATTTACTTTATCAATCTCTTTTAAAATTATATATAACTCGATCAGATCCCCCCTCATCCTTCTAAACTCCAGTGAGTACAAGCCCAAAATTTGGTACGGGCTAATTATCTGTAGTTAGGTTTAATCACAGTCATAGGGTTATCAGTTAATAAAGAAATGGCAGTGCTGCTCCAACCTCAAGCATGCCCATTCTGTGCTATGTGGGGACTCCGGGACATCAGTTGCAGCAGCTTGAGCTCTGGTTTGTGGAACTCAAGTGGCACTGCAGAAAATCCATGAGGTTGAGAGTTACATGCATAGCATGTTTATAGAGGTGGCCACCCTGCAGCGTAAGAATATGTTGGGACAAAGAGAAGGGGTGTCCACCAGATGGTTCAAAAGGAGCAAGCAGGTAGAGCAGAAGAGTCCTGAATGCATCTCACTCTCCAACCAGTGTTGAGTTCTGAATACTGATGAGAGTGATGGCTCATCTGGGGAGTGCAGTCAGAGCCAAGTGCATGATACCACAGCTGGCTCAGTTGCACAAGGAAGTCTGGAAGAGCAATGGTGAAAGGTGATTTGCTAGTTAGGGGAATGGGGCCACAGACAAGAATCCAGGGTGATGCGTTGCTTAACTGGTGACAGAGTCGAGGATGTAATTGAATGGTTGCAGAGCACCCTGAGGGGGGATGGTGAACAGCCAACAGTGACGGTCCACGTCGATACCAGTGCCATAGTGTTATGATCCCAGTTGTTATAACTGGATGAGAAGATCCCAGAGTGGAATCTTGGCTCAAACAATCGTAACGTTTACTGCCAATTAGCTCTAAACAAGAGAAAAACATTTATTAAACATGAAAAGTTTGACTATAATACAATACTCTTTCACTCCTAGTTATCTTCACAAATGTACACAGATCTCAAGGATAACACCCAACTCTGAAATCCAAATGGCAGATGTCACTCCATCGATCTTCGGTAGATTTGTCCTCAAATTTCCCTCAGATGATTGTCACACAAGTGTTTCCAAATTACACTCATAAAAAGACACTTTAAAATTTTCTTTTAACAAATACTTTTCATCAGCTGTTTTCATCAAGGATCCACCTCCAGGTTTACCAGCTCTCTTTTCAGTATCTCAGTTGTCTTGAATTGCCACAGCATCCAAACTTCTACACAAAATCTCAGGTGCTCAGTTAGTTCTAGTTCGGTTCTTGCACTCCTCAGTGTTGTATTTTTCTTTGTTGACAATCTGCCTTCGTTAGTTGGATACTATGGGCTTATCCCTCTCCTTCCAGAGGGAATGTTCACCCCGTTTATTCATCAAATAAACTCAGGCTTTCTTATTCATTGGGGTCCGCCATGCTCTTTCTGGAAGATTTACTTCCCTTATGTTTGTATGTTCCTCATCCTTGAGCTCAACCTGCAGTTTGGCTTCTAATGCTACAGTCTGTTTCTTTATCTTGTGCCTCCCTGAATTTTGTTTTAGTGAGTTGGGGGTTGCTTCTCTCATGCTCAAGATTCAACTTATTTTTTTATGTGTGAGCATAAAGCTCCAGCTTCATTCCTGCAGATCTTTTCTGGTTCTGTGACATTAAATGTTTGGCTCTGAAGTTCAGGATCAAACCCTGCTGCTGTCGCTTCTTCCCTGCATCTTTTGTTTAAAGTATGTTGGTGCTCATCTGGAGATTTGGCTGGTTTGATTGAAGATGAGTATTTTCTGCCACCTGCAAAGGAGCTGGAATAGCTGCCTCAGCAAAGAGTGAGGATAATTCGGAACCAAAACCCCAGTCAAGATCATCAACAATGGTGGATCTCTCGGGAGGCTGGGATTCAATGTAGTTGACTACAATGGTTGTTTGGACATTTTCTGCGGTTTTGGAGAGGTTGGGGACAAGATAGCATCTCTGCTTAGGAGAGAAAAGGGTTAATTGTAGATGACTTACATCATTTCAATTGTTTCCATGTAGCCATATCAGAGCTGCTCTTGAATCATAGGAACATTGGAACAGGAGTAGGCCATTCAGCCTGTCAAGCCTGCTCCACCATTTAATATGATCATAGTTGATTGGACACTTCAATGCCTTTGACACCCACAATGCCCATAATCCTTTACATTATGGTTAATCAGAAATCTGTCAATCTCTGCTTTAATCATACCCGATGATTGAGTTTCCACAGCCCTCTGGGGTGGAGAATTCCAAAGATTCACAACCCTCTGTGTAAAGAAATTTTTCCTCATTTCAGTGCTAAGTCACAGCTCCTTATTTTGAAATTGTGCCCCCTGGTTCTAAACTCCACAACCAAGGGAAACAGCTTACCTGCATCTACCCTGCTGCAAAGGAGAAATTGGTCGAGAAACAGTGTTTCAGTGTATGAGAGATTTAGTAGCCCATTTACATTCTTTCAAAAAGCAGGTAATCATTCAACAGCATGTCAGAGATTGGATGAAATTGGCAGAGGAGAATACTCCTAAATTACCTACACTAGGGGATAAGGTGATGGTAAAACTCATGGCAGATATAAAAGGGCTAGGGGTCTGATGGAAGGGGCCTTTTAGCGTGATTGCCACAGGACAAACATGTGCCCTAATTGATGTGAAGTACAGTCCGTGATGGTGGCACTGAACACAGCTGAAGCTATATCTTAATGAACACTCCAGCAATAATGAAATTGTCCCGGTTGATGGATGATCCAATAGAACAGGGGATCCTCATAGCTTTTGTAGCTGCATTACTGATAATAGGAATAATTTGGACTTGCAGACGAATTGCTAGATTTGACTAAATCATGGCACCAGAAAATCAAGGTAATATTAGAATAGAGGAAATAGAAATGATTACTTAATGTGATACTAACTTAAGTGCCGCAGAGCACCTTGTTTATGTTTACAGAATTTGTATGAAGATACCAAGATAGCTACGACATCAAGGGAAGACATCAAAGGAAGACATCAAGGGAAGATGACAACCAACAATCAAATCCCAAGACCGATTGTCAAGTTCCAGACTTGAAATTAAAGACATCATGATTGTTGCGGGGATTTGTAATAAATTTTTATCTTTCCTAATATTGGCCAGCAGCTGGGAGATATAAAAGAGAGTTTGGAGATTGTCAGTTGATAATCATCAAAATGATTGTAAACTTTTATGTTCTTTTGTTGTTGAATTTATTATTTGCAATAAAGACTGTCCATCGGGAACTGCATACTAATACTTTTTTTTAACAGAAACCCTACAGTGCAGAAGGAGGCCATTCGGCCCATCGAGTCTGCACCGACCACAATCCCACCCAGGCCCTACCCCCACATATTTACCCGCTAATCCCTGTAACCTACGCATCAGGACTCTAAGGGGCAATTTTTAACCTGGCCAATCAACCTAGCCCGCACATCTTTGGACTGTGGGAGGAAACCGGAGCACACGGAGGAAACCCACGCAGACACGAGGAGAATGTGCAAACTCCACACAGACAGTGACCCGAGCTGGGAATCGAACCCGGGACCCTGGAGCTGTGAAGCAGCAGTGCTAACCACTGTGCTACCGCGCCGCACCCATTTGTATATGGTATACACTTATGCCAGAACTGCCAATTGATCTAAATGTTGGGTTTGCTCGCATACTCCTATGCATACTGAGGGAAGACTAGCTTTGCATCCAGTGCCTCTCTCATGGTCAGGTTTAATTGTGTGGGGTCAGCTTACTCAGTCCTTTGGAGATCATAAGACAGTAGCATTGGGTTTTTCTCGAGCTTGTGTTAGAGTAGACTTTCATGGAAACAGATCCTGTACAGGTGGGCCAGGTCACGTGAATATTCACCTGTTTTCAATACATTCAGTCCAGCACCCAGCCTTATTTTAAATGAAGCAGAATCAAAACCGAAAGGGATATTGTGTGTTGAGAATGAAAAAGATCCTGGAGGGGACTTGGGCACAAGCATCACTCAGTAGATTTAACCAGCTGGATATGTATGAATCCACCCAGTAATGATTGATCCTGCAATATTCCATATTGTTTCAAGGGGGAGCACACTTATCCAACTCTCAATGGCACATGTTGTATCTGTGGAAACAAGGCATATCCATGGCTACCTATTGGATGGAAGAGGTCGTATTACCTTGGATATATGGTTCCATATATTTATCATTCTAACCAGCTCCCGTTCTGGGAGAAATCAACATGTCCTTGTGGGAATAGACCACTTCCTTGAAATGATTATGCCCCCGTATGCATATGGAAGACTGATAACTGAGATTGAAACCATTAGGTCAGTTTTGGAACAGGTTGCCAATCGTACAGATACAGCCCTCACTGAAATCAGTGATGAGGTGGTTGCAATGTGCACGGTGGTACTACAGAATCGAATGGCACTAGACTTTATTTTGGCAGCTAAGGGTGGAACATGCGCTTTGATTGAATCAAAGTGTTGCACATCTATACCTGACACTTCAGAGAACATAACCACACACACATAGTCACACACATTAGAGAGGAGGTTGAAAAGCTTAAACAACCAGCATCCTTTACTTTGTGGAACTGGGCAACTGGTTGGATGGGTTCTCTGGGAACAAACATAATACAAGGAATTGTGTTCTTCTTCATTGTTATCTTAATGTTTATTGTAATTATACAGATGTTTAAATGCTGCTGTTCTTTAGCAGCAAAGTCCATAGGGGGTGCAGCAGCAATGGCATCAATCCATGTGGAAAAATAGATATCCCGAGTACCAAGCACTCCTCCAGCGTATATGTACTGCAGACATCTATTTAATGGCCTACATGAGATAATATTACTTTTCCTTATAGAAACCATAGAACCATAGACAATTACAGCTCAGAAACAGGCCTTTTGGCCCTTCTTGTCTGTGCCGAACCATTTTTTGCCTAGTCCCACTGACCTGCACTTGGACCATATCCCTCCACACCCCTCTCATCCATGAACCCATCCAAGTTTTTCTTAAATGTTAAAAGTGACCCTGCATTTACCACTTTATCCGGCAGCTCATTCCACACTCCCACCATTCTCTGCGTGAAGAAGCCCCCCCTAATATTCCCTTTAAACTTTTCTCCTTTCACCCTTAACCCATGCCCTCTGGTTTTTTTCTCCCCTAGCCTCAGCGGAAAAAGCCTGCTTGCATTCACTCTATCTATACCCATCAAAATCTTATACACCTCTATCAAATCTCCCCTCAATCTTCTACGCTCCAGGGAATAAAGTCCCAACCTATTCAATCTCTCCCTGTAACTCAGCTTCTCAAGTCCCGGCAACATCCTTGTGAACCTTCTCTGCACTCTTTCAACCTTATTTACATCCTTCCTGTAACTAGGTGACCAAAACTGTACACAATACTCCAAATTCGGCCTCACCAATGCCTTATATAACCTTACCATAACACTCCAACTTTTATGCTCGATACTCCGATTTATAAAGGCCAATGTACTAAAGGGGGCACTCTTTACGACCCTATCCACCTGTGACATCACTTTTAGGGAATTCTGTACCTGTATTCCCAGATCTCTCTGTTCAACTGCACTCTTCAGAGTCCTACCATTTACCCTGTACGTTCTACTTTGGTTTGTCCTTCCAATGTGCAATATCTCACACTTGTCTGCGTTAAATTCCATTTGCCATTTTTCAGCCCATTTTTCTAGTTGGTCCAAATCCCTCTGCAAGCTTTGAAAACCTTCCTCACTGTCCACTACACCTCCAATCTTTGTATCATCAGCAAACTTGCTGATCCAATTTACCACATTATCATCCAGATCATTGATATAGATGACAAACAACAATGGACCCAACACCGATCCCTGCGGCACACCACTAGTCACAGGCCTCCACTCAGAGAAGCAATCCTCCACAACCACTCTCTGGCTTCTTCCATTGAGCCAGTGTCTAATCCAATTTACTACCTCCCCATGTATACCTAGCGACTGAACCTTCCTAACTAACCTCCCATGAGGGACCTTGTCAAAGGCCTTGCTGAAATCCAGGTAGACAACATCCACCGCCTTCCCTTCATCCACTTTCCTGGTAACCTCCTCGAAAAACTCTAATAGATTGGTCAAACATGACCTACCACGCACAAAGCCATGTTGACTCTCCCTAATAAGTCCCTGTCTATCCAAATATTTGTAGATCCTATCCCTTATCACATCTTCCAGTAACTTGCCCACCACCGACGTCAAACTTATTGGCCTATAATTTCCCGGATTTCTTTTGGAACCTTTTTTAAACAACGGAACAACATGAGCCACCCTCCAATCATCCGGCACCTCCCCCGTGAATACTGACATTTTAAATGTGTCTGCCAGGGCCCCTGCAAGTTCAACACTAGCTTCCCTCAAGGTCCGTGGGAATACCCTGTCTGGTCCTGGGGATTTATCCACTCTGATTTGCCTCAAGACAGCGAGCACCTCCTCCCCTTTAATCTGTAAAGGTTCCATGACCTCCCTACCTGTTTGCCCTATTTCCGTAGACTCCATGCCCGTTTCCTCAGTAAATACGGATGCAAAAAAACCATTTAGTATCTCCCCCATCTCTTTTGGTTCCATACACAGTGTACCACTCTGGTCTTCAAGAGGACCAATTTTATCCCTCACTATCCTTTTGCTCCTAACATACCTATAGAAGCTCTTTGGATTTTCCTTCACTCTGTCCGCCAAAGCAACCTCATGTCTTCTTTTAGCCCTCCTGATTTCCCTCTTAAGTAGCTTCTTGCACTTTTTATACTCCTCGAGCATCTGATCTGTTCCTTGCTGCCTGTACATTTCATACAACTCTCTCTTCCTCTTAATCAGTGTTACAATTTCCCTTGAGAACCAAGGTTCCTTATTCCTATTTACTTTGCCTTTAATCCTGACAGGAACATACAAACTCTGCACTCTCAAAATTTCTCCTTTGAAGGCCTCCCACTTTCCATTTACATCCTTACCAGAGAACAGCCTGTGCCAATCCGCACTTCCCCGATCCCTTCTCATTTAATCAAATTTAGCCTTTTTCCAGTTCAGAACTTCAACCCGAGGACCAGATCTATCCTTATCCATGATCAGGTTGAAACTAATGGCATTATGATCACTGGATCCAAAGTGTTCCCTCACACTCACATCCATCACCTGCCCTAACTCATTTCACAATAGGAGATCCAATATCGCATCCTCTCTAGTTGGCACCTCTATATACTGATGTAGAAAATTCTCCTGTACACATTTTACAAACTCTATCCCGTCTAAACCTTTAACAGTATGCGATTATGATTTTAGCATTAGTGGGGATTATAAATTTAAATGCAGTTATGCACAATTAATACAGTATTAGTAATGACAATCAAAGAAGAAAGAAGTTAAGAAGCCAAATCAACTTTTAGGATTTAAGAATATTTCCTCAGATACCTTTATGTACTGGCCTAGTATTGGGCAAGCCAAAGGCCGGAAGGGGGGTTTGTAAGAGAGAAATTCTAATAGGTTAGTGAAGATTTTTAAACCATTAGACATTAAGGCACTGACAGAACTACCAGCATTGAGTTATAAGCCTACAAGAAGTAGCTTGCATACATATGAAATGCACAATAGATATAAACAAGAGATTATGATTTAAAAACACATATGCCAATATTTTGAATGGATTATTTTTTTTTAGGAATCATTGTTCACTTTAGCCAAAGGCAGATTGCTGCAAAGCATCATGGTAAAGGGCATTACAACAAGTCCCTCATGGTAGGCTGGTGAAAAAGGTTGGATCTCATGGGATAAAGGGGGAGGTGGCTAGATGGGTGGAGAACTGGCTTGGGCACAGAAGACAGAGGGTGGTAGTGGAAGGGTCTTTTTCCGGCTGGAGGCCTGTGACTAGTGGTGTTCCGCAGGGCTCTGTATTGGGACCTCTGCTGTTTGTGATTTATATAAATGATCTGGAAGAAGGTGTAACTGGGGTGATCAGTAAGTTTGCGGACGACACAAAATTGGCAGGACTTGCAGATAGTGAGGAGCATTGTCAGAAGCTACAGAAGGATATAGATAGGCTGGAAATTTGGGCAAAGAAATGACAGATGGAGTTCAATCCTGATAAATGCGAAGTGATGCATTTTGGTAGAAATAATGTAGGGAGGAGCTATATGATAAATGGCAGAACCATAAAGGGTGTAGATACGCAGAGGGACCTGGGTGTGCAAGTCCACAGATCCTTGAAAGTGACGTCACAGGTGGAGAAGGTGGTGAAGAAGGCATATGGCATGCTTGCCTTTATAGGACGGGGCATAGAGTATAAAAGTTGGGGTCTGATGTTGCAGATGTATAGAACGTTGGTTTGGCCGCATTTGGAACACTGCGTCCAGTTCTGGTCGCCACACTACCAGAAGGACGTGGAGGCTTTGGAGAGAGTACAGAGGAGGTTTACCAGGATGTTACCTGGTATGGAGGGGCTTAGTTATGAGGAGAGATTGGGTAAACTGGGGTTGTTCTCCCTGGAAAGACGGAGGATGAGGGGAGACTTAATAGAGGTGTATAAAATTATGAAAGGCATAGATAGGGTGAACGGTGGGAAGCTTTTCCCCAGGTCGGTGGTGACGTTCACGAGGGGTCATAGGTTCAAGGTGAAGGGGGGGAGGTTTAACACAGATATCAGACGGACATATTTTACACAGAGGGTGGTGGGGGCCTGGAATGCGCTGCCAGGCAAGGTGGTGGAGGCGGACACACTGGGAACGTTTAAGACTTATCTAGACAGCCATATGAACGGAGTGGGAATGGAGGGGTACAAAAGAATGGTCTAGTTTGAGACCATTGCCAGGGAGCGGCGCGGGCTTGGAGGGCCGAAGGGCCTGTTCCTGTGCTGTATTGTTCTTTGTTCTTTGTACAACAAAGCCATATTCTAAGAGAATATTGAAGCCTTGGGAAAAGCAAGGTTTCATCACCTCATGGTTAGAACATTTAGAACACTTAACCAGACTTCATGAATAGGGTTTATTCATTGTCCAGATAAGATGGATGCATGCCCAGACGTGAAATCATGTGTTAATCTGGTTTGGCAGTGACCTTTGGGGGAACTTAAGGGAATGTTCACGTTGAACTTTGGGCTCATGTCTCTGGTTACTAAGGGATACAAGAAGTCAGGTTAACCAAGACAGGAGTTAGCTTCCAGATTCTACGGATTAATAAATTGTCATTATGCCAGATGGTAAGATGCGATTAGCTAAGTTGTATGACAGGTATTATTGTTGATTTATGTATATTGAAGATGGTTGATTTAAAGCTAATGAAAGACAGGAGTAATTGATAAGAAAACCTATAATTGATCTGTTTTGAATTATGTACATCAAAATTCATTGGAGAGGTCTAGCTGTTCCATCTTGGGAGCTGCTCCGACCCTTTGTTGATTTCTCCTAGCGGCCGCTGGTCAAAATAAAGGTTACATCTTTAAACTGAGACACTGACTTCATAAGTCTTATATTGTCTGAAATTTCGGTGATACCTGGCCACCTCGGAAACCCCATCAACACTTGTCTATCCCTTTATTTTGTAGTTTTTTTTTAAGAAGTGCTCAACATTTTGCAATCTGACTAGGTCCTTTGACTCTGTTTTTCATCATGCTATGACTAGGAGTTGAAGTCATTCAGGATCACATAGTGGTGTCTGTAGACAGAGGTCTTTAGTCACAGATCCTGATCTGTCAGCACCGTAACACTGGCTCCTGTGTCTAATTTGAAATTCCTGAGGTGACATTCATAGATAAGTCAGCTTTGATCAACAGGTATTTTGGGCCTGTCTTCAGATCAAATGCCTTAGAAAAGTTCTCAAAGATAGTGGAGATCAAGAAGTGAGAAGAAGTGGTCATTCAGTCTCTTATAAGCTCTAACTTAAGGTTACTATGGTCACAACCTTCAATCAATCTATATAACTAATTTATGAAAGAGTGTGTGGGTTACCTGGAGTTTTTCACTCACTTGTTAAAAGTTGTTTGCTCCAAAATTTTATTTCTTCTTCGAATATGTAGATGTCAAAGGACTTCATGACCTCTTCGAAGCTATCAGAATATGAATTTATTTCTTGTCTGGCAATTTTGTCATCACCTACTGGACCTACTGAATAAAGTAGTGTATTCACTTGTTCAGCCTGTTTTGTTATTAAAGCCTGATGTCATCATATATCTTAAACATCTTCTCCACAATGCCCATTTTTGCAACTGGCTTGGCCCTTCCATCTGCTTTAATTGGTTCAGCAGTGATGAGTTACAATCCATGGCTATTTACAGCACAAGGAAATGCAGCTATTTTTTTCTCTTCCCATATCTATTGGGATTGATGGGCTCCGTCACAGTTACAGAGCCATTTTAAACTTCAGCAATTTTGCAAAAAATCTTTTGAATGAATAACTTTGTCCAGCTAGCTGCTTTCCAAAACTTGGAGAGTCAAATCATTTGCTCTCACTTCTCATTAAAAATGTTTTTTTTTCGTTCACGAATGTTATTTTGGTGCTGTGTCTGGATCCGGGCTGCAACATTCTTCAAGCCACGCTGGTTAAAACAATTGGTCTGCCTGTGCTATCTGATTATTGCATCAAATTTAATTCAGCTTTTGTTTGGAGGGGGTTGCTCACAATTTTGTAATCTGGCCAGGTCCTTTGACTGTGTTTTCGATCAGGTCTCACAACGGACCTCCACCTGCTGTGGTGGAGTTCTCTTATGCTGCATAGTGGATATTTCTTCTGCCCTTCAAAACCAGTAATGGAGCTCCTTAGGCAATCTTCAGTGGAGTAATTTTTAAAAATTCATTCATGGGAGATGGGTGTTCCTGGCTGGCCAGCATTTCTTGCCCATTCCTATTTGCCCTTGTGAAGGTGGTGTTGAGCTGCCTTCTTGAATCCATGGTTATCAAGCACTTCTCTCCGATCAGACTGCAATTTCTTTACTTCTTCATTTTTAGGGATTTTGAGGTCCTTCTCCTGTTGCCATCACATTATGTTGTCTCCTGGAAAGGTCTAGGGCAATGATTCCTAACCTTTTCAGTAACACAACACACATCAATGAGACAAGCAATTCCACAGCACACCCATGTTTTTTCAGCCAAATCGATGGCTGGTAAATGTCCCACAATCCAGTAGTGAACCGGCAGTGGCCAATCACATACAAGGGGCGGGGCATAGGGTGCACCATAATTCAGCAATCCACAACAAACGATATGTTTCCTCATTATGTGACAATTTGTCCTGTGTGCTCAGTTTAAGTTGGCATTCAGACAGCACTTCAGTTTAATTCAAAGATGTTATATTCAGAGCAACAATAATTTGAGTTAAAAAACTAATAGGTACTAGACGTGAAGATATGCCAAGCAATGCCAACCAGAAAACAAGAAAAAACATATGCAAGATGAAAATCTTGGATAGCATGTCTCTTTTTTAGCAATACTTAAGTTCTGTACTACTAAACAACCATTAATATTCATATTTAACTAGTCTGATTAATCCAACTGAGCGAGAAGAAGGAATGCTCACCGTGCTTCATTTGAAGCATGGGTGATCTCTCACTTTCAGCATCAGCATTTCCCTTCAACACCAGCCACCCACACCCAACGCTAACTTTATTCCAGAGACTCTTCCCTTGGGATTCTGGCAACCTTGAGTTCCCACCCAAATTCTTGCTCCCGCCTCAAAGCTTTGAGCAGGAGACAGCCCTGCCAAATGAGAACCGGAAGATAAAATGGCATGAGGTGAGAATGGGGAAATGGGGGATAATTCCTGTTATATTGGAATGTATTTATGTAGTCAGGAATTTCTGTTATCAGTCATTGCACATGTTGTAGTTTCGGTTTAGTATCACTAACTCATCACGTCCTGTACTGTGTAGTACACTCACACAATCTGACTTCATTATTTAAAAAATCCTTTCAATCTCAAAATCAATGGAAGCATTTTCTTCATGCGATAAAAGGATTGACTTCTCTACGTGAGCTGTACTGGATATAAGCCTGAATATATCAATAGAGGAATTGCTTCATACAGCTTCCCATCCCCCGAAGCCCCCAACATCACACACATGCACACCCCTACACCTGGAGCTGCCATTGTTCATACCGCTGTACTGACCCGAACACACATTTTAATCGCTGAAATGAACAGAGGTTCTGAGCAAAACTCAATACAAACACTAAAGCCGATATAGGCCCTAAAGTACTCTGAATATTTGCTTAAACGTCCTGTCTTGCTGACGGTTATGAATATCAGCTGTCAATTATATCCCAGCGCAAAAACAACTTCTGCGTGGAAACATATTGATGTGATGTGAAATATTGAATTTAAATAAAGTACATCTCTGCACGGTAATATCCATCCGAACATTGTGCACTTTAACATTTTGATAAATTGGAATGTCACTGATACTGACCATCAGCAGGATCCTGGACCTAGAGGATGCTCTATGTTTCTGCAGCGGGCACTGGCTGAATCTGCGCTGGGCAAGTCTCCTCCTTGGCAAGACCTTGGCAGAAGGTGCCAATCAGACTCAGACTGGCACTGGCCTTACAGATATTGGGGGTTCTCCACCCACAGTGCCCTACTCCACGCACAGTCATCGGGGTCTCCCCCCGCCCCCACATCCAGCCCACCACAAAGGTATTAGGGGTCTCCTTGCCCCCACACTCCACAGCACAATCACTGAGGGCGGGGGGGACATCCCCTCTCCCCCTCTCTGCCCTCCCCCCAAACCCCACATTCCTCCCTACTCCATGGCACAATCATTGGGGGATCTCTCCACCATGGCCAACAAACACTGCAATCCCCTCCCGCACCAACACCCCCACCCAATCCTCTCCCCCTCCATCCCCACCTCCCAGTACCCCTAGTCAGAGCATGGTCACCCCCACATCACTCTCGTCATCCCCAGGAGCGCTAGGTATAGCCCCTGGGAGCATGCCTGAGATGACTCCTGTTATGTGTGGTGGTGGGGAGGTGGGGAGAGTGTCAAGACCTTCAAAAGGAGGGACTTGGCAGTGACAGGGCAGTGGTCATTGTGGGGAGAGGCGACAGTGAGGGGGGAGCAGGAAGTGAGACGGGAGTGTGCAGTGAGGGGAAAGATTGGGCATAATTATACCATTATCATTTCAACCCACTGCTGGCCATGGCACAGTCATGGCACTCCCAATAATGGTTTCCACCATCTCCTTCATACATGCAGGGGTGCCTGACTACCTCTGGTTAGCTCCTACGACCACCAATAGGCATCACCTTGTCCTGCAAGAGAAAGAGATATGCCAGTGAGTGTGCTGCAATGTGTTTTGGTGATGTGATAGTCATGTCTGAATAGCAGGCATTGTGTGAAAGCTGTGGAATATGTGTGCGAGGCAGACAACCGTGCTAAGTGTATGAGCTGTGTGATGAATGCAAGTTTTTATAATATGCTTATATTTTGGAACTGTCTCTTTAATTCAAGGTAAAATGGGATAGTGAAGGGAGTCATGTGATCTCTGCTGAATTCTGACTGATAGCAAGGCTGGGTGGCTTCGTTACTATGGGAACAGGAGGGTGAAAGATGAGACTTATGGGGAACAAAGTGTAAAATGTTCATACCTGAAACAAAGGCAAGAGCAACTATGCTGATTGTGGATGGACCTTAGATCTCCAACTCTTTGAACGAAAAAGAGAGTGAGAAAGAGACGTCTCACACAGAGAGAGAGAGGGAGAGAGAGAGACGAAAGACTGCAGCTAGTGTGGTCAACAGATCTCCATTCTGAGAGCTACAAGCAGCAATGGAAAGGCTCGCTGGAATTCTATTGCCCCGCCTGCCATGGGAATCGAAGCGGGCAGACAATGGGAAGGCCCATTGACCTCAGGAGGGATTTTCCGGTCTTGGATTGACCGAAGCCCATAAAATCCCGCCCACGGTCTCTGGTCAAAGGTACACATGGCAATCTAAAGAATCTAGATTCATCCTGGCATGGCCAATGGGGTGAAAGGAATCACTGGATGGGACCTACTAGTGGTATTTGGATCAGGATTTCTCCAAAAACTGAGAGAAGCACCTTTTGGCGGTCACTCAATGTTACAACTCAGCAAAGTAAGGGAAGCAAGCCCATTGGAAGCTGGGAGGGATTTTGGACTGGTTCTTGTGAAAACATTCTGCAGAGAGTGGGGCAGAGTAAAGGAGAACTGTGTTGTGGGTTTTTTGGTTGTGTTGAAAGTTAAAAGGGGGTAGATATCTTTTCAGTAGTTTTGTGAATTAATTTCCTACTAAGTGTTTAGCCATGTTGCTTTTAGTTAGTTTGTTACAGTAAATGTCGTAAAACCTGAGGTTTTGTCATATAATTCCTTTACATTGGTCACTAGAAATGCAAATCTTTTGTTTAAAATTATTAATCTCTATGGATATGGTAACAGTCATTATTGAGAGGGATTATTGTTCAGTCAGTGCTGGAATTATGGTGATTGGGGCATTGTCTGAGACAGGTGGTGCAGTTGGTAGGATATGGCATTTGGTTATGCATTCACTGACTTGGACCACTCATGCAAGATCATTAAACATTATGTGGTATGGCATCCAGATCTTGATCCCTGCATGGCTATCTGCTCCCATTGCCTTCTGAGTGAGTTACTGAAAGGCCTCCTTGTTCCCTGGTGATACAGGACACTTCTCCTTTCCACCTCCTCCTGCAAAGTTTCCAGTGCACAATCCAAAACTGTTGTAGTTCACTCTCTCACACGTTATCCCATTCTTCAACATTTCCCAGGTCAGAGGCACTTCCTGCAGGCTGTCGACACTTGTTCTAGCCACAATGTACCTCCGCTTTAAGAGGTACAATCTAGCTTTAACTGGTGCAAGCCAACTCATGATACGAAGCCCTGTTCAGATGTCCAGCCAATGAACTGCATAGTTAGCACTGTTACCATAGTTAATCATACTGCACTAAACTGGCAGCATGATGTTGGCATGCTGTCTGCATTTCAATCAACAGACACAGATCACAATGCCTGCACCTTTTACTGGGAACAGTTAAACTTTCACATGTAAGAAGTTTAAATGTTATCATGAATTTTGTGTGCAGGATTAGTTTTGGAATATTCTAAAATTCAGTTAATACACCAAGGGATAATGTCTGATGTCAGCAGTGGGTGGGGACAAACTGATATGTAAACACAAATCTGCTTTAAATCCATAAAAATGACATTGATTCAAACAGATTCGGCTAGTGACTGGGTGAAATTTTGTCAGCGACAGTGTTTAGCCACCTTAAGCTGTGGTAAACTAAAGGAAGATGAGAGCATTCCCAGCAATGGAGAGGGTTCCGGCCATTAATTACAGGGAAGGAATTGAAAAGAATCTGTATTAATATGGAAAAGGTCAAACTCTCTTCATCAGCAGTTCTTTTTTTCCTCTTGCCATAAATTAAAGTACTTGGAGTACGAACCTATTTTTAGGATGTTGTTACAACATTGGAACAAAATGAGTGATGCACAGATATTTCTAATTAGATATGTTGTGCAAAATTAAATTCTAGCATCCCCCGCAGAGTCCCTGTACAAATGCCAGACTCTACATGGTTTCTAAATGTGAACCAGCTGAGGTTATGAATCACCAGACAGCTCACTATCGACGATAATGCTGCTGCTGGTATCACTTATGGAAGTTTGTGTGTAGCTGGGAAAATATATTGGAAGCCACTTCTGGAGAAATATTTTTGCAACTGCCTGTTTCCTGTTTAATCATTGTCTTTACATGCCTACTCTTCAGTAGAAAGGTAAATGAAAAGGTTGAAAATTCCTCCACACCCTCAAGATGTTTCCATAACTTACTTGAGTGCCTCAGTTTAAGCTGATATAATGTTAGTCTTTTGAAATTGGATAGATTGCTTTACCGACCTTCTTCATGAAAACAATTTGATATTGTTAGAGTCAGGTCCCAATTTGATTCTGAGACCAAATCTTCACTATATTGTCACTGTACCTCTTTAAGAATGGACATCTTCCCCATCTCTTCTGATAAGATTCAAGCTTGTGTACACTAATAGAGGCAATATGTTGTACATCATATATGATCCTGAACAGTGAATGTTAACTGGCTGTTGAAGTGTGAAGCAATTTTTATCTTCATATGCACTTGGAACAGGAGTGACTAGACTGTTTCATGAATGGAGAGCCTAGTTTATTCATCTCCTTATCTCCCCAGTGTGCATGTAAGCACACTAGAGTGAATAATGCTCTAAATGGCTCACAACCCTTTTTCTGCCTTACATTTTTATTAATTGAATGTCACATAAAGGAGACATGAGCAAAGGAATGGGTTCAGCAGCTCCAGGATCTTCAAGTGATAGTGGTGTGAGTCGTCCATCCTGATCTGGGACTATATCACTGTCTCTTCACTGTCGATGGGTCAAAAGCCTGGAACTCTCTCCCTAACAGCACAATATGTATACCTACACCACATGGACTGCAGTGATTTAAGAGGCAGCTCACCACTACCTTCTCAAGGGCAACTAGTCATGGCAATCAACCCATAAATACCCACCTCCTGTGAAAGAATATTTTTTAAAAGCACAGTAATGGAAGCCCTCAGGCTTATGTTAACAGGCAGAGTGAAATTTACTTAGGCGAGATGGTAGCACACCAAAATCCCGCTGCCTCTGTCAGAGTTAAGTTCAGGGCAGAAAGGCCAATGATTCCTGCCCCACTGTCAATGGAGCTCCTTAAGTGGCCAATTAATGACAACTTAAAGGGCCTCAACCTGCCACCACTGGTATTAGCCCAGTTGCAGACATGTAGCCAACTTGGCACCTCTGGGGAGGGCCCTTTGACCCTAGGCACTCAGTGCCAGTTCAAAGGACAAGATATTGGAAAGGGGGATGGGTCTACTGAGAGCCACCTCCTGCCATTGCACATGACTCCCATACCTCCATCTCCCTGCAACCCCAACCCCGCAAAACACCGCTCCTCCAACATTACCTACCAGTCTAGGCTGCTCCTTGATCCTGGGACTCCGATACCCATCCTTCCAGCAGCAGCCATGTGTTCACTAGTGACGCTCCTCAGCACAAGAGCTGCTGGCTTCTGATTGGCTGGCAACTCTCAGTAGGTTTCTGCCCTGGGGGTCTTGATTCCAAGGGAAGGCCCACCATTGGCCTCGCCACTGCCCAATGTGGTTCAATGGGCCTTCTGAAATAGAAGCAGCATAGGTCTCTCACTGGTTCTCCAGCCATCAGGCAACACCTCAAATGCCTCCACAGGGTGCCAGCTAAAGTAGTGTGCCACTTGATAACTCCTGCTTTGAGGAGTATAGAATGGAGAATTGTTACAGGCCCAAATTTTACAAGGCCATTGGCAATTCCCCCGCAGTAAAAGCCCATGATTGGCCATCCATTCCAGGGTCAGCTAATGGAAAGACAACATTTACAACTTTGATACTCACCTGACGAAACAATGACATCTCCACCAAAGCATAGGGACTTCACCATTAATGACCTACCTCTGAAGGATCACTTTTTAATCTGTGCCCTAGTAACCCAACCCATGCTAGGATTGTCTCCAAAGCCTCACTACTTCTGGGGTTGCCCACCCTGACTCCTATTCTAGCCCATCCCCCAGACCAATGATCAGGAGTTTGGGCAGCCATTCTTAAAGGTCACGTGCAGAGCCAAACAATTTCCATCTCTGTGCGTCTGACTGGGCTAGAAAATCTTGGCCTGTGTGCTTGATAACTATTCACTGGTTGCTATTAGTCAAGCCTGAGTTTGTTTACAGTGAGGAAGAGAAACCAAACTGAAAATATGAAACTGGAAGCATAAGAATGTGGATATTTTAGAAGCATTTCCAGAAGGGTAAAAAAACACCAAAACAGCAAAATAACAATAATGGTTTGAATTGGTCTTGTGTACTTTAAAATGGAAAACTAAAAAAAAGATAAGAATACAGGTCCAAAGTGTTTTGTTTCCTTCTGGTTTATACAAAGCTTCTGTTCAGACACAGAAATCGGTGTCATCTCCATTTCCGCTCCTGCTGCCACTCACCAATCATCGGGCACTGCCTACCAGTATATCCTAATCTCATGTATCTCACTTTGAGAGCTCAAAGCATAGAATCATAGAATCCTACAGCGCAGAAGGAGGCCATTCGACCATCGAGTCTGCACCGACCACAATCCCACCCAGGCCCTATCCCCATAAACCCATGCATTTATCCTAGCTAATGCCCCTGACACTAAGGGGCAATTTAGCTTAGCCAATCCACCTAACCCGCCTATCTTTGGACTGTGGGAGGAAACAGGAGCACCCAGAGAAACCCACGCAGACATGGGGAGAACGTGCAAACTCCACACAGGCAGTGACCCAAACTGGGAATCGAACCCGGGTCCCTTGCACTGTGAGGCAGCTGTGCTAACCACCGTGCTACACTGCGAAACTTAAATCGTGTAAGCTAGCCCTCTAGAGGGGTCTTGCATCTCTTGGCTTCAGTACATCTAGGAGTGACAATCAGGACCTGATTATACTAATGGCTGACTGACAGAAAGGAAATGGTCTCCTTCTGTGCTGCAAGTTCTTCAATTCTGCAATCCCCAAGTTATATAGCAACTTTCACGTCCTGTTAGTTTCACTGCAGTTGAGCTGACACAGGGAACATTGAACTCTAATTCTTGTCATCCCATAGGCATTGTAAGTATGCTGGGGTTATTCTAACAAATACAGAACAGTGCTTATTCTAACACCAAGCTATCTAATAAAGAAACCGCATAATGATGTTATAGGGTTGGGAAGCTTATCTGCAAAACAAGAATTCGAATTGCACGAAATGTGCGGTGTGTTTCGTCCTGAGATTGGCGGCTGTAACTGTAAATATCCTTTAACCAGTTGAAGAGGGTTTTTGGCTTCATTTAGTCCGAAAAATTCCTTGATGCCATTTAATCATACATCTCTCATTTTTGGTCACTCTCTTTCATTCCTTCCCTTCCTTTTAGTTAACACGTTCGCAATCCTTGCGATTCTCCCGGTATTACATACCCTTGATCAATGTTGACAGCGGACAAGTACTGCATAATGCAAAATGCTCATTTTGCTGTCACTACTCACCTCCTCATTCCATTATTTTTGTTTGTCAATGTATATGAGTCAGTCAGTAATTTATGTGTTGGCATCTTAAGCAAGTATTGGATCAATAGACTGCACAGCCCAGATCAGCAGGGTAAAATATTTGATTAAAAATTGCAGAGTGGAATTTTATCATGATCTGTCAATTCTCCACTCATAGATCTCTTTAGCTTTCTTCTTGTCAGCTTTACTGATTCCCTGTATTACATAACATTTGGGGCAAAAAGAGACAGGGGACATCCCAGCTTTCTATGAACTGTACTGTTAACAGCAACTTAGGAATGCATCAGGCCAGGCCAGTAACACTGGGTTGCTCTGATACATTCCTTAGTTGCTGATAACAGTACAGTTCTCTCTCTTCTTGAGAAAGATCTTAGTTGCCACGGGCATTCCCTATAAAGGTGTGAAGCAATGTTTAAGAGCGAGTTAGAACTCCACTGTGGTACACTGACTCAGCCTCCAATATGTATGGCATTGTACACTTGTGCACAGTTTATGTTTCTCAAATCACAAATATATGAAGCAAGCAAAAGGAAAAATACTGCAAAAACAGGAAATACTTCTTCCAGGACCCCGCGATAGACTCAATAAAAGCAGAATGAACTTTGGTTCACCCTGAGTGAAAGCGTAGGCTGGTGTTTTGGGTGAACCCCCGTGGAGGGTTCTGATCTTAATCTTTTTCGGTTTTTTTTTGGATCACATATGCTCGGAAGATGTTTGGATATCTTGTGTTCTAATTTTACTGGAATGGAGTAACACATGAGAAACAAATAAACAGGCTTCAACCAGAGATCTTTGAGACTCCCTGCCCCTGGGCATTCAAGAACAAAAAACATACTTGACTATCCAGGATTTTTCTGTTGCCAGCTACGTTTTGGTTGAAACCACAAGCGGAAGCTACTGCAGTTAAAATTAGAAGGAAACGTTCAACAGAATTCTGTACCAAGCTTCCCAGGCACTGAGAAATTAGAGCAATTTTAATGGGATAGACTTTCTGCTTGTTGACCAGAAGTCAGGGACAAAGAAACAACCCCCATAGACTGAAAGTGCAGCGTTCTGATAGGATAGTCTGGACTTTGATATTAATCTACTTTTCATTTCTCCCAGGCTTCTGGACTACTGAAACCTAATATACTCTCAGTTTCCATTTCTATCAGTCTCACAGGATTGTCAGCCCATTTTCCAGTCTGCCCAGTTCAGACCAAATGCAAAAGAGGTTGTTAATTCATTGTCGTCCACTTTGTGCTGGTAGCCAAGATAAATTGATGCTTAATAATGACAGAGTAAAAGGCATTAGAGGAATAGGAGGATTTCCTCCACCCCCATAAAATAATGGCTATCTTGTTTATCATAGAAGAATCATAGAATCCCTGCAGTGCAGAAGGAGGCCATTCGGCCCATCGAGCCTGCGCCGACAACAGTCCCACCCAGGCCCTATCTCCGTAAACCCACGTATTTACTCTGCTAATCCCCCAACACTAAGGGGCAATTGAGCATGACCAATCCATGTAACCTCCACATCTTTGGACTGTGGGAGGAAACCAGAGCACCCAGAGGAAACCCCCGCTGACACAGGGAGAACAAGCAAATTCCACACAGTCACCCAAGGCCGGAATTGAACCTGGGTCCCTGATGCTGTGAAGCAGCAGTGCTAACCACTATGCCACCGAGTGGCCCTTCTGCATTTATGTAAATGCATATTTTGCAGATGCTCCAACGTTGGGTATATGTGATGTTGGCACCTTGGAAGTGGTTGCATTGTTCTCTAGTGCCACTATTGTAAGAAATGATTTAGTTCCATGAATTCTGCCAACAGCAGCACCAAGTATGCTTTTGCCACTCTGTCTCATACCTCTTGGATTCTTCTCCTGGGAGGATTAACCGGTTGAATGTACCCCTTGCCGCTAGGAAACCTGAAGCAGGGACTGGAAGTTCCCGCCGGCGTGAACAGCTGGAAGGTTCTGGCCAATATTCAATCTCATTGTGGCCTCTGGTACCTAGGGGTGCCCTCACTCTGAGGTTATTAATTAATCCTGGCACATTACACAATACCAAGCCTAATATCACCTGCTCTCTGTCCTTCCTGGGCACTCGTCACTGTGGTTAGTTCAATTTAAAATGAGAAAATATTTATCACTCAGTGCAAAGTGTGATATTTCTGTTCACAAAGTCCACTTGTGTGGATGGAAATAGCTCATCATTACAGGTGAACTAGTTGGTGCTAATTTACTGGAAAATTGTGCCATTTTAACTTGAAAGTGAAACTAGGAGTTTTGAATAGAATGTGTCACTGTTAGTTCAAGATATTCTCATTTGTACATAGGGCTGTTGTCTGAGGCACTTGTGAAATTTATGGGCGGAACTTTCCCATTCTGCCCTCCACGGGAATCGTAGCAGGTGGCGCAAACCATGCAAAGGTCCGTTGACCTCGGGTGGAATTTTCCGGTCTTGGGGCGAGCGCGGCCAGAAAATCCCGCCCTGAGTCTTTCGGATGTTGCTGTCTGGATATTGCATAGGATCAGGTTCAAAGAAGCAGTGATGATTGCAACACATGAACAACCACGTTCTGTGTAATTGTTGACAATTCCTTGTTACGAAAGATATCGTACTGAAACCTGATCTTCCAATGGGTTTTAGAAATAGATGCATTGAGTACAAAAGTCAGAATAAAACAGTTCGATTCCACTGTGACTATGATTCCCAGTTGGGGGTGCCCAAAGAATGTGACAGGGAGGGTTAAAGGTGTGGCACCAAGGGGCCCAGAAACAGGAGAAGCACCAGGGTCCATGATTTCTTTCCCAGGCCTTGCACCTCTATCCACGGATATACGAACCGACGATTGAGCATGGAGTATCTCTGTCCGGCATTCCTCCAGCTGAACTTCTAATCTTCATTAAGCACCTCACATTATAAGTTATGAAACTTACTGGTGCTAGAAATGGTGCAGTGCACAAGAAAATGAGACTAATTACCACAATGTGAAAACATAGGATTCACAGGGAAACAAAAATAAACAAAAAAATGGATATGAAGTGGGTGAAGGACAATGACTGTCCTCTTTCCATGATCTCCTATGTACATACCATAGCTTAGCAATTCATTGATTACACATAGTAATGAATTTGATGTCCAACATATTTGAATATTGGAACCCAGTGTATAGGACAGCCCACACTCCCAAATTAATATTTAAGTAGAACATCACCTTGTTTGAGATGTGTGATACTCATCACCTCTTAAAACTGTGCATGATGCAAACTCAATGGAGATCCAATAATTTCACTCAGAAAATATCCTTTGCTACATCCCTCAGCCCAAATCATTGGGGCAGAATTCTTCCTATTTCAGTCTGAATCCTTTTGTAATATAGCAAGGATTTAACCACAAGAATCCCAAGATCTATTGGGACCTGGTACATTTTAAAATAAATAATGAACTTTGACAGTACAATCCTGTGGGAACTTGTAAGTCTGTGGGCGTAGTTTTATTTAATTTCTCTCGAATGGCTTTGTGCAGTTTCCTGTGGGTTATTCTGATAACAGGACTGAATGAGTGGAGTGCATCTTACGGTGTTTCCTGTGGGCCTTCAAGCTTTAGGGTTGAATGACTAGCGAGCTAGTGCTGTTCCCTGTGGATTCACAAACCTTGGAGAAATTTGAGTCCCGATATATTACTTTGTTTTTTTCTGTTCAAGGGAATGGGAAATTTTCTTCCCACTTCATCAAGAAATTGCGTTGTCCAAAAATAAATCCTTGTTTCTTTTCAGTTCTGTTGTAACTAAGTGGCTGTATGCTAAAGACCGGACAAGCCAACATACAATTATATATCTGTGGAAGATGGTAATGTTGATATTAACTCCTAGGAGAGGCAGCTCTTCATGGGGAAGAGAAGCAGAAGCCAGCAGATTTTACCTGCCAGGCTTCACTGAAATGTCACGGCTGGTCAGCTTTTCCAGACCCACCAGCCTCAGAATTGCATTGCCATTGCAGTAGAATTATAGAGTCATCGAATCAGAAGCAAGGTAAATTTGGGATTGGGATATTCCGACCACCTCAGAAGCGAAGGCCTGGGGAAAGCAGAGGCCAGATTTTCCTTGTTGGGCCCTGATGAACAAGTATGCTACTTGGCAGAATTGGTTGGCTTTCTAACAACTTCACCTGGCCGAATAATCTACTCAGGAACTGGGTAAAGTTCATTGGGGTCCCAAATGTGGCACCTTATGAGACGCCAGATCTGTGATGCAGAACACAGTCTTATCCAGCAGCTTTAGATGCTGCAGGCATGCCTGTTCCCTTCCAATTGCTTTTTGCTCTCTGCTGTAGGACACTTTGTCCTGCGTGAGGGAGGGAAGGATGTCAGGGACTGTGTTGCAATGTGTTTGGTTGATGGAGCTGTCCTTGCTGAATAAATGCACATTGGGAGGCTTTGAGAGGCTGGCATCATAGTGTGTGTGTGTGTGTGTGTTGAGGTGGACGAGGGGTGCTGATGAAGCATCTGAATGTTAGACCCAAGTCGTGGCTGGTATGGATTGCTGATGGGTGAGTGATGGGTATGTGGCATATTAAGAGTAAGAAGTCTCACAACACCAGGTTAAAGTCCAACAGGTTTATTTGGTAGCAAAATCCACAAGCTTTCGGAGCGCTGCTCCTTCGTCAGGTAAGTCTCTTACCTGACGAAGGAGCAGCACTCCGAAAGCTTGTGGCTTTTGCTACCAAATAAACCTGTTGGACTTTAACCTGATGTTGTGAGACTTCTCACTGTGTTTACCCCAGTCCAAGGCCGGCATCTCCACACCATATATTAAGAGAGCAGTGGTGAATAAAGATGTTATTTTGTTGCATTGATTGCAGGATTTTGACCAAGAGGACGGTGTGATGGCACATGGCTGATGGATGGAAAGGCATGGAATTGTGGAGCAATGGCACTAATGGAATGATGTTCTTCGGGATCGCGAGTCTCAATAGTGCACATGACCAGCCTGCCTAAAGATAAGGGGTGGGATTTCCCATTCTGGAGACTGTGTGGTGACAACGGGAAAAGTCAGTGTGTTTCCCACTGGGCACTCTGATAGCTGAACAAACATGATCCACTGCTTTGTAGCCCATTAGTTATACATCCACAAGGAGCTCGGCACATGTCGTGGCAGGGCAGGCAGGAAGTCACCTTCCATGGAGTGGCGATCAATCCTCGTTTCATATTTAAAGGGCACCTGGACACACATTCACTTCTTGCAAGCCAGGAGCTCCATATAACTTCCCAAAAGCCCTTGCAGCTGCAGACTCTTCTGGAGAAGCTGGCAGATGTGAGCAATCATACCCTGGGACATACAAGGGTGCCTTTGGTATTGCCTTATGCTTATTTCTAGATAAAGCAATGTCAGCAATACACCCATGGTTGAGCCAATACTCGCCATTGCAGTGCTACATGTTCGCCAGCCTCTTGTCCTTCTAAAGGCTTCACTGCCTCTTGCTGTTCAGGCCCTTGCTCGTCATGGCCTCGTACCAGCCGGCAACAGGTCCTCCACCTCCTCATGTAGATGAGAGGCTTTATCAAGGTAGGATGCCTGCAGCCTATATCATTGACTTCTCAGTGGATGTGCAAACTAATTAAAGTGATATGTTCTTTACGGGTTTTCCTCAATCTCAAAGCCAGCAAATAAGTACTAAGCCCTTCACTGGGCCTCCATTTGGACATGACATTCCCACCCCTTCCAGGTAAGGAACATCCTGGTGAAGGAATATGCTTGGAGAGATTGCTCTTCGATCAAATTGATCAGAGCCACTGGCAAGAAGCCTCATACATACATTTTTCCACTTCTCTCTGCTACCCTCAAAACTCTACAGAGAGACCATTGCCCTGGCAGCATAGAAAGAGTAACCACATGACCCTTGTCAGCTATAACCATCCTCCCAGGAGGGTGGAGGTTTGCAGTCATGTGTTGGCTGCCCTCCGCCAGCCAAGCCCTTTGGCGGCATTCAACCCTGCCCTTCATTGTTTCATCTCTGCCTCTGACTGCAGCTGATGGCACAGAATAAATGGCATCTTCACACCTTGCTGGGATCTTTGTGTTATAAGTCATGAGTTGGAAACAAACCTGCTGCAAAGTGGGTTTCACCACTCACCAGAGAGGAGAACACAACTGGGCATTATTGACAACCAGTTGCCTTATAACTATTAGGGTGGCCTTTTTGTCAGCCACTCGTATTGATCGAGAACGCCAATCACCCAGAAAGACCTTCCTCCCACTTGAGGATTCACATGTCTAGAGCAACTGTGTTTTCAGGAATCTCACGTGGGAACACCATCTACCAGGTACACGGTACATACTCTTGCAACTCGGCCAACGTTGTCTACCTGATACGCTGCAGGAAAGGATGTCCCGAGGCATGGTACATTGGGGAGACCATGCAGACACTACGACAACGGATGAATGAACATCGCTCGACAATCACCAGGCAAGACTGTTCTCTTCCTGTGGGGGAGCACTTCAGCGGTCATGGGCATTCAGCCTCTGATCTTCGGGTAAGCGTTCTCCAAGGCGGCCTTCACGACTCACGACAGCGCAGAGTCGCTGAGCAGAAACTGATAGCCAGGTTCCGCACACATGAGGACGGCCTAAACCGGGATGTTGGGTTTATGTCACACTATCAGTAACCCCCACAGCTTGCCTCCTGGACTTGCAGAATCTCACTGGCTGTCCTGTCTGGAGACAATACACATCTCTTTAACCTGTGCTTAATGCTCCCTCCACTCACATTGTCTGTATCTTTAAGACCTGGTTGGCTTTAGAGATTTGCATTCTAATCAGTATTCTGTAACTTGATTTTGTGTCTCTGTGCCCTGTTTGAGAGCAGATTTCCATTCCATCTGACGAAGGAGCAGCGCTCCAAAAGCTAATGGCATCTGCTACCAAATAAACCTGTTGGACTTTAACCTGGTGTTGTTAAAACTCATACTGTGTTTACCCCAGTCCAACGCCGGCATCTCCACATCATCACTCACTGTCACTATTCCTCTCCCCTCTGTCACACTTGAACCTCCCCTGGACCCCATCATCATCTACTCCGCAGTCCTCCTGGAACCAACAGTTCTTGCCTTCCCCTTGCCCTCCCTGACCTTGCCCCCACACCTTGTTCAATCCACATGCCTTGCCTCCTGCTGTGACTCACCCAATGAGACTCTCACCCTGGACCTGCCACACTGTCACATTCCACTTTCGCCTCTGACTGTAACTGTTCCATCCTACCACTTTTAGCCTCAGTCCTCCCCCCAGGAAGCCACCACTGCCTCCACCCTCTAAGGCACCCCACCCCTTCCTCAGACAATCCCATTCCCTAGACACTCTCTCTCCCCCTTCACCCATTAGTCTGCCTTCCTTATCCAACCTTGGTTCCAGTTTGTGATACAAGCATCCAAAATCTTGCAGCACCACTCTGAAAGGTAGCTGAAAGCGGCGTCAATGGGGGGGGGGATTCTCCAGCTGTTCACGCCAGCGGGATTCTCTGGTCCCACTGCAGTGAATGAAGATTTGGCTGAGCGCCAAATTCTCCATCCTCGGTGGCAGGGTGTGAATGGCTGGAGAATTCCGGCCAATGTCCCTTGAGATGAAATGAAGCATGCCAGGTGCACACCACTTCCATACAGACGGAAAACAGACAGTTCTAAAAATCCCCGGGCGGGACATCTAATTTGGTGGGGGGAATTATTTCTAGACATTTGACTTTTAATGAACATTCATAAGATGCCAGTGAATGCAAATATGTTTTCCAGAGTTGATCAACAGGAAATTCAAACTGCCTTCAAACTGCCATCAAAGTCGGGAGAACTTGATTCCCACCTACAAATAATTGATATTTGCCATCACGCCAAACTTTGTGTCCCCACCGCCATGATTCCCACTGCTGGTGGGAGCAGGAAATTCCACCCAACAGGTTTCAAATGCTTCCTCCCTGCTGGCTTTACCTCCTCCTCCTGTGGCGGTCTTCGTATGTTTGGTGGCAATAGCTGCATAACATAATAAATACCGAGGAGAAGGAGCTAGCTGCAGACCACTGCCAATCTGGAGACACACTCTGTGGAATAATAGAAGACTCCACTCTGAGCAGTGCAGGCTGTAATACTACCGTGAGTCTACTGGTCCTGTTGGAGGAGATGGCACGTTTCTGTGACTATTTCCTTGGTGAATTGCAGGTGCCTCAGGCATTTCTCCTGGCTGAGATGGAAGTAGGAGGAATGCTCCCGGAAGGCCCTCAGTGGCTAGGACCACTGGTGGCGAGCCCTTCTCCTCCTCTTCCTTCTCCATCTCTCTGCAAGTCTGGCCCGAGCAGAAATCATCCTTCTCCCCCTCTCTTTCTTTTGCTAAAATCCAGCTCCATTTCACAGCAACCTGCAATTTTAAGGCCTTTTGTTTTGGTGGATGGGGATCTCGCTGAAAACGTTCACTGGCCTTGTCCGCCCACGTGAGGTTATTGAAATTCTTCCAGCAATTATTGCCAGATCCTTTGGGGGCAGGAATTGACCACCCTAGTCATCTGCGTCCGTTCCCTTCTCAGGTTTAGGGTGGCATGGTGGTACAATGGTTAACACTGTTGCCTCACAGTGCCAGGGACTCGGGTTAGATTTTGGCCTTGGGCCACTGTCTGTGTGAAGTCTGCACGCTCTCCCCATGTCTGCGTGGATTTCCTCCGGTTTCCTCCCACAGTCCAAAGACATGCAGGTTAGGGGGATTGGCCATGCTAAATTACCCCTTAGTGTCTCCAAGTGTGTAGGTTAGATAGATTAGCCATGATAAATGTGCAGCGTTATGGGAACAGGGTGGGGGAAAGGGCCTGGGTAAGATACTCTGTCAGAGAGTCAGTGCCGACTCAATGGGCCGAATGGCCTCCTTTTGTACTGTACCGATTCTATGTTATTATGTGTTCCTGGAGAGACTTCTAACCACCCCTCTGCCCCCTGCAAATACATGGACTCTCTCCTTTTGTCAATCTCCTGCAATTAAACCTTCAGTGCAGCCTCTGAGAACCTCGGAGACCTCTATCTTCCATCTTGGTGCCTTTTTCCTTACAACTGCTTCCAGTGCTGGCAGTCAGCAGTGACTTCTGTGCAGTAATGCATCTGCCCTTTCAGAACAGCACACATGCCTTTAAGAGGTTCAGGCTAAGTGAATCATTCACTTACCCCACACGCTTAGGACCCTCTGTTACCAGTGCAGTCAACCAGCAGTGTGTTTGCACTGGGCTGCGTTCTGAAATCACTAAAACCTTGTGGAGCATCCCCAAGTTTCCATGCTTCCTGCCTCAATGAGGTGTGCAAGGTAACCACAATCCCCATATCCAAAAATAGGAGCATTGAATTTTTAGTCCTCATTCTCTATATTCTTACATGTAAAAGGCAGCTGAGAATTGCTAGCATTCATGTATCTATGTCAAGCAAGTCAATGCTTCCAGAAGAGGCATTTAAGAAAAGTGAAGAAAATTGGGTAAAAAAATTCTTTCTTGCAGCTGACTATGTGTTGACAAGATTCTGCATTGATGACTTTTCAGTCCCATGCTAGCAACTGGGAAGTGACATCAAATGGAAGTGAATCAGAAGTTGTTCTCCTGTAGTTCTAAGTAATAGAACATATTGGTGGCATGTTGTGATTTTTAATACACTTTTCCAGGGGGAAAAGCCTCTCCAGCATGTAGCCACCCCATAGTGGATATGATATACTTTCCCATAACAATGTTGACAGTTGTGGTGCCCTATATTTCAGTTAACTGCCTCAGCCCCTCCTGTTCTCACACACCCCCGCTCTCACATGCAGTACTCTTGTTTAACCAAGGTCATCGTATCCTTTTTTATGACAGTGAAATGCATCCAATTTTTCAATTACTCTTTCAGTATTTTGTCAACTGTTCAAGTATGCAAAACAGCAGATGTCAGCTGCACAATCTAAAGATAAAATACAGGGGTTTTTTTAATTTGGTATTTTGTGAAAACATTTTATTGTGCTTTAGCTTCAGGGTTTTAAGGGATGAAATTAGTATGCGCGCAAGTCATTCTGATTATATGGAAATGCTCAAGTGCATAGGGTCTTGCTCAGCATGCCAGTGGTGAGGAGGTTAAAGTTCACATCTGTAAGGATTGGCACACTGGCCTTGGTCTGAAGACAAAATATAAAATCTATGTTCCAAAGTGAAAGCAGTGTGTAGACAATACCAAGCCCAATAAATGACAACACCAACGCATAATAACCTTTCCCATAACCTTTGTGATACTTCAGAAGTTTTTTGTGGTATGGTCAGAAGCTTTTTCGAAAGTATTTTGTTAAAAAAAAGCTGCACAGAATATTTAAATGTTTTGTTTAATTTGTTGGCCCTGCAAATAAATTCCTGGTTCAATAAAACTGACAATATTTCATCTGTAATATCACAAAGACAGAAAAACAAGAAACAGTTCATTAACTGTCCATTTGTAAAAAGATATACAGCCTATTTTGATGTGATTTCATATTCCTGGAGTATGGTGAATATTTTGTTATGTTGCAGTAATGATTCTCATCTGGCATAAAATCTCTTGTGTGAAGCTCAATTATTCTCACACTCATATTGTGATGTGTTTATCTTTTCATTGGGAAAAACAACAGTTGTGCAGCTGTATATCCTGTACCTTCAGCTATATAGTATAATACTGGACATTCTTTTTTACCTTACATTATACAACACACAGTAAATTGAAATTCAGATACTGCCAGGCAAGTAAATGGACCACTGCTAGAACAGGGGAGATTGCAATATTTGACTTACAAGTGATAACTAGTAGATGTTAAGTGAATTTCAAGCTGCAATTTAATCCTGAGCTCAGATAAGAAAAACAAAATCAAGTTTCATGCTGACAATTTATGGCGTCATCTGTGAGCCCGTGAGATTGGATTATTACCATGTAGTTCAATTACCAGATCATTATTCACAGATATCAAATTCGTTTCATCAAAGCTTACTAATTTTAAATGGCGAATAAGTATTGTCATCAAATCTAAGTGCTGGTTTTCAGTTTCTCCTGGATTGTTTTCCATTTTGTTGTAACAGATGACTGCAATTGTGAGATTCTCCAATGTTGAAGATGGCCTCATTCACCCAATGCTTGGTTGACCAATGTCCATGATTGCTGTAAGCAGATTGATCAAACCAGACTCCAAAAAGCAGCAGCCTAAATCAGACAAATTTATTGTAGTCCTCAATATTTCCTATATTCTAAACATGAGAAACTGCCTGAAAAGAGGTAGTCATTTAAATCAGTTGTTACTCTAAACAGAATTTGGTTACGAGTAGTTAGAATTCACGTGACAATATGCTTGCTTTAATGTGTAATTCACAGAAAAGGTATTTTTGATGATGCAGATAGCCTTCAGTTGCTTTATTTTCAACGGTGGCACAGTGGTTAGCACTTCTGCCTCACAGCACCAGGGACCCTGGTTCAATTCTGGCCTCGGGTGGCTGCCTGTGCAGAGACTGCACGTTCTACCCGTGTCTGCGTGGGTTTCCTCCAGGTGCTCCAATTTCCTCCCACAGTCCAAAGATGTGCGAGTTAGGTTGATTGGCCATGCTAAATTGCCCCTTAGTGTCAGGGGAATAAGCAGGGTAAATATGTGGGGTTACGGGGATAGGGCCTGGGTGATATTGTGGCCGATGCAGACTCGATGGGCCAAATTGCCTCCTTCTGCACTGCAGAGATTCTACGATTCTATGACCAGACAAATTAGTATTATTATTGGATTATGTAATCGCCTGAATCCAAGAAAAGTACTTTGATCAGCACAGTACAGGAACATTGCCGTGTGTCATGCCTCGCCTCTACTACCTGGAGCTATTTTAAAATGAAACAGGATAACTCCAAAGCTCCATACGTATTAGGTGAAGATTTCTTTTGTTTGATCAGTGTTGGAGTCTGAGTCCCACTACCAGGTGTCCTCATAAAAATCAAACAGTCGCAAAGATGAACTTGTAGGGTTATTGGATTCTTAAAGTGTTTTTGTTGATTTGATCTGGAAAGATTTCTTGGTTTCTCAGTGTGATTGAACTAAAAATCCACCAATCGAGGTTTCTTCAGTTCTCTGGCTGGGTATATTAGATATCTTACTCACACCATGAATAATTCCTCCGAACAATATTATTAAGATATTAATTAAATCAAAAGCTTCGTCTTCCTCCCTCAGCTAAATTATTACACATAAGATAAAGATATTTGTATTTTCTAACAGTCTAAATCATGATAATAGTCCTAATGGTAAGTACATTGAATTCTGACTGTGTCAGACTGCTTCACTTGTACAAACTACATTGCCCTTGGTAGGTAAAGGCTGAGCAGTCCTGAGGTTAAGTAATAAAACTATTATGGTTGTCCTGGACAGTCCCACTTCTGACACAGTTCTCAAGTTTGAAATGAATTACACAGTTATTAGTGTTAGCAAAGTATAGCCATTTACCCTGTAACACATGGGTCATAGTTTCAAATAACATGCTATATAAACACAGTCAAGTACTATCACAGTCTATTTTTCTTGCTCTTTCAAGCTGAGTACAAATCTATCCGAGCCCATTGAAATGATGCAAATAGGTTTTAAATAAATAAATCTTTTTCTTTTTGCATCCTTAGTCCCTTTATTTCTCCTCTCCTTAAGCAATAACCTCACAACAATAACTTGCATTTAGTACCTGTCACATATAAAAAATATCCCAACACACTTCATAGAGTGTAACGAAAATAATGTTGCCTTTTCAAAAGGAAATGATGGGCGTTAAGGAGTCTCTTAAAGCAAGAGAGGGAGATGGGGAAGTAGTTTTGTCAGATAATTCCAGAAAAGAATGATGGAGGGGGTGTTTGGGAGCTGGTGATGGTGATCTGGGATTCTGTAAGCATGGCCGTCAAAGATGGGGAGAGGTGAGGGAAGATTGAACAAGGGAATGGAGTCTGGTCAATGAAGAGTTCTGGAGTGGTACTGCAGAAGGTGGTATAGATAAAGTGGGAGAGATGATAGAGTATCAGGATAAGCAATTCAGTTCAGAGATATTAGAAGGCTGGGAGCCCATATCTGTCAACATGATGAGGTGTTCTGAGCAAGCATGATAATGAATTATAGGATACAAGCATTGGAGATTACAATGATCTGAAGTTTACTGGTGATGGAGGATGGGAGACCAGCCAGGGAACATTGGAGGAATTGAGCCTTGAGATGACAAGTAAATGGATTGGAATTAAAAGAATATGGGCTGAGGTAAGAGCAGAGGCTGGCAATGGTGCAGAGGCATCAATAGACAGTACTGCTGATGTAAAAAACAAGGGCCATGATTTTCTGGCCACACCGTGCCTGGTGTAGATCACATTAATCCGGAAGAATTGCATGCGGGCCTAAAAATGAGTTTTATGTCTGGCACCCAATGGTTTGCGGTTATCCTGGTTCCCTGATACTGGTGCAAACCGGATCTTGCCCAGAAAGGGTGTGAGGCCGATTAACATATTTAAAATCGTATTTAAATATGCTTAGCCTGTTCAATGCCAGATTCTCCCAGCACCCGGGATTTTCCAACCCTCGGGCATGGCAAGAACTCAGCTAGAATCACTACTGGTCTCCACAAGCGGGGGGCTCGGAGACCATTGAAACCCCTGGGTGCAAAGCCCAGGTGCAAAGCAATCGTGTGCAATTTTGAAAGGATGCCCTGATCTCACAGTACATCCGAGAGCCCCTCCCTCCCCTCATCAGCTATATGTTTCCCCACGCCCTCCCCGACATGAATCTCCAGCATCAGGGCATTGCGTCCCAGAAGGTGGACGGGGGAAGAGACGGGCAGTGCCCTTTGGCATCCTGGGCTTTGCCAACCTGGCACCTTATCAGTTCCCACTGGATTCTGGGCAGTGCCAGGGGGCAGGGCCCAAGGGGAGGAGTGGAGCCTGAATAAGGCAGAGCCAGAGGGAGTGGGACCATGACAAAGAGGCAGTGGAGGAGCTCTTTGGGAAAGGGTACTGTGCATGGGGTGTTGGGGATCAGATGGGACAGTGTTCAGCCAGATGGGAATCAGGGGTGGTGATTGGCTGGGGGGTTTCAGGGGCGGTAATCAGCCGGGGGGGGGGGATCGAGCTTGCGATCCGCCGGGGCTGGGGGGTTGGGGCCGGCGATCTGCTGCAGTGGCGATCGGAGGGTTGTGGTGATATTCGGGAGGGGGGGGCAGGTGGTGATCAGGAGGGCTGAGGAGTGATGTTTAGGGCGTGGGAGGGAATGACAGATCTCCCAGTGCACTGTGTAAACACGGTATGCACAGTGCCCTGGAAGATCAGAGCGCCTGCGCAATGATACCCCTACAGCTCAGCAGCCGGCTTCCTGGTGTGAATAGGCTCCGCCCACTCCCCCTACTGACGGGAATCACATGTTGTCTTATTTTTCTCGAACTGCCATACAGTTGTGTTTGGGAGCTCATCCAAAATATGGGTGCGATTCTCTCCCGTTTTCACGCTCGTTCGGCACTTAGAATTTTTTTGGTAAGATTGTCCCCCTGAGTTTTTTATTTGTTGATGAAAACCCAGCTAAAGAATCACTACAAAACCAAAAGAACAATGATCAGTTACCATATTACAAATGGAATATAGAGGCATGGAGAGGGTGCAGAGAAGGTTTACAAGGAAGGCACCAGGAAAGCATTGGGAAAAGATTGATAGGCTGAGTCTCTTTTCTCTTCAAAAAAGAAAGCTGAGTGGTAACCTGATAGAGGTATTTAAAATAATGAAAGGCTTTGTTAGAGTGGATATAGATGGAACATTTCCACTTGTGTGGAGAAACCTAACTGGAGGCCATCAAAATAAGATAGACACCAAGAAATCTGATAGAATTCAAAAGAAACTCCTTTACCCAAGGAGTGGTGAGCTTGTTACCGATGATAGATTTAGGTGAAGAAAGATTGGAAGAAGCTCAAGTGGAGCATAAACTTTAGATTGGTTGAGCCAAATGGCCTGTGTCTGTTCTATATTTGCTTTGTAATCCAATGTAATTCCGTTGGAAAGCCCAAAGGAACAATGTAGAAGAGAAGGCTCTGTTAGATTATAAATAGTTTTAATAAAACAGAACTCTTTCTCCATCATGTTTATCATGATGTTGTCAACATGACTCAAGATACATTTGCAAAAGGTTGCTTTTTATAACGCAGCAGTCCCCTTTCCATCAATTGTACCCGATTGCACAAGTACAAAATGGAACAACTTGTGGACGACTGCAAAGAGAAATGTTGTGCAGAAAGAAAATCATCTCCCCATCACTGGGGTCAAATGGGGGGGAGGGGGGTGTGGGATGAGGTGAGAATCAATCAATTGCTGTAAATTGATAATAGCATTTAATCCTCTTGCCGTAGGAAGGTTAATATTTTCTGAAATAGTTGTAACTCACTTTGATAAGGAGGATTTGAAAGTTTTAAAATTAGCTTCATCCCATAAAACATTCTAAAGACTTGTAAATAGTCATCTATAACTTATGACAGTCAGAAGCATACTTACATGAAGAGATCTGTCAACATTAGTATAACTTTCCAGCAAAATCGTAAATCAGTCATAACAGTTAGGCCATTTATTTTACAGCAAGTATAATGCTTAATGAAGCATATATCAGAAAAAATGTTGGGTGAGAAGTACGACAGTGGTAATGATACTCTGGAAGTGAAAAATTGCCTCAGAGATTATGGCCTTCCTGCATTCAAGTAGTGTTTCTAACTGGGAGTCAGTTATTAAATGAGGGTTACCTTTGTTCTATTGGGTTAAGATTCCTGGGCCAATTTTTTCTTCAATATAAAATTGGAGAATTTCTGTTTTACTGAATATATCAGTCTTTTCCGATGGTCTTTCATTAGAAGATGCCCTGGCACTTGTAATCTAAATCTTGCTCATACAATGCAAAACAAAATTTCGAGGATTGCAGGCATTGGTTTACAAAGCTTTAATCAATGAAAAGAACAAAGAAAGCAAGCTCAATATTTCTTAGGTTTACTTTGTTGGGTTTCGTCAGTCTTTTCTTACATGTATGCTGCAGAACATAATTAGGAGTTAAATATGGGGTAGCAATGGCCTAGTGGCATTATCACTAGATTATTAATACAGAAATCTCAGCGAATGTTCTGGGGACCCAGGTTCGAATCCCGTCACAGCAGATAGTGGAATTTGAATTCAATTTTAAAAATGCCTGGAAATAAGAATCTACTGATGACCATGAAACCATTGTCAATTGTCAGAAAAATCCATCTGGTTCACTAATATCCTTTAGAGAAGAAAATCTGCCGTCTTTACCCGATTTGGCCTACAGTGACTCCAGAGACACAGCAATGTGGGTGACTCTCAATTGCCCTCTGAAATGGCCGAGCAAGCCACTCAGTTCAAGGGTGACTCGGGATGGGCAATAGATGCTGGCCAGCCAGTGGCACCCATGTCCCACGAATGAATAAAAAATATAGATACAATGCAGGACCCAAAAACAGGTACCAGGCTCATGATGCAGGATTAATCCTTGCTTCCATTGCAGGCAGCATGCAAACTGCTAAGTGCACTGTTGAGTGTTCGCATGTCTGAAGAGGGGACAAAATAGCATTCAAGACTAGAACAACTTAAAGCCAATCAGCGCCTCTTAAAGGACATTTGTGGCTGCACCATGCACTGGAAGTCATTCTGAAAGGTTATTTTGACATGGTGAATAATGGAATAATATGTTAGAAAATAGGCTTCATAATTTTCTGCCACAACATTGATGGCCTTGATAAAGGAGATGAGCAGGAGGATAGGTTGTGATGAACAAAGCATCGTAGCTGTGAGGGACAGCTCGGTGGATAGGATATTAGGATGTAGATAGGCTGGAAAATTGGGCAGGGATCCTGGATTCAGGATTCAATCCTGGACCGGGGAGCGGCGCGGGCTTGGAGGGCCGAAGGGCCTGTTCCTGTGCTGTATTGTTCTTTGTTCTTCTTTGTTCTTGTTCTTGATAGAGGTGACCTAACTACCTGGGGCCAGGGGACCCTCCAAACAAAGCTTGTAAAGTCAGTGAGACCAGGTAGACATCATCGCAGTCAATGTCAGAAGTCCAGACTGAGAACCTGGAGGCAGTACCACAAGAGAGGTCAATGACCCTAAATGAGTGATCACTGTCAGTTAATATATTCTGCAAATGCTATATCCGACCAACTGCACCACCAAACTGCTGAATGCACTAGAGCCTCATAAACCACATATCAAAAATTTCTAGCAATCACAACTCACAAATAACATTCACAGTTCACTTCACCCTCACACTGAATACTGCTGTAGGTCTTACACCCATATCTCAGAGCTTGCCCACACTGCCAGCTATTCAACAATGACAGCCACATCTGCCACAAAAAGATGACGCTCTGTGATCACACTTCCCTCTTTGTTTCAGGTCACAGTGATGCACAACCGAAGACATCAGTGCAAGGCTGGTCCTGGAAAATATAGGGTGGGATCTTGAGCCCGCACTCTCCATGCGCGAGATTGCCAGAGGGGACTCAAAATCCAGCCAAAACCACAAATCACAAATCTCAGCGGCAAAATCGCGGTTTCTGGTATTTCCTGTCCCTTGCCGGCGACATATAGGTTCATGCTCATAATGTGTGTGAACCTGATTTTAATCGCTTTTAATAAATTTGCAACTATTTATCCACCCCACCCCACCCCCACCCTGTTGCCAAAATATCCCCTGTCACTAAATGTTCATACCTCATGATGCAACACTGACGTAAACCTGTCAAGGGTCTATGTAGCCCCCGGAGGAGAGGGATCTAGCCGGACGGTGCCATGGTAGTGCCACCGGCATTGCCCCTGGCACAGTTTTGCACTGCCAGTTTGCCACTGCCTGGTTGGCACACTGGCAGTACAATCCTGTGCCAAGGGGCAGTGCCAGGGCAGACCCTAGGGGAGCCTCATTGGGGGGCTCATCCATTTGTGGTGGGGATGAATAGGCAATGAGGGGGGATGTGAATGCTGTCAATGATGGGGGGGATGTGGTGTGGGGATGGATGATGCCAGTGATGATCATCGGGAGGTCGGGGGGTGAAGAGGATGTCGCTGATGATGGTCGGGGGGTGGTTGGGAGTAAGTTTTGTGTTCTGATCTCCCTGTCTCACCTGAGCTTTTTTTAATTCATTCTTGGGACATGGGTGGCCAGCATTTATTGCCCATCCCTAGTTGCCCTTGTTCAGAGTCAACCACATTGCCGTGGCTCTGGACTCACATGTAGGCCAGACCAGGTAAGGACGGCAGATTTCCTTCTCTAAAGGACATTAGTGAACCAGATGTGTTTTTCCGACAGTCGGCAATGGTTTTATGGTCACCAGTAGATTTTTAACTCCAGATGTTTTTTATTGAATTCAAATTCCACCAACTGCCGTGGTGGGATTTGAACCTGGGTCCCCAGAACATTAGCTGAGTTTCTGGATTAATAGTCTAGTGATATTACCACTAGGCCATCGCCTCCCAATGGTGATGACATAAACTGCGCCCATTGTTTTTTTCACAGTAAGAGGCTTAAAATCTGGAGAGAGAACTGGAGTTGGAGAGTTACACGCCAGCTTTCTCACCAGACCTGACACTTAGCTCAGAATCTTACCACAAAATGGCAGATTGTCAGGGTCTGACTGAAAAGCGGTGTGCTTCTCTCCAGGGGAACAGGCCGGTTTCCTCTCCAGATCTTATAGCACTTTGTCATAAAAAGGGAGGGCATGTCCCATGCCATCATTTCAAGGACGGGGCCTAAACACACTAATAAAGTCCGGCTGCACAAAATGCCCCCTCTCAGAAGAAAAAATAACCTCCCCCCAAGCCCACCACGGAGGTCTCAGGGCCTCCCCCACCCTGCAAACAACACCAGCATCCCTCCACTCTCTCCCACCGCCACCGACAATCAAAGCCACAAGTTCCCCTCCACACACCCCCAGCCCCCGCATCCCGTCACACGGTCAACACTCCCAATTTGGAGGAGCATTTCCAGATTTTAACTGTCATTCCTGCGGTGCGGGCTCAATAGCATCCCCATTGCCTTTAATTTTTTTAATTAACTGCGGAAAATGGGTCCTCCCCTTGGAATTTTTCTTTCTCATTGGAATGTGTCTATTCTGTGTGTTCTGAAATATCCCTTTAAATGTTTGCCACTGAACTTGTATTGAGCTATCCCTTAAGCACATTTGCCAGTTCACTTTAGCTCACTGATGACTGTAACTTCAAATGCCAAGGCTTAAAGTCTGGAATTCCATCCCTGAACCGCATTGTCGCTCTCTATCTCTCTTTCCTCCTCAAAGTTGGGTCATCCACCTGAATATTTCATTATGTGACACAGTTTCTTTGATAATGCTCCTGTGAATGCTCTGGGACATTTTACTATGTTGAAGGTGCTTTATCAATGTAAGTTGTTGTTGTAAGCCATCCACAATGCGCACGGGTCCTGGGAGTAACCGCGAGATTACAATATTTAACAGCTGTTTAGGTACAAATCCATGCCCATGCTGTAGATGCTTAAAGCTTTGAGTATGTCACCGGTGTACAGTATTAATGTTAAAAATAATGCCTGTCTAGTTGACTGGAACTTGGGAGCAACTGAACTGCTTCTTGAAAACATGCACCTGAAACTATTCACTGTTCTCATCAATCAGAGTCAGCACACTGAAAAGCTCTAAGTAATCTCAATGTAACTGCTCACATTGAGCAATGTAACCCTTCCCTCTGCTGACTACGTGCAACTCACCACAGTGTGTTCTTGAGCCTTCTGTCATGTAATTCTCAACAGCAGTGCTGTCAAATATGACTCCTTCTTCCTGAATACACATCATCTCCCTATACAATATAAAGAGCCCTGCTCATTCCACTGTGTCTTGTACTTCGCACCCCCCCCACCCCACCCACACCCACCCCCGCCAAATTGAATTGATTTTAGTAGTTCAACATTGACAAGTACAGGGTGTGTGATTGAGAATGTTTCCACACGCACAGAGCTATCATCATTTTTCCCACCTTCTTTTTTATTCCTTTACAGGATGTGAACATCATAGACTAGGCCAGAGTTTATTCCCCATCCCTAGTTGCCCTTGTGAAGGTGGTGCTGAGGTGCCTCCTTGAACTGCTGCAGTCCCAGAGGTACACCCACAGTGCTGTTAGGGAGGGAGTTCCAGGAATTTGATCCAGCGACTGTGAAGGAATGGTGATATATTTCCAGGTCAGGATGGTGAGTGACTTGGAGGGGAACCTACAGGCGGTGGTGTTCCCATCTATCTGCTTCTAGATGGTAATGGACATGGGTTTGGGAGGTGTTAACGAAAGAGTTTTGATGAGCTTCTGCAATGCATCTTGTAGATGGTACACACTGCTGTTACTGCTTCTCTGTGGTAGAGGGATTGATGTTTGTGGAAGGGATAGCAATCACCTTCAAAGGAGGAAGGTTATGATGGATCATAATGTGGCCAGAATGTCTGTGCTGCGATGACAGTGGAGTCTTAGAAGTGTTAGGCTTTCAATTCTCCCCTGAGCAGGGATGATTTTCCCGGAGCTATTTTTAGGTAGAATGGGCACCCAGATAGTTCACCCTTCACCAGGCCATCAGTCAGCTGGGGAATGTTGCTAAAGTGTCCGCCACAGTGTTGTATGTCTGAGAATTTAGGCAAAGATTTTTAAAATTGAGGCAATTGCAATTTTGAAAATTCCCACCTTCATCATCAGCCGTAAATGTAATGGATTAGTTCAGAAAAGCTCGGCACTCTTCACTGAGATAGCCAATCTCAACTGGGGCAGTCGTAAGACTAGATCTGTTTTTCAATTCAGGGGAAAGTCAACCACAAGTTCTTTAGTTGCCATGCAGTAACTTACACTAGTAGTGTGGATAAACATTGCGGACAGGATCAGGCTTGGCTGTGACGTCCTCAACAATGAAATAACTCACAATGCATTGACCATTATTGTCCAGAACTGGATTTAATACTTCAGCTAATGCTGAACTAATGTTGTATACAAGTTCAAGATAACTCCCTTGCTCATGTACGCTCTGTCCCTATTAATAAAGCCTGGGATACTGTATGCCTAGTAACCACGCTTTCAACCTTCAGTGGCTTATGCACATATACACCCAGATCCCTCTACTCCTGCACCCACTTTAGAATTGTATCTTTTATATTATCTTGTGTTTCCATTTTCTTCCTACCAAAATTAATCACTTCATATTTCTCCACATTGAACCTCATCTGTTTACCTATTCCATCAACTTGTCTATGTCCTTTTGCAATTTTACCCCAGCCTTCTCACAGTTTACAATGCATCCAAGTTTTGTATTGTCGGCAAATTTTGAAGTTGTGTCTTATACACTAGGGTCTCAGCTATTAATATACATCAGGAAGTGCAAGTGGCCCAGCACTGACCCCAGGGAACTCCACTACAACTCCAGCCCAAAAAAACATCCATTAACCTTTACTGTTCTGTGTCACTCAGCCAATTTCGTATCCATGTTAGAACTGTTCCTTTTATTCCTTGCATTATAACGTTGCTCACAAATCTGTTGTGTGGGATTATATTCAATGATTTCTGGAAGTACGTGTGTGGCATATTAATAGCTTTGCCCGCATCAATCCTCTCTGCCGCCTCTTCAAAAAATTCCAGCATGTTTGTAAAACATGATTTTTCCATTAACAACCCCTGTGCTGGCTTTCCTTAATTAACCCACATTTATCTATGTGACTATGAATTTTGTCCAGAATTATTGTCTCTACAAGTTTCCCCACCACTGAAATTAAACTGACTAGCCTATAGTTGCTGGGCTTATCTTTATACATTTTTTTAAGCAAGAGTGTAACATTTGCAATTCTCCAGACACGACCCCTCAATCTAAGGAAGAATGGAAAATTCTAGCCAATGCCTCTGCAATTTCCACCCTTTCCACAACTTCTGCATACTCACCAGCCAATCACCTATCAGCTTAGAATCATGCAGTGGAGAAGAGGCCCTTTGGCCCATCCAGTCTGCACTGACACACGAGAAACACATGACCTCCCACCTAATCCCATTTACCAGCACTGGACCCATAGCCTTGAATGTTATGATGTGCCAAATGCTTCCCTGTGATATTACATCTCAATTTTCTTTCTGCAACCGATTGGATCCTGGTGGCTAGCCCCGTTCTGCTCTCACTCTTTCCTGCCACGCACCAAGTGAAGTTTCGCTCTCTCCATACTGTTTTATGCCCCATTCCTCACATAGGTGGCTGTAGTAGAAGGATCTGGAACCTATAGGGACTGAGCACAGTACCGCCCACACTCAGTGATGTAAAAAGACACATGACTTAGAGATAAGGGCAGCTTAGAGATAGGTAACAGCATGTAAGGACTGAGTATGGAGTCCTCTCCATACATTTACCCTCCTCGCTAAGTAAATATGTGCATAGTTCAGTCCTGTTAATAAAAACATTAGTGTAACTTCAACCAGACTGCTTCATAGTGTCCAAGCAGTACACATCATGGGTAGAGACAGCAGAACAGATCAGAGGCCATTCTGTGTTGCTTGGGTCCCAAGTACTTCCCATCTTTCTGTTATTTCCATGTAGCTGAGGCCATCATTACTATGACTGATGATCGGCCAAATGCTCCTTCAAAACTAAAGCATAACTAATTTGTTGCTGAACCAAATCATCATCCAAAAAATACTCATGATAAAGCTGTGGAAAGGGACAAAAGAATGTGAAGTAATATCTCTTCATAAGCTTTTGTTTTTCTGGTGTCTTCAGAGTCTTTGATTGTACAGACATTCCATGCCCTAATTTGTTGAGATTCCATCCTATACTGCAATTATCATTCAGTACATATCTAAGCAACAAGTGGGACAAATTTCAATCGTAATATCTGGTTTGTTCTGGCCAGGAAGACCACAGGATGATGCCAGGATATTCATAACAACAGATAGCGTAGAAAATGAGCTAAACCTTGCAGTTAAAAAACAATCTCTCTGAACAATAAACTCAACACCTGTAATGAATTCCATGACAGGATCAAAAGACAGTTCCATGGAACCTTGATATTAGTCAGAAAAGTCATTAATTAATTAAGGATAAAGTTCAGCAGTCTGCATTGAATTCGCTTATCTCAACAAGGACAGGAGTACTGAAATTGGCCACAGCATCTCTGCTTCAGGGAAAATCAAAAGCTCCGCATCCTGGTTGCTAAACACACATTGGAAGTGCATAACTGTGGATGTACATTGAATACAGATTCAGACTTAGTGGTGATGTGCTCTGCCATCAGGTAACTTGCTAGTACACTGGCAAGTGTCACACATGAAGAGGAGCCAGCTGGATGAAGTACCAAAGAAAACGTGTAGCTGCTAAACTGCACCCCAGTGATGTCGCCAAAGAGGAGAGGGGAAATGTAAGGGTTGATTCTTTGATCAGTTACTCCCAGCATGGAACATTATTGGGAAATATTGATAGAGAAATATACAGAGCAAAATAACTAGCCTCAGGGCTTTTGGACCTGCAGTTTTCCAAGTAGTGCCTCAGTGTGTGCTGGACCAGGGAATAGCCCTGTACAATATATGCTAAAACATTGAATCACTGGATGGGAAAGACCCAAAAGTTGGGATCTGAAACCTTTCTGCACTGCAATACAATGTGATGAAAGTGCACTTCGCAAAAAAAAAGCAAAAGTAATGAAAGTTTTTTATTAACTTTAAAAGATCATTATTACAGATCAGATAAATCATTTTAAATTCCTCATCCAGACAATTAACTGAATCTCTCTCTTATTCTGAACAAAGAATCTAATCTTTATTGGAATCTCGGGGATGATTGCTCCATCTGTTGTCGCCAGTGGGGAACTCACAGGGAAGTGAAGTGAGAACATGCAAGACCAAGAGTTCCAAGTCATTATCCTTCTGATTTCCCCCTAGAAAATCAGCAACATCTAAAGGAGAAATTGGTTTACAACTGAGCATAAATGGCATTCAATTAAAACTAAACTCTTAAATCTGTGCTGAACCAAAACCTAAAATGTTTTCCTTTGGGTCATCCTGCTTTGAGTATCATTCCAAGTGGGTGGGCCAGGAAATTGCATGTTTGTCCCTTGATATGCCTTGCTTCAGGGAGCCATTAAGAGGCGTGTGGCTGTGATGTGGGTCAACTTACCCTCTAGAATTCCTTTCCCTACACTCAGTGCCTCCCCCTGATGGTTCAGTCAAGACAGGGAGTTAAACAAGATAGGGATAAAAAATAGCATGCATGCTGAAAACCCACACAGGTAATGTGATATGTGTAATGACTTCAACAAGGCCCATGAGGTGGGTCTCTTAGAGTACGAGCTCCCTGATTGAGGTCATAATTGCCTGCCCAATCAGGGAGCCTCTCCTGTATATAAATATGGGAGTGTCAGGTCTACTGGCTCTGGATTCTGACTTTGTATCTGAAACACTCTAGGGATGGAATTTTCCTGTCCCGCCCACCACGGGAATTGTAGCCAGTGGGACAGAAAATTCTTCGGACTATGTAAAGGTCCGTTGACCTTGGGCAACAATTTCCAATCTTGGGGTGAGCGCGACTGGAAAATCCCACCCTAGAAATGGAAACAAGTTTGTAAGTAAAGGGAATCTGATGATGGGGCGCCGGCCTCTGAAGAGTTATTTCAAGATGTGTCTCCATTATTAAGTGCTCGGCGGAGTAAGGGTGAATATTGGACGTTACCATCCACGGTATGATGTATGTAGTCACATGGTCAGAGAACTGTCTCGAAGAACACTCTAAGCAGCTACCGTGCATAGTGGCAGCAACACTATAATTGGAACTGTAAATAGTTAAAGCCTACAATAAAGGTGTTTATGTTCAAACATACAAGTTTCAAGGTCTCATCAATGAGCAACCACCACAGCAGCATAAAGAACACATAATGTGACAGGTAATAGCTGAAGACAGAATTGGGATTGGCTCTGAATTTACCTGTGACAAAATAGCTGAAAGGAAGTCACTGTTCAGGCTCATATTTGAACAGAGGCCACAAGAGTGAAATAACCATTGGCCACATGGAATGCCCCAAAAAAAGAGTCAGTTCCCTTAGAAAAGAAGGAGACAAGATATTCAAGGGCAAAGCAAAACGACAGCTGTGACTCCAAACTATAGGATGTTACCATGTCAACCCATTGATTAATTCCTCTCATTACTATGATAATCACATCATAAATGCATTCTTTATTATTGTAATTACAATCTGTTATGATCTCCATAGAGACCATTAATTTTCAGAAAGAAATTTGAACTTCTAATTGATAGCTGAAAGGATGGCACAATCAGATTTAATGTTTTAAGACTTTTACTGTAGCAATAAAATGTAAAACACAAGTGATTAACTCCATCTCTAGCTTCTTCCAAACAAAGAATTTAACCTGCTTTGGAAACTGAGGGGCGATTGCACCATCTATTGTTGCCATTGAGGAACTCACAGGAAAGTGACATGGCAACTTGTAAAACCAAGAATTCCAGGTCACTGTCCTTTTGACTTCCCCTATTTTTAAACTACAATATAGAATTTTCCCTCTTTGCTTTTAACACAACTGAAAAATCCACTTCATAGATTTCTTTTGCACAATCCCTTAAGTAGTCATTTGATTTTCCACATCAATTCCAAAGTGATCCTTAGCTCCCAGAGGTTTAATTCAGTTCATTTCTTTTCCCAGACTGGTAAATTTATCCCAGAACTGTCTTTCACAATGAGGGTTTTTCCTGGTGATCCATCCTCCAGTATTAGCTAGGCAAATCTCCCAGCCTCATTTCAATTCCTCATGGATTAGGTCTTTTCAATCCAAGGGTGAACTCCCACCCTCTTTCCTGCAAGATTTCTATCTCCAGCTGCTCCCTCTCTCCTGGGTCCTGGCAGACTAGCTCTGTAAGTTTCAGGGATATCATAGGAAATTTTTCCCTCTCACAGTCGATCTCCATGGTAACATGAGTCATCTGGGTCTTGTATCCAGGTAAAAATACTGATTAACTTTATTTGAGATCCCAACTTTACTTTATCTTTAAAGTAAGTAGACAGTTTAAGGCATAATTGTTTACAACTTGACATTCTTAATGCTGTCCTGGGACTTGCAGTCTAACGACTGTAAACATACGTGCTGCTGCCATTGTATCTTAGTGTGAACACCTGACAGCAGCTTCTCAGCAAAACCATTTAGGGCTTCCTTTAATCTTTGACAGTCTTCTCACCCTGGTCTGTTGTAAGGCAGACTTCAGAATAGGTCACATGACATCTTACATTTTACCCTAAAGTCCCAAACCAGAACAATCTTATAAATCTCACAATTGCACCAAACATTAATATACATAGTGAGTGGAGCAATTCTCTTTCTCCTCATCCCCATTGCATTGCCGGGTTGCTGCTAACTTCTTCTCCAGGGTTTTATCTTGTTGTGGTGGGAGCGCTTGTGTATTTCTATGACCTGTTAGCTATTCTAGCTGGGGTATAGCTCCTGATATGATCACCCTCAGTGGCAGGAGACAGGGAAGAAGCTAGACCAGAGGTAGTCCACCAGCTGTTCCGTTAGGGACTGGTCTATGAAAAAAAACCTCTTATTACAGGAAAAACCCAGAGGGAAAGACTCATACAGACTTGTGAATATAAATATCAAAAATGGAGAATCACAATCTGCAGGATGTAAGGCAAGATGATGGCCGGAATTCTCCAACCTCACCCGCAGCTGGGATTCTCCAGCCCAACTGCAGTGAACGTAGATTTGGCTGAGCGCCAAATTCTCCGTTCTAGCTGGCAGTGGTAGCGGGGCCTGCGAGTCCAGAGAATTCCAGCCGAAATTCCAATTGGAGTCAAGTAACATGCTTTGAACAGGCAGCAAGAGAAGTAGGCTGCATCTGTGCCACTTGGCACAGGAGACTCTAACAACCATATAAATAACCAACACTGGCGCCACAAATAGTATTATGCCAGCAGCCATCAGTTAAAAACAATCAAACGGCTGAAACAGAACTCTGCACGTACTGGTTGAGTTCACAAAGTGACTCAAAAGGTAGAATGGCTCCTCCTACTGGAATAAACTGTTCATTGAACATCTGAGAAGTTAGAATTTTGGTTGTGATTGCAAGTTCATTTTTAGTTATATAGATCCAAATATTCTACTCACATTGTTCATTTTCATTGACTCAGAATTTGCGATTTCTACAATAACTTTCTACCTGTTCAGATTAATTGCTGCATGAATAAGAAGTTGATGATTTACAAGAAACCAGAATCCTCTGTTGGTTCAGTTATTTTGACCAAACTGTAACACAATGTTCATTTTTCTTTAGAAAGTGCTTCTAAATTCCTGAAATATATATAGTTACACAATCTCTCAGCTTGATGATCTTCAATGTATTTTGCAAATTGACAATAGTTCGTAACGTGACACAGAATATCTCAATTCTGAAATGAGTAAGCTCACCACTTAATGCAGTATTGAGCACTATTTACCAATAGACCATCAACATATAATGTTACAACTGTTCAGTTTGCTGCATCTCAACTTTCTGGATTCTTGCTTCCTTATTTTATCCCAAAAGAAGTGGCTTGTGGGTTGTTTTGTAAGAAAAGGTTGGACAAGCTAGGCTTGTATCCGGTGGGGGTTAGAAGAGTAAGAGGCGACTTGATTGAAACATGTAAGATCCTGAGGGTTATCGACATGGTGTATGTGGAGACAATGTTTTCTCTCATCAGAGAACCTAGAACTAGGGGTCACTGTTTAAAAATAAAGGGTGCTGGGAGCAGAGTTTTTAAGCTAGAGGTTGCTAGATTCTTGGTAAGCAAAGGGATGCAAGGCTATCAAGGCAGGTGGGAAGTTACTATCAGATCAGCCATGATCTTATTAAATGGAGGAGCAGGCCCGAGGGGCTGAATAGCTTACTCTTGCTCCTTGTTCATAAGAGAATTCATGGCATCTGGAGTCAATGTTGAGGACTCCCTGGGCAAAACCCTCCTGACTGCATACTACCATGCCACTAGCTCTGAAGGGTAGCTTGCTGGTGGAACATGACATACCCAGGAATGGTGATGGTGGTGTCTGAGACACTGGTATGATTCCATCAGTATGAATACGTCAGGCTGTTGCTTGACTAGTCTGTAAGACAGCTCTGTCAATGTTGGCGCAAGCCCCCGGATATTAGTGAGAAGCAATTTTTAACCTGGCCAATCAACCTAACCCGCACATCTTTGGACTGTGGGAGGAAACCGGAGCACCCGGAGGAAACCCACGCAGACACGAGGAGAATGTGCAAACTCCACACAGACAGTGACCCGAGCCGGGAATCGAACCCGGGACCCTGGAGCTGTGAAGCAGCAGTGCTAACCACTGTGCTACCGTGCCGCCCCGGCTATGACTGTAACACAGCATTCTGCACTCTCTCATTTCCTTCTCTATGAATGGTATGCTTTGTCTGTATAGCACGCAAGAAACAATACTTTTCACTATATGTTAATATATATGACAATAATAAATCAAATCAAATCAAATCAAAATCAAATCATGTTTGGACCAAGGTTGTAATGAGGTCAGGAGCCAAGCGATCCTGCTGAAAGCCAAACTGATTATTGGTGAGCAGACTATTGTTGCGTAAGTGTAGTTTGATAGCACTGTCAATGACACCTTCCATTATTTTGCTGATGATTGAGGTTAGGCTCATATGGTGCTAATTGGATTTATCCTATGTATTGTGGACAGTAGAAATCTGGGCAATTTCCTGCTTTATGATAAGTATTACAGTTATACTGGAATATCTTGGCCAGGGCTGCAGCTAATTCTGGAGTGCGAGTTCTCAGCACTACAGCCAGGATGTTGCAGGTTCATGGCCTTTGTAGCCTCTGTACACTCTGTTTCTTGCTATCCTGTGGAATGAGTAGAATTGGCAGATGGCTGGCAACTCTGAAAATGCAAATGCTACAGCCTTGATTTTTGCACTGATGTGCTGGGTTCCCCTGTTCTGGACTTATTTATAAACATTCTCCTCTCATTAGTCGTTTAATTGTCCACCACATTCACAGCCTTATGTGGCAGGACTGCAGAGCTTTGATCTGATCTGTTGGTTGTGGGGTCGCTTGGCTCTGTCTTTAGCATGTTATTTTCACTGCTTGGCATGTATGTAGTTCTGTGTTATATCTTCATCGGGCTGGCATCTAATGTTAAACTATACCTGGTTCTGGACTTGGTAAACTCTTCTGCAGTCCTCATTGAATCAAGGTTGATCATTGGTTTTAATGGTAATGATAGAGTGAGGGATATGCTGGGCCATGAGGTTACAAATTGTGATGGAATACATATCTGCTGATGTTCTACAGTGCTACACTGATGCCCAGCTTTGAATTGCTTCATCTGTAATTCATCTAACACATTAATAATGCCATACAATGTGATAGAGGGTGTACTCAGTGTGACGTTGGAGCTTTGATTCAACAAGGACTGCCCGTGGGCACTCCTACCAATACAGTCATGGACAGATGCATCTGTCACAATTGGAATGGTGAAGTAGATGTTTTCCTCATGCTAATTCTCTTACCACCTGCTACAGGCCTAGTCTGGTAGCTAATGTTCTTTGTGACTTGATCAGTTCAGTCACTAGTGGTAATACACATAGTGATGGGGATAGAAGTTCATTTTGTGTTCTTGCAAATCCCAATGCTTCTTCCAAGCAGTATTAAATATGGAGGAATACTGAGTCATCAGCTGAGGGAGGGCAGTAGATGGTAATCAGAAGGAGGCTTTCTTTCCCATAATGTCATAGATTTTAGGGGGCTCAGGGTGTACTCCCTCCCGACTGTACACATCATATCGCCCGCTATCTCTGGTGAGTGTGTCCTATTGGTGGGACAGTGCTGCAGGAGTCTGGGATGTTGGCTGTAGTGTATGATTCTGTGAGTGTGACTATGTGAGGCTATTGGGAGAGCTTTCCCAGTTTTGGCACAGTCTCCAGTTATGAGGAGAGCTTTGCTGGGTCAACTGTTATGTCTGAATCCAGTGCCTAGGTTGATGCCATGTGGTCTATCCAGCAGCTTTTATTCTTAGTATCATTTTTCATTGCGTTTTAACACAACTGAGTGGCTTGCTAGGCTGTTCCAGAGAACACTAAGATTCAAACACTTAAAGAGTTACATATGGACTAAACCAGGTAAAGATGGCAGATACCCTTCCCCAAGTGATATTTGTGAACCATTTGGGTTTTCTTTATAATAAACCTGATAGTTTTGTGGTCTGACACTAGCTTTTCATTTCAGATTTAATTCACATTTTAAATTCCCCAACTGGTGGTAGTTAAACTCACATCCCCACAGCATGGACGCAGTAATATAACCAGTATGTACCATACACCAAAACTGGTAAATGTGCATCACCAACTTTCATACTTAGAAATAAAGGAATGGAACTGAGATAAATAGCAGGACATTAATAATATTTAATTCCACACTTGGGAACAGGAAAATTATATACAAATTTTCAAACAATATTCTGTGGAGTCTCCACTTTTATTATTGATGAAATGTCTTACTCTATATCTGTCAGCAAATTAGATTTACTTTTGAAATAACAAGTCTTAGCCATTCATTCCATTTTCAAAAAATGATAGTGTCTGTTATGTGTTTTACGTAATAAATATTCATAACATGTTCCGAAACCTTTACTCGCATGTGATAGCGCAAAGTTACCTGATTGATTACCATGCATTAAATAAGACCATCAGTTGCACTAAAAGTATTGCTCAAGGTAAGACAGCTTTATTGCACTGCAATAGACATTATTCAAAAATACACTGCAACAAAATCTGCACAATGTTATATCTCATTGGGGTCCGGTACTTTCTCTTAGTTTCAAGTCATTTTTCGAACATTGCGCTTGAAAGATTACCAATCTGTTGCACTTGTCACTTTTATTCAGGTTCCATCAGTCATGCAACATTATAATCAGTACAGAATGAGGGTGAAAGCAATTCCTCTAAATGAACAATGGTGTAAGAATGCAGAAAGCTCATCATACAGCAGACACTAGTCCAATGCATAGTGCTGGAGAATAGACGTTAACCCATTGAACAACATAGAACTCTACATAATTAATATATGTGATATGTGCTGCACCTGTTCTAAAGGATTTCATTAATTACAAATCTAATCTGACATAGCTAAGTTTAAGTTTATTTATTTGTGTCACAAGTAGGCTTACATGAACAGTGCAATTAAGTTACTGTGAAAATCCCCTAGTCGCCACACTCCGGCACCTGTTAGGGTACACTGAGGAAGAATTTAGCATGGCCTATCCACTTAACCAGCATGTCTTTCGGACTGTGGAAGGAAACCGGAGCACCCGGAGGAAACCCACGCAGACACGGGGAGTACGTGCAAACTCCGCAAAGACAGTGACCCAAGCCGGAATTGAACCCAGATCCCTGCCGTTGTGAGACAGCAGTGCTACCACTGTGCCGCTGTAGCACATGGGTGTTTGTGATCATGCCACATTACTCACAGGCCAATGTCTGGGTGTATCTTCCAAAGGCCAATTAAAGGGAATCGAACATCATTTTTCTCTCCCCACCACTCACCACGGATCATTGTCACCACTCTATCTTTTCCTCCACCATTCCCTGGATTACTCGTATTATGGACCATATGACCAAAATCCTAGACTGCCCAAGTGCAGATGGTGGCACGGTGGCACAGTGGTTAACACTGCTGCCTCACAGCACCAGGGACCACGGTTCGATTCCCAGCTTAGATCACTGTGCAGAATCTGCATGTTCTCCCCATGTCTCTGTGGGTTTCCTTCAGGTCCTTCAGTTTCCTTCTACAGTCCAAAGATGTGTTGGTTAGGTGCATTGGCCATGCTAAATTCTCCCTCAGTGTACCTGAACAGGCACTGGAGTGTGGCGACTATGGGATTTTCACAGCAACTTCATTGCAGTATTCATGTAAACCTACATGTGACTAATAAATAAACTTTAACTTTATCCACAGCTACAGCTCTGAGTATCATTTTGCTTTCTGCTTTATTAGTTGTTCTGCCTCTAAAAAATAATGCATTTAAGTAGTTTGTGTTGAATTATTGCTATTTTCATGTCCTTCGTGGCACGACAAGATGGTTTGTAAGCTTTGAACTTTAGTCCATAAACCTTGATAAAGAATCCCTGGGCTCTCTGCTGAACTTGCTGCAGTTTGGGTCTGCATAACTCTGATTTTCAGGCTCCCTATGTTGGATGTTCAGTTATATCTGGATGATGATTAATCTCCCCCAAAGCGTGTCTGCTATTAAGCAAGTTTTTATCATTTTAACTTCCTAACATCATTAGCATTACTATTATCAAAGCAACCACTCCTATAATTCTGGGAAACCATGGAAGTCCTTTAACCAAAGCAAGGGAAAATCATGAAGAAAGTATTTAAAAGGCTGACGCTTTGATCAAGGCTGATAGTTTTTTAAAATTCATTATTAGCTTAAATAAATAAGCATTGGAGAGCTTTTAACTACTTAATGAACCTGCAAAGCAATGTTTAATAGTTATGTAATTTAACAGTCTGTATTTTTTTATGCAAATACCAGATTGTGGAAATTTAACACCAGATATTCCAGCTGGCATTACAAAAGCATTTTAAAATAAATGTTGCTATTAAAATAACACTGATTAGAAAATGCGGCCTGCAGTACGTTTAAATGAATTTGACTGTCTCAGGTTCCTCACAATTTATGTAAGAGGTATTTAATGTCAAAAGTGCTTGTGTTCAATTTTTTAAACAAGAGTTGTCTACAGAATGAAATAAGAGAACATGAATGCATTTATGAAGAACATTGGATTATTTTTGTACTGAGAGGGCTATATACAGTACAAACCATTCGATCATCTGAACAGCAGACATCTTTGGAACAGAAGGACTAACTGTAACTTCCTGACTGCCTTATATGTTACAGAATGGAAATTAATTGTTCTCACCAGTTAAAGGAACTGAAAGCTTTAAACTGCTGTTTATTTAAAGGCCAGTAACTGGATGGCTTGGTTTGTTAGACATCTAATGCTATTTTTGCTTGAATGTTCATAAGGGTCTCTGCATTACTTAAATGAAATGTTTTTTTTGACAAAAGTTGGCTTTGTTGTAACTATGTGAGGTCACAACTTAAATTTTAGGCAAAAATTAGGTAGATATTATGTAAGAGGTATAATTAACATTTGGTATTAAACTTTTGTGACCTAAAATATAATTATGCATTTATATCATTTTAGAACTCCACCACAAAACTACTATCAGTTTCTTTTGTTTTGCTCTGGCTGGGTTTGTCTTTTCCCATTAACTCGTTCTCACTATTATTCTTGTTGTTCGGGACCAGACCAGAAACTCCAAGGTATATTATGCAGTTAGCCTAGACCTCAACTTTTACATTTGGTTTTGGCATTAGGGTGAGTATAAAATATTTTGCTCCATGTATGATTCAAGTGACCCACCAGGAAGCTTTTATCAAAACAAAATTTATTTAAGAACACAGTTAGAATTTCACAAAAAGAATTAACATAACTTTCACCAATTAAAATACTTAAAAATGAAAAAGTATAATTCTTAACAACTGGCTATCTCTATTTTTCCAATTTAGCAGTATCCCTTCTTTAGAACCCGTTAGCACAAAAAGCAGATATGCTTACGTGGCTACTAGATTTCCAGCCTTTTAACATTTCTAGACAGAGATCCAGACAGCAGTTTCAAGAGAAGGATATATCCTCAAAAGTAGAACTTCAGAGAAGTAAATCTAGTCTCTGGCAGCTCCCAGACTCCAGACTTCAGAGACAGAAAAGGATACCTCTCTCTGCAGCTTCCAAAACAGCAACTCTCAGAGAAAGATCCACTCCCAAGCAGCAGAGAAAGAGACTTATTTCCTAGCAGATTCCAGTCTCCAACTTCAGAGAGGGGAAAAGAGAGCCACTGCTCTTTAGCCACTCAAAGCAGCATCTGACTTGATTTTTCTGTGTAAGCCTAGCTCCACCCAGTCATATGATCTTACCTGTCAATCAATCTAATCACGTCCTACTGTGCAAAACCCCAGGGGAAATCCCTAAAAACAACAGAACAGCATTAATCCAGATTAAAATGAACATTCTAACAAATAAGAGCCACTCTACTGCTGCAGTAACAATACAGGGCTGCTGGATACAGACAAAACAGCATCGGTAATTAAACAAAGCCTGCTAAAACAGATCCTGCACAAAAAACATGACAAATACATTTCTTAAAGGCACAGTATCATCATTTTGTACAACGCTTATTTCTACAGCCGAAGTCTAAAGGCTGCACACTCAATCATACTTAACATATGTCTGCCTATGGTTGCCTATTGTCAGATCTGAGTTGACCATGTCAAATAATACAATCTCTCCTCTTCTTATTCCAAGATCATTCTTCTGGGTAAGATCTTTCTCAGATACAAATATGCATGGGCCAACTGCCTACTCTATTCTCATTTCCAGTGCCCATTATGAGGAATACTTCTCAAAAAACAAGACTACGCAACCAAATGTCCCCCATTCTTACCCTCTCAGTCCCATATCTTTCTGACACCAGCTTCTCTCGCATCAACCCTTATTCATGCTCCCTTGATCTCACATAGGGCGAAATCTTACCAAAAAATTGCAGTGTTGTTTCCAGCAAGAAACGCGCTGGCTTTCTCTCCAGATCTTACGACACTCTGCCAAAAAAAAATCAAGGGGGCATGTTTCATATCATCATGCCCTCATTTTTCTGTGTAAGCCTAGCTCCACCCAGTCATATGATCTTACCTGTCAATCAATCTAATCACGTCCTACTGTGCAAAACCCCAGGGGAAATCCCTGGGCCCTCAACACCTTGGCAAAACCTGTTTAGAGATCGGGACACCATGTTTAAAGGGATTGCCGATCAGAACCATCACGGGGGTCTCAGGGGCCCTCCTCCTCCCCTCCAGGAGTTGGCACCCCCGAACCTGGCAGTGACAACCTGTGCCAAGGGGCACTGCCAGGGCACATTGCCAGGCCACTGCCGAGTAATGTCCCTCTCCCCCAGGGCTATACTTACTTTTGTGCCCTGGGGACACCTCCAGGACAGGCTTACGTCCAGGTGAACCTGTTATAAACCATGCCGGCGTGACATCATGTCGGCGCAGCATCACTATAGGATGGGAGTCAATATCTGGTGAGAAGACAGGTTAATGATATTAAAATGTATTGAAATTCATGTAAATCAGGTTCAGGACGTGAACCTGCTGTTGTCGCTGGTGAGGGGCAGGGACGATCCAAGATCGCAATGTCGCCAGCAAGATCTGCAACTTCCAGATCTTCAGCTCCTGCTGGCATCCTGACGGAAAGCGAATGCAGGCTCAGGATTGCCACCATATTACCTGACTCAGCAGCTGCAGCTCCTTGCCTCAGTGTTGACTATAAGTGTAAACAGTATCATTGACTTCCCTTACACCTTAAAAACCTACCCGCTATTCTCTCTAATTCCCTTTGCATATTTTACCTCTCTTTATTCCTCAAGATTAATGTTTATCTTTTCTGAAAGTCTCTTTACAAATCCCTTCATTCCAGCTTCTATTCTTCCTACAGCGCTGAGACCACCCTACCCAAAACCACTATTGACATCCACTGCTCCTGATAAGTAGCACATTATTGCTATCCATTCACCTCAATCAAACAGTAGCTTTTGGTATGTTCAACCAGTTAATTTTCCTGTGGCCCACTTCAGCTATTTCCCTAATTTGGTTCCACTCCTTTCTGCCCCAAAGTAATAGACACATGCCTCACATAGCTAGTTACTTCCAGTATAAGCAAAGGTTCCATCCTTCCTCATTTATTCTAACTTGCACCATACAAAATGTGGATATTTCGCAGAACAATTCATGTAAAATATTTGTCTTCCAATTGGAGTTTGCTGTGTATGTGATGTCATTGAGAAATTTTCCCTTAGTTCAGTTAAATTTTGTAGCTAATGATAATTCTTTTCACCAAGTAACATAGTTCTGACATTTTCACTTCTTGTTTCGATCTTTGTTAGTGCTGCAACACTAACTATAAGGAGAGGCTGGATAGACTGAGACTTTTTTCTCTGGAGCGGAGGAGGCTGAGGGGTGATCTTATAGAGGTCTATAAAATAATGAGGGGCACAGATGAGCTAGATAATCAATATCTTTTCCCAAAGGTAAGGGAGTCTAAAACTAGAGGGCATAGGTTTAAGGTGAGAGGGGAGAGATACAAAAGTGTCCAGAGGGGCAATTTCTTCACATAGAGGGTGGTGAGTGTCTGGAACAAGCTGCCACAGGTAGTAGTAGAGGCGGGTACAATTTTGTCTTTTAAAAAGCATTTAGATAGTTACATGGGTAAGATGTGCATAGAGGGATATGGGCCAAATGCGGGCAATTGGGATTAGCTTAGGGATTTTTAAAAAAAAGGGCAGCATGGATAAGTTGGGCCGAAGGGCCTGTTTCCATGCTGTAAACCTCTATGACTCTATGAATGGAGTAACTGTGTGACTGGATATCAAAGAACTGTGATTATTTTTATTTCAGGACACCTTCAAAATGCCTGATGACGTTTGGTAATAAAAGCATTTCAAAAACAAATTAGGCAACGATAGTAACACTAAAGGCTGCAGAAATCTCCTTTTTATTCCTGATTTCTGAAAATTAATGTGAGCATTGCTGGCAAGGCAGGCATGTAATGCCCACTCCATTTGTCCTTGAGAAAGTGGTTCTTCTTGAACCACAGCAGTCTGTGTGGTGAAAGTGCTCCCAAAAAAGCTGTTGGAAAGGGAATTCCAGGATTTTGATCCAGCGGCAATGAATGAACATTACTGTATTCCCAAGTCAAGATGGCTTGGAGGGGAACTTGGAGATGATGATGTTCCCATGTGTCTGTTGCACTGCTGGGAGACATGGCTTCTATAGGGGAGGTCCATGGTGGGGTGGGTGGGGGTATTGCCCGTGTCCTTGGCGGGGATAAGTCTCTGTGTCCGTGGTGTGGGGGGTGGTTCCCTGTGTCCATGGGGGGATCTCCACGTTTGTGATGGGGATCCTGTGTCCATGGGGAGATCTCTATGTTTGTGGTGGGGACCCTTATATATATTTATATTTATATTTTTTTGATTGGGACACCCTCGAAAAGAGGCGCCCCAATCTCTTGAAGGCCAGGGTTGCTGGCATGGTGGACATATTGAGAGCCTGCCCCAGTAGCATGACATTGTGGGACTCACCTTCAGTATTTTGTTTGAACCCGGAGTTTCAAAAGAGCGGACAGTGGAGCTCAAGGATACTGCAGTTCTTGAGTTGACAAACACTTAGAATATTAGACAATTCCACCCTGCAACTCTCTCTTTAGTTTTGCCAATTGCCTTAAATGTCATATTTGTACACATCTGGCAAAGACTGGCTATGGTGCCATTCATACATCATTTCAAGACTCATTAAATAAGCTGAAGACTTAACAACATAGCAGAGGATGGACTGCACTCAACTTCAGCAAGACTCAATCTACTGAAGGCAGAAGGAAGAAAGGAAAAAGCTGGAGGAAGGAAAATGATAGCCTGAGTGTAAACTGAACCAAATGTGTCTCCACCAGCTGTCAGATTTCAGTAACTCTCACAGCAGATTTACTGTGCCCTTGTGCTGAATTATTTGATACAAATCTGCTTACTAACACCACTGTGTGGCTTGTGATGGAGAACCCACCCATCGTGCACTAAAACTGATATATTGCAAAGTGATATAATGTAACATTATGATGGACAATGACAATTTGGACATTCTTCATTTGAAGATATAAATTTTTTAGGCACAATGAGAAAGCAGTGAAATATGCCTAACCACCTCTCACAGTACCTCCCAAATGTTTCACATTTAAATGACAGAATTTTGCTTCTGTTACACACCAAACATGAGCGTGGGCAAGAGAGAACATCATGTTAAATGCAACAGAATTCTATTTAATGCGATTTCTATCTATTCACACTCCAAGAATGCATGTGTGGAATGGTATTTGCATACATTACAATATCACAAATGCTCATTAAAATTGTCACTCACTGGAAATACGTCCCTCCTCCCAATCTTACACTACGTCAATGGGAAATTAGATCAGTCTGAATCAGATTTGGAAACCTTTGTTTGTGACTTCAAGGCGAGTGCAACATTCAAAGTCTACCTGCAGTAGCGCTGCTCCAGTTTCTCACCAATGCCAGTGAGATGCTACGTTGGTGAGGGTGTAGTGTTGGTCTGCTCACTGGCTTCCTCCACTCTCTAGGTAGGTTTCTTCTGTGGAGTTTAGGCAGGGCTGCACTCTGGGACAAAGAGCAGCATTGCGACCAGGATAGGGAGGGAAATAAGGACGGGGAACAATGGGTAATGGTGGAGATGGAGAAGGGGAGTGAGAATGGCAGCCCGAGGGGAGACTAAATGTGGGGAAGCTGGTGCCTGACATGGAAGACTAGAATGCAGACACAGAAGCGGGTGGAGGGGAATCGAATGGAATGAATGGGAGAGGATGCAGGCAGACTGCGGAATATGATGCAGGGGATTGTGTTAATTTGAGACAAGAGGGATGAGTTGCACAGAGACTCGTGGAAGGGGACAGAGACTGTATTTTTATCAGTGAAGAAGGAAAAGAAAAGTTAATTGAAAGACTGTCGTAGTCCCTAGTCTGGGGCCAAGAAGTTGGGAAGGGAGATTAAAGGCAGTCCTGGGACTTTATGGATCTCACAGTCAGAGTGAGAGATTAAAGGCAGTCTTGGGAGTTTGTGAGCTATGCTGCAGGGCTAGGCATGGCATACATGTCATAGTCCCGCTGCCATGAGCTGAAGGTTGGCACACCCTGGCAGAGCAGATGAGATGATTCCTCCTCTTGCTGCACTGGATGGTGTTTCTCAGGGGGGTGCCCGATGAGCTGACCTCTCTTGCAATTGCCACCAGGCCGGCGAGGTGTTGCTGGCTGTCCTCCTGGAGCCATTCCTGGGTAGAAGACACTGCGGTGCTAGCGGATGGGTTGCAAAGCTGATGATAAGGATGCCTGCCTTCTGTGGGTGCTCAGTGGACCTGTGTAAGTACTGTGGACGCAACTTGTACAGGATGTGAGAAGAGATGGAAATATCAAAATGTGTGAGAGACTAAGTGGTGATGTCCCTTGTGGTCATAGTATGTGAGATCCCTGTAGAGCCTAAACCTGTGGATGGGTGATGGAATATGAAGGTATGAGTTGGGAATGAGGAGGTGGATTTACCTAGTGTTATGGATGGGATCATTCATTCACCTCCGCTCTGCATGGGGATCCTCTTCTGGGGCAAGTTGGTGCTGACTGCCCTGGCAACTTGCTCCCATGCCAGCATGGTGAGATTGTGGACATCTGGCTCCCATTACAGGTGTAAAGTATCTTCAGCTGGTGCTCCACTGCATCGAGGAGTGCCATCAGTGCCATGTCACTAAACTTTGGAGCAGCATGATTGGTTCCCTTGGGGGCCAATCTGATGCCCCGGGCCTATAGTGATCTGTGTGTGCAAGTGTGGTTAAAAAGAAAAAGGAGGCTTATGTTCGGATGAGACGTGAGCACTCGGGTAGTGCACTAGAAAGCTTTAGATTGGCTAAGAGGGAGTTGAAGAGCGAGCTTAGAAGGGCTAAAAGGGGACATGAGAAGACTTTGGCGTTCTATAGGTATGTCAAGAACAGAAGGTTGGTTAGGGCAAGTTTAGGGCCAGTTATAGATGGCAGAGGGAAGTTATGTGTGGAACCGGAGGAGATTGGTGAAGCATTGAACCAATATTTCTCTTCGGTGTTCACGCAAGGGGACATGAATATAGCTGAGGAGGACACTGGGTTGCAGGGGAGTAGAATAGACAGTATTACAGTTGATAAGGAGGATGTGCAGGATATTCTGGAGGGTCTGAAAATAGATAAATCCCCTGGTCCGGATGGGATTTATCCAAGGATTCTCTGGGAGGCAAGAGAAGTGATTGCAGAGCCTCTGGCTCTGATCTTCAGGTCGTCGTTGGCCTCTGGTATAGTACCAGAAGATTGGAGGTTAGCGAATGTTGTCCCATTGTTTAAGAAGGGGAACAGAGACTTCCCCGGGAATTATAGACCGGTGAGTCTCACTTCTGTTGTCGGCAAGATGTTGGAAAAAATTATAAGGGATAGGATTTATAGTTATTTGGAGAGTAATGAATTGATAGGTGATAGTCAGCATGGTTTTGTGGCAGGTAGGTCGTGCCTTACTAACCTTATTGAGTTTTTTGAGAAAGTGACCAAGGAGGTGGATGGGGGCAAGGCAGTGGACGTGGTATATATGGATTTTAGTAAGGCGTTTGATAAGGTTCACCATGGTAGGCTTCTGCAGAAAATGCAGATGTATGGGATTGGGGGTGATCTAGGAAATTGGATCAGGAATTGGCTAGCGGATAGGAAACAGAGGGTGGTGGTTGATAGTAAATATTCATCATGGAGTGCGGTTACAAGTGGTGTACCTCAGGGATCTGTTTTGGGGCCACTGCTGTTTGTAATATTTATTAATGATCTGGATGAGGGTATAGTTGGGTGGATTAGCAAATTTGCTGATGACACCAAAGTCGGTGGTGTGGTAGACAGTGAGGAAGGGTGTCGTAGTTTGCAGGAAGACTTAGACAGGTTGCAAAGTTGGGCCGAGAGGTGGCGGATGGAGTTTAATGCGGAGAAGTGTGAGGTAATTCACTTTGGTAGGAATAACAGATGTGTTGAGTATAGGGCTAACGGGAGGACTTTGAATAGTGTGGAGGAGCAGAGGGATCTAGGTGTATGTGTGCATAGATCCCTGAAAGTTGGGAATCAAGTAGATAAGGTTGTTAAGAAGGCATATGGTGTCTTGGCGTTTATTGGTAGGGGGATTGAATTTAGGAGTCGTAGCGTTATGTTGCAACTGTACACAACTCTGGTGCGGCCGCACTTGGAGTACTGTGTGCAGTTCTGGTCCCCACATTACAGGAAGGATGTGGAGGCTTTGGAGAGGGTGCAGAGGAGGTTTACCAGGATGTTGCCTGGTATGGAGGGGAGATCCTATGAGGAGAGGCTGAGGGATTTGGGATTGTTTTCGCTGGAAAGGCGGCGGCTAAGAGGGGATCTTATTGAAACATATAAGATGATTAGAGGTTTAGATAGGGTGGATAGTGATAGCCTTTTTCCTCTGATGGAGAAATCCAGCACGAGGGGGCATGGCTTTAAATTGAGGGGGGGTAGTTATAGAACCGATGTCAGGGGTAGGTTCTTTACCCAGAGGGTGGTGAGGGATTGGAATGCCCTGCCAGCATCAGTTGTAAATGCGCCTAGTTTGGGGGCGTTTAAGAGATCCGTAGATAGGTTCATGGACGAAAAGAAATTGGTTTAGGTTGGAGGCTCACAGTTTTTTTTTTAACTGGTCGGTGCAACATCGTGGGCCGAAGGGCCTGTTCTGCGCTGTAATGTTCTATGTTCTATGTTCTATGATGTCGGAAGCATGATCCTTAACAGCAGAGTGGGAGAATCTCAGGCCGCCCTGCCACAAGATCTTCACGCATTTCACTCATGCATACTTAATTAGCTTAAAAGTGGACGTCCCAGTGCAGAAACCCAGCATAATTGGCGGGATTTTCTTGCCGCACTCAGCCCAAGACCTTTGCATGGTCCGCCCCTGCCTGCTACGATTCCCATGGTGGGCAAGATGGGAAAATTCCGCCCAGTGGCCAGTGGGAAATACGTAGCTATTCCCGTTCACCACTAGTCTCCACAATGGAAAATTTCACCAAAAAAGTATTTCTTTCTGAAGGTTTTCTGACCTTGTGAAATGAATATTAATTATACTTCACACTTTCCATTACTTTGACACAATTTGCTGTGATGCAAGCATCCTAAAAAACTGCAGCCATACTGGTTCTGATGAAAAATCTCTCCATAGATGCTGCCAGATCTGCTGAGTATTTCCAGCATTTCCAGCAAAGCAGTGGTTTGCTTTTGGAATGATGTTGGTTCTTTTAGCGGTTTTTGAGTCTCTAATTGTTGTGGGAATGGAGTGGCCAAAGGACGTCATGAGACATCTTTAATGAGATAAAGCTGGAACAAGTTTATGAAGTTTTCAGCTAAACTACAGCAATAAACTTAGGCAGCAATTTACAATCTAATGCAGGCCATAAACTTTTCATATAATGACTGGATGGCGAGTCCACGATGAGTTCTCTTCTTGCAGCTTTTGCTCTTTTGATACTCAATCTTCTCCCTCTCTCCCCTGTCTTGTTTAGTCTTAAAGTCCAACAGGTTTATTTAGAATCACGGTCTTTCAGAGCGTTGCTCCTTCATCTTACCCAGCCCCAGCCTCAACACCCCCTGCCCTATCCCCGTAACCCTGCGTATTTACCATGGCTAATCTACCCAACCTACACATCTCTGTACATTACAGGCAATTTAGCACAGCCAATCCACCTAACCTGCACATTTTTGGACACTAAGAAACAATTTAGCATGTCCAATTTAGCAGCGCTCCGAAAGCTCGTGATTCCAAATAAACCTGTTGGACTTTAACCTGGTGCTGTGAGATTTTTTACTGTGCCTACCCCAGTCCAATGCTGGCATCTCCACATCTTGTTTAGTCTTGTTTTCTTGTTTTTGTTTTCCGTACCACATGAACCTTATCAAGAGACACTCTTTTACCTTGGTTCCGAATCAATAAAACCACCCCTTCTCCCCAATCAGCTTCAAAACTGTGGCTAAGCATGCTTTTCTTGACCATGTGAACATCACACTACAAAATGCTATTCACATCCACCTTTGTTTGACTCTCTTTCTCAAAGCTCTACAGACTGATTTCTTAGGGGGGCTGAAGCATTCCGATTCTGTATTTTCACATACACATACAGTTCTTACAGACTGTCTTCAAAGTCTCAGCTTTTGCTGCATTAAATTGTTTAAAACTTGACACAAGTTCTCAGAATCCCTCTACCTTGGCATATTTTTTATATTATGCCCTATATCTAAGCTTTCCCACTCTACTATACTACTAAAGACGTGCTGAAAGACTTGCTGGTTGGGTGCGTTGACCCAAACAGGTGCCGGAGTGTGGCGACTAGGGGAATTTCACAGTAACTTTATTGCAATGTTAATGTAATCCTTACTTGTGACTAAGAAATAAACTTTTTTTTAAAATTAGCTTCTAATCAAGTTTCTAATAATAAATTAACCATCTGTGTTCTGGTTAGTAACATAATAATTTTACAGTGTTTAATTCATACGAGTGTCACCCTTTGTTAGCTCCATTTGTATTTGGCTCCAACTTCTTCTACATCGATTCCAACTGAAATTCTACCCTTCATGTTTTGGATGTGCCATAATTATAAATATCTTCCAGACATTCAGCATTCCTTGAATCCCTGTTCTAGCTGGATAATAGGATCACGCACAATGCCATGTGCTACCGCATGCATATTTCTCTGTTAACAGACTGACTCCCTCTATCTCAAAGCTGTCCTGACCTGTAGTTTCATTTCACCCTTTGTCTCATCCAGCACTGAGTTCTGATTAAAGGCCACAGACCTGAAACCATACCAGTGGGGAGATTTACAGCCTACAACTAGCATATTTGAAAGTGGGGGCGGCACATATAATAAAAGAGGTGACCAGTTCATCACCCTCCTGCCCACCCCAAGCTGTACCCCCCATATTATTGGGGGGGTGGATAAGCTGTCAGGCAGCCCAGATACCCTTACTTCTATTGAGAGCCTATTAGTTTGCCAATTATATGCACCTAAGGACCATATTCCACATCCGCCACCGTAATACAATGGAAGGAAGGTGGCTAGCCGACATTCAGGCTAAAAGGCGGGAAGGAAAGATGGGGTGCTTCCTTTGGTAGGTCCCCTGTGCAGAACAGGCATCCTTTCAAGGTGGTACTCCTACTTTGTGCTTGCCCCTTCCCCAAACACCCCAGCCTCTAAAACCTGACCTCTCCCCTCACTCTGCCCCACCCCCCACTCCCTCCACCTTCAGGAGAGTTCAGGAAGGTCAACAATATCATGGTTACAATTTTAATGAAGAAAAGAGCTGTCTGTGCTATTTTTCTGTTCCTAATAGATGTATCAATGTACTTTAGTTGAGAGTTCTGAGAGAGTGCAGTAGAATTTTCTCCAAACACTGCACTATAAGCAAATACCAATGTGAAGCTGTAACTACAGTTTCAGAACACTTCCTTGAAGAAGTTACGTTGAGGTCAACAGTAAACTCTATTCAATAAAGACTGTGGTGGACCTCAGTTGTGCCTTTGTCCTATATGGACCACCGTTGTGTGTGCTTGTCGTACCTGGACACATCCCCTTCCAGGTTGGTTCCTCCCCTCAGCACCTAGTATAAAGGTGGCTGTCTCCTCCCCCTTGTTCAGTCCAGGTTGGTTATTTGTTGGGATCTGCTCCTGATTCTGTTGTGAATAAAAGCCTACACTTATATTGGCATATCGGTAGTCTTTCGCCTTATTGATAGCGCATCAATTTTATTCACAACAGTTACCAGTTCCTCCGAGTCCCCTTTGGTGTCACCAATGGGGTCTCAGTATTCCAGCGGGCCATGGATCAAATGGTAGACCAGCACGGGCTACGGGCCACTTTCCCGTATCTGGATAACGTCACCATCTGCGGCCATGACCTGCAGGATCATGATGCCAACCTACAAAAATTCCTTCGTACGGCCACTCTCCTGAACCTCACATATAATGAGGCGAAGTGTGTTTTTCGGACACGCCGCCTCGCCATCCTTGGGTACGTGATAGAAAATGGTGTCCTTGGCCCCAACCCAGCCCGTATGCGTCCCCTTATGCAGCTTCCCCTCCCTACTACCCTCAAAGCACTGAGGAGATGCCTGGGCTTCTTCTCCTATTATGCCCAGTGGGTTCCCCATTACGCAGATAAAGCCCGTCCGCTCCTAAAATTGACCTCTTTTCCCCTGGCAGAGGAGGCCCGTCGGGCCTTCGATGACATCAAAGCGGACATCGCGAAGGCCGCGATGCACGCTGTGGACGAATCCATCCCATTCCAAGTGGAAAGTGATGCGTCTGACTTTGCCCTAGCCGCCACCCTTAACCAGAGGGGCCGTCCGGTGGCCTTCTTTTCTCGGACCTTACAAGGCCCTGAGATTCGACACTCCTCGGTCGAGAAGGAGGCCCAGGCCATCGTGGAAGCCGTCCGGCACTGGCGCCATTATCTCGCAGGCCAACGATTCACCTTAATTACGGACCAGCGGTCAGTTGCCTTCCTGTTGAACACCAGGCAAAAGGGCAAGATTAAGAATGACAAGATCTTGCGGTGGGGGATTGAGCTCTCCACCTACAGATATGACATCATGTACCGGCCCGGGAAGCTCAATGAGCCCCCAGATGACCTGTCCCGTGGATCATGCGCCAGCGCCCAACTAGACCAGCTACAGTCCCGCCATAACGACCTCTGTCATCTGGGTGTCACCAGAGTTTTCCATTTTGTCAAGTCCCGTAACCTGCCCTTCTCCCTTGAGGAAGTCCGGACGATTACCAGGCAATGCAGGGTCTGCGCTGAGTGCAAACCGCAGTTCTACCGGCCAGGTAGGGTGCACCTTGTAAAGGCCACTCGCGCGTTTGAGCGCCTTAGCATTGATTTTAAAGGCCCCCTCCCCTCCTCTAACCGCAATGTTTATTTCCTGAATATCATTGACGAATACTCATGTTTCCCTTTTGCCTTCCCCTGCTCGGACATGACCACGGCTACAGTAATTCGGACCCTGAACAAGCTCTTCACCCTGTTTGGCTTCCCAGCCTACGTCCATAGCGATCGTGGGTCCTCTTTCATGAGTGACGAGCTGAGGCAGTACCTGCTCGCCAAAGGCGTTGCCTCCAGCCGCACCACTAGCTATAACCCCAGGGGCAATGGTCAAGTAGAGCGGGAGAACGCAACCGTCTGGAAGGCCGTTCTATTAGCGTTACGCTCTAGGGGCCTTCCAGTCAGCCGTTGGCAAGACGTCCTTCCGGACGCATTACATTCCATTAGGTCACTCTTGTGCACAGCGACCAATACGACCCCTCACGAGCGGATATTTTCATTTCCCAGGAAGTCCTCCTCGGGTACTTCGCTCCCGGATTGGCTGATGTCCCCGGGACCCGTCCTGCTTCGGAAGCATGTCCGGACCATAAGGCTGATCCCTTGGTCGAGGAGGTCCAATTGCTCCACGCTAATCCCCAATACGCTTACGCAGCGTACCCTGATGGGCGGGAGGACACGATTTCTGTCCGTGACTTGGCACCTGCGGGTGCCCCTGAGGTCACCACGTCCTTCCGCCCCACGGTCCCTGGTGTCGTCCATTCAGAGACTGCTACGCCTCTTCCTCCCTCAGTCCCTGTCCCCAATGTAGTGCGCCCAGAGCCTGTTGCGGCCCCCCAGCTCCGGTTTCCACTGTTCCCCATGCGCCACCAGGGACACTGCTCACTCCCCTCGCCCCTGTGTACAGCTCGCTTGAGGCGCCGGAGCTGTCGCCACGCAGTACCCGACAACTGGACGGGACGATGGATCGGTCCGCTTCACACCACCTAGCGCCTTCTCTCGACGCTCACTGTGCGGAGCCTGGGCCGACATCGCACCCTGCTCGGACGACTCTGCGACCTGCACTACGACGATCGCGACGGCGGATCAAGCCACCGGTTCGTCTGGACTTGTAATATTGTTTCCGCTTCACCCCGTGTTGTTTTTTTAAAAGGAAGGGGTGAATGTGGTGAACCTCAGTTGTGCCTTTGTCCTATATGGACCACCGTTGTGTGTGTTTGTCATACCTGGACACATCCCCTTCCAGGTTAGTTCCTCCCCTCGGCACCTAGTACAAAGGTGGCTGTCTCCTCCCCCTTGTTCAGTCCAGGTTGGTTATTTGTTGGGATCTGCTCCTGATTCTGTTGTGAATAAAAGCCTACACTTATATTGGCATATCGGTAGTCTTTCGCCTTATTGATAGCGCATCAAAGACCTCTGTATTATTCTCCATTTTTAGGCTATGCTCAAACTACCCTTGATTCAGGCACTATATCATTGCTCAATGGTATATATATATATATGTATATTGTTTCTGTATTATGTGCATGATTTTGATGAGTCCATAAGGTTCACAAGGTTGTTCACAAGGATGTTGCCGGGACTTGAGAAGCTGTGTTACAGAGAGAGATTGAATAGGTTGGGACTTTATTCCCTGGAGCGTAGAAGATTGAGGGGAGATTTGATAGAGGTGTATAAGATTTTGATGGGTATAGATAGAGTGAATGCAAGCAGGCTTTTTCCGCTGAGGCTAGGGGAGAAAAAAACCAGAGGGCATGGGTTAAGGGTGAAAGGAGAAAAGTTTAAAGGGAATATTAGGGGGGCTTCTTCACGCAGAGAGTGGTGGGAGTGTGGAATGAGCTGCCGGATAAAGTGGTAAATGCGGGGTGGGGTCACTTTTAACATTTAAGAAAAACTTGGACGGGTTTATGGATGAGAGGGGTGTGGAGGGATATGGTCCAAGTGCAGGTCAGTGGGACTAGGCATAAAATGGTTTGGCACAGACAAGAAGGGCCAAAAGGCCTGTTTCTGAGCTGTAATTTTCTATGGTTCTATGGTTCTATATTCTGTACAGTTTACTTGAATAGTTTCTTGTTCTTTGTACATATATCTTGCAGAAGTGGGTATTGTTAATAAATGCATTGCTGTACATTTTTGTGCCACTAAAGTGGTGCACATTACAATACAAAGCATAAGTCGCGGTTGCTTGAGTAATTGTTACCTATTTCCAGCAGTGGTGCAAAGCTGGCAGGTCTGACATTCCTCACTATTTTCAGCATTGAGTTTACATGTTCCCCACAGTTTTCTGAGCTTTGGGTGTATCAGATGTTGTGTCAACTACATGAACAGTGAACAGATTTGAGGCGTCACACTCTTGCAAATTAAAAACTGCCTGTGCTAATGAGTGTCCTCCAGTGCATCTACACTCCATTCAATTTTGTTCTGCCAGCCTTTTCCAACCCTAGCCAGAACCCTGGGCAGCCAGTACAATCATTTCCACCGTCATGGCCCATAAAGATGTCTCGCTGTATTGATTTCTTAACATCTCCAGAATGTCACCTCATGTCACAGATGTACTCTTGAATGTTTTGAATATTTCACTAACTACCTGCTGAGAAAGGGCTATTTTCTGCACTGTAGGGATTCTATGATTCTGCTTTGTCAATATGCTACATATGATTCCAGATCTGTTGTGGATTTTTGAGCTTCAGCTACACGAATAATACCCATGACTCAATTCCCAGTGTTGGTTTCCTACACTATTTACTGAAGGGGAGTTACCTTGTGGCATGTGACCAAGGTCATGGATTGAAACACTAGCTCATTAGCGTTAAGCAAAGCAGAGGTTTGGTGTGATGGAGAACAGATGGCCATAACAACAGTCCCAGGGTAAGCACAAAACCGATTGAGAATGTAACTCAGATGTCCAAATTTCTGATCACAACAGAAGGTGCAAATACTTTGCAACTTATTGCAGCTTACAACATATGTCAACATTTTCGGATAATATTAAGGTGACACGAAGCAACAATTGCAGGTGAATCAGGAAGGCAGACAAGCAAGGTGGAAGCTCAACTAAGGACATCTTGCATCAGTTTGTGTAATGTTTGACATTTTGCGTGTGCTAGTATACCAGAATTTAACACGTAAAATGGTTTTAATGTAATAGGAAGAATAGTTTTACGATATTGAAGGCAGTATCTTTGTATTATGAGAGGGATTCTGCATTAGAGAGGTTAATACATGGTTTTCTTTAGGTTCTTTAGAAGAAGATGGCAGATTAATGCAATTTAAGAAGCAAATAGTTTGAGTAAGAATTATAACTAGTTTAGAGGCAACGGGGGGAATTTTCCCGTCCCTCCCGCCGCAGGAATCAAGCGGGGGAGGGGAGGCGGACCATGCAAAGGTTCGTTGACCTCGGGCAGGAATTTCCAGCCTTGAGGAGAACGCAGTCGGAAAATCCCACCCAATGTGTTTATATTTCAGCTGTTATCAGACAATTTGCTAAGGTGTGCTCATTACTGTACAAAATGGAGTATTCTATCCAAATGAACAAAACACAATTCAAGCATGATAGTGTGTATATGACACGAATTTGCCATCTATTGGTGCAGTAGTTTTTACACAGAGATCACATGGCAATAATCTCAGAATTGATAGGTTTTGGGTCAGTCATTGTTTATTCAGATGTATAAATAGGTTCACTTTAAATAATTATTTTGTATTCTGTGCTGAAGGTTTGGATTGGTTAAAATTAAAAGACCCAAAGGGGTGTCCTAATAAGGGAGTAGACTTATAACTTGCTTGTACATTCTGCTGATATTAATAAAATCTACATCTTTATTTATCTCTAACATCCAAGCCTATACAATTTTGATGTACTTAGTTGGTTGATCTTTAGAACAGAGAATATTTCTCCAGTATTTGATTTTGTCTTGGAAAGAGGGTGCTTTGGCATCCTTTTCCAGACATAGATTATATTTTTAGAAACATTGTTTAACATTTTCCACATCCAATGTTTGAATTCCACAGTTTTACTGACAATCGCAAGTACACAATGTTCTGGCAAGAACCATCCTTTGTTCAGATAGAACCAAGCCTGCTGCAAAAGACAAGTTAGTCATCTGAAACAGAGCCACTACAGTTACAGGATGATTCTTGTAGTGCCCTAACACTATAGTATACTGTAACTGCTAGAAAATGACTTCCCTATTTATTTGTCCACCTTTTAAAAATTTATGAACTTCTCCACTGCTACTGTAGTAAGAGCAAAAAGCTCATTGTTAGACATATATTATGCAAGTAACTTTGTCTTAGTACATTTGAAGTATTGCAGCAATTAAACTCTAAATTAAGAAAAATACCTTAGTTTGATAAGGAATGAACAGTGGAGGCTGGACTGGTAGATAGTGGCTCTTAGAAGCATAGTATCAATTTGACCATATCTTTAATCCATTCGGCTGCACAAAGCACATCTTGCAGTTCTTCTGCCCACACATCATGAAAGATATATTTATTTTCGTGCACTGGAATAGTAATGGACAATTTGTCACTAGAATCCTTGGCAAGTAGAATTTGAGAAAGTCTAAAGTGTCACCATAATTTAGTAACTGAGTGCGCATGCATTGAAACATTATGGTGGAGAAACTGGTTTTGCATCGGAAATCAGTACGGAGTGAGGGACATGGTTTGAATACATAGTTTGAAGAGGTCAGCCCAAGCATTACTTTAAATTTGACCTTGGCTCGCTTTCCCATAGGGCCAGAGATCCAATGCGGTGTATGTACATTTACACCAGATTCTTAAACAAAATATTAGCACCTTGGTTAAAAAGCACACGAGAATTTGATGCAGAGCTTAATCACAAGGTGTGTAGTAAGCATTTCATAAGTAAGATAAAGGGAATGTCGAAATATGAATTAACACTGACATTCATTCACAAAATAATTTTAATTGAAATGTCAACCGAACCATATTCTGGCACTCTCTTTTTAGTCTAGTTACCAATAAGTGTGGGCCCACAATATAAAACTGCCTTTTATGCACCAATAATCCAACAATCTCAAATGAAGAGGACATAATGATGGAGTGTGTGAGTGTTACAAATCTATCAGTTGAGCAGCAGTAAGCTGCTGAGAATGGGGTGAAATACAATCAAAGTCAAGAAGACACCCGCTTTGGTTTTTGTTTCCTTGGTTTGTCCCAATGCAAACCATCTCTACCCCTCCCCCTCCCTCCCCACCCTCAGTGCTCAACAGGGCCATCTGTTACTTGTTCTTCAATGTTGCTTTTACCGAGCACTGACCTTTGTTCTCCAATTAACATGTTCTGCTATCTTGCCACTATTAGCAGTTCTTTAGTCCTTAAAGCCACAATTAAAACTCCCTTTTCTTGTGTCCATGCTACCTTTATCAATCTTTCCTTACCTCTGACCTATGACCGACCTTCTATTCTGCCCCCCCCCCCCCACCCCCTCAACTATACAATCCATCACATTTCTATCCCTCTTCAATTCAGAAGAAGTCATAGGGACTCAAAACATTAACACCGTTTCTCTCTCCACAGATGTTGCAAGACCTGCTGAGTTTATCCAGCATTTTGTGTTACATTTCAGGAAGACACCCTCTGCACTATAGAAAAAAACAATGATTTACGTGCTTCCCAGGTATTTGAATGTATCAAAATGTAACCTTTCATTCCACCTCCTCCCCCCCCCCCCCCCCCCCACATCCCCCTCACCCTTAGAAGTATTTGCAACACACAAAAGACAAACAAAATAGCCTGGATTCAAAACAGAAACTAAGTCCAGTCAGAGCATAATTCACCCACACCCTGAATGGTCCTGTCCCTTTCACTTGATCTCAAAGTTCCCAGTGCAGCTGCAACACCTGCCTGTCAGACTCAAAACCAACCTGGTAATAAAGTAGTTTCAGTGTTAAATTCTGATTGTAAGAAGGACAACCATTTTATCTTGTATTATTTTGATGATATTAGTGAAAATATTACTCTATAAATTCTGTTAATTGCCTTGACAAATTTTCATGATCACCTTCACTCCTAGCCTACTCTACAATTCCCCAGTGATAGGAACAAGCATTATTAATATGCCAGAGTTTGTGGTGCATTAATGCAAGTGGAATAGTCAACTAAGTCCATAATACCATAATACTGAGTTTTGCCACAGCAATTTCAGTTTTGTTATTGTATTTTTTATCTTCCTTTCTCCTCTTCTCATTTTCTGGAGATATTGGATCCTTGCTCGGGCAGGGTGAAACTGCTCACCTTGGAGTGTCCATTATTCATGCCAAGCTTTAGATAATGAGATAGCAGAATGTGTTAATTGGAGAACAAATGTCAGTGCTTGGTAAAAGTAGCACTGAGGAACAAGGCAGTATCTTTTTGTGCTGCTATGGCCCTGCTTACTGTTATGTATTTGCCAGGTTGCTATACATCTTATGTGTCTGATTTATCACAGAGCAATACTGAGATGACACTAGTTCCCAATCAACATCAGGTTTATTTACCTTAAAACATCTCAGAACTTATAAGATTTTTATATAGACACATGTGATGTCAGCCAGATCTTTCTGGAGCTTTCTCAGTTTTATTTTGGCACACCAGCTCCACCCACAGTTTTTCTTTCTTTATTCATTTGTGGGACATGGGTGTCACTGACTGGCCAGCATTTATTGCCTATTCCTAGTTGCCCTTGGAAGACAGTTAAAAGTCAACTATATTCCTGTGGTTCTGGAGTCACATGTAAGCCAGAGCAGGTAAGGGCAGCAGATTTCCTTCCCAATAGGACATTAGTGAACCAGATGGAGTTTTTCTGACGTTTGACAATGGTTTCATGGTCATTGGTAGATTCTTAATTCCAGATTTTTTATTGAATTCAAATTCCACTATATGACATGGGAGGATTTGAACCCAGGTCCCCAGAACATTAGCTGAGTTTCTGGATTAATAGTTTAACAATAATACCACTAGGCCATCACCACCCCTATATTAAGCAATCAAGTACTGTTACATAGATCAGAGAACATAATCAAACACAGTTTAAGCAAACTATTAAACACTACGCTTATGCTTATAAATAGTAAGGGGTAGTGGGACCAAAGTACTGTGCAGTACTTCATCACTGTTTCATCACTTCAATTCGTCTTGTTCTTAAAAGACCTTGATCCAGAAATAATTCTGGTCATTTGAAAACAAGTAAGATCTTCAGTGATCCAGGTTCAAGTGATTTACATATGACTCTCACACCATGTTTGACTCTGCTCACATTTCTTCTGCTATGGGCAGCCCAAGGCTATCATTTCAATTGATTAAGAGGATCGGCTCCTGCTCCAACCTAGAACTGCTTTAGTTAGTCACTCTTTTACTATTTTCCATGGCTATTTACTTCCTTTCCAAACACATGTCAGTGCTGTAAAGTGCTTTTGACTCTTAAGGGACTTTTAGCATTTTTTTATCAAGGTCCTACAGGGAGATCCAGCCTGTCAAGACATGGAGCAAGAGTAGAAGGAAAGAACAAGCACAGCTTTGACTGTGTTCTCGATTAAATGAAAGAAGATGCACTCAAATTACACTTACACTACCAACAGCGATTGTAAGCCCAGCAATCTGCTGTTCTCTGGGGAATGATGCAGAAGAAAGCTTTGTTTCTCTGCTAAGACTGTGACGGAGATATGCCACCTCCTGCTATGAGACCTGTAGGCAATTATCTCAGCTATCATAATAATGTCTGTTGCACTTAAGATAAGTGTAGCCCTGACCCTTTTATTGCCTCTGGCTTCTTCCAAGCTGCAGCATGGGCTGTCCATAATATTTGTCAGTCTGCTGTTTCTGCTTGCATCGCATGGGAATATAGCAGCAGTTAGTCCAGTTAACCCTTGAGCTTGTTCTGCAATTAAGAACATAAGATTATTATTATTATTCAATGAGATTGTGGCTGATATGTCACCAAACTCAATTTGCTCCATATCTCTTCATACCTCATGGCTAACAGAATCCATTCATTTCAAATTTAAAATTAACGATTGGCCCAGCCATTTTTGAGAAGGATTATGAACTTCTCAGACATTTCACATGCAGAAACATTTCCTCGCATTGCTCCTGAAAGGCCTAAATGTAATTTTTAAGTATGTCTGATATTCCCCAAACTGTGGAAATAGTTTCTATCTATCCTATTAGTTGTCCTAAGTATCTTCAAGATTTTGATCAAATCACTCCTTGATATTCTAAATTCCAGGGAATATAAGCCTAGTTTGTGTGGTCTCTCTTTATAATTGAGAGACCATGGGATCCAGATGTGATTCTGGTAAAGCCACATTGCATTTCCCCTAAGGCCAATATATCCTCCCTATGGTGTGGTGCCCAGAACTGCTCACAGTTCTCCTGGTATGGTCTAACCAGGTCTTTTAACAGCTGAAGCATGACATCTACTTCCATGTGTTCTATTCCTCTAGATATAAGGGCTGACATTCCATTAGAAACTGTTTACCTGTCCATGGCACTTTAATAATCTGAGAACATAAGAAGGGTGATGGAAATCTGAAACTCACTACCTGAAAGGGTTATAGAGGCAGGAACCCTCACAACATTTAAGAAGCATTTGGATGAACACTTGAAACACCATAATGTACTAGGACCAAGTGCTGGAAAATGGGATTAGAATAGAAAGGTGCTTGATGGCCGGCGCTGACACAATGGGCTGAAGGGCCTATTTCTGTGCTGTAAAGCTCTATGACTCTATGGCCCAAATTTTCTAGTTTTCCAGCGGCGAGGAGTGCATGCAACAGGAAATCCCATTGACTGTGGCAGAACCAGAAGATCCTGCCGCTGGCCAATGGTGGGTCACCTCCGTGTAGCAGGTTGCGTAGAAAATCCAGCCTGATGACTGTAGGAGCAGACGTAGGCCAGACTACACTTCAAGCCTGCTTTGCCATTTATGACTGATTTGATTTTGGCCTCAATTCTACTTTCTGTCTGTTCACCATAACCCTTCATTCCCATATAGTTCAAAATATCTCTTCATGCCAGTCTCAAACATTTCAGCCTCTTCGACCTCTGAAAAGGAGAATCCCAAAGATTCATCACTACCTAAGAGAATCAATTCCTCCTTGTATCTATCTTAAATTGTCAACCCCTGATGCGCTACTCAAACACGAGGCCTGAAGCTCAGTAAATGAAAGGCTTTTATTTACTGTAATGAAGCTGCCAGAACTTATATACACTATCCCAGACTGAAGGGGTCCCGGCCAGAGCAGGGACTCTTATACCTCTCCCAGGAGGCGGAGCCCGACTGGGATGTGCCACAACACTACAGTACAAAGGTGTAACAACCCCACCCTAACCCCAACAGCAACAATAGCACAACCCAACAGTAACATATGTACATCCTTGTAGTACTGGCTCAGTACTATCCAGTGGGAACCAACGATGGTTCACCACATTCACCCCTCCTTTGAGAACAAAGGCCAGCGGGGTACAAAAAAACAGAATAAAGTGTCAGCAGTCTATAAGTTCAGACGGTCAGGGGGACCGCACCGTCGTTGTGACCTCCTCAATACCGGCGGTGACACCGGAGTAGGCACTTGCGGTGGCGTTCTCCCCAAGGCGGCGTCCAGCTGTTCTTCCACGGACTCACAGGCCGGTTGACCCTGAGGTGACGGTAGTCCATGGGATCCTGACATGCCCTGCAGTGGCGACCATCTTCTGGGCTCAGGCAAGCTGTACATGGGAGTAAAATGGTTAAGCAATGGTCCCGATGCTGCCCGCGCAGGAGGGGTGAATGTGGGGAAGAAACAAGAGATAAAGGGTTTGTTACAGGGGGTATGGGAGCGACAGGGGTTGCTACGTCCCCTGCTGGCACCAGGTCTCGGATCGAGACCGTGTCCTCTCGCCCGTCAGGGTATGCCACATAGGCATACTGAGGGTTGGCGTGGAGGAGATGGACCTGTTCGACCAACAGGTCGGACTTGCGGGCCCTTACATGTTGCCGCAGGAGGACGGGTCCTGAGTACGTCAACCAAGACGGTAATGAGGTCCCCGAGGAAGACTTCCGAGGGAATGAGAACATCCTCTCGTGGGGAGTAGCATTGGTTGCCGTACACAGGAGGGAGCGAATAGAATGGAGCGCATCAGGGAGCACCTCTTGCCAACGGGAGACTGGAAGACCTTTTGACTTCAACGCCAGTAAGACAGCCTTCCAGACAGTAGCATTCTCGCGTTCCACCTGTCCATTACCCCTAGGGTTGTAGCTCGTGGTCCTACTAGAGGCAATCCCATATGAGAGCAGGAATTGCCTCAAGTCATCGCTCATGAACGACGAGCCCCTGTCGCTATGGATGTAGCCGGGGTACCCGAACAGGGTAAAGAGATCATGGAATGCCTTGATAACCGTGGCAGCGGATGTATCAGAGCAGGGAACAACAAAAGGGAACCGAGAGTACTCGTCAATGATATTGAGGAAGTACACATTCCGATCTGTTGAGGGAAGGGGGCTCTTAAAATCGACACTCAGTCTCTCGAAGGGACGAGTGGCCTTGACTAAATGTGCCCGGTCAGGTCGGTAAAAGTGCGGTTTGCATTCCGCGCAAACCCGACAGCTCCTTGTTACTGACCTGACGTCCTCCACCGAGTAGGGCAGGTTGCGGGCTTTTATAAAGTGGTAGAGCCGAGTGACCCCAGGATGGCACAGGTCATTATGGAGGGCGTGCAAACGGTCCTCCTGTATACTAGCGCATGTTCCACGCGACAGGGCATCCGAGGGCTCATTGAGTTTCCCTGGACGGTACATGATGTCGTAGTTATAGGTGGAGAGTTCAATTCTCCACCGCAAGATCTTGTCATTCTTGATCTTGCCCCTCTGCGTGTTGTTAAACATGAACGCCACGGACCGTTGGTCCGTGATCAGGGTGAACCGTTTTCCCGCCAAGTAATGGGGCCAGTGCCTGACGGCCTCCACAATGGCCTGGGCCTCCTTTTCCACCGCTGAATGCCGAATTTCGGGGCCTTGCAGGGTGCGGGAAAAAAATGCGACGGGCCTGCCCGCCTGGTTAAGTGTGGCGGCCAGGGCGAAATCAGATGCATCGCTCTCCACCTGAAAGGGGGTGGACTCGTCAACAGCGTGCATCGTAGCTTTCGCGATGTCGGCTTTCAATTTATCGAAGGCCAATCGAGCCTCTGGCGTTAAAGGAAAAGTCGTGGACTTAATGAGCGGACGGGCTTTGTCCGCGTAGTTGGGAACCCACTGCGCATAATAAGAGAAGAAGCCTAAGCATCTTCTCAGTGCTTTTGCACTAGCAGGTAAGGGAAGTTCAGAAAGGGGGCGCATACGGTCTGGCTCAGGGCCAATGACCCCGTTTTCCACCACGTATCCTAGGATGGCTAAACGGCGCGTACGAAACACACACTTCTCCCTGTTGTAGGTCAAGTTCAGGCGAGATGCAGTGCGTAGGAAGTTCAGGAGATTCGTGTCGTGGTCCTGCTGGTCATGGCCGCAGATGGAGACATTATCCAGGTACGGGAAGGTAGCCCGCAGCCCGTTCTGGTCCACCATTCGGTCCATAGCACGCTGGAAGACCGAGACCCCATTGGTGACACCAAAGGGAACCCTGAGAAAGTGATACAAGCGACCATCCGCCTCAAAAGCCGTGTATTGCTGGTCCTCTGGGCGAATGGGGAGTTGGTGGTAGGCAGACTTGAGGTCTATGGTGGAGAACACCCGGTACTGCGCAATCTGATTGACCATATCAGATATGCGCGGGAGGGGATACGCATCCAGCTGCGTATATCGGTTAATGGTCTGACTGTAGTCAATGACCATCCGGGGTTTGTTCCCGCTCTTGACCACCACGACCTGCGCCCTCCACGGACTAGCACTGGGTTGTATGATCCTTTCTTTGAGGAGCCGCTGAACCTCAGATCTAATGAAGATCTGATCCTCAGTGCTGTAACGCCTACTTTTAGTCGCGATGGGCTTGCAGCCTGGCACAAGATTCTGGAACAAGGAGGGTGTGGTGATCTTCAGCGTCGAGAGGCTGCAGGCGGGGCGCGTTGGGCAATTTGGAGGCTGCTGCTGTTTTCCCACTGCCAGTGAAGGGAGTGGCCCACCGTACTGTAGGATTACACTCCTCAAGTGGACCATGAAGTTTAGTCCGAGAAGTATTGGCGCGCAAAGATACGGCAACACAAGGAGCTTGAAACGCTCGTAAACTGTGCCTTGCACCTTCAAGGTTACCACGCAACTCCCTAGCACGGCAACAGACCGGGACCTTGATGCCATAGAGATTGTCTGTTTGGCAGGTTGAATCTGGAGCCCACACCGCTTCACAGTGTCTGGGTGGATAAAGCTCTCAGTGCTCCCGCTGTCAAACAGACAATAAATCACGTGGTCATTTAGCTGGATATTCATCATAGATTTGTCAAGTCTATGAGGCTTGGCCTGGTCCAGGATGATCGACGCCACCGTTGGTTCATGAGCGCCACTGCAGGCAGCTGAAATCGATGAGGAGGACCCCTGCTGGTCGTTCGTGTTCAGTGTCGACCAACATGGCCGCTCCCATGAGTCGCACGTGGGTGAGGGTGCCAAACTCAGCGACCCCTGGTGGTCATACTCCTCCGACTCCGTCGACCGTAATGGCGTTGTCCTGGTCTCGCACGTGGACGAACCCCGTGATGACTTCGACGACGAAGACCCGAGCTCTGAAGAATCGCAGGCCGCACTGCCATTCCTGGCTTTAGATCGGCACACTTTTGAATAGTGCCCTTTTTTACCGCATGCGGTGCACAACACAGCTTTAGCGGGACACCGTTGCCGAGTATGCTTCGCTGCCCCACAGAAATAGCACCGCGGGCCGTCGGGGGCTGCTGCCGTCGTCTGGCCCGAGTGTGAGCACGCCATTACGCAGCATTTCGAACCCGAGGGACGAGGAGGGATTGGCGACTGCTTCTGCCACGTTGTCTCCACATGGTCCTCCGGATATAATACTAAGCTTTTGGAGGCCGTCTCGAGCATCTCTGCGAGCTCGATGGCCTGGGTAAGGTTAAGGTTACCCTTCTCCAACAGTTTAAGTCGAATGTACGACGATCCGACCCCGGCCACAAACGCATCTCGGGCGAGGTCGTACATGCTCTGCTCAGCCGACACAGCTTTGCAGTTACAGTCCCTGGCTAGCTGTAGGAGCTCATTCGCATATTCCTCCATCATTTCGCCAGACTGCCGTCGTCGAGTGGCTAGGAGGTAACGAGCGTGTATCTCAATGGCTGGTTTAATATAGCGCTTCTTCAGAAGCTCGAGGGCCTTAGTATAATCGGTGGCCGCACGGATCGCGAGGTAGACAGTGTCGCTTACCCTCGCATGGAGGACCCGGAGTCTGTCATCATCTGTGGTGACCGCTGCGGAGGCTGCCAGGTAGTCTTCGAAACACTTCAGCCAGTGGTCGAAGGTGTTAGAAGCGCCCACCGCACGTGGATCTAGCGTAAGGCGTTCCGGCTTCAGAATTTGCTCCATACTCTTTCTTTTTTTTTCTCTTCGACGAGAGTTTAACGACAGTAAATAAAATTGATGCTCTACTCAAACACGAGGCCTGAAGCTCAGTAAATGAAAGGCTTTTATTTACTGTAATGAAGCTATCAGAACTTATGTACACTATCCCAGACTGAAGGGGTCCCGGCCAGAGCAGGGACTCTTATACCTCTCCCAGGAGGCGGAGCCCGACTGGGATGTGCCACAACACTACAGTACAAAGATGTAACAACCCCACCCTAACCCCAACAGCAACAATAGCACAACCCAACAGTAACATATGTACATCTTTGTAGTACTGGCCAGCCCCTGGCTCAGTACTATCCAGTGGGAACCAACGATGGTTCACCACAACCCCTTATTCCAAAACAATGCCATTTGTTCCAAGTTCCCTCTTGAAAGGGAGCAACTGCTCTGTCAAATCGCCTCAGAAGATTGCCTCTCATTATTCTAAACCACATAGAGTACAATCTGGTTAACCTTTCCTTGTGTGACAACCCCTTAATCCCAGGAATTAATCTAGTAAACTTCTGTGAACCTCCTCCATTTCAAGCATATCGCTCTTTAACTAAGGAGACCAAAACAGTACGTAATAGTCTAGGTGTGGGATTACCAATATCTTGACTTTTAGGCCGAGAATGCAGCATCATGAAGTGTTCTGGCTCACCGCACCCGCCTTGAGAAAAAGTGTCCCGAATGGCGGGGTCTTTGTTCCGGGGCTGTGGGATGAAGTTGGGCCCACCACCCCCGGATGTAGGTCGGATGGGGCCACAGGAGCTGCCGAGTGCCACCGCGAGCTGGTTTAAAGGCCTGCCTCAGTTCTCTGTGACCTCATTCCAGTTGCTTTGTTAAATATTAGGCCCTATTGGCCTCAACCCCTCATCCCCCACCACTCCCTACGTACTTACATACCAACTCATGACCCCCAGTAAATTTCAAAATGGAATTAGTTACATTCTGCAGGAGGAAAATTTGCATTGCTATGAGAAAAGAGTAAAGGAATGAGAGCCAACACAACCATGTTTGGTTATATGATTCTATAATTCTATTCTTGTTATTTGTACGTTTTATAGGGATGAAATACAACTTTGGCAGGCTGCAGAATGGCCTGCAATGAATCAGTTGTCCATTGGACATTCTTCATGAGTTTTAATTCCTATGAAAAGGGTGTGTAATGGCTGGTTGACAGACTATTGACTTTTTGCACTGTGTTAGAGGTTAAATTTCACCTCCCATAATTTTAATAGCCTTATGTATGCTGGATCTAGTCAAAAGACAGCACAGTGGCACAGTGGTTAGCACTGTTGCCTCACAGCACCAGGGACCTGTGTTTAATTCCAGCCTTGGGTCACTGTCTGTTTGGAATCTGTCTGTTTGTTCTCCCCGTGTCTGTGTGGGTTTCCTCCAGGTGCTCTCGTTTCCTCCCACAGTCCAAAGATGTGTGGGTTAGGTTGATTGGCCATGCTAAAATTGCCCCTGTGTCAGGGGACTAGTAGGGTTATGGGCTTGGGTGGGATTGTTAGGTGTTTGAGACAATTATTTTGCTATCACTAACTCTTTAAATTATGTACTGCAATTGCAATAAGAACTAATAGAAAGCATTCTCTCCAAACAACATTTAAAAACCATTGGCATCAATTTAAATTACAATTGTAATTGTAAGGTTTATTGTGTTGCCCAGTGTCGTGATGGTATCATGAGTGCTCTTTTGTGACCACAAAACTGAAGATAATTGTGGTAGCCTCCCCCTTTAAGACGCAAGCTCTCAGCAGGTCATGTGACTTATTCGGCCAATTAGGGAGGAGCACACACATCCTGGAGCTGAGGGGGGGGATTTTCCTTGCCAGTTAGGAGTCTGGGGTCATGGGGGAGGTGATTCTCCCAACCTGTTGTGCTGCTTTCTTAACACAGTGGGCCGGGAAACTTGAACGGTGGCCGATTCACCCGATTCACGTTGGGCCTCCGGGCCTCTGCATGTCTCCCAGCGCCATCAGTTCCGCACCGGAAATTGGCATGGAGCTGCCTAATGTATGCAGCCACTAATTTGATTTTAATTTAGATCTCATTAGCGGGCCCCGGAGTGAAGCCTCCAGGCCCGCTAGCCTCTCTACCCCCACCCACTGCCAGGGGTATTTCACTGCAGCAGGGTTTACAGTAGCTCCCCATTTACGGGGAGCTGGCGGCCCGAAGGGGGGCGCGGTGGTAATTGAGGCCTCCCAGAGGGTCAGGCACCTGGGGGATGCCCCCTGAGTATTGCCACCTTGGCAGTGCCAGCCTGGGCCCTCTGACACTGTCCAAGGGGAGAATGCCAATATCCAAGGAGCACCTTGGCATTGCCCACTGAGAATGGGACAGTGTCAAGGGGCCGCCTGCTTGTGGGGGGAGGAGGGGTAGTTGGGGCTGCAGGGGGTGGTCGGCACTTGGGGGGGAAGGGGGTTTTGGGACTGTCTGTAGGGGGGGAATTGGGGTGGGGGCGTGGGAGATTGAGGCAGGCCAGGAGGTAGGGGGGGGAAGGGGTGGGCGAGGCTGGCCCGGACATGTTTGGGAGACCAGCAATCGGTCATGTGGGGCTCGGAGGGCCAGCGATGCAATGGTCGCAGGGCTGGCGAGCGATTGAGGTGGCCAGCAATCAGGAGACTAGCAGTGCAGGCTACTGTGCATGCGCTTATCTCAATGCTGACAGATCGGCGCACGCGCACCTCCTGGTTTCTGGAGTGAACCGTATTAGTGCACAGGATATGGGAGATTCATTTTGAAACTCCCACTGAAAAAAACAGCGTGATTTACTCTAGTTTTTATGCAAATTCGACCATTTCTTTGGGAAAATCCCACTCGTGGAGTATGGTTGCCTTCACTCCCTGTACATAGTTATTTACCTTAATAAGCCGTTCAATCATTAATCTACTTGGTGTTGTCTGTCTCTGCAAGATACAACATTTGGCAATGAACATAAGAACATAAGAAATAGGAGCAGGAGTAGGCCATCTAGCCCCTCGAGCCTGCCCCGCCATTCAATAAGATCATGGCTGATCTGACGTGGATCAGTACCACTTACCCGCCTGATCCTCATAACCCTTAATTCCCTTACCGATCAGGAATCCATCCATCCGCGCTTTAAACATATTCAGCGAGGTAGCCTCCACCACCTCAGTGGGCAGAGAATTCCAGAGATTCACCACCCTCTGGGAGAAGAAGTTCCTCCTCAACTCTGTCTTAAACCGACCCCCCCTTTATTTTGAGGCTGTGTCCTCTAGTTTTAACTTCCTTACTAAGTGGAAAGAATCTCTCCGCCTCCACCCTATCCAGCCCCCGCATTATCTTATAAGTCTCCATAAGATCCCCCCTCATCCTTCTAAACTCCAACGAGTACAAACCCAATCTCCTCAGCCTCTCCTCATAATCCAAACCCCTCATCTCCGGTATCAACCTGGTGAACCTTCTCTGCACTCCCTCCAATGCCAATATATCCTTCCTGCACACAGTATTCCAGCTGCGGCCTCACCAATGCCCTGTACAGGTGCATCAAGACATCCCTGCTTTTATATTCTATCCCCTTCGCAATATAGGCCAACATCCCATTTGCCTTCTTGATCACCTGTTGTACCTGCAGACTGGGCTTTTGCGTCTCATGCACAAGGACCCCCAGGTCCCTTTTCACGGTAGCATGTTTTAATTTGTTTCCATTGAGATAGTAATCCCATTTGTTATTATTTCCTCCAAAGTGTATAACCTCGCATTTCTCAACGTTATACTCCATTTGCCATATCCTCGCCCACTCACTCAGCCTGTCCAAATCTCTCTGCAGATCTTCTCCGTCCTCCACACGATTCACTTTTCCACTTATCTTTGTGTCGTCTGCAAACTTCGTTACCCTACACTCCGTCCCCTCCTCCAGATCATCTATATAAATGGTAAATAGTTGCGGCCCGAGTACCGATCCCTGCGGCACGCCACTAGTTACCTTCCTCCAACCGGAAAAACACCCATTTATTCCGACTCTTTGCTTCCTGTCGGATAGCCAGTCCCCAATCCACTTTAACACACTACCCCCAACTCCGTGTGCCCTAATCTTCTTCAGTAGCCTTTTATGGGGCACCTTATCAAACGCCTTTTGGAAATCCAAAAACACCGCATCCATCGGTTCTCCTCCATCAACCGCCCTAGTCACATCTTCATAAAAATCCAACATGTTCGTCAAGCACGACTTTCCCCTCATGAATCCATGCTGCGTCTGATTGATCGAACCATTTCTATCCAGATGCCCTGCTATCTCCTCTTTAATAATGGATTCCAGCATTTTCCCTACTACAGACGTTAAGCTGACCGGCCTATAGTTACCCGCCTTTTGTCTCCTTCCTTTTTTAAACAGCGGCGTAACATTAGCCGTTTTCCAATCAACCGGCACTACCCCAGAATGCAACGAGTTTTGATAAATAATCACTAACGCATCCACTATTACCTCTGACATTTCTTTCAATACCCTGGGATGCATTCCATCCGGACCCGGGGACTTATCCACCTTCAGTCCCATTAGTCTACCCAGCACTGCCTCTCTGGTAACATTAATTGTATTAAGTATTTCTCCTGCTGCCAACCCTCTATCGTTAATATTTGGCAAACTATTTGTGTCCTCCACCGTGAAGACCGACACAAAAAACTTATTTAAAGACTCAGCCATATCCTCATTTCCCACTATTAACTCCCCCCTCTCGTCCTCCAAGGGTCCAACATTCACTCTAGCCACTCTATTCCTTTTTATATATTTATAAAAACTTTTACTATCATTTTTTATATTAATTGCTAGCCGAGCTTCATAGTCTATCCTTCCTTTCTTTATCGCTTTCTTAGTCTCTCTTTGTTGTTTCTTAAATTTTTCCCAATCACTTGTTTCTCCACTATTTTTGGCCACTCTGTACGCAGCTGTTTTTATTTTAATACTCTCCTTTATTTCCTTCGTTATCCATGGCTGGTTCTCCCTTTTCTTACAATCCTTGTTTTTTGCTGGAATATATTTTTGCTGAGAACTGAAAAGGATCTCCTTAAAAATCCTCCACTGTTCCTCAGCTATCCTACCTGCCAGCCTGCTCTCCCAGTCTACCTTAGCCAATTCATCCCTCATCCTATCATATTTCCCTCTGTTCAAACAGAGGACACTGGTTTGGGACCAAACTTTCTCCTCTTCCATCTGAATCAGAAATTCGACCATATTGTGGTCACTAGACCCAAGAGGGTCCTTCACAATAAGATCCTTAATTCTACCTACCTCGTTACACAATACCAGGTCCAAAATAGCTCGTTCCCTCGTCGGTTCCGTAACATGCTGTTCAAGGAAACTATCCCGACAGCATTCTAAGAACTCTTCCTCCATTCCACCCTTACCGACTTGAGTCTGCCAGTCAATGTGCATGTTGAAGTCCCCCATGATTATTGCCGTTCCGTTTTTACACGCATCCCTTATCTGCTTGTTTATAGCCCTCCCTACCTCAACATTATTATTTGGGGGCCTATATACCACACCTACTAGTGTCTTTCTCCCTCTACTATTCCTCATCTCTACCCATAACGATTCCACGTTTTGTTCCTCAGAGCCTATGTCATCCCTCAGTACTACCCTGATATTATCTCTTATTAATAGTGCGACCCCACCACCTTTTCCTTCCTGTCTATTCTTCCTAAACGCCTGATACCCCTGGATATTCATCTCCCAGTCCTGGTCACCTTTCAGCCACGTTTCTGTAATGGCCACTAGATCGTACCCACTCGTGCTGATTTGCACCATCAACTCATTTACCTTGTTCCGAATGCTTCGTGCATTCAGGCAAAGTGTCCTTATTCCAGCTTTTATCTGGACCCGCTTTGATGAGTCGCGAACACCCTCTCCCTCTACTCCCTTATCTAAATTACCGCCTTCATTCACTTGCACCCTCTCCTCTACCATTAATTTTGTAATTCCCCTTACCCCTGCATCCTCCACCCCATCAATTAGTTCCTTGATCCTAGTCAACTCTTCTAGCTCCCCTCCCCCCAACCTATCTAGTTTAAATTCTCCCCAGTAACCTTAGCCAACCTACCGGCCAGGATATTGGTCCCCGTGTGATTCAAGTTCCACCCGTTTTTTGTATACAGATCACCCCTGCCCCTAAAGAGGTCCCAATGGTCCAGGAACCTGAATCCCTGCCCCCTGCACCAGTCCCTCAGCCACACATTCATCTTCCACCTCACTCCATTCCTGCCCTCACCTTCCCGTGGCACAGGCAGTAATCCTGAGATTACTACCTTTGCTTTCCTCTTTCTCAGCTGTCTCCCTAATTCCCTGTACTCCCTTTTCATGACCCCTTCTCCCTTCCTACCCACATCAGCGGTACCAATATGTACCGCTACCTCAGGCTCCTCTCCCTCCCACCTCAGGATTTCCGGGACGCGACTAGCGACATCCTGGATCCCGGCCCCAGGGAGGCAGACCACCATGCGAGAATCCCGCCTACCTCCGCAGAAACGCCTGTCTGTCCCCTTCACCATCGAGTCCCCGATTAATACCGCCTTCCTCCTCTTTTCCTTAGCCCTCTGAGTTACAGGGCTGGACTCCACTGCGGAGACACGGCCACTGCTGCTTCCCCCAGGCGGGCTGTCCCCCCCAGCAGTACTCAAGCAGGAGTACTTGTTGTGCAGGGGCAAATCCACTGGGGTGCTCTCAACCACCCTAGCCTTACCCTTCCTGGCCATCACCCACTTGGCCTCCTCCCGTTGCCCTGGTGTGACCACCTGATGATAGCTCTTGTCTATCACCTCCTCATTCTCCCTCATCAGCCTAAGATCCTCGAGCTGCAGTTCCAGCTCCCTAACACGGTCCCTCAGGAACCGCAGCTCGACACACCCCTCACAGATGTGGATGTCCGGGAGGCCAGATGCCTCCAGGACCTCCCACATCCTACACTGGGAACAACACACTGGTTTCACACTCATACTGGACACTTTATGTCAAGTAAGACAGTGAAAAGTTAATAAGAGTGTAAGGAAACAAAAACTCACCCCTGCTCGTCCAAGCCCTGTGAGCCAAAGCCCTGACAGCTCACTCAACTTCCCACTCACTCTGCTGCCCACTACGATGCTGCCCGCTGTATACTTTGGTGCGCTTTTAAACCCTCCAAAAACTTCCCCAGGCCTCTCCTGGCCCGACTTCCGGTTTTGAAAAAAATGAGGATCAATGGGAGTGCCTTCCTTTTGCTACAGAAATTGGGAGAGCAGACCTCCTGTGAAAGCCTTTTTTCAGCAGTCTGTGAGTATCTAAATGCCCTTATTTGGGAAACTAAACCTTTTCAACCCCAATACGGAGCAATGAGTGCAATATGTCTTTTTGTAAAGCCAATGAAATTGGGAAGGGTGAGCACAGAGAAGCAGTTGGTGATCCCATTAACAGCTGTGAGGCTCTAATTTATTGCCTGACGAGCGTCTGACTTCTCCAGATGCCTCCAACTCCAGGAGCTGGTGGAATTAGTCAAAGGACATTATTGTTGGAGCACTTGATGGTAATGCAGTGATACAAATTTAATTTGATGTCAAGAGCCCCAGGGGAGTTTATAGCGGTGTTCATGGTGTGCCTAAGCCAAACGGCTGAACAGTGCGAGTTCTGGTCTGCACTCAACAACATGTTGAGAGACAAACTAATCTGTGGTGTTAACAACATGACTACACAAAAGAAATTATCAGCAGAGGCAGAGATTATTTTAAAGAAGACATTAGAAGTTGCCCAGGCTATAGAAAGTGCCGAAAGTGGACGATGGAGCTGTAGTGCGTGCAAGCAGGCAAGGTCCGCTAAGTTTGGCGGGAAGTCACGGTTGAGATGCCAGGGAGGAGAATGTAGAAAGTAATGAGCAAAGAGGCTTAGAGAAAAAGAGAATGCAGAAGTATAGGGAATTTGGTCCACACACTGGGAGCTCTGAAGAATGCTACCGGTGTGGGGAGAGATGTAAATTCAGGGAAACTACATGTTATGTCTGCAGTAGGAGGGGGCACATTAAGAGAAAATGATAGACTAAGCAAAGCCTACTGGGGGCCAGCAAAAAAATTCCAACCCCAGGACACGGTGTTGAGAATAACCTTGAAAACGGTTCTGAAGTATACAGGTTAAATAATGTTAAGGTGGACAAGATGGCCCCAATTACGATTGTACTCTTGGTAAAGGGTAAGCCACTCAGAATGGAGGTGGACCTGAGTACCTCCACTACAGTTGTGGAACACTCATATTATTATTTACAAAGAGGGGTTCAGCACTAAAGTTAAGAAGTACGGTGGCCAGGCTAGCAACATAAAATGGGGAAGCTTTAAGGATCTTAGGAACAACTATGACACCCACAAGCTATCAGCATCACTCAGCTTAACTGCCTCTGATAGTAGTAAGAGCCAAGGGCCACGTTTGCTGTGCTGAGATTAGCTTCACCAATTAGATTAAATTGGCTAGAAATCTTCAAAATCAGGGATGGAAACTTCCATGATGTCTTTAAAAAATACCAGGAAATGTTCCAAGACAAGTTAGGCAAGATCCAGGGCCTAAAAGCAAAAGTTTACATGGATCCTGAGGTCATGCCAAGTTTTACAGAGTTCCAGCATTTCATGAGAACCAACGGCATTAAACATATTCAAACTGCACCCTGCCACCCTGGCCGAGAGAGCTGTCCAAACATTCAAAGCTGCCATGCAAAAACAGTCATCAGTCTCTCTACAAACCAAACTGGCCCCTTTTCCTGATCATATATAGGACATCCCCCCCCCCCCTGTCACCGCAGGTATTACACCTCCCAAGTTACAAATGGAAGGATGTAGTGGAACAAGTTTGGATCTCATATTTCCGAATTTGACGGGGAGGGGGGGAGACAAAGCAGAACACATAAAAGGAGCATCACAACTGGACAAAAATGGAGAGGGCATTTGAGGTGGATGACTTGGTCTATGTAAATAATTATGGTGCTGTCATGGTCAGAACAGGCCCAGCATCATATGAAATACTTGTCCAAGGAAAAAGGGTAAAGGAACACCTGGACCAGTTGAGGAGGAGAGATTTGCACATGGAACCAGTGGGGCAGCCTGCCCCTAGTGCCTGTCAGTGATATTGCTTCAAAGTAATGCAGCAGCAAATTACCCCGAGGAAGAACCAAGTAATATTCCAGTGGGAACTGGAGAAGTTATCTGCACTAATGTACCTTTGCAGGTCAAGAGTCCACCCATTGAGGTTCAAACCGAAGGTATCTCTACTGCAAATAGCACCTGCTCGTGAAATACGACGCTCCCAAAGGGTCAGGAAGACCTGGACCAACTTATAAGGGACTGTGTGGTAGCAAATATTTACTGGGGGTCATGACTCGGCATGTAGGTACATAGGGAGTGGTGGGGGATGAGGGGGTGAGGCCTATAGGGCCTAATATTTAACAAAGCAACTGGAATTAGGTCATAGAGAACAGAGGCAGGCCTTTTAACCAGCTCGCTTTGGCTCTATAAGGTACAAACTCCCGGTGGGTCATATGACCCATTCGACCAATCAGGCCAGAGTACGTGAATTTTGGAGCTGAGTGTGGGTTCTCTTTGCCAGTTAGGAGTCTAGAGTCATGGAGTACGGTAGCCCTTTGTATCACTCTCTGTATATAGTTACTAATCTTAATAAACCATTCATTCATTAATCTACTTGGTGGTCACCCATCTCTGTAAGATTCTACAATAATGAACATGAAAACTTGGTAGCCAGACATGTTTTTTATTTGAAAAACAAACCCATCCAGTTTCTATTAAAGAGCCACAACCTAAACCAAATCATGTAACACACAAGGTACTATTTAACAATGTCATATACCATAATACAAAAACTAAATACTGCAAATGCTGAAATAAAAACAGAAAATGCTGGAAATATTCAGCATTTGGACACATCAGTGGAGGCAGAAACAGAGTTATTGTTTCAGCTCAATGAATTTTACTCAGAGGTCTAGGAAATTTTATCTCAGCAGATCTGGCAGAGGTTCATCACCTGAAACGTTGGCTAAAATGTTACTAAGCCTTGGGAGGCTGAGTGGGAGGAGAGGGTGCTAGGAGGTTGATTGGTAGTGGGGGAACAGGTAAAATCAACTCCCTGACATGGTCCCACCACTGGGACAGTTTAAGATCATTAGATCATAAATCTATAACAATAGGAGCAGAAGTAGACCATTTAGCCCATCAACCTGTAACGTCTACTATCTGGGATGCCTTTTGTGTCTTTGATTGTGATGACAGATAGAAAATATTTGTCTGAAGTCTCTTGCCATTTTATTATTTCCCATTTTCCATTTCCCAGTTACACATCTAAGTGACTAATGCTTACTTTCGCTCCCGTCTCCTTCTAAAATACTCGTAAAAGCTTTTATTCTTTGTTTTTATATTTTTGCTACTTTTTCTCTCATACTTCAATTTCCCCCTCCACTTTTTGCACCTTTTGCTAGTTTTGAAAACTATCACAATCTTCTGACCCAGCACTGATCTTTGCAGCATTGTACATCTTTTCTTTCAATTTGATACCATTCTTAACTTCCTTTGTTCACCACAGATGGTGCATCCATCAAGTAGAGTCTTTCTTTCTCAATGGAATATATTTTTGTTGAGAGTTATGAACTATCTCCTTAAATGCCTGCCACCACTTCTCTGCCATCTTTCCCATTAATCTATTTACCAAATCCATTTTAGCCAACTCTGTCTTCATATCTTTGTTATTGCCTTTATTTAAGTTTAAGACAATATTTTCAGATCCAATTTTGTCACCCTCAAACTGAATGTGACATTCCACCATGTTATGATCACTCTTAACTAGAGGATCTTTCATATTAATAAAGAGGTCACTAATTCATCCTGTCTCACTACACATTAGTAGGTCAAAATAGTCTGTTCTTTGGTAGGTTCCAGAATATATTGGCCAAAGAAACAGTCTCGAATACACTCAATAATCCCATCCTCCAGGGTCTCATTGCTAATTTGAGCCATCCAATCTATGAAGATTAAAATCTCCCACGATCATTGCAGTATATTTCATTCAAGCCCTTTATATTCAATTAATACGCTAACCTACAGTGTAACTACTGTCAGTGGGCCGATAAACCTTTCCCATCCCTGACTTATTTCCTTTGCTATTTCTTAACTTCACCAAAAATCAATCAGCATACCTGCCCACTATGGTGAAATTGCCGGGCAGGTTCTGCTTCCAGCAAGTGCAGGGTTCCAACTCACTTCATAAAATTCAGCGCATTAACTCAGATATTGTCAGACCTGCTGAGTGTTTTCATCGTTTTTTGTTTTTATACCATTATGCTGGGAAAATAATACAAAATCCTTGATCCTTTTTCATATTTCATACCACTTAAGATGAATATATGTCAACATTGATATCCGAATAGAATATTAGGCTAAGATTTTCAAATGCTTCAATAATTTTATAACAATTGGATCGGAGCCTTTAATGGATAGAAACAATGTGAAGCCAGCAGCGATTGTGACAATAATTAAACAAAAATATTAATAGACTAATGGATAAGAACTAAACTGTTTCAACTGTACTGGAGTTTGTCCAATAGGGAGCCCATTTCCACTCGTATGCACTGGTGCAAATGCTGTTCATCCTGACACATTCCAAACACAGAGCTCAAAGGATTTTGATTTGCATTTTGCAAAGTGGTGATAAATCAGTACGATTCAGGACAGGTATTAAGGATAAGCTCCGACAATTTTCAGCTTAACAAGTGGGTATGGCATGTGATCTATGAAGGAAACAACAGCTTGTATTTATTTAATTCCTTTCAAGACAGTGAAATGACCCAAGGTCATTCATAAAGGAGGAAAGACAAAGGACTGTTTAAAAAGCAAAACTGCATTCTCATAGGTCAGGACTGAGATAACCATTGTGTTGTTAGTATGGTTCCCTCAGAGCAGAAATTTAGTATTATTTTTTTCTTACTGCTCTTGTCATGTTGTTGCTATACTTGAAGTCTGTCAAAAATACAGCTTAAATTGGTATCTGCAGATCCACATACATACAAGCATAGTTGCATCAATTTGAAACCAAGTTATATTTAGAGACAGTGGATCAGCGACATGCACCATTCCACATTGCCTCAATCACCATAAAGGCAGCCTCTAATAATCTCTTGGGCTAAATTTTATGCTTGTAGTGGGGGTCCCAACAATGTGCCAGCAAGCCAGAACGACCCTGCCCTGATCATTTAAGTTGTTGCTATTGGGACTGTCATGCCCAGGGTAACTACTTGCCCTGCCCTCCTGCCCCCCCACCCACCCCAAGAGCAACTGACTATCTGAGCACCGGCAGCTCTGCAATTTCATCAGTCTCACTGGGAGTGGTGAACACTGATAGGACTGCGCCTGGAAGAAGACGAGACCAGCTTCCGGGATCTTCTGACCCTTGGGCGAGCACGGTGAGAATCACCATTGCTCTCCACTAGCTTTTTCCGTGTTCTGGACCCAGATTTACACGAAGGTTGTCAGATACCAGTTTGCTGTGCACCTTTATGTGAAAAGATGATTGTGCTTTATTCAAGCTTTATAACAATATTTTCTTGTCTTTCTGCTGTCAGGAAGGAGAAGGAAGGAAGTAGAAACCACTTTTGACATTTGTGCAGATAAACTGATTCAATTTCTCCTTGTGTCTGTATAAATAGGCTGATTTAACTTATGTTGAGGTGATTGTGTTATTTACTTCAATTAGATAGGGTAGATTGTTTTTGTATATCTTGCTGCTACCTCCTAGTTTGGTGGATTAATACATGTGATGGATTATTTGTCTTGATTAGGCAGCATTGTAATAGATTATGACACCCACTTACCACCCCCCACCCCCACCTCCACCTTCCTGGATCAGTGGATTCTCTCTCTTCTCCATTTTATAGGGTCATTGCATTGTCCTTTAAGATATGCCCACTCTGTTACAAGCTGGTGAACCGACTCTGTTACTTGACAGAATCTGGCATCAAACAACAAACAGAAAATTGGACATAACAATGGCTTGGGGATTATTTAAGGGAACTCCAATGAGGTCATAGAATCCTTTAGTTTGGATGCTGCCAGCATTTTTCGCATTGACACAAATTTGTACAACTTCATTTTTGTTCTATAGCTAAGGAAATACTTGTGCTGTGAAGTAATCTTTTGGCAGGCAGTTACAAACATAACTTTACAGCAGGAATCTTGTGCACATGAAAAACTAAATAATCTGCTACAGTGCTGATTGTTATGATAGTCAAGGGGGATCATCGATAGATCTCCCCTTGGGCCTCATAGAATATGGGCTCCCCGATTAGGGGAGTGGAGGCTCATCTAATAGAGAAGGGTCAGCGGGAGGGGGTGGATGGGTTTAAAACCAGCTACCTCCATTCAAGCTGTCAGTTGAAAGACTTTGGGGTTGATGTGTACACTGCAGCCGCTGAGCGGCATTTTGAGCATGCTGTAAATAAAGGATGATGGTGACAGAAGACTGGTCTCGGTAAGATTATTACGGTGATGTTATTTGAATGACACATCCAGCCCACGTATTTGTGCTTACACTTGTAATTTATTACCACTTTTATTACCACTTCCCCAGAGAAATCTAATCATTTTGAAAGGTAATTTTACTTACTATGAATCACACAATACTTTGGGAGGCCTGATGATATCAAGCTCACATTTGCTAAGGAAACAATGTTGGAAGACAAAAAGACAGAACCCTGATTATTTAATGGTGTGTTATTTGGTGTATATAAGTCTGTGAACTAAAGTGCCTTTGTAGAATTGCATATCTACTAACAGTGACTGCATTGACGTTGAAGTTTAGTATTATGACCGGAGTACCTTTATGGTAATAAGAAGTATGTCAATGTTTTAGAGAGGATACTTACTAAAGTATTAGGAGGGATGAATGACTTCAGTTGCATTGAAAGAATAGAGAAGCTGGAGCGTTCTCCTTACAGCAGAGAGAGTTCAGGAGAGATTTAATAGAAGCCAAAATCATGAGGAGTTTTTATAGAGTAAAAATGACAGAAGGATCTGTAACCAGTTCAGACCCAGACTTAAGATAATTGGCATAACCAGATGCAACATGAAGATAAACCTTTCAATTATTTGAATTATGATTATATGGAATGTGTAGCCTGGAAGGATGATGGAAGCAGACTCAATAATAATTTTCAAAAAGGAATTTGAAGTATATGATTTTGCAGTGCAATGAAGAATGGACAGGGAGTGGAACTAATCGGATTAAAATTGCAATATGCTGATATAGGCACGATGGGCTAAATGGCCTCCTTCTGTGGTGTCTCATTCTATGATTCTCTGATAATCTAATTAGGTATAAAGACAAGCCTACTTGAATGATGCTCCCTAAAGAGGATAACATTCACACCTTGAGTCAGAAAGCTGTTCATTCAAATGTCATTCCAGAGGCTTGGGCACATAATCTAGGCCAACACCTCAGTGCAGTACTGAGGGGTTGCTGAGCTATCAGAAGCACTGAGCAGGATTTTCCAGTCCTTCCTGCCAAGGTTGACCCTCACCGTTGGTTCCCAGGTGGCAGGACAGGTGACCTATGCAAATGGTGACTGAATTCGGCAGGGCCAGAAGATCCCATTGGTGATCAATGGTCAGTTGCCTCTGCCATAAGACAACAGACCCCCAGAGAGCTGGAAAATTCATCCAATTGCTTTTCAAATGAGATATTGAACTGAGATCCCATCTTCCCTCATGTATGGACATCAAAGATTCCATTGCACTATTCTAATTAGAGTAGGTGAGCTGGCCAATATTTATCCCTCAGTTATTATTGAGTCGGCTTCCATCAGCATTAGTAAAACTAATTATGGTCATTATTTCATTGCTGTTTGTGGGACCTTGCTGTGCTTATATTGGCTGCTTTGTTTCCAACATTGATACTTAGAATGTTGGAATGCTTTTCTAATATTCTGAGGACTTTGAGGGGCACTATATAAATGCCAGTTATTTCTTGATTGATATATTGTGCAATTCTGAATCATTGGCAAGTAGCAGAAACCTAGATCCAGTCAGAATCCGGTAAGAAATCCAGATCCAGTGATTGAATTGAAAATGAATTAATTTTGTAATAGGAAAAGTTAACAGGTAGTGCAGGGATAAATTATTATTGTTTTAAACTCAGTGTGGTATAAAAAGAGCAGAAAAACACATCCAAACTAAAACAAAAAGAGTACCCAGACTGTTCCTAATTACTTAACGAATAAGCAGATTGCATGGTATGGTACAGAATCATAAAGGGCAGGAAGATGCAAGCTCTGATGATGGATTAACTTGAGCTGGGTGGTCTCAGCCAGGATGGTTTTAAGGTCAGTACAATTGGCTCTAATTTGAAGGACTGGGGGAGGAAGAAGAATCAGCTAAACTTCCTACCCTTGATTGCTATCCAGTTAAAAAAAAGGTATGAGTGCTCATCCAATCAGAATGGGGTGGATCTTAGCTGTGTTGAAGACCAGCCAATCGTGATTCTGTAGAGTAAAGAATGACCACTAGGGTGAAATACTAGAGGATTAACAATAGCCATACTGCAGCCTTCAAAAGGAGGGCAAAAAGAGGATTAAACTTTAATAAGAATCATGACAACAAAGGAAAGACAATCTAATGATTAACCACAAATGCAGAAATAAAGCGAACATGCAAACCTAGCCTGAGCAATCTTACTGAGCTAGGTGAGGACCAAAGTTTAGCTTAAAATTTTAATTTCAGTGGAACCCTCCATTGAAAATATCAAACTTTTGGTTGAACTGAATTATTTTGTGAGCTGGCCTTATTAATTTGAACATGAATAAAACTATGGAAGGTGCATGGGAATGGGGAAAGCATTGTTAAAGCTCAAAGTTAAAAATGTTAGTTTTTTACAATTTCCTGTATGCAATTATTGACATATTCTCAGATGTCTCTTACAAGTAGCATCCAATTCCAAATCTGATTGTCCAGTTGCTCCCTCTGTCTTTTACACAAAGGGAAACTGCTATCGTTCGGGGAAACAATTTTCAGTGGTGCATCAAAATGTACTCCCAGAAAGTTAACAAATACAAAGAAATACAATATCGTAATGACCTTGGCTCCTGCTGGCAATGTATAATGGACCCTTGATTCAAGGAGTACATATGTTTGTGTGATGATACTGTTGGAGTAAACCCGAAATTAAAAGATACAAGATGGTTACCTGGCACAAAATGGACTCTGTGAAAAGACATTAAGATGTGCTGACTTAGGCATAGACATTGCACAATGAGCTAAATCCTGTTATTGTCTAATTACTACTGGAAATAAACGAGACCCTGAGGCCCAGATGATCACCTTAACTTAAGATAAGGCAGAACCGAAACAATGAGTTTTGTTAACGAAATCAGTCATTGATAAGGGGGGGGGGGGCGGGGGCATACTCAGATAACGATGTGATAACTGCTAATATCTGTACTTGTCCACTATTTGAAAATGTATAAAAGAAGCTCAGCTGCCATTTTAAAGTTGAGAAGGTGACTGCGTGCACTGCGGAGAGCCCAGCACTTCTCCCAAAGCTTTGTCTGATAAAATGCACGTTGAATCTTTAAATCTGACGCCGAGTGGTGATTTTTCCACAAAAATTGGTGTAGTCGGCAGGATCTCACTGCTGGTGAGTTGATGGTTTGGCCTCCATTGGCGAACTGGAGTAGAGATTATTGAACTGTGGGAGTCAGACTGAGCCAACAATGCAGTTAAAAATGGGTGAAAATTAGGGGAATTTATGGGACTATCGGATAGAAACAGGGATTGATTGCTTGTGCTGATCGACTAAGGACAAGGAAGTGCCTGTCTCAAACGCGCAGCCTTAGACCGGTTGTTAAGAGGGGAAATCCCCCACGCAAAGGTCAGGACCCTAAAGTGGACGTAGAGGCACCAAGGCACTTAGGATCGTGAAGCACAAGTGATAAAGGTCATTTAGCATCAAACTATGTAGTGGCGAACAAACGCAGAGTTTGCCATCTGTTTGCATAAAAGTTTGTGTGTTTGTGTACTTGTCTGTCACATTGTAAAGCGGTGCGGTAAGGAACTGATCACCCTGACCTAGAGCCGGACTCCGGTGGAGGAAACACATTGCCGAGGAGGTAATTGTGGCCGTGAGTATAAATAGAAACCCCAACGGTGGAGAAAACACGTTGCTGAGGAGGTAATCGTGGCCAGGGCATAGAAGTCTGCAAGATGGCAGGTAAAGCAACTAAGTGGGGACCTGCAGGTTCCCTTATTGATAAATATATGACAGACAGACACTCGTTGATTAAGAAGATGCAAATGGATGGCTGGGATGTTTCTCAGACCTTCGAACAACAGAGAAAGTGGGTAGATGGGGAAAAGAAAGACAAAACAAAAAAGGCAGGGGTATTATTAGTACATCAATTAGCTGGACTAATTGAACATGTAGCCGCTTCCACCAACAAGTGGAGCGAAGATAATGATAAGATGAAAAGATTAGAATCCAGCGTAAGGGAACTGGAGAAAAGGAATCGAGTATTAGAGGAGAATCAATGGGGAGGGGAAACTGTTCCTCTGCCCCCTTTATGAGTCCACACAACAGGGACCAACGATCTCTCCAGAGGAAGGGGAAGCACTAGAACACAACTTGGCGCCAGTAACCCCGGGCGAAAGACAACAGATAATGGACCCCCTGGGTAAACTACAACCTGGAAGCGCAAATACGCAATTTTGAGCAGAAATAGATACGGTTTGGGTAGGACACCAACTGCACTTAAGAGATATACACCAATTGATTAGGGCCGCATGTCCAGCGGATCAATGGAGGCAGGTAGCCGGAGGGCCCGCCATTTCCCCTGCACGAGACTACACAGTGGGGGACGTTGGACACACACAGTAGCCCTAACAGCAGAAATAGATGCCCAACAGGCACCCTTCACCCTGTTTAAAACGGAAGTCCAGAGAGCTTTAGGAAATGCCCCTACCAATTGGAGTAAAATCACAACGACCAAGCAACAAAAAGGGGAAGGGGCCTCTGAATATGGGGAACAGTTGTTCCAAGTATATGATATATTAATAGCCTCAGAATCTAAGTCAGGACATCAGGGAGCACCATACCTAGTGTTGAATGAACTGAAAACTGCAGGGTTAAAGGTGAGCCCCAAAAAGGCACAAATCGGGAAAGCACAAGTCCTGTACCTAGGACACTTAATATCACAAGGGCTTAAAGAGATGCCAACAGACCGAAAGAAGGCGGTACAACAAATGCCGTGGCCAGTCACCGTAAGAGGAGTCAGGAAGGTGCTGGGACTGTTTAATTATAGCCGAAGTTTAATCCCAGAATTTGCAAAATTGGCAGAGCCTATACAGAGGTTAGTTAAAGGGGGAAAGCCAGCTTTAAACTCCATAGAATGGGGACCTGAGCAAGAAGAGGCCTATAATAAGTTAAAGGCAGAACTGATATCAGCCCCCGGACTGGGACTACCAGATTCCAATAAAGATTCCCACATACACTGTAACAATGAAGGGGGGTTCTACTCTGCAGTAGTAACACAAGATCTTGGCGATAAACGGAGACCCATAGGTTACTATTCAACAGCAGAAGGGCCGGTAGTAACCGGACTGCCAAGGTGCATAGCTGCCTGAGATTGCGCCGCCTGAGCCGTAAAGGTTAGCAAACCGATAATAACGACAGGGAACATAATCCTCCACACCAAACACACCTTGGTGGAAATGCTAAATACAGGAAAGTTAAGGTCCGTCTCAAACATGAGAAGGGCTAAATGGGAAGCCGTCCTCCTACCTCCCAGCAAATCAGTTATAATAGTAAGAGACACAGGAGATAACCCAGCAGAAGGAATTTTGGATACAGGAGAACCACATAACTGTGGAAACGTAGATACGGATATAGAAGAAGGCAGGGTAAAGGATGTACCTTTAGCAACAGCTGAAGAGACCCTTTTTGTAGATGGCTCACATAAATACGTGGAAGGATCATCCTGGACAGGGTGGGCAGTAGTAAATGACAGATTGGAAACGGCAAAGTCAGAAAGAATTGACGGAGGTCTATCCGCGCAGGTGGCGGAACTAGTGGCACTCACAAAGGCACTAGAATTGTCCGAAGGAAAGACGGTAAATATATATACCGATAGTAGGTATGTATTCAGGGTAATACACGATTATATGATGGCATGGGGTAGGAGGGGGTTTGTAACCACGAGAGAAACTCCTATTAAACACCAACAAAGGATCGAGGCATTACTAAAAGCCAGCGAAAAACCCCGAGAAGCGGCAGTAATAAAAATCAAAGCACATCAGAAGGAACCAGAAAGGGATAAGCCTGATTGGTTAAAATACAAAGGGAACCAAGCTGCAGATAGAGCAGCGCAATTAGCGTTAGAACAGGAGGCAGTTGGCAAGCTGCCAATAGCAGTAACGGGCCAGACAGGAGACGAAATAGGTATTCGGGACTTACATGGAGATACCTCGGAAGAGGAAAAGGGTAAGTGGGAAGCACAAGGAGCAAGCAGAGGGACTGATAATGTTTGAAGACGCAATGACAAGGTAATGGTGCCGGAATGCATACAAAACACCCTCTTGGAACTACACCATGGACTCTCACATGCGGGAAGAGAGGCCATGGCAATTAGTATAGGAAAAGAATGGTGGTGGAAAGGAATGGGGAGGGACATAGCCCGACACTGTCACCGATGCGTGACGTGCAAGCAATACAACCCCGGGTTCGATTCCCGGCTTGGGTCACTGTCTGTGTGGAGTTTGCACATTCTCCTCGTGTCTGCGTGGGTTTCCTCCGGGTGCTCCGGTTTCCTCCCACAGTCCAAAGATGTGTGGGTTAGGTTAATTGGCCATGCTAAAATTGCCCCTTAGTGTCCTGAGATGCGTAGGTTAGAGGAATTAGTGGGTAAAATATGTAGGGATATGGGGGTAGGGCCTGGGTGGGATCGTGGTCGGTGCAGACTCGATGGGCCGAATGGCCTCTTTCTGTACTGTAGGGTTTCTATGATGATTTCTAAAAATTAAGATGGGACACCAGCCCCGACCAAAGGGGCCCTGGGAACATCTGGAAATAGATTTCACAGGGCCACTACCACAATCCCACGGCAAAACCTATTGTTTGGTTGTCACAGACCAGTTTACCAGGTGGGTAGAAGCGTTCCCTACCAGGGATTGTACTGGTACCTCGGTGGCTAGAATATTGGCGGAGAAGGTAATCCCTAGATGGGGAATACCCATACAAATTGATTTGGATCAAGGGACACACCACCGGAAAGGTGGTAAAAACAGTGTGCCAACTGATGAGAATAAAACAAAAATTCCACATTCCTTACCACCCGCAGAGTTCTGGAATGGTGGAACGCACGAACATAACCCTTAAGAATGCCCTGGCCAAGGCCATACAAATATCAGGAAAAAAGTGGACAGAAGTATTACCTACTATATTAATGAAGTTAAGAGCCACGACAAACCGGACAACCGGATTAACCCCTTATGAACTAATGACAGGGAGGGCGATGCAATTACCAGAAAGCATCATAACAGGTGGAGCCGATGTAGGCCCACTAAAAGACAAAATTAAATGATATGTTTTGGAACTAAGCGCCCAACTAAAAGGGATGCGTAAAGTAGTAAATGATAATCAGGAAGAAAGAAACGCACAGAGAGCTTGAAATGCTCCCTGGTGTCCCAACAGCGTCATGGTAAAAACATTATCTGAAAAACCAGGCTTTGCACCAAAATGGAATGGGCCATATGAGGTCATAATTAATGGAGATACCTGTGCCTGTCTGGACATAAGGGGGAAAGGTGTATGGAAACATTGGACCCAGCTGAAATTATACAAAGAAACGAGTGAGTGATATTAACAAGTAAGCCATAAAGTGACCAGAGTGCTTTCCCCAAAACAGGTGACGACTACAAGCAAGATTAACTGACGCGTTCGGGTTGGCAATACAGCCTTTGGGAAGTTGTTAATATAGAGTAATAAGATTAATACTTGCCTGTTGCGAACATGTCTCAGGTAGCGTATATAATTGCATCACTCTATGTTGTCACGGTTGTAAGATTGACAGGACAAGAAGATAACTTATTCTACAAGGCTCATGTACATTTACACGGTAATCGAACCGTGTTACCCGCTAGTCCAATCTGTAGAGGCCCTATTTGTGGCCACCCCTGGGTGGATCCCCCATGACTTATATAGGGCGGATACCTCGGACGCACCCTGTAAAGGACAAACAGGCAAATATAAAAGGAGTATACAGGGAAGATGTGTGGAACTAATAAACTCCGCAGATCCTGTGTGCAGGGGATCCAGGGAGTGGGAGGAAGAGTATACTCAGATGATGCAAGCTACCCGCTTTGCTTCTCGGGGCAGGGATGGGGGTGTGCATATGCCTTGGTCCCCAAGAATGTTTCCTGTATACAGACGCAGTGTGCCCGTCAGCGCTGTCGGGTAAACAGAGGCCAGTTTACTTGTACCTGTAACAAGCAAAGATGCCTGAACGTGACTGCGGGGAGGCAACTCATTTGTGGTCAGTGTAATGGGACTCATGTCAGCTCAGCCACATGGACATACCTGTTTGATACTTACCAATTGGTAGGATCAGGCAGAAAGTCAAGTGAACCAAGCAATTGGCGGTATATACAGTTCGTACAGACCAATAGCTAGGATGTTAAATGTTACCGAGCCAAGAAGGGATTTGTGTTCCTCCTCAACGGCACCTTCACGACGGCAACACCAACCCTCCCGGTCCTCTTTGCAGTAGGAATGATAGGACCACTCACTGTTCCATGCCCTCAAAAAGGGCATATCCGGAGAAAGATAGTGACCCGGGCCATCAGCAAGGAATTCTGTGCCAATTGGGAGATCCCGGTCACACTGGGATCGTCACTCGGCTACGGGTTTATTGGGGCCCTGTCTCTGGGGGGAGCAGCAGGAATAATTAGTGCCAAAAATAGAAACCATCTTATCTGTGGATTAACCATCCTGGGAAACAGCACATCAAAGGCACTGGAGGCTGTCAACCAAGAACTGGCTGAATTAAGATTATACGCGCAGCAGACCCGCTATGCCGTAGATTATCAGTTAGCCCAACGGGGGAGTATGCACAATAATAGGAGACAAATGTATAACGCATGTTACAGATGAATCTTACAACATCACCCAAGCCATTAATGACATAAGAAAGCAGCTCGATGACTTTAGACAAGGGCCCAAGAAGGGGAATAGCTGGCTCGAATGGTTATTGGGGGGATCCTGGGGGTCTTATTTAATGCATGGACTAATTATTCTTCTTGTAATAATAATTGTCTGTTGCTTGATTATCAGATGTTTTAATGTCTGCTGTAAAGTCATGATGGCTCGGATTGTGCCAGGGGCCAGTGTGGTCACCGAAGAAGAACATCTAATGGGAACACCCGAAGACACCGAGAAAGATGACGACAATGAAGGAAAGGGCGAGAAGGTGGAAGTTTACTTGTGAACGCGTGACCTGTTAGTTTCCTGTTAAAGATACAAGATGGTTACCTGGCACAAAATGGACCCTGTGAAAAGACATTAAGATGTGCTGACTTAGGCATAGATATTGCACAATGAGCTAAATCCTGTTATTGTCTAATTACTACAGGAAATAAACCAGACCCTGAGGCCCAGATGATCACCTTAATTTAAGATAAGGCAGAACCGAAACAATGAGTTTTGTTAACAAGATCAGTCGTTGAAGGGGGGGGGGCATACTCAGATAACAATGTGATAACTGCTAATGTCCGTACTTGTCTACTCTCCGAAATGTATAACGATGTGATAACTGCTATTGTCTGTACTTGTCCACTATTTGAAAATGTATAAAAGAAGCTCAGCTGCCATTTTAAAGTTGAGAAGGTGACTGCGTGCACTACGGAGAGCCCAACGCTTCTCCCAAAGCTTTGTCCGATAAACTGCATCTTTAAATCTGACTCCGAGTGGTGATTTTCCCACAACAATACCATGCTATAATATTTTATGTTTAAGGGGGACTGCTTTAAGATTCAGTGTTTTGTTACAAATCGTTGGTTTGAATACAGCAGATGCTGGAGAGCAGGATAATTACTCATTTTAGCATTGTAGCAGAAGGGTTAATGAACTTTTGTTACAAAAGTAAAGAACCCTTGGGGTGTTTTCTTGATTAAAGTGATAGAAAGGTAAATTAGGTTTCCAGGGCCATATCGTCATGTTATACTACAAATGGAAGGGGCTACGTTTGGAGCTGTGAAAAACAGCTTTCTGAGTTCAGTTACTGGAGAGGGTTATTTAAAGATACTAGCCTTCACTCTACAAAATCTCTCTAGATGCTTCAAATCTGTTAACAAATGTTAAAGCAAGTATGCTTGGATTGGCGAACTATTTTTAAAATGGCATTCAAGTCTATAAGAGAAATATTGCTTAATTGGAACTGAATAGTAATAAGTTAGAAATTAAGAGCTATTTCTTTTCATTTTTAAAGATTGTTCAATGGTTAAGCGTTAAACTTTTTTGCTTTGTTAGAGTTATGCTTAAACTGTGTTATGAATAAAGTTTGTTCTGTTAAAAAGATCCCTACTTTGTCAGTGGAATTACTCTGGAGTAAAAGCATCGTTTCCTCACATTTCTGCCAAAATTGTTGGGATTGGGATCTAGACTGGCTTCACAATATTACTTGGCATTTCTGATCTGGTACCCTAACAATTTGCAATGATCATTAGTTGAAGTCTGAAGTCATCATGTGAGGGACTTTTGCAAATGGATAGGAGCCTTGATGGTCAATCTGGGGCCTTGAAAATCCAACAATATCGCAATCCTTCGGTTATTGCACAGGCATTTTGAAGATGAAGCTTGAAATATTGGGCAGATTAATGGCTGGCATTTTGCAGTCAGTAACAGAGCAAGGATGCTCACTACTGACTATAAAGTAAGACTTGCTGAGAGATCTTGTCTTGCAAGACTTTTTGCCTCTATTGTCATGCACTAATTGCAGTGCTCCTTACTTTTCACAGACACATGAACAGGAAACAAAAAGCACCAAAATTAATCACTTTTAAAAATGTTTTACAGAGTGCAAATTAAAAATTGAACCATGCAAGTAGTGTGAGAGTAGAAGCTAAAATATTCTGAAAAATAATTATTTTAATTATTAAAATAAATTAGCTTAAAATCAGTTAATTAATCATTTAACAGCGCATCACAAATATATAATCACTTTTTCAGGGCCAATTCTGTTATCCAAAGAATATTACTCACATCGACATTAAAAATCCCATGACACTGTTATTCCACACCACCCCCACAAAATTCAGATCTTTATCTTTGATCTTTTGTTTGATGGCTCTCGTACAATTTTGTGTTAAAGCAAATATATACTTGTAACATGTGCAGAGGCCACTAATTCGAACACATACCTCCACCATGCTGTATGTAACTCAATGCTTTAACCATAATACAGCTTTTCCTTAAGGACTTTCCCTGCCCGGTTGATGTAATTATCAATATAAAAAGATAAATCTTTTTATTAAGTGCTTCTGCCTCACATGAGGAAGCTTCAAGCCAATCCACATTCAACAACCTGCTCTGAAAATTCTGCTCACTTTTTCACAGCTGTGACAAATTCCCCCAAAGCAGCTGAGACAATCCATAACATTCTAAAATAAACAACAGCATTCTCAATGAAATAACCCAAACATTCTTTAAAAAACTAGCAATTTGCTCCATCTCCCAATGTTCACGGATCCTTAAAAAAAAATCCATGGATCTGGATCCGCATCTGCACCTTGATCATAAACAAATCAGTTTTTCCTAAGGTCCTATCCTGTCTGTGTACCAAGTTTTATTGAAATCTGTCCATTAACTTTTGAGGCATGTTATTTTCAGACAAACAAACTAGAGCAAAAACATTACCTCCATCCAATTTCAGTGGTGGAGGTAATTATTACTGGAAAAAACATGATTTAATGATTTTGTTGCAATCGCTTCATCACTGTGAAACAGCTTAAACTTTAAATTGGCAGCTATTTGATATCATGATAGTATTTTCATGTGGATATTTCAAAGCTTTGTGTTACCCATAAATGCCTGCTGGTGGCATTGGTGAGCTACTTGCAGTAATTGTGCTCAGTAGTACCACCAACAGTAAGTCAGTAACATTACAGTTTGATGCAGTGATTCAAAACTATTTATTTTGGACACGTAGGGCCTGAATTTCATCTCCGTATAGGCGACGGCCTAGCAGCATTTTACTGGGCACACTGTGTGCCAGCCACTTCTGGCACAGCCTGGCCTCTTGAGATCGGCGCCCACAAGGGCGTTGCTAGTGTGTACTGGAAGGCTGTGAAGGATCACTATTTTGATGCCACAAAGCCCAACCGGCTGACGCAACCCCAGGATAAATAATATGGAACATGCAAGTCCAGGCAATGTGCGCAGCACTCTGCAAGTAGATCAGAAGCTGCCTGGCAAGCCCTGCATTAATGTTATTTAAAGGGCCAGGTACTCATCTTGCAAATAAAATAACTTTTAGGAACTTCTGCTATTGCAAAGTGTTTGGAAATTTTGATGAAATCGGTTGTTTGCAAGCTGTGGTCTGCATTGACTGGAGTTTCAAAGCTTGTATTTGTTTTTATTTTTTAGACAATCCTGAACTGAAATAGAAACTAGGAAGTGTTGATTTACTGGAATTCCTGGCTGTATGTTATCAAACTTCAGCGACATAACCCACTGGTAGATTGCTGAAACGGAAATTCATTGGAAAGAATAAACCTATCTATGGTCAGAACCTACATAAGAATTCTTGGTGTTAAATCTATTTCAGCCAGTGGTTAGAACAGGGTAAAAGTTCTGAAAAATTGTGTGAATAGTCCAGGCATGCCTAGAAGCTGGGTGCTTTTTTTTTAAACAGAGCCAACCATACCATGTACCAGAGTGTTATTGAGTGATCCCATGAAGATGATTCTGGGAAAACTATTCCATCACGACTGTCATGAACTGACTAAAGGAGGTTCTGCAAAAGTCTGCCTTGTTGGTGATCAGAGGCTATTTGATGATCAGATCCTGTGTGACGTAGAGCGGTTGAACTCTCCTAGAGGAAAATAGAGTTGTGAAAGAATGTGTGATGTCACATGCTGCCCTACATGCTGAGGAATCAGCCAGTAAATTTGTGAGACTTCTCTTTGCTGTGTAGGCTATTTTAAGTATAATTTATAGATTGTACTGAATACAATTTGCCTGATTGCTTGTTGTTGCTTTTTCCACGCCTAGTGTTGTGCAAGGTAGACTTTCATCCGTTTTCATAGCGAGGATTTTTCCTGGAACAGGTCACTAGCCTGTCACAAAAGACTTATAGTTTGAGTGGTGTCACTCCACATCAAGCTGACTGACTAAATATCTCTTGCGCTCTTATCACTTGGCATTGGCATGTGTTGGAAGGACTTTGTAGGTTGATGCTCAGCCTATTGGCCTGCATAATGAACGTACCTTTCTTGGCTCTGAGGCAGATACGCTACCCACTGCATCGCAAGATCTCCTCCAATTTGTCTGTTTATTCTTTGTTGATTTTGGTTCAATTCATAGAATCCCTACAGTGCAGAAGGAGACCATTTGGCCCATCAAGGCTGTACTGACGCTGTACTGTGAGGCAACAGTGCTCGCTACTGTGCTGCCCTATTTCGGTCAATTGTTCAGTAAAAGTTTTAAAAAGTGAAATCTTGTCCATTGGTTTCTTTCATTGGGATGACTTGGGAATTTCAGTACCTTCATAGTATTGGTGTCCATGGGGACCATTCACAAAGTATTTTGGAGTGCTTTTGCAAGCATTTTGCTAAAGTGTCTGGGGAAGACAGAGGACTAGATGCCCTGTCCACATAGAGGTTGCAATAGGATTGGGGTTGAGCAAACTCTGTTTGATGTCCTCTGCCCTCTTTGAGTCAGACTCGATAGCGATGGGAGCTGCCCGGCACATCAACAAATACACTTAGCGTCTCAATTCACATGTCCATCAGCATTCTCCAGAAGGCCACCCCATCAAGGTCTCTTCAACAAAACTCTTCTGCAATCCTGCTCCATGCATCTTAACTCTGCCTGAACCCCTGGTGAGATGCCACATGAAACATTCCTTGACAGCGAATCCAGATGGTTCATCACATGCTGGTCCCAACTCTCTTCTTGCCCCCAAGGCACGTGCAATGCCAGTATCTGAGCTAGTGGTTGTAAGTGTCAGATCCAATGACAGTGACAATGACATGCATGTGTTCTCTCCACCTCCTTAGGCTGTGCTTGGAGGTGGTGGGTCATGCATAACTGAAAGCAGAAAATTAAAAGGGGAAGGTTTGTGTGCGGGTGGGAGATTGAGGTGAGAATCTGGATGTCCATGGTGGGAGATGTTGAGGTAGTGGTAATGTCACTGGACTAGTAATCTAGGGGCCCAGGCTAATGCTCTGGGGACATGGTTTCACATGCCATCATGGCAGCTGGTGGAATTTGAATTCAGTTAATACATTTAGGATATAAAGTCAACCTCAGTGAGGGTGACACGACAACTATCAATGTTGTAAACATCCATAATACCCTTCAGAGAAAGAAATCTGCCGTCCTCACCTAGTCTGGCCAGCTCCAGACCCATAGCAATGTGGTTAGCTCTTAATTGCCCTCTGAAATGGTCTAGCAAGCCATTCAGTTTGAGGGCAGTTAGGGATGGGCAACAATTGCTGGTCTTGTCAACATTGTCCATATCTCACGAACGGATAAAGAAAAAAAGATGCCGTTTGTCCATCATGCCAAAAGGCTGAATAAGGATGTGCACGGAGTTGGGAAGCGGTGTAAGGGACGGACATAGAGTCATCCTCAATATTCTCAGTGGTGCCTGTTGCCAGGGCTTCTGTTGTAGCCAGCTTCATGATGCTGACAGCATCTCCTCTATGGGACCCAGTTGTCAAAGAGAATTCTTGTTCCCCATCAGTTCTCTTCTGCTCCCTTCTGTTGTGTGTCACCTTGTCCCCCAGGAGAGAGGCAGATTTTCAGTGATTGTGTCCCACACTGAGTGATGTGCCTGCTATAGTTAAATAGTGTGGGTGGCACGGTGGCACCGTGGTTAGCACTGCTGCCTCACAGCGCCAGGGACCTAGGTTCGATTCTCGGCACTGTCTGAGTGGAGTTTGCACGTTCTCCCCGTGTCTGAGTGGAGTTTGCACGTTCTCCCCGTGTCTGCGTGGGTTTCCTCCGGGTGCTCCAGTTTCCTCCCACAGCCTGAAAGACGTGTTGGTTAGGTGCATTGACCCGAACAGGCACCCGAGTGTGGCTCAGGAAATTTCACAGTAACTTCATTGCAGTGTTGATGTAAACCTTAGTTGTGACTAATAAATAAACTTTAGTTGAAGCTATATGGAGGCAGCAAGTGTGGGTGTGAGGCTGGTTCCTTTGATGTGTGAGGGTGAGGGAGAGTACCTGGATGCTAAGCATAAGTTCTGACTGCCAGAGAGTGCTGCAGGGTATGTGATGGATGTGATTCTTTGAGCAGCATTAAAGGTTAGTGATATGGTGTGTAAAATGTAAAATGTTAAGATGCATTTACTGGCACTGACCAACTGGGTGAGGTCATTATACCTATTGGAGCACTGCTAGCAGGTCCTCGGATCCAGACTCCCAAGAGATGACGGTCCTGCTCCCACTCCATTCTGAGGGTAGTCCTTGAGGGTCTCCTTTCCCCCTGTAGGTCTGTGGCGTCTCTCCTCCTACCCACTTGCACTATGAAGGCCTTCAATGCTGTAACTGTCAGCTTTGAACTCTTTCACTGATGCTGCATTTTCCATGTTCCAAATTGCAACAATATGTTTCATTGCAACTTTGCTTCTGGGGAAGGAAAGGCTGGAAATATTCAGCAGGTCTAGCAACATTTGTAGAGAGTAAAACAGTTAACATTTCAAATTAATGGCCTTTCATCCGAAGTTCTGATTGCTTTGTCAGTTGACTCAGAGAGATACAGCGAAAGAGAAATAAGGCAGTACATTAGTTAAATGTAGCAAAGAGGTTTGTACTTTCCAATGCATTTGTTCCACTGAGAACCCTGTGCATCTATGTTTCATTCCACCTTGGAATAAAGATCGAAAACATTGCTCTTCCCACCTGATAAGGGATTCATGTGGAGATTCCGGTATTGGACTGAGGTGGGCACAGTAAGGAGTCTCACAACACCAGATCAAAGAACAAAGTAAATTACAGCACAGGAACAGGCCCTTAGGCCCTCCAAGCCTACACCGACCATGCTGCCCGACTGAACTAAAACCCCTTACCCTTCTGGGGACCATATCCCTCTATTCCCATCCTATTTGTGTATTAGTCAAAACGCCGCTTAAAAGTCACGATTGTATCCGTTTCCACTACCTCCCCGGCAGCGAGTTCCAGGCACCCACCACCCTCTGTGTAAAAAATCTGCCTCGTACATCTCCTTTAAACCTTGCCCCTCGCAGCTTAAATCTATGCCCCTTGGTAATTGACTCTTCCACCCTGGGAAAAAGCTTCTGACTATCCATGCTTCTCATAGTCTTGTAGACTTCTATCAGGTCTCCCCTCAACTTCAGTGTTCCAGTGAGAACAAACAAAGTTCTCCAACCTCTCCTCATAGCTAATGCCCTCCATACCAGGCAACATCCTGGTAATTTTTTTCTGCATCCTCTCCAAAGCCTCCACATCCTTCTGGTAGTGTGGCGACCAGAAATGAACACTATCTTCCAAGTGCAGCCTAACTAAGGTTCTATAAAGCTGCAACATGACTTGCCAATTTTTCAACTCCAGCAAGCCTTCTTGACTACCTTCTCCACCTGCATTGCCACTTTCAATGACCTGTGTACCTGTACATCCAGATCCCTCTGCCTATCAATACTCTTAAGGGTTCTGCCATTTGTATTAGACCTTCCAAAATGCATTACCTCACATCTATCCGGTTTAAACCCCATCTGCCATCTCTCTGCCCAAGTCTCCAACTGATCTATATTCTGCTGTATCCTCTGACGGTCCTCATCACTATCCGCAAATCCTCCAATCTTTGTGTCGTCCGCAAACTTACAAATCAAACCAGTTACATTTTCCTCCAAATCATTTATATAAATTACAAATAGCAAAGGTCCCAGCACTGATCCCTGAGGAATGCCACTTGTCACAGCCCTCCATTCAGAAGTGCACCCTTCCATTGCTACCCTCTGTCTTCTATGACCGAGCCAGTTCTGTATCCACCATGCCAACTCACCTCTGATCCCATGTGACTTCACCTTCTGCACCAGTCTGCCATGAGGGACCTTGTCAAAGGCCTTACTGAAGTCCATGTAGACAACATCCACTGCCCTACCCTCATCAATCAGTCCATGTAGACAACATCCACTGCCCTACCCTCATCCTTGAAGGAGCAATGCTCCGAAAGCTCGTGATTCCAAATAAACCTGTTGGACTTTAACCTGGTGCTGTGATAAGAGATTGAAATTAGTTTAAGCCTTATAGTCCTTAATCACCCAGCAGTACCAATCAACAAGTTACATTTATATAGGACCTTTAATCCAGAAAAAAAACATCCTTTGATGCTTCAGAGGTTTCATCAGGAAATGAACATAAAGAGGGTACTCACTCGAGGGTTGAAAAGAAGCTTGGTCAATGAGATGAGTGAGAAAGAGGAAACCATCACTCCAGCAAGTCTGGAAAATCATAGCATTGTTGAAATGCCAGTTGTTGAGATGTTTCTGCTGTAGAAATGGCCTTTTGTGGAGAAGAGGGAAAGGTCTGAGAGAAAGAGTCAGTATGTTTTCATTTTGTACTTACCACCCTCAAATGCTGGCAGTTGGTCATACTACTACTTATACCTAAACAAGGAATGGAATTCTCCCACAAATATTCTGAGTACCGAATTCACATAAAAACTGCAGTAAATCCCACTGCTTTTTTCAGCAGGACTTTGAAAATGAATCTCCCACACTGTGCGCATCACAGAGAGCCCTAGCGTGAATCCTGTTAAAAATCCAGGGGTGGGGCCTATTGCCGCTGGAGATGCTGGCAACATAGCGCTGAGCAGGCCACTGGGCATGTGCCGATCTGTCAGAGCAGAGATCGGCGCATGCACAGTAGCCTCGCACTGCCAGCCTCCCGATCGCTGGCCAGCCCCGCAACTCCCAATCTCTGGCCTTCTGATCCCCCCCCCCTGGCCCACCTTGATCTCCACCCCCCCCGGGCATTCCTGACCTCCCCGCCCCCCCCCCAAAGTCCTGACCGCTCCCCCTCCCCCACAGCCCCGGCTCCCCACCCAGTCAGGCCAACCTGCACCCGCCCCCCCCCCCCCCCGCCCCCCCCCCCCCCCCCCCCCCCCCCCCGCCACCTCAATGCCAGCCCTGAAGGCTGGCCTCCCTCCCTCCCTCTATCACTGATCCAAAGTTCAGAGTGGCAGTGGGAACGCCACTCCCACCAATCGCCCCCCCGCAAAGACCCTGCCCCATTAGGCCCCTCCCACTTTGCACTGCCCAATGCCCAATGGGCAGTGCCAAGGTGCCCCTTGGGCATTGACACTTTGCTCCTCGGGCAGTGCCAGGGAGCCAGACTGGCACTGCTGGGCTGGCAATGGCCAGGGGGCATCACCCCTTACCCCCATGGTCCCCCCTTCAGTCCAGCAGGGTCGAGCTGCCAGCTCCCCGTTAGTGGGGAGCTGTTGTAAACCCCACTGGAGTGAAATGGAAATGTTCATTTAAATAATTTATTCAGCTCTGAGCCAATCTCTGGCATGGAGCTGACAACGCCAGAAATCCACTTATGTCTCCCACCCCCGCTGCACTGTTAGAGCAGCGCAGCAGGTGGGAGAATTGCCCCTGAGATCTCCTAACATCATCCTGATGGCACATTTCACCTGGTCTTATCCTCAGATCAGTCCTGAAATTATTAGAACAATTCAAAAAAAATCATGAAGTGTTCAGGAAATAGAACCAGAGTCGATTCATTCTGATGTGGAAAGAGCACACCTAAAGGCATGATGGGTTGAATGACCTCCCGATATACTGACATTTCTATGATTTTAGTAATAAAAAAAAACAACTAAATGGACAATAGGATACTGAATTTCCACATCGCTTTTGATATGGAAATGTAGTATCCTGGTTGGTTGAGGATGGGAGGAGGAGTTGATGGTGCTGCATGTGTGGAAAACTTTAGCTCACTACCGCTTTCCCTCTCCGTTGGAATTTCAAGTTCATTTCTGATAGGTGCATGTGAATGAAGGGCTAATGGCACATGACAGATTTCCCACTTTTGGTCTCTCGGCAACATAAGGAATTTCAAGGGATCCCTTGCATACAGCATCACCACCAGCCTCTGAATTATTTTCAAGCTTACATGTTTCCTCCAAATTGATTGCTGTCATCAGGCTAGCAACAAAGTAGATATTTTAATCCTTTGTATATACTGTCCAGCTCCAGTGGATCTCAACAGAAGTTTTTTTAAAAAAAATGGGCCAAATGGCCTTTTTCAGTAACATAGATTTGTTGTGTTCCATCTCAAGCTGTGTGTTTGAGTCTTGTCAGTAAGCCATTTTGAATGCTTTGGGCGGGGTGGGAGGGGCACAACTAATGGTCACGATAGTTCTATCCCACCAAACTCTACCACCAGAAGGTCTTGTGTGGAAACTATGCTGCCAAATCTTTCGTATTTTAAATTAAATGGTGTGAACAAATTCATTTTATTTATTGCCATTAAAAGAATTAATTCATCTTAGTAAACATCATGAGGAGAAAATAGATTATTCTCATAATTTAGCTGCTCCCACTTACAACTACATAAGATGCCAGCAGAATATGAATGTATCAGTACGAAGGCTTCTAAAAGATTAAACAGTTATTATTCTTCCAGAACAGAACTATTTTAAAAGAAGCTACAATTTCTTTAAACTCTCCATTCCTGTTGATTGTGTCATAGTATATATATTGTGTACATTAGTGTATATATACCCAGTTTATTATGAAGTTTCAGTTAATACTTATATTTTAAAACTGGACACAAAAGGATAGAAAAGAGGACTGTCCAAGGGTCACCTGACCTCTTTTGTGGCTTGGAACCATTCCCATCTCAAGGGGGAGTAAAGGAAATATTCCAGATGGTGTGAGTCAAAGCCCTTTCCTGAAACCAATCCAAAAGGGTATTATCAAATTAAATGGATTATTCAAAAACAAAGGGTGGGATTTTCCTGCCCATCCTGCCAGTGGAGTCTTCCAGCCCCCGCCGAGGGTTTCCCGACAGCAGAGAGTGGATTCAATGGGAAATCCCATTGATGGCGGTGGGACCAGAAGATCCCACCACCAGCCGACAGAGCAGGGGAAGCAGGCAGAGAATCCCGCCCAAAGACACTGAGGGGAATTCTCCCATGTCTCCTCCAATGGGTTCAAAGGTGGGATGGGGGAAGAATTTAGTGAGAGGCCCAAAAATTGGTTTTACATTGGTGTGAATTTCCCATGGAATCTTCCACTGGTGCCTGCAATGGCAGATTGTGAACCTCCTGGAGGCTAGTGTAAAACTCCCACAGATGAAGGCCCAATTGTCAAGGCCTGATTCTCCATGGTACCAGCAGGAAAACATGCCAGTTCAAAACACGTTTGGAAAACATGCTGTGCAGATGTCAGGATTCACCTTAATTATGCCTGAATTCACGAAGAAAATCATCAGCAACCCTAGAGTGGGTGGGGGGAGCATCTGGAGGGGGTCCATTTTCCAGCCTCAGAATATTCCTGGAGATCCATCTTCTTTCTCAGAAAGTCCATCTTCCAGCCTCAGAGTTCTCCCGGGATCTATCTTCATTTTCAGGATGTCCACCTTCTTTCTTCAATAGTGGGTCAGTGATGTAGGACGCCTTTTCAATATGGTGCCTGGATAGATTGGCAAACTATGCACCATCAAGCCTGCCCCACCATGGAATATGGCCCAAAACCCCCGAGTGCATAATTAAGGAAGTCCAGGCTGGAAGATTCGATGTGCTTTCCCGCCAGTCTCTGCAGCGGAAACACTCCATGTACCATTACAGGGCTTAGTCCCAGGATGGGCGAATTCTGCCCATTGACTGTCTCAAGCTCTCAAGGTATTAAACAATCATACAAGATATTGAAACAAACAAACAGCACCGCCTTATTTGGAAAAGGACTTTGAACGTGTAAAAAGATGAGACAGCCATGTTGTTGTTGCTTTTAAGATCAGATAGAATCTGTTTTGCAGATGAGGTTCAACCAAAGCCATCGAACTAGCTGCAAGTCAGCAAATAGCCAAGGTAAATAATAGCAATACCTTATAACAGATATCCCAACAGAGAGAAGAACCCCTCCCCACCCTGTTCCAAACAGTTCACCTGAGAACCAACCTCCTAGAATTTCAACTACAAGAAACCTCACAGCCTGCTGAGAATCCTTCCCTCACTTGAACTTTGAAGTATCAAATCCATCCAACAAACTACAGGCCTGCCACATGGGAGCTGGAGATCATAAACCAGAGACTGAGATAATTGTAAACTGTAATAGTACATGGCCTTCACCTTTATCTAATCTTTGAGAGTGTGCGACTGAGTGAAATGCCACACTTAATTTGGGATAGGTGTGCGAGGAGAAATAATCTTTTCTTTTAAACTCGAAACTAAAATTTTGTTGCTGAAATTATTTAGTTTGGAATCCACACTTATGTGCAGACATACTGATCTTGGGCAGTAAAGGGAACACATAAATTTTGTTCATGACAGAATTGCTAATTATAAATTTCTAATTGTCTTCAATATTTGATCTAATGTTATCATGTTACTTTATTCAAAGACTAAGGTGAGTTTCTAGGAAGCATTGTCATTTATACATATCTCTGTTGCCTTAAGTGTGTGGTGAACCATCGTTGGTTCCCACTAGATAGTACTGAGCCAGGGTCTGGCCAGTACTACAAGTATGTATATATGTTGCTGTTGAGGTTAGGGATGGGTTGTTCTACGTGTTGCTGTTGGGGTTAGGGTTGGGCTGTTACACCTTGTATTATAGTTATTGTGGTACATCCCAGTCGGGCTCCGCCTCCTGGGAGAGGTATAAAGGTCTCTGCTCCGTCTGGGACCCCTCAGTCTGGGATCGTGTATATAATTAGTAGCTTCGTTGTAACAGCAAATAAAAGCCTTTATTTCCTGAGCATCTCAAGCCTCGTGTGTGATAACGCGCATCAATTTTATTTGCTGTTAAGAAAACTCTCGTCGAAAGAAAAAAAAAACGATACAGAGAGTATGGAGCAGATATTGAAACCTGAACGTCTTACACTGGATCCACGTGCGGCGGGCGCCTCTAACAACTTCGACCACTGGTTGAAATGTTTTGAGGTCTACCTGGCAGCCTCCGCAGCGGTCACCACAGACGATGACAGACTCCGGGTCCTCCATGCGAGGGTAAGCGACACCGTATACCTCGCGATCCGTGCGGCCACCGACTACACAAAGGCCCTCGAGCTTCTTAAGAACGTTACATTAAACCGCCAAAGGAAATGCATGCTCGATACCTTTTAGCCACTCGACGACGGCAGCCCGGCGAAACGACGGAAGAATACGCGAATGAGCTCCTACAGCAAGCCAGGGGCTTTAACTGCAAAGCAGTGTCGGAGGATCAGAATATGAACGACCTCGCTCGAGATGCATTTGTGGCGGGAATCGGATCATCTTACATCCGACTCAGACTACTGGAGCAAGGTAATCTTGACCTCACTAAGTCGATAGAACTAGCGGATATGTTGGAGACGGCCTCCAAAAGCCTAGTACTGTATCCTGAAGACCACGTGGAGACAACGTGGCAGGAGCAGTCACTGATCCCTCCTCGTCCCTCAGGTTCGAAAAGCTGTGTGATGGCGTGCCCACACTCGGGCCTGACGACGGCAGCAGCTCCGAGCGGCCCGCGGTGTTACTTCTGTGGGGGAGCGAAGCATACTCGGCAACGGTGTCCCGCTAAAGCTGTGTTGTGCTCCGCCTGCGGTAAGAAGGGGCACTATTCGAAAGTATGCCGATCTAAATCTGCTTCTCGGAACAGCAGTGCGGCCTGCGATTCCTCGGAGCCCGGTTCTTCGTCGTCGGCTTCGTCGAGGGTTTCGTGCGAGGCCAGGACGACGCCATTATGGAGTCGGAGATGTGTGACCACCAGGGGTCACTGAGTTTGGCGCCATCACCCACGTGCGACCTATGGGAGCGGCCATGTTGGTCGGCACTGACTGCGAACGACCAGCAGGGGTCATCCTCGTCAATCTCAGCTGCCTGCTGTGGCGCTCATGAACCAACGGTGGCGTCGATCATCCTGGACCAGACCAAGCCTCATAGACTCGACAAGTCTATGATGGACATTCAGGTAAACAACCACTTGATTTATTGTCTGTTTGACAGCGGGAGCACTGAGAGTTTTATCCACCCAGACGCTGTGAAGCGGTGTGGACTCCAGATTCAACCTGTCAAACAGACAATTTCTATGGCATCAAGGTCCCGGTCTGTCACCGTGCTAGGGAGTTGCGTGGTAACTTTAACGGTGCAAGGCACGGTTTACGAGCGCTTCAAGCTCCTGGTGTTGCCGCACCTTTGCGCGCCAATACTTCTCGGACTAAACTTCATGGTCCACTTGAAGAGTGTAACCCTACAGTACGGTGGGCCACTCCCTTCGCTTTCAGTGGGAGAACAGCAGCCTCCAAATTGCCGAATGCGCCCCGCCTGTAGCCTCTCGACGCTGAAGATTACCACACCCTCCCTGTTCCAGAATCTTGTGCCAGGCTGCAAGCCCATTGCGACTAAGAGTAGGCGTTACAGCGCTGAGGATCGGATCTTCATTCGATCTGAAGTTCAGCGGCTCCTCAAGGAAAGGATCATACAACCTAGCGCTAGTCCGTGGAGAGCGCAGGTCGTGGTGGTCAAGAGTGGGAACAAACCCCGGATGGTCATTGACTATAGTCAGACCATTCATAGATACACGCAGCTGGATGCGTATCCCCTTCTGCGCATATCTGACATGGTCAATCAGATTACGCAGTACCGGGTGTTCTCCACCATAGACCTCAAGTCTGCCTACCACCAACTCCCCATTCACCCAGAGGACCGACAATACACGGCTTTTGAGGCAGATGGTCGCTTGTATCACTTTCTCAGGGTTCCCTTTGGTGTCACCAATGGGGTCTCGGTCTTCCAGCGTGCTATGGACCGAATGGTGGACCAGAACGGGCTGCGGGCCACCTTCCCGTACCTGGATAACGTCACCATCTGCGGCCTTGACCAGCAGGACCACGACACAAATCTCCTGAATTTCCTACGCACTGCATCTCGCCTGAATCTGACCTACAACAGGGAGAAGTGTGTATTTCGTACGCGCCGTTTAGCCATCCTCAGATACGTGGTGGAAAACGGGGTCATTGGCCCTGATCCAGACCGTATGCGTCCCCTCTTTGAACTTCCCCTGCCCACTAGTGCAAAAGCACTGAGAAGATGCTTAGGCTTCTTCTCTTATTATGCACAGTGGGTTCCCAATTACGCGGACAAAGCCCGTCCGCTCATCAAGTCCACTTCTTTTCCCCTAGCACCAGAGGCTCGATTGGCCTTTGATAAACTAAAAGCCGACATCGCGAAAGCTACGATGCACGCTGTTGATGAGTCCATCCCCTTTCAGGTGGAGAGCGATGCATCTGATTTCGCCCTGGCCGCCACACTTAACCAGGCGGGCAGGCCCGTTGCCTTTTTTTCCCGCACCCTCCACGGCCCCGAAATTCAGCATTCAGCGGTGGAAAAGGAGGCCCAGGCCATTGTGGAGGCCGTCAGGCATTGGCGCCATTACTTGGCGGGAAAACAGTTCACCCTGATCACAGACCAGCGGTCCGTGGCGTTCATGCTTAATAACACGCTGAGGGGCAAGATCAAGAACGACAAGATCTTGAGGTGGAGAATTGAACTCTCCACCTATAATTATGACATCATGTATCGTCCAGGGAAACTCAATGAGCCCTCGGATGCCCTCTCGTGTGGAACATGCGCCAGTATACAGTAAGACCGTTTGCAGGCTCTCCATAATGACCTATGCCATCCTGGGGTCACTCGGCTCTACCACTTTGTAAAAGCCCGCAATCTGCCCTACTCGGTGGAGGATGTCAGGTCCATAACAAGAAGCTGTCGGGTATGCGCGGAATGCAAACCGCACTTTTACCGACCTGACCGGGCACAATTAGTCAAGGCCACTCGTCCCTTCGAAAGACTGAGTGTCGACTTGAAGGGCCCCCTTCCCTCAACAGATCGGAATGTGTACTTCCTCAACATCATTGATGAGTACTCGAGATTCCCTTTTGTTATTCCCTGCTCTGATACATCCGTTGCCACGGTTATCAAGGCATTCCGTGATCTTTTCACCCTGTTCGGGTACCCCAGCTACATTCACAGCGACAGGGGCTCGTCGTTCATGAGCGATGACTTGAGGCAATACCTGCTCTCATACGGGATTGCCTCTAGTAGAACCACGAGCTACAACCCTAGGGGTAACGGACAGGTGGAATGCGAGAATGCTACAGTCTGGAAGGCTGTCTTACTGGCGTTGAAGTCAAAAAGCCTTCCAGTCTCCCGTTGGCAAGAGGTGCTCCCTGATGCGCTCCATTCCATACGCTCACTCCTGTGTACGGCAACCAACGCTACTCCCCATGAGAGGCTGTTTTCATTCCCTCGGAAGTCTTCCTCTGGGACCTCATTACGTCTTGGTTGACGTACTCAGGACCTGTCCTCCTGCGGCGACATGTAAGGGCCTGCAAGTCCGACCCGTTGGTCGAACAGGTCCATCTCCTCCACGCCAACCCTCAGTATGCCTATGTGGCATACCCTGACGGGCGAGAGGACACGGTCTCGATCCGAGACCTGGCACCAGCAGGGGACGTAGAAACCCCTGTCGCTCCCATACCCCCTGTTAGAAACCCCCTAACTATTGTTTCCCCTCCGGACACGGCGCAGGCAGCATCGGGACCATTACTTAACCCTTTTATTCCCATGTACAGCTTGCCTGAGTCCAGAGGATGGTCGCCACTTCAGGGCGTGTCGGAACTCAACGGATTATCATCACCTCGGGGTCAACCGGCCCGTGAGACTGTGGAGGAACTGTTGGACATCGCCTTGGGGAGAACGCCACCGCGAGTGCCTACTCCGGTGTCATCGCCGGTGTTGAGGAGGTCACAACGACGGTGCGGTCCCCTTGACCGTCTGAACTTATAGATTGATGACAAATTATTCTGGGTTTTTTTGTACCCCGCCGGCCTTTGTCTTCAAAGGAGGGGTGAATGTGGTGAACCATCGTTGTTTCCCACTAGATAGTACTGAGCCAGGGTCTGGCCAGTACTACAAGTATGTATATATGTTGCTGTTGGGGTTAGGGATGGGTTGTTCTACTTGTTGCTGTTGGGGTTAGGGTTGGGCTGTTACACCTTGTATTATAGTTATTGTGGTACATCCCAGTCAGGCTCCGCCTCCTGGGAGAGGTATAAAGGTCACTGCTCTGTCTGGGACCCCTCAGTCTGGGATCGTGTATATAATTAGTAGCTTCGTTGTAACAGCAAATAAAAGCCTTTATTTCCTGAGCATCTCAAGCCTCATGTGTGATAACGTGCATCAAAGTGTGCTGTGGAAACTCTTTCTTAAAAGATTATTTTGATTCTCTGTCTAGAGTCTTCCAGTCTGTTTGTGGATTTCAGCAAGGTAAAAGGTAAAATTGCCATAGTCAGGTGGCCATAGGCTGCTCTCCCCTCAAAGGCTACATGATCTAACTTGAGGATCACTACACCTCAGGCAAAGAGCAAGGTTGAGAAGGCAGGCCTTCACAAATAACCCGAGCCGGTACAGAAACTGAACTCGCACTGTTGACGTCACCCTGCATCACTAACAGGCCGCCCAGCCAACTGAGTTAATCGGATTTCAGTAAGGGCCTAGTTAAGATCATCATTTAGTCATTAACACTCCACAGTGTAATGAACTGTTGGTTGCTGATACATTACGTGACCCTCTGCTTATCTTTTGGAGGTACTCTGGGTTATTGGCACTACAAATAGATAAATGGGTTCTACTCCAAGTTCTCTGGGCATAAAAGCAGTAGATACAAATTCTGGAATGGATGTTCATTATGCTTCTGTATAGAATGCCTTCACACTGATGTTAGTGTTGTGATCTTTTCTTTTCTTGTTCCATTACTACTACCTGCCCTGTGCCATTGTGGGACCTTGTCAAAGGCTTTACTAAAATCCATGTAAACTACATTATCTGCAGTTCTCTCATCCACACACTCGATCACTTTTTTGAAAAATTCTATCAAATTTGTTAGGCATAACCTCCCTCTGACTATCCCTAATTAACCCATGCCTTTCCAAGTAGAGATTAGTTCTGTCCTTCAGAATTTTCTCCAATAGTTTCCCTATCACTGACGTGAGACTTACCAGTCTGTAATTCCCCAATTCATCTCTATCACCCTTCTTAAAAAGTGGAACCACATTCGCCATCCTCCAGTCCTTTGGCACTTGCCTCATGGCCAGAGAGGAAGCGTGTCCCTCGCTGTCCCGGTGAAGCGTGTCCCTCGCTGTCCCGGTGAAGTCTGTCCCTCACTGTCCCGGTGAAGCGTGTCCCTCGCTGTCCCGGTGAAGTCTGTCCCTCGCTGTCCCGGTGAAGCGTGTCCCTCGCTGTCCCGGTGAAGCGTGTCCCTCACTGTCCCGGTGAAGCGTGTCCCTCGCTGTCCCGGTGAAGCGTGTCCCTCGCTGTCCTGGTGAAGCGTGTCCCTCGCTGTCCCGGTGAAGTCTGTCCCTCGCTGTCCCGGTGAAGCGTGTCCCTCGCTGTCCCGGTGAAGCGTGTCCCTCGCTGTCCCGGTGAAGTCTGTCCCTCGCTGTCCCGGTGAAGCGTGTCCCTCGCTGTCCCGGTGAAGTCTGTCCCTCGCTGTCCCGGTGAAGCGTGTCCCTCGCTGTCCCGGTGAAGCGTGTCCCTCACTGTCCCGGTGAAGCATGTCCCTCGCTGTCCCGGTGAAGCGTGTCCCTCGCTGTCCTGGTGAAGCGTGTCCCTCGCTGTCCCGGTGAAGTCTGTCCCTCGCTGTCCCGGTGAAGCGTGTCCCTCGCTGTCCCGGTGAAGCGTGTTCCTCATTATCCCGGTGAAGCGTGTCCCTCCCAGAACTCAGTGCTATAGAGGGATCTGGAGTACATGAATCACAAAAAGTTAGTATGCAGATGCAGCAAGTGCTTATGGAGGAAAATGGAATGTTGTTGTTTATTGGAAGGGAAATGGAATATAAAAGTAGGAAAACACGAAAACAAAATATAAACAGGAACTAGGCAAAGACAGCGAATTAAAAATGGAGTACAGTAAGAAAGACCTGGAGTACATTAAAAATGGAGGACAGAGTTCATGCTCTGAAATGATTGAACTCGATGTTGAATCCAGAAGATTGTAGAGTGCCTAATTGGAAGCTGAGGTGTTGTTACTCAGGTTTGTGTTGGGTTTCACTAGGACGTTGCAGCAGGCTGAGGACAGAAATATGACTGTGACAGCAAGGTGAATTAAAATGATAAGCAGCTGGAAGGTCAAGGTCACGCTTGCTGACTGAGTGGAAGTGTTCAACAAAGCGGTCACCTTATCTGGGTTTGGTCTCCCCATTGTGGAGGAGACTGAATTGCAAGCAGCAAATACAGTAGACTAAATTGAAAGAAGTACAAGTAAATCACTGTGTCACCTGGAAGGAGTATTTGGGGCCTTGGACAGTGAGGAGAGAGAAAAGCGACAGGTGCTACACCTCCTGTGATTGCATGGGAAGGTGCCATGGGAAGGGGATGAAGAGTTGGGAGTGATGGAGGAATGAACAAGCATGTCCTTGAACCAATTTTGATGGTTGGGGATTCAATGATGGTATCAGACCTGAATCTGATCCAGGTCTTTCAGCATGCAGGCATAATGATTATCTGAGATTGTGAATGGTACTGAACACTGACCATCCCCACTCCTGACATTATGACAGAACAAAAATCATTAAAGAATCGAGTAAAGATCGTTCGACCTAGATAACTACTCTTTGAGGAACATCAGCGGTGACGTTCTGGGGCTAGATGCAACAATCATAGCGAACTTTCTTTGTGCTAAGTAAGACTCCAGCCAGTAGACTATACCCCCTTGATTCCCATTGATTTGATTTTGCTGAGGCTCCTTGATGCCACATTCGGTCAAAAGCTGCCTGATGTCAAGAGCAGTCATTCTCACTTCACCTCGGGAATTTAGCTTTTTTGGGCATGTTTGTACCAGAGCTGTAATGAGGTCTGGCGCAGAGTAACCACATATCCCACAAAAAGGCAGGTATAACTAGAGTCCATGCGGGCCAGGCCCCTTTTTCAGCAGCATAAAACTCATCACATTTCTGCCTCTCTTGTGTTCTGAAGAAAAGATTGGACTCTAAATGTCAATTCTCTTTCTCACTCCATAGGTGCTGCCAGACTGAGTTTTCCAGCACTTGCTATTTTTATTGAAGATTAAGCATCAATGACCAGTATGTTGCTGAGTAAGTGCCATTTGATAGCATATTAATGACATTTTCCATCACTTTACTGATAATTGAGAGCAGACTAATGGGATGGAATTGGTCAGATTGGAATTGCCCTGGTTTTTGTGGGCAGGACATACCTGGGTAATAATAGAGTTGATGCCAGTGTTGTAGTGCAACAGTTTGATAAGGGATATGTTTAGCTTTGGAGCTCATGTCTTCATCTCTATTCCTGGGATAAAAACAGAAAATGCTGGGAAAACCCCAACAGAGTTGGCGTGTTTGTACAGAGAGAGAAACAGAGATAATGAACCCGATTCTCCCAAATAAATTCTAAGTGCTGAATTGGTGGGAAAAATGGTGTAATTCACGATTGTTTTTTCAGTGGGAGTTCAGATTCAAATCTCCCATACTCTGTGTAATGCAGAGGTCACGATCGTGAATATCATAAAAGCTCAGGGGGGGTGGGGCCAATTCGCACTGGAGTCTGACAGCTCCGGAAATCTGCGCATACGCAGTGTCCCGATCGGTCAGCCACCCATTTGCTGGCCAGTTCAATCGCTGGCCAACCCTTGGCCCTTGCAGTGCTGCCCCCCGAACCCACCCACGGCCCGATTGCAGTCCCCACAACCATTCCTTGGGCAGCCCTGACTTTCCCCCCATCCCGGAGCGCCCTGATGTCTAGCCCACCCTCCCTCCCAGCAGTAACGATCCCCAGCAGAGCCCCCCCATGGGAATCAGAGCCCCCCCGGCAAACCAACACTCACTCCTCAGCCCACCCCGATCACTGGACTTCCTCCAGCCCCGACCAAATCCCAATGCAGAGTGGCAGCAGGACCCACCGCCCCCACCAATCACCCCTAGGCCTCGCCCACAATAGCCCCCACCTCCTTGGCACCGGCCCCATGCCTAGTGGGCAGTGCCAAAGTACCCCCAGGCATGGGCACTTTGCCCCTTGGGCAATGCCAGGAGGCACAGACTGGCACTGCCAGGGTGCCCATGCCAAGGGGACACCACCACCCGCCCCCCCCGCCCCCTGACCACTGGGGGAGCTTCAATTGCTCCCCCCTCACTCCAGCGGGGTCTCACGCTGACTTGAAACGTTAATTATTATTTCTCTCTCCACAGATGCTAAAGTTTATTTATTTGTGTCACAAGTAGGCTTACATTAACACTGCAATGAAGTTACTGTGAAAATCCCCTCGTCGCCACACTCTGACGCCTGTTCGGGTACCCTGAGGGAGAATTTAGCATGATCAATACACCTAACCAGCACGTTTTTCGGAATGTGGGAGGAAACCAGAGAACCTGAAGGAAACCCATGCAGACACAGGGAAAATGTGCGGACTCCACATAGATAGTAACCCAAGCTGGGAATCAAACCCAGGTCCCTGGCACTGTGAAGCAGCAGTGCTAACCACTTTGCCACCGTGCTGCCCATGCTGCGAGACCTGCGAGTTTTTCCAGCATTTTCTGTTTTTATTTCAGATTTCCAGCATCTGCAGTATTTTGCTTCTACTCTTGGGAGTTGTTGGACTGATTGGGTGCAATCTTACCAGCCGTTCACACCATGCTCCCGCTGCAGTGAGGTCCGAGAATTTGGCGACCAGCCAAATCTCCATTCACTGCAGTGGGGTGGGAAAATCTCACTGATGTGAAAGGTGATAAGATTCATAATCTTTGCTACATCCAGTGCCTTCTGCTGTTTCCTGTCATCATGTGGCATGACTCAAGTTTACTGACACCTGTGATGTGGCTGTAAAGGGTTAACTCCAACGATAGCTACTAAGCATGTGTGTATGGAGCAGTGTCACTCACTGACGGAAGAGGACTGAGAAACATCTGGGCATAGCTCCAGCTATGTCTTAGCCTTATTTAAACTTTGCAAGTAGTTAGTATGTAAATAAATGTGTTTTCAACAAAAGACTATTGTCTCCAGTAAGATCTCTTCTAGAGTAAGAACCTCATGAATCCCGAGATAAAACCATAAGGTCAGACGGTGACAGTGGTGACTACACCCACAGTCAAACAGTGTAAAATGGCAGGGAAAGTCTCTAGTGAAGCCCAGTAACAGTGCAGCTCAGTAGGCGAAGGACTTATGATGACAAAATAACAAGGGTATCAGCGACTGGCGAGACAAGGGGTGCAGGAAAAGGCAGCCTTGAACCAGCTGACTATTTTGCCCCGACTAGAACCATTATGAACTATAGAGAGCACAGACATGCTAAGCAATGACAAAATTGGCAAAGACATTTTACCCAGTACCGTAACACCTCAGGTCTGGTGAGAAAAGAGAACAAAAATCAAGTTAGCACTTTGGTATAAGCTATGGCGAGCAGATCAGATGATGGGCTGGCCAGACAGCGGGTTAACAAAAGGACAGCCTCTTATGAGAGTGTCATTGGAGCTTTAAACCCATACTCAGTCTTCGTAAAAATATTGCAATTGAGGCTGTGAAATTTAATCAGTGCAGTCAAGAACAGGGTGAAGAGACTGACTCATTCATTAATAAATGTACCACCTAGCCACAAATTGTGAATATGGAACACTAAAAGATGACCTGATCAGAATTTTCCTCCTGTCTTGTAAACACAGACTTCCTGTAACGGCAGACCACTTTAAAATGTCAAAACTTGCTGATTAACATGAGAATCTCTCTGACCTTTTACAATCACAGGAAGACTTAAATTTAAGCAAAGCTGTACAACTGGCCAGACAGGTCAAAGAGCGAAGGCAGAGTGAAACTCGTAAGTGCTGGAAGGAAAATTTCCCAAGAACAGCCCAATGAAGTTGTTCAATTTGCGGGTTGTAAAACTGAAATTCCAGCAAAGCAGCAACCTGGGAAACACCCTGAAAAAGAGGCAACCACCATTTTGCAATGTCCTGGTGTGGTGAACCATCGTTGGTTCCCACTAGATAGTACTGAGCCAGTGTCTGGCCAGTACTACAAGTATGTATATATGTTGCTGTTGGGGTTAGGGATGGGTTGTTCTACTTGTTGCTGTTGGGGTTAGGGTTGGGCTGTTACACCTTGTATTATAGTTATTGTGGTACATCCCAGTCGGGCTCCGCCTCCTGGGAGAGGTATAAAGGTCACTGCTCTGTCTGGGACCCCTCAGTCTGGGATCGTGTATATAATTAGTAGCTTCGTTGCAACAGCAAATAAAAGCCTTTATTTCCTGAGCATCTCAAGCCTCGTGTGTGATAACGCGCATCAATTTTATTTGCTGTTAAGTAAACTCCCGTCGTAAAAAAAAAGATAGAGAGAGTATGGAGCAGATATTGAAACCTGAACGTCTTACACTGGATCCACATGCGGCGGGCGCCTCTAATACCTTCGACCACTGGTTGAAATGTTTTGAGGACTACCTGGCAGCCTCCGCAGCGGTCACCACAGACGATGACAGACTCCGGGTCCTCCATGCGAGGGTAAGCGACACCGTATACCTTGCGATCCGTGCGGCCACCGACTATACAAAGGCCCTCGAGCTTCTTAAGAAGCGTTACATTAAACCGCCAAAGGAAATGCATGCTCGATACCTCTTAGCCACTCGACGACGGCAGCCTGGCGAAACGATGGAAGAATACGCGAACGAGCTCCTACAGTGAGCCAGGGGCTGTAACTGCAAAGCAGTGTCGGCAGACCAGAATATGAACGACCTCGCTCGAGATGCGTTTGTGGCGGGAATCGGATCATCTTATATCCGACTCAAACTACTGGAGCAAGGTAATCTTGACCTCACTCAATCGATAGAACTGGCGGAGATGTTGGAGTCGGCCTCCAAAAGTGTAATATTGTATCCTGAAGACCACGTAGACACAACATGGCAGGAGCAGTCGCTGATCCCTCCTCGTCCCTCGGGTTCGAAAAGCTGCGTGATGGCGTGCCCACACTCGGGCCTGACGACGGCAGCAGCTCCGCGCGGCCCGCGGTGTTACTTCTGTGACGGGGGCGAAGCATACTCAGCAACGGTGTCCCGCTAAAGCTGTGTTGTGCTCCGCCTGCGGTAAGAAGGGGCACTATTCGAAAGTTTGCCGATCTAAACATGCTTCTAGGAACAGCAGTGCAGCCTGCGATTCCTCGGAGCCCGGTTCTTCGTCGTCGGCATCGTCGAGGGTTTCGTCCACGTGCGAGGCCAGGACGACGCCATTACGGTCGACGGAGTTGGAGATGCGTGACCACCAGGGGTCGCTGAGTTTGGCGCCATCACCCACGTGCGACCTATGGGAGCAGCCATGTTGGTCGGCACCGACCGCGAATGACCAGCAGGGGTCATCCTCGTCAATCTCAGCTGCCTGCAGTGGCGCTCACGAACCAACAGTGGCGTCGATCATCCTGGACCAGGCCAAGCCTCATAGACTCGACAAGTCTATGATGGACATTCAGGTAAACAACCACTTGATTTATTGTCTGTTTGACAGCGGGAGCACTGAGAGTTTTATCCACCCGGACGCTGTGAAGCGGTGTGGACTCCGGATTGAACCTGTCAAACAGACAATTTCTATGGCATCAAGGTCCCGGTCTGTCACCATGCTAGGGAGTTGCGTGGTAACTTTAACGGTGCAAGGCACGGTTTACGAGCGTTTCAAGCTCCTGGTGTTGCCGCACCTTTGCGCGCCAATACTTCTCGGACTAAACTTCATGGTCCACTTGAGGAGTGTAACCCTACAGTATGGTGGGCCACTCCCTCCGCTTTCAGTGGGAGAACTGCAGCCTCCAAATTGCCCAACGCGCCCCGCCTGTAGCCTCTCGACGCTGAAGATTACCACACCCTCCCTGTTCCAGAATCTTGTGCCAGGCTGCAAACCCATTGCGACTAAGAGTAGGCGTTACAGCGCTGAGGATCAGATCTTCATTCGATCTGAAGTTCAGCGGCTCCTCAAGGAAAGGATCATACAACCTAGCGCTAGTCCATGGAGAGCGCAGGTCATGGTGGTTAAGAGTGCGAACAAACCCCGGATGGTCATTGACTATAGTCAGACCATTAATAGATACACGCAGCTGGATGCGTATCCCCTCCCGCGCATATCTGACATGGTCAATCAGTTTGCGCAGTACCGTGTGTTCTCCACCATAGACCTCAAGTCTGCCTACCACCAACTCCCCATTCGCCCAGAGGACCGACAATACACGGCTTTTGAGGCGGATGGTCTCTTGTATCACTTTCTCAGGGTTCCCTTTGGTGTCACCAATGGGGTCTCGGTCTTCCAGCGTGCTATGGACCGAATGGTCGACCAGAACAGGCTGCGGGCCACCTTCCCGTACCTGGATAACGTCACCATCTGCGGCCATGATCAGCAGGACCACGACACAAATCTCCTGAATTTCCTACGCACTGCATCTCGCCTGAATCTGACCTACAACAGGGAGAAGTGTGTATTTCGTACGCGCCGTTTAGCCATCCTCGGATACGTGGTGGAAAACGGGGTCATTGGCCCTGATCCAGACCGTATGCGTCCCCTCTTTAAACTTCCCCTGCCCACTAGTGCAAAAGCACTGAGGAGATACTTAGGCTTCTTCTCTTATTATGCACAGTGGGTTCCCAATTACGCGGACAAAGCCCGTCTGCTCATCAAGTCCACCTCTTTTCCCCTAACACCAGAGGCTCGATTGGCCTTTGATAAACTAAAAGCCGACATCGCGAAAGCTACGATGCACGCTGTTGATGAGTCCATCCCCTTTCAGGTGGAGAGCGATGCATCTGATTTCGCCCTGGCCGCCACACTTAACCAGGCGGGCAGGCCCGTCGCCTTTTTTTCCCACACCCTCCAAGGCCCCGAAATTCGGCATTCAGCGGTGGAAAAGGAGGCCCAGGCCATTGTGGAGGCCGTCAGGCATTGGCGCCATTACTTGGCGGGAAAACGGTTCATCCTGATCACGGACCAGCGGTCCGTGGCGTTCATGTTTCATAACACGCCGAGGGGCAAGATCAAGAACGACAAGATCTTGTGGTGGAGAATTGAACTCTCCACCTATAATTATGACATCATGTATCGTCCAGGGAAACTCAATGAGCCCTCGGATGCCCTCTCGCGTGGAACATGCGCCAGTATACAGTAAGACCGTTTGCAGGCTCTCCATAATGACCTATGCCATCCTGGGGTCACTCGGCTCTACCACTTTGTAAAAGCCCGCAATCTGCCCTACTCGGTGGAGGATGTCAGGTCCATAACAAGAAGCTGTCGGGTATGCGCGGAATGCAAACCGCACTTTTACCGACCTGACCGGGCACAATTAGTCAAGGCCACTCGTCTCTTCGAAAGACTGAGTGTCGACTTGAAGGGCCCCCTTCCCTCAACAGATCGGAATGTGTATTTCCTCAACATCATTGATGAGTACTCGAGATTCCCTTTTGTTATTCCCTGCTCTGATACATCCGCTGCCACGGTTATCAAGGCATTCCGTGATCTTTTCACCCTGTTCGGGTACCCCAGCTACATTCACAGCGACAGGGGCTCGTCGTTCATGAGCGATGACTTGAGGCAATACCTGCTCTCATACGGGATTGCCTCTAGTAGAACCACGAGCTACAACCCTAGGGGTAACGGACAGGTGGAACGTGAGATTGCTACAGTCTGGAAGGCTGTCTTACTGGCGTTGAAGTCAAAAAGCCTTCCAGTCTCCCGTTGGCAAGAGGTGCTCCCTGATGCGCTCCATTCCATACGCTCACTCCTGTGTACGGCAACCAAATGCTACTCCCCATGAGAGGCTGTTTTCATTCCCTTGGAAGTCTTCCTCTGGGACCTCATTACCGTCTTGGTTGACGTACTCAGGACCTGTCCTCCTGCGGCGACATGTAAGGGCCCGCAAGTCCGACCCCTTGGTCGAACAGGTCCATCTCCTCCACGCCAACCCTCAGTATGCCTATGTGGCATACCCTGACGGGCGAGAGGACACGGTCGCGATCCGAGACCTGGCACCAGCAGGGGACGTAGAAACCCCTGTCGCTCCCATACCCCCAGTTAGAAACCCCATAACTCTTGTTTCCCCTCCGGACACGGCGCGGGCAGCATCGGGACCATTACTTAACTCTTTTACTCCCGTGTACAGCTTGCCTGAGTCCAGAGGATGGTCGCCACTTCAGGGCGTGTCGGAACTCAACGGATTACCATCACCTCGGGGTCAACCGGCCCGTGAGACTGTGGAGGAACAGTTGGACATTGCCTTGGGGAGAACGCCACCGCGAGTGCCTACTCCGGTGTCATGGCCGGTATTGAGGAGGTCACAACGACGGTGCGGTCCCCCTGACCGTCTGAATTTATAGACTGATGACAAATTATTCTGTTTTTTTTGTACCCCGCCGGCCTTTGTCTTCAAAGGAGGGGTGAATGTGGTGAACCATCGTTGGTTCCCACTAGATAGTACTGAGCCAGGGTCTGGCCAGTACTACAAGTATGTATATATGTTGCTGTTGGGGTTAGGGATGGGTTGTTCTACTTGTTGCTGTTGGGGTTAGGGTTGGGCTGTTACACCTTGTATTATAGTTATTGTGGTACATCCCAGTCGGGCTCCGCCTCCTGGGAGAGGTATAAAGGTCACTGCTCTGTCTGGGACCCCTCATTCTGGGATCGTGTATATAATTAGTAGCTTCGTTGTAACAGCAAATAAAAGCCTTTATTTCCTGAGCATCTCAAGCCTCGTGTGTGATAACGCGCATCACCTGGCTATGGCAGGAAGAAGGTCTACAGGTGGGAAGAATGCCACCACCACCACCCTCCTCCCAATTGCACAGTGCCATGGCTGTGGCAAGTTTGGCCATTTTAAAGTAGTTTGCTATTGCAGGAAATCTGTTCACAAGACAGAAGTAGAAATCTGCTAAAGGAACCTCCATTCAACAAATTCAGATTTTGACAACCAGGGAGAAATAAAGGAAGATGGAGTTCTGCTGACATTGATGTTAATGAGCGTCTGAATGAATTCAAGCTGAACACATCAGATAGAGTTCCATGGCTGAATAAAGTGACACGGCAATCATCCTCTGTTTATCTTCAAGGTTCATGTGGGGCCAGATTAAATGTTCAAGACCGGCTGGAGCTGACACTACAATATAATTATAGAGCGATTTCAGAAACTTTGGATTGGATTTTCCAGATATTCCCACTGGCAGGATCTTCTGTTCCCACTGACAGCGACTCCCAGCTGTAGGTTCCCCGGTGGCAGAGGGTGCAAACAACAGGAAACCCCGCCACCATAAGATATAGGAGCAGAATATCGAGGCCATCGAGTCTGCTCCACCATTCAATCATGGCTGATAAGTTTCTCAACCCCATTCTCCCGCTTTTTCCCTGTCTCCCTTCATCCCTCTACCAATCAAAAACCTATCTATCTCTGTCTTAAATGCACTCAATTATCTGGCCTCCATAACCTACTGTGGCAATGAATTCCATAGATCAACCACCCTTGAAGAAATTCCTCCTCATCTCAGTTCTAAAGAGTCATCTCTTTATTCTGAGGCTGTGCCCTCAGGTCCTAGTCTTTCGACTAATGGAAACATCTTCCCCAAGTCCACTTTATCCAGTCTTTTCATTGTCCTGTAAGTTTCAATGAGATCTCCTCTCATTCTTCTAAATTCCATCAAGTGCAGATCTAGACTCCTCAGATCCTCCAGCTACTGGTGTGCTGCCTCTGCTACCTCAAAACACATTGTGGGAAGGGAAGATTGGAAAATCCTGTCCATTGTACATTATCAAGTATCATAGAATCCGTACAGTTCAGAAGGAGGTTATCCAGCCCATTGAGTCTACACTGAACCTGCAAAAGAGCACTTAACCTAGGCCCATTCCCCCAACCTATCCCCATAACCCCATGCATTGATCATGGCCAATACACCCAACCTGCACATCTTTGGACTGAAGAAGGCTCTTTGCTGAGCAGAAAAGTTTGCATAGTTCCGAATCTGCTTCTAAAAGTTGGGGAGATTAACATAGTAACACATAAAATGAATTTAGGAGGGTATTCCCCGCACTTTTCACATGCTTGGGCAAACTGAAAGACATGTATCACATTACATCAAGACAGATGCTAAGTCCTTTGTCAATTCACACCAAGGAAGGTCCTACAACCACTTCTGAAAAGTGCTAAGAGTGAGATTGAAGCGATACTATAACGAGGAGTCATTTCATCAGTCATTAAACCAACCAGGTGGTGCTCTGGGTGTGGTACCAGTCCCAAAGCCTAATGGTTCCATTTGTATCCGCTTTGATCTAACATACCTCAACAAGGCAGTTGAAAGAGAAATACATCTAATGGCATCGGTAGATGAGAAATTGGCCAAATTTCTAAAAAGCACAATCTTCACCAAACCTGATGACAACGAGTTTTGGCAATTGCCTTTGGGCCAGGAGTTCTGCACTGTAGGGTTTTCATGATTCTCTTATTCAAATTCTTAGGCCTAAATTTTCCAGTCTCGCGCACTGCGGGAATTGTCATAGGTGGGTCAGATAATTTGATGGAACAGTGAAAGGTCTACTGACTGGGGCAGGAATTTCCTGTCCCAGGGCAGGTGAAGAGAAAGTCCTGCCCTCAACTAATTTCATGATGCCCTTACTCCCTGAAGGTGAGAGGCTCATTAGGTTCGGGACAGGTCTGAAGCCAATCTAAACAGTCTAACAAATTTGAAATTATTTGAGTTTGGGTCTACATATTTATAATGAATTTTGGGGTTGCATATTTAATAACTATTTAGATGTCCATATGATCAATAATAGATCACCCCTAATTAAGATCCCATATTTAGTGGAAGGACCACCTATTATAAGAGGGTGTCTGGATAATTTCTAAGAAATGTTATTTTGAATTTATTCCTGAATGCTGGATCTTTGGTAACCGTCATGTTGGTCAATTTGGCTTTGTCAAGATACAGATTCCAGCAAGGTAATATGGTTTGAGATCTAATATTCTTTTATTGGATTGAGGTTTTAATTATCAGGGCTAGCACTATATGCTTATGTGCTAGTGTAATAGCAAGAATCAGAGAATACCATTTTTTCGGTGTATATTTCTTATCAGTGAATTAATTGTTGTGGAGGGAGTTAGCCATGTTGCTTTGCAAGCTAGCTTGACTCCTGTTGGAATATGTTTCATTGTGAGATTTTGACCTAATGAATCCACTTGGAAGAAGCACTACGGGTAGCAAATGCACATGATAATCCTTGGTTGCCCTTCATTCCTTCACACAGTCTAGCAGATATATCATTCAAGATCAACTGGCTCAGTCAGCCGTAGTGCTACTGAACCACTCTTGGTGATGGACACTGAAGTCTCCAACCAGAGATCATCAAGTGCATTTGCTACCCTTAGTGCCTCTTCCAAGTGGTGTTCAACATGGAGAGGTACTGACTCATCAGCTGAGGCATCAAGCAGCAGGAGGTTTCCTTGTTCATGTTTGACCTGATGCCATGAGATTTTGAGAGGTCCTGAGTTAATATTGAGGACTCCCAGGGTTGAGCTCTCTTGCATGTATACCACTGTGCCACCACCTCTGGTGGATCTAACGAGTCAGTGAGACAGGATTTTACCAGGTACAGTGATGGAGAGTTCTGCGACATTGCTGAAAGGTATGATTGTAGGACAGCTCTCCTATTATGCATGACCTACAGTCTCTGTCACAGATGGCAGCTGGTGGTTGGAGGATTGGGTGGGTGAGGTGCCCGGGTTGCCAAGCACTCCTTTTGCTGTTCACGCTTAGCTTCAGCTTGCACTCAGCGATGAAACTCCAGGTGTTTAGCTTCCTCCCGGATAATTTTCCTTCACTTCAGACCATCTTGGGCCAGGGATTTTCAGATATCGATGTTGCGCTTTTTCAAGGATACCTTGAGGGTGTCTGCCCTCCAGGGGATCACTTGCCATTTGAAGATCCGAGTAGACCATTTCAGGAGTATTGTGTTGAGCATGTAGACAATGTGGCCCATCAAACGAAGCTGATCAAGGGTGGCCGATGCTTCAAAGCTGAGGATGTTGGCCTGAGCAAGAACACTGATGTTGGTGAGCCAATGGCTTGCAGGATCTTGTGGAACCAGCACTGGTGGTATTTCTCCAGGGTTTTTGAGGTGCCTGCTGTATTTAGTTCACATCTCTGAGCCATACAGGAGTGCAGATATCACTGTTCTGTAGACCATGAGTTTGGTGCTGTGTCTGAGATCCTGGTCTTCAAACATTCACTTCCTCAAGCAACCGAAGGCTTCACTATCACACTGAAGGCAATGTTGAACCTCGCCGTTAATGTCTGCCCTTGTTGACAGTAGATTCCCAAGGTATGGAAAGTGGTCCACATTGTCCAAGACCTTGACACGGATTTTGATAAATGGGGGACAGTGTTGTGTGGCGGGGGTAGTTTATTAGAGGACTTTTGTCTTACGGATATTTAGTGCAAGGCCGATGCTCACAAATGCCTTGGTGAAGGTGTTGATGATGGCTTAAAGCTTGGTGAGATGGAACACTGCAGCAAGGAAGATCAAGAAGAGCATTTGTGTGACAACATAGCCTTACTTAACCCCAGTCCAAATGTGAATCGGGTCTATGGTGGATCCGTTGGTCAGGATCACGGCTTGCTGTCATCATGGAGCAGGCAGAGAATAATTAGAAACTTTTGGGCAGCTGAAAGAGAGGAGGGCGCTCTATAATCCCTCACAGTTGGCAGTGTCTTTGTGAGGTCAAGGAGGACTATGTACAAGGATTGATGCTATTCTGCGCATTTCTCTTGTAGTTGCAGCACAGTGAAAATCATGTCTGTTTTGCCCTTAATGGGCAGAGCCTGCATTACAACTCTGGAAGGAGCTCTTCAGCCACAGGGAAAGGCGATTAAGGAGGACTTTTGTGACAACCTTCCCTGTGACCGATAGCTGGGAAATTCCTCTGTAGTTCCTGCAGTCGGACTTGTCACCTTTCTTAAAGATGGTCATGCTTATGGCATCTTGGCGATCTCGCGGCATGTTCTCCTCCTTCCAGATAAATTAGGTCATGGATTCACATCAATAGTGCTTCTCTACCATGTTTTAGTTCTGCGCAGAGATTCCATCTGCTTCTAATACCATGTTGCTCTTTAGCTGTTGGTTTTTTCTATCTCGTGCCAGGTTGGGGTTGTGCTGAGATGGTGGCAGGTAGCATTCTGCGGAATGGAGTCAAGGACACTCACATTGAAGACAGAGACTCTGTTAAGGCGGTCCTCAAAGTGCTCCTTCCAGTGAATGCTGACTGCCTCTCTGTTCTTCATGAGCACCTCTCTGTCCTTGACCAGCGTTGGGGTGGGGCCCTGGGTACTTGGGCTGTAGGAGGTCTTGACTGCACTAGAGAACCAAAAGGAAAAAAACAGGAAAATGGGAAAATAAAAATACTGGTCTGAACTATATTTCCTTCTGGGACGCATCACAGTTGTTGGGTAACTGTTTTTTTACAAGTGCACAGTGCAATGTAATGATGAGTGACACTTATAGATTGACCTGAGGACAGCCTGAATTCTGATGGGATTTTGGGACCCACTGTTTTTTTTAAGCTTAGTCAATATCTGATATGTGTTTTGTGTTGCCCTATGGCTTGTGGTCAAGAGCATTCCACTTCCTACATAATTTTAACTCCACAGGAATGTTTGGCCAACCAGGTATCTTCTAATAAAATGTTAGCAACGATATATTTAAAATCTGAGTCATGCTTCACGAGTGCATAGTTTTCTGTAACAGATTGAACATCTTAACCCACAGTGGGTGCTGGGAGGAAGATTCACCCTGCCGTGCCCTCCATGGATTGCACCATCTGGCAGCTGGTAGAAGAGAGTTCACCAAAGATCACATTGTTAATTTCATGAGAATTTGTCCCTGGTGTAGCCTTGCAACTGCAGCAGCTGTTCTGTTGTCATGAGAACAACAGTGATTTGAGTTGGTAGTCCAATTGTGTAGCAGTATTGTCGTGAATGTCCCTTTAATGGCAACACAGCGGGCAGGGGGGCAACGCAGTGGGGAGGGGGGGGGCAACATAGCAGTAGCGGGGTGGTGGGGGGAGGCGGACAGCCAGCCTCTGTAAAGTTTTCCCTTGTTAATAAACATCTTTTGTGTTCCTGACGAAGTCCATAGCATGCATCATTACATTAGCAAGAAGAATGGGATGGATTATGAGGACACTGCCTGTGACGTGTGAGCAGTGAGATGGTGAGATATTGCCAGAATCTGAGGGACAGACACACAGCAAACCTGAATTGGCAGATACAGTTAGAAGTTTAGAAATATATGGGGGAAAAAAATGAAGAGAAAATAACCCTCAGAAGGAAAAGCTGTGATTTTGTGTTTAAGGAAAAGTAGAATTGAAGTTTAAAAAAAAAGACAGATGCTGGAATTCTCCAGCTGTTTACGCTTCACTGCCATCGCAAGTGAGAACGGAGAATTTGGCGCTCAGCCAAATCTCCGTTCACTGCAGCGGGACCAGAGAATCCCATTGGCGTGAATGACTGAAGAATTCTGGCCAGAATTGCAGCAAGCTTTTTTTCTTAACAAGAAAGCAAAGAGAACACAGCAGTGTTTTGAGTGAAGAGTAAGAAAAAGTGTCCCAAGGAGCTGTAGCTTGGTTTCCAGAGTGCAGGAAGGTGAAGTGGCTGAGATTACTGGACTCACAATTCAAGCACAGCCTATGAGGAGGTCTGGGTCATGGTCTCTGCAGGCAGCAAGTTCTGAAGTTTTAAAAATTGATCTTCAACCTGTTGAGAAGATCAGTTGAAAAGTTTTGAAAATGGCCCCTTGGACCTTGAGAGCATTGGATCTTTCAGTGAAATTGATGAAAAAAAACCTGGCATATCAAAGGAAGAGAAGAATGGCCTCTCCAAATGGCCAGAGAAAAATAAAGCTGCAGAGATCACTGAGAGAGCTTTCTGACAGTAAAAAGGAGTTATAAAATTTTTTAAAAGGTTCAGAGGAGGACCTGCCGGGTTTGCACCAAACCTTCAAAAGTGCAGAAAAAGCACATAGAACTGGTAGCAATGCAAGACCCCAGAATGAGGGCATGGAAAGCCCCTGGAATGAGGGCATGGGAAGAGCCCAGAATGAGGGCACTGCAAGACTCTAGAAGGAGGGCAATGACAAAAGGCCTCAGCACAACAAAAGACAAATGATCAAATAAACAGCAGCGAGATAATTGCAGAATGGAAACAAGTCAACACTGTCGGAGACAGACCCAACCAACAGTGAAGCCAAAAGGGTTTAGCTGAAGTTAAGTAGAAATTAAGGTTTCATTTGTGGAATGTATATGTCCAGTAAGAACCTGATGGATTTCCTTCAGAAAAAGCGCGGAAATTAAAGGCTTGAAAAGAACTAGAAAGTATTGAATGTAAAGAGGAATCAGCAAAAAGAATTAAAGCTCTAGAGAAGACATTAAAACAACAAGATGAAATCACTGACATCAAACTTTTTTAAAAGTTGCAAAAACTTACAAAATGAAGTTAAGGAGAAATTAACAAGACAATATAGAATAAGCTGAACTCCATGAAAAAACAACCAGAACATAAAAACAAGTCCAATGAAGAATTGAATCAGGAAGAGTTTGAAGAAAGAAAGCTTGACAATTTGAAATTAACTGAAGAGGTTAAAAAAAAACATTAAAATTGACAGCAGAATCAACAATTTAGACAGAGAAAGAAACTAAGATTACGTGCCAGAACAAAATCACTGAAATGGTCACGTGAATGGAAAAGCAGTGAGCCTGTATGGAAGAGCATTCCATGCAAGACCATATTTGGAATTGTTAAAGCCAAACACTAAACGTGTTTATGTTTAAACAGACAAGCCTCAAGATCTCAATAATGAACAATTACCACTGCAGCAGTAAAAAAACCCATATTAAGTACATAATATGACACGGTGCCATAATATGAAACTTCAGTAGCAGATCAAGTTAGATCCCTGGAATATTGTCTCTAAGACTGTACTCCTGTCATACCAAGTTGATGTGGAGGGATGGATCATTTGCATACATGTGGATCACTTGAGGAGTGGAGAGACACTCCAGCAGTCAGTGTTGCCATCAAGAAATGTTTTCGAACCTGTAAGCGCCAAAATGCCTAATTGACCTCTTATAGACATAACTGATGTCTCTGTGGAAGCAAGTAGTAATGAACTGTCTGTGCCAGAAGAGGTACTCATTATTGCAGTTCCTGTTAATATCGATCCGTTGGAAGTCTCTCAGACTACAGAATTACATCGTTCTATAAGAAACAGAAAAAAAACCCTCAAAGACTCAATTTATAATTGCCCAACTCATGTATATAATGTTTAGTTAGAATTTAGGACTGAGTAACTTAGTTAATGAGGATTGAATAAAAGAGTTAAAGGGGGATGAATGTGGTCATCTGGTTTGAGGGAGCAATTGTGACTGAGAGTGGGTAATCACCATGGGCGTGGAGCTCTCACTTGGGCAGAAGACAGTCTGAAGACATGTCGGGACTGGAGCAGCTGGCGGGCTGCTCAAGGGCAGCTGGTGGGGGGCTGCAAGTCCCGGTGCAGTTTTTCCTAATTAATAAATACCTTTAGTGTTGCTGACGAAGTCTGTGAATGTGCATCATTACAAGTATAAAAAAATGATATCCTTTTGGCATTTAGTCGGACAACAAGGAACAGATGTGACTGTCCTCACTAGCACACAAAAAGAAATGAAAGAACTAAACTACAGTCCCCAAGACTTGCAGGAAAACCAAGAGCCATATTTATAAATGGCCACAGAGGTGGGACCAGAGGAGGGCAGGCCCATAATTTCCTGTCACCAGCTAGCATTCCGCTTTAACGACATGGTCCCTCCTCAGGGCTATTTGCAAAGAGACTGGTTGAGGAGGGGGGGATAGATATTGAGGCAATTAAAGGACCTATTAAAGCCAATAATCTAAGACTGACTGGGCACTTAATCACTAAGGTGGCCAAAGTCTAGTCTATGGATGGAGCAGCAACCTAATGACAGACTGGGGCCAGCATAATTTTAAGCCCCCTCCCCAATAGTCGACAGACTGAGATACCGGCTGCAGCCAAACCCCAATGGATTGAGCTCTCCCTCCACAATGGCGGCTTGGCAACTGTGGCCTCTTTTATTTTTCAAGTTTTTAGGAAGTCTTCATATTGAGGTACCCTCTCTTCTAACTACCTACAGCAGTGCCCCCTCCCCCCCCTCACCTCTGACAGTGGGGCTGTCACCATGCCAAGGCTAGACGGCCTCCAATGGGCCTGCCAGCCTCTGGAACCTGCCCACCATTCTTAATTGGACAGGGCTCCCGGAGTCAGCCACTTAATTGGTCACCTCTCCCAGAATTGCCATCTTGGTCCCGAAGCCAGCATGTATGGGTTCCAGGCCCACACTTCCTCCGAATGGTGGAGTCTGGACCCACAAATGCACATAGAGACAAGTTATAAAAAGAACCATTGAGATATACCTGTTATACTTAAGTCATCTTAAACTCAAGATAACAATATAAATTATAGATCTATTAGTAAAGACCTATGATTTATTTGGTGGGAAAAGGGGATAGTGTTTTGCTGTACTAACTGCTCTAATACTATTGACATTAAAATGCCATGTATTTATCCAGCACAGAAAAAGGAAGTGAAAGGCAACCAGGCATTCACTTAATAAATGTATTTACAGAGTAGGAAAGTTCAATCTCTGATTCATATTGAATTAACAGATTTTCATCAGGACGATGGAAGGAAATCTACAATTGGTCTTGGCACCGTGGGCTAGAGAGTGATAAACGACATGATTCCTACCTTGATTGTCATCCAAAAACCCCTGCTGCAGATTGCTTACATAGTGCAATGAAGAAAACATGACCACGGATTCAAGATACCCAACAAAGAATAGAAAAATGACCCTTGAATTCTGTTTCTGAGCATTGGTCAGTGTCTCCAAGCTGGTGAAGATAGGATTGGGAGCAACTGCAATATCTCTTATGATTGAATAGGTTGAATAGCATTGTAGCTGTGGGGGACAGCTCGGTGGATAGGATATTGGTATGTAGATAGGCTGGAAAATTGGGCGGGGATCCTGGATTCAGGATTCAATCCTGGACCGGGGAGCGGCGCGGGCTTGGAGGGCCGAAGGGCCTGTTCCTGTGCTGTATTGTTCTTTGTAGGCTGTAAGCACACACTGGGAAAGTTCAAGGTTCAGTAGGTACTTGGGTGAGGGTTGTAAGCGCACATAGAACCTTCCCCCAATGCTGTCAGAGACGAGAAAGCTGGAGCAATTATTCTGCAGACATTTGTGGTGCTATTGTTAGACATTAGCTGATGGGTCAAGAAACTGTGACTGATGTCAATGGGGTAAATATGCTTTTGTGAATTCAGACTGGTGTATTTCACTGTCTCTGAGTAATTGAAGACAAAATCACATAGCCCTGTTTTACTTTATATTTAGAGTTTAATTCAATGGTATATATGGCATTAAATATTAGGTCTAGGTTTGGTAGAGGAAAGAAAATGCTTTAATCATGCAAGCTAAAGATCAACCTTTGCCCAAGGCAAAGTGTTTTGGGTCCAGTCAATCACTAAGTGTGTACACAAGACACTCCAAAGTTTGTTACCATAAATTCAGATAGAGTGCTACCACTAGAGTTCACTTAATCAAAGGAAGGAAAACCAGTAGGTTCTTTTAACCTACTCATGCAAATGTACACTGGCTGCACATTTAGCAATTCAAAACTGCAGAGCACAAGATATCTCACAGAACTACATGCACAGTGCATGATATTGTCACGTTAACCACAAACATGCCAGCACATGCAGAGTCGTGCTCCACGATTTGGAGAAGCTGAAAGTATGCAGCTGCTAAAAACTAGCTGGCATCACTGAATTGCTTTCTGGAATCCTGGTCCCAGGAGGTGTGACTTTAATTCCAAAGTAAGTCTTACAAAAGCAGGAAGCAAAGCAAAAGCCAGAGACGGAAACAGCACAGACAAGACAGCAGGGATAGAAACTGAGTCAAACAATGTAAGTAGGATTAGAAAGACAAAGCCAGTATTAAACAAGATAAAGAGGGCCAAGAAAAGACTTGCTGTGAACTGCTGTTATTCCACATTAGTTCTAAATTGATATTCTGAAGAACCTTCACACTGTGGATTTTACACAAGATAAGAAAAATGAAAAGAAATTTGTGATCAAAACATTTAAAAGTGTATTGTTTCAATTTTTTAAAAAACTAAATTGTTTTCATGCCTTTCAGATACCTTGCCTTAACAGCTAAATAACAAATTGTAATAATCGGTAACTGTCAGATAGAAACATAGAAGGTAGGAGCAAGAGTAGGCCATTTGACCCTTTGAGCTGTTCTGCCATTCAGTACGATTGTGGCTAATCCTCTATCTCAACACCATACTCCAGCTCTCTCCCATACGCCGTGATGCCTATAAAAAGCTATTCCATTTCCTGGTCTGGATGATAGGTTATGATTCTGCTGCTGCACATTGTGAGCTTTACTATTATTTATAATTTTTTTCGATTTAGTCTCATAAACAGACTACAATCTTTCTGTAAAATATAGTGCTGACTTTACTTTAAAAGTGAAAGGATATAAGAAAACAGGAGGTAAGAGCTGGTTTATGAATATCATTGAACATCAAGTTTACAAACATAGAAGATAGGACCAGGAGGAGGCCATTTGGCCCTTCAATCCTGCTCCACCATTCATCACGATCATGGCTGATTATCTAACTCAATAGCCTAATCCTGCTTTCTCCCAATAACCTTTGATCCCATTCACCCAAGTGCTATATCTAGCCGCTGCTTGAATACATTCAATGTTTTGGCATCAATTACTTCCTGTGGTAATGAATTCCACGGGCTCACCACTCTTTGGGTGAAGAAATGTCTCCTTATCTCCGTCCTAAATTGTCTACCTCGAATCCTCAGACTGTGACCCCTGACTCTGGACTCCCCCACCATCGGGAACATTCTCCCTGAATCAACCCTGTCTATTCCTGTTAGAATTTTATAAGTCTCTATGAGATTCCCCCCTCATTTGTCTGAATGCCAGCGAAAACAACCCTAACCTAATCAATCTCTCCTCATACATCAGGCCTGCCATCCCCAGAATCAGCCTGAGCCTTCGCTGCATTCCCTCAAGAGCAAGAACATCCTTCCTCAGAAAAGTGGACCAAAACTGCACACAATATTCTCCGTGTGGCCTTACCAAGGCCCTGTATAATTGCAACAACACATCACTGCTCCTGTACTCTGTGGGTGGAAGTTCGGAGTGGGAAGGGGTCGATCACTTTGCTGGGAGTTTTCTATAGGCCGCCCAATAGTAACAGGGAGGTGGAGGAGCGGATAGGGAAACAGATCCTGGAGACATGCAGTAATAGCAGAGTTGTTGTGATGGGAGACTTTAATTTCCCAAACATAGATTGGAATATCCCTAGGGTAAGGGGATTGGATGGGGAGGAGTTTGTTAGGTGTGTTCAGGAGGGTTTCCTGACACAGCATGTGGACAAGCCTACAAGAGGAGAGGCTGTACTTGATCTGATACTGACCAATGAACCTGGACACGTGTCAGATCTCTCAGTGGGAGAGCATCTTGGGGATAGCGATCATAACTCTATCTCCTTTATGCTTGCATTGGAAAAAGAGAGGATCAGGCAAGCTCGGAAAGCGTTTATATGGAGTACGGGGAAATATGAAGACATAAGGCAGCAGATTAGAGGAGTGAATTGGAAGGAGGTATTCTTGGGGGAATGTACTGAAGAGAGGTGGCAGTTTTTCAAGGAATGTCTGTCTAGAGTTCTACAGGACAACGTTCCGAGCAGACAGGGAGGAGTTGGTCGGTTAAAGGAACCGTGGTGCACGAAAGCTGTGCGGGACCTAGTCGAGAAGAAAAGGAAAGCGTACAAAAGGTTCAGGGAGCTTGGCGAAGATAGGGATCTAGATGAATATACGGATTGTAGGAAGGGACTAAAGAAGGAAATTAGGAGAGCCAGAAGGGGTCACGAGAAGGCCTTGGCAGGTAGGATTCAGGAAAACCCTAAGGCATTCTATAAATTTGTGAAGAGTAAAAGGATGAGATGTGAAGGAATAGGGCCCATAAAAGGCGAAGGCGGGAAAATCTGTACGGAACCAGTAGAAATGGCAGAGGTGCTTAATGAGTATTTTGCCTCGGTTTTCACAGAGGAGAAGGACCTGGGTGGATGCGCTGCGGGCTTGCGGTGGACTGAAAAGATTGAGTATGTGGAATTTAACAAAGAGGTTGTGCTGGAATCTTTGAATGGCATCAAGATAGATAAGTCGCCGGGTCCAGATGGGATGTACCCCAGGTTACTGTGGGAGGCGAGGGAAGAGATTGCAGAGCCTCTGACGATGATCTTTGCATCGTCGATGGAGACGGGGGAGGTGCTGGAGGATTGGAGGATTGCGGATGTGGTTCCTATTTTCAAGAAGGGGAATAGGGATAGCCCAGGAAATTACCGACCGGTGAGTCTAACCTCAGTGGTTGGTAAGCTGATGGAGAAGATCCTGAGGGACACGATTTATGAGCATTTAGAGAGGATTAGTATGCTCAAGAATACTCAGCATGGCTTTGTCAAAGGCAGATCGTGCCTTACGAGCCTGGTGGAGTTCTTCGAAAATGTGACTAAATGCATTGACGAAGGGAAAGCGGTAGATGTGGTTTATATGGATTTTAGCAAGGCGTTCGATAAGGTCCCCCATGCAAGGCTTCTAGAAAAAATGAGAGGGCATGGGATCCAAGGGGCTGCTGCCCTGTGGATCCAGAACTGGCTTGCCCAAAGGAGGCAGAGAGTGGGTATAGATGGGTCTTTTTCTAAATGGAGGTTGGTCACCAGTGGTGTGCCCCAGGGATCTGTTCTGGGACACTTGCTGTTTGTCATTTTCATAAATGACCTGGATGAGGAATTGGAGGGATGGGTTGGTAAGTTTGCCGACTACACGAAGGTTGGTAGGGTTGTGGATAGTCTGGAGGGATGTCAGAAGTTACAGAGGGACATAGATAGGATGCAAGACTGGGCGGAGAAGTGGCAGATGGACTTCAACCCAGATAAATGCATAGTGGTCCATTTTGACAGGTCAAATGGGATGAAGGAGTACAATATAAAGGGAAAGACTCTTAGTACGGTAGAGGATCAGAAGGACCTTGGGGTCCGGGTCCATAGGACTCTAAAATCGGCCCCACAGGTGGAGGAGGTGGTTAAGAAGGCGTATGGTGTGCTGGCCTTTATCAATCGAGGGATTGAGTTTAGGAGTCTGGGGATAATGATGCAGCTATATAAGACCCTTGTCAGACCCCACTTGGAGTACTGTACTCAGTTCTGGTCGCCTCATTACAGGAAGGATGTGGAAAAGATTGAAAGGGTGCAGAGGAGATTTACAAGGATGTTGCCTGGATTGAGTGGCATGCCTTATGAGGATAGGCTGAGGGAGCTCGGTCTTTTCTCCTTGGAGAGCTGTAGGATGAGAGGAGACCTAATGGAGGTATATAAGATGTTGAGAGGCATAGATCGGGTGGACTCTCAGAGGCTTTTTCCCAGGGTGGAAATGGCTGCTACGAGAGGACACGGGTTTAAGGTGCTGGGGGGTAGGTACAGGGGAAATGTTAGGGGGAAGTTTTTCACACAGAGGGTGGTGGGCGAGTGGAATCGGCTGCCGTCAGTGGTGGTGGAGGCAAACTCAATAGGGTCTTTTAAGAGACTCCTGGATGAGTACATGGGACTTAATAGGATGGAGGGTTATAGGTAGGCCTAAAAGGTAAGGATATGTTCGGCACAACTTGTGGGGCCGAAGGGCTTGTTTTGTGCTGTAGTTTTTCTATGTTTCTACTCAAAACCTCTTGCAATGAAGGCCAACATACCATTTGCCTTCTTTACTTCCTGCTGCACCTGTATGCTTACCTTCAGCGACTGGTGCACAAGGACACCCAGGTTCTCTTGCACACTCCCCTCACCCAATTTGCAACCATTCAGGTAGTAATCTGCCTTCTTGTTTTTGCTTCCAAAGTGATAACCTCACATTCATCCAAATTATACTGCATCTGCCATTGATTTGCCCACTCACCCAATCTGTCCAGATCATGCTGAAGGATCTCTGTATCCTCATCACAGTTCACCCTCCCACCCAACTTGATGTCATCTGCAAACTTTGAGATGTTACATTTTGTTCCCTCATCCAAATCATTAATATATATTGTGAATAGCTGGGGTCCCAGCATCGATCCCTGTGGCACCCTACTAGTTAGTTAAATTTAATCTAATCATCTATACAATCAGAATCTTTTTTATGTATTCTGCAGCCCCAATGAAATGGAAACTGCTAAATACAGTTAATAACACTCCTGAAATGAATGCTAGGGTCATATAATTCTTAATGTGAGCTTTTATGCAATCATCTCAGAATAAAATTCATGTGCATCATTCTGGGATTATTAAATTTTGATAGATTTAACATGTAGATTTAAAATGTTTTGAAGGAAGTGGCAATTAAGCAGAAATGTGCCTTCTTTAGGTTGATCACTGATTTCTATGTGCCACATTTGATTCGGAATCAGTGTTCCTGTAATTTTTGTGCTGAGAAGAAGGCAGCTCAATCCAATGACAATAATTCTGGATAAAATTAGCAGCAATCTTGAATAGAGAGATTGTTGGTGACCAGTACAATTGGGCGCATATTGTTACTGATGAGGATTGGGGCATCATGTTGAAAAATATTGAGAGGAATACTTTCTTCCTTCTGGAGGTGGCCCATTATCTTTATCCATTTCTTTTTTGATGGTTTTTATGCCGTGAACTATCGTTGGCAAATAATTATACTCTGTCAATGCTTATTCTATCACTCATTGTGCTGAAATATTTGGCATTGAATAGATTTTAATATAAAGAGATCTTTGCCCCAGAAATACAAAAGAGATAAGCATCCTACAGATTGGCTGGTTGCTTTCCTCTCTCAGCCCTGCTTCTGGTTGGGTTTACCTCCACTCAAAAATCTTGACGATTATGTATTACATGGCACAGTGCTTCTGGTCTTTTAAAACTGCTTGAGATCTATCAGACCTTAAGAAACAACTTGGGAAATATACAATTATAAAAATAAAACACAGATGATTTTTAATACGAGAAATTTGTTCTTTGTGGCATTTCATATTTGTGAAATGTATAATTCTGCTTTGGACATATTCAAACAAGATAAATACCAAAATACCCTTTACAATGACGTTATTGTGAGATTAAAATTGCTTTTGCATTGAACAGAAATAAGTCAGAGATGCACAAGTCTTTTTTTCCCTTGACAGAAATTGTGCATTTTCTGACATAAATTATGGGAAGCTAGATAATTGGAGTTTTTTTTCCAGAATTCATTAGCGTATCTTCTAGATCCAGTTAAATGCCAAAGACAGGGCAATAATGGTGAGAGAGAAATAAAGCCATCATGAATCTTATCTGCTAAATGTCTCACTCAGGGCTGTACTTTACCTATTTTAATTGTTTCTTTCAAGATGTGGAATTCCTGCAGATGAGATTAAATGTGTAATAACTATGAATTTTAGCACAGCCCTAGCTCACTCATCCAGAAACCTTATTTAAAAAGACAGGACATCGTAGAGAACAAACAGTCACAATTTAATTTTACAAACCAAAATATACTGGTGCAGCATGTCACTGCTAACAGACAAGTTCCTTTTTTTAAATGAAGGCAGATTTTGAAATGTTTCACCCTAGCTACTAAATGCTGAAGTACAATTTTTAAAAATATACTAACTTAGCAAAACTAAAATAATTCCTAAAGTACATATCAGAGCAATTCCCTCTTCGTGCACTTGTGCTTCAGTTGAGAATTATGACTGCAGGGAGTTGTATTTTTGAATAGGCTCAACCAGCAATCTTCTAATTATAGCACAACTCACACCCAAGTCAGATAACTTACCCATTGAACTATGCAACCAACACAACTGGAGGGAGTTCAGGGTGGGAGCTATCAACCTGGGAAAATCAGCAGTTGTGGATTAATGAATTCCCAATCAGACACCACTCCTCATTGTGAATCTCCAATCAGAAAATTATCCCATCATTCCTTAATTTCTGGGACTCCAACCCAGCCCTTTCCAAATTAATTTCCACTGAGGCCCACCACTTGTTCATTCTACTCAATTCTAATTTAGCTTCTGACCACTGAACGTCCCCATGTTCATTAACCTACATAGCTGAGGTGCCAACTCCTGAGTGTTTTTTTAAATTTAGTTGATTAACAATGTGAGCATTGAGTGCAAGGCAAGCATTAATTGCCTATCGTAGATGGCTGTTGACAAACTGGTGATGAGCCATTAGTTTGCTCAGACTGATTCTGGTGGTTTATCTATTAAACCCTATGCTGGGCCTTCTGCCCATGTTCAGTTCATTGCCAAGTTTGTCTACTTCCAATGCCTCTTGTTTGGTTCCCTCAAAGGCTCCTATGCTCAAAAAAGTTAGCAGAGATTAGATACTCAAACCTGGAGACTTACATTTTGCGTGGCTAAATACCACACCACTTGAACATAAGAGAAAGTTATTCTCTCTGTTACTCACCTACTGCCCCAATCCCCCCAAAATGCTTATTTTATTTATTATATCATATGTTAACTTGTCAAGAAAATGCATCCATTCTACCCACCTAATAGATCTGGCATCAGTCATTTGGAGGAATAAAAGATGAACCCAAGTTAACTTACTCTCCACTTTACTAACTTAACTCAATACCATAAATACGAAACTTCTGTTTCTACCACTCTGTGGCACTAAAATTAGAATTGAAATTCTGCCCGGACATTTGTAGACACATATCTGATAGTTGTGTGTGCCACAACATGTTGGAACACAAAGATTACAACATTTTCCCCTCTTAATGGGAGAAGGAGAACATTTCAAAATAATATGTGGAGGAGATATGTGGCAACTTTGCGAATGAATGCCTCAGATTTGTAACAAAGCTGTCTCTGATGAATAGCATATGTATCTGTGTGTATGTAGAATTGAAAGTAACTTTCAATCACAATTCATTCACCTATTGCTGAGGGAAATACAAACCTTTCAGTTCCCACATTGCATTTCCTAATGATCACCTAGAATTCTAGTTGACAGCAAAATTAACTCAATAATTAGAGATCCAATTTTATAAACCATTGGCCTACACTGCAGCTATCGCATATTAAGTGCATGAGCTGAATACTTTACGGGTTTAAATTGGCTAACCCTCAAAAACAGACATGGGGGAAAAAGTATATGATTAACCTCCATCCAGTTGCAGACAGTAGGTTACATTTTTAATCTTCAATGTTCACCAAGGAGAGGGGCCATGTTTTTGAGGAAGAGAAGGTGTTACAGGCTAATAGGCTGGAGGAAATAGATGTTCGGAGGGAGGATGTCCTGGCAGTTTTGAATAAACTGAAGGTCGATAAGTCCCCTGGGCCTGATGAAATATATCCTAGGATTCTTTGGGAGGCAAGGGATGAGATTGCAGAGCCTTTGGCTTTGATCTTTGGGTCCTTGCTGTCCACGGGGATGGTGCCAGAAGACTGGAGAATGGCGAATGTTGTTCCTCTGTTTAAGAAAAGGAATAGAAATGACCCTGGTAATTATAGACCGGTTAGTCTTACTTCGGTGGTTGGAAAAGGTCCTTAGGGATGGGATTTACGACCATTTGGAAAGATGCGGATTAATCCGGGATAGTCAGCACGGATTCGTGAAGGGCAAGTCGTGCCTCGCAAATTTGATTGAATTTTTTGAGGAGGTAACTAAGCGTGTTGATGTAGGTAGGGCAGTTGATGTCATATACATGGATTTTAGTAAGGCGTTTGATAAGGTCCCCCATGGTCGGCTTATGATGAAAGTAAGGAGGTGTGGGATAGAGGGAAAGTTGGCCGATTGGATAGGTAACTGGCTATCTGATCGAAGACAGAGGGTGGTGGTGGATGGAAAATTTTCGGACTGGAGGCAGGTTGCTAGCGGAGTGCCACAGGGATCAGTGCTTGGTCCTCTGCTCTTTGTGATTTTTATTAATGACTTAGAGGAGGGGGCTGAAGGGCGGATCAGTAAATTTGCTGATGACACCAAGATTGGTGGAGTAGTGGATGAGGTGGAGGGCTGTTGTAGACTGCAAAGAGACATAGATAGGATGCAAAGCTGGGCTGAAAAATGGCAAATGGAGTTTAACCCTGATAAATGTGAGGTGATTCATTTTGGTAGGACTAATTTAAATGTGGATTACAGGGTCAAAGGTAGGGTTCTGAAGACTGTGGAGGAACAGAGAGATCTTGGGGTCCATATCCACAGATCTTTAAAGGTTGCCACTCAAGTGGATAGAGCTGTGAAGAAGGCCTATAGTGTGTTAGCTTTTATTAACCGGGGGTTGGAGTTTAAGAGCCGTGGGGTTATGCTGCAACTGTACAGGACCTTGGTGAGACCACATTTGGAATATTGTGTGCAGTTCTGGTCACCTCACTATAAGAAGGATGTGGAAGCGCTGGAAAGAGTGCAGAGGAGATTTACCAGGATGCTGCCTGATTTGGAGGGTAGGTCTTATGAGGAAAGGTTGAGGGAGCTAGGGCTGTTCTCTCTGGAGCGGAGGAGGCTGAGGAGAGACTTAATAGAGGTTTATAAAATGATGTAGGGGATAGATAGAGTGAACGTTCAAAGACTATATCCTCAGGTGGATGGAGCTATTACAAGGGGGCATAACTATAGGGTTCATGGTGGGAGATATAGGAAAGATATCAGAGGTAGGTTCTTTATGCAGAGAGTGTTTGGGGTGTGGAATGGACTGCCTGCAGTGATAGTGGAGTCAGACACTTTAGGAAAATTTAAGCGGTTATTGGATAGGCACATGGAGCACACCAGGATGATAGGGAGTGGGATAGCTTGATCTTGGTTTCAGATAAAGCTCGGCACAACATCGTGAGCCAAAGGGCCTGTTCTGTGCTGGACTGTTCTATGTTCTATGTTCTATGATTGCTGCAAGTAGCCAGCACAAACCATGAAGTTCAATAGCCGTATGCATCAACAGGGCCTAATCGTGAGTGGCTGGCATCTTTAAGTGCGGCCTGCATGTCTTAAAGGGAAGGTGCTTTGTGGTTGCAGGAAGTGGTGTCAGCTTTTTTGAAGAGTTAAATCTGAGCTGTGTTACATTGAGGAAGGGCTGAAAATGTGAGAGATCAAATGACAATGGAAGTCTTGATGGATAACATGGAGAGAAGGGGAGATAACTCACAGATGGGGGCAGAATGTCATCCAGACATGTGATCTGAAGGCACTGGGAAGAATTTGTGTTGAAGGTACATGCCTGGAGTGGCAGCCAATGATATTAGAAGGATGGATCATGAGAATATCTGTCGACCAAATTTTTCTACACTCATTCAACTTCTTCCTTGCCCCACAAATTTTTCTAACACACAAGTTGCAGATGATGCATGCACACACTTTTTATTTCCTACTCTCTCTGATCACAACCCAACACTTGTCAATGTTTGTCACTTATTCATTTCAAGTATCCAAGAATTTTTTAAAATCTCAGTCCGTAGAAGTAGAGAAACAAAAATCATTACGATAAAGAAGTATTATCATTCTTGTTCTTGCACTCGCAGCTACCAACTCATTGGTATTGTGTGTGCTTTAGAGGCTATGATAAAAGACAGATCAGCACATGGTGAAACATCAGGCACAAGTGTACAGGAGCTGGGGTGAGGTAAAAGATAGTGGAGCAGGCAGCTCACCAGTGGGTCACAGACTAATTCTTCTGCAATCCAATTGGCTGGCAGCTCTCTTAGGCAGAACCTCCTCCGAGAAGGGGGTGGGAATCTCTGATTATAGCAATTAATGAAGCTCCCTGTGTTGAAATGCTTTAATGTTAAGTCATTGGGATAGTGGGCAAACTCTCCCTGCTGACCATTTTAGCCTGCAGGGTGTGGACTTTGGTGCTGCATAAAATTCAGCCTGGGGATTTTGATTGGCCAGGATACAGAAGAAGGACAAAGCCAAGGCCCAGATTTTCACAGAGTTATGGAGACTCTGCGCTTGATCCAAAATCATGCTGGGACCCAACATCTGGAAGCCCATGCTTATAACAAATGCTATTGGGGAAAGTGGGAGAGGGGATGATTACTTCCATATGGGGGAAACCTGAAACCAGCAGGACCATTTGAACTCAGTACTGAGTTCTATCAGACCCCATTTTTACTGGAGCAAGGTTCATTTCCTGCATAGTATCCCACAGTGCAGAAGGAGGCCATTCAGCCCATTGAGTCTGCACCGGACTCTTTGAAAGGGTATTTTACATAGGTCCACTCACACCCCTGCATTATCCCCATAGCCCCACACATTTCCCATGGCTAATCCACCTAATCTACATATCTTTTGACACTAAGGGGCAATTTAGCACAGCCAATTTACTTAACCTGCACATCTCTGCGCATGTTTAGGTGTGAATGCTCATAAAAGGCAGATAAGGTCTGTGGAACTGTAAAGTTATTTAAATCCCCTGTCTTTTAATACCATTTTGTGTCTCTGAATTGTAAAACAAATGTTGCTTTCAGTTTCAATAGATGTGTGTTGGCATAAACTTACCAGCTACCGTTATAGAATTATTATCAGTTGACTACTTCCACAACTTATCATCACAGTCAAGGGCTGGAAGCTCAAAGACTGTAAGAAGTTTAACAACACCAGGTTAAAGTCCAACAGGTTTATCCACATCAGAACTCAAAGACTGACAGCTCCAAGAGTGTATAAAGGGATTAAGTGTCATTAATGTGGGGCTATGGATATGAATGTCTTTTTTAAAAGATTAAATACTTGAAGGGATTAAAATACATTGAATGGTACAGTTCTGGATGTGTATGTGTGCACTTCACACCCCATTTTCAAGAATTACATGTCACTAATGCCAAAAAGGCATTTGGCCCAATTTGACCCCCATATAAAGTTCTTTTTACCATATTTCTTATATGATTTAGTTACCTTTCAGAAGTAAAAATAGCTCAGGTACAAATATATTGCCCATTATATTACTTTTTAATACACATTAGAAAGAAGATAAATTAGCTGCTCTCTGCAGTGACGTTGGTGGGGGCACTACAATTGATATTTGTGTTGCTGCCTGAAGGAGAGTGTAAATACCCAGGCCAGTTTTCCTGCTCCTGATGGCTACCTGGCAGTCCTGCTAAATAATACATGTGTGTAAATGTCAGATAAGATCAGGATCTGGCTCATCTGTATTGCCTCCTACCCACTCCTCACAGTTGACCAGCTTGCTAATGCTCAGGACTGGATTTCCCTTTATTTAATTGTCCAGTGTTTGGTTGGATACACCAGAAAATGGTTTGCTGTTGCAAAATGTAGCCCCTAACCACACCAGTAGGGGTTTCCAATTGAAGGCTTTTGATTGCTAATGCAATGTCATTCAAACATTGTGTTTATATCATTCCTTTTGTAAACCTCTTTCCTTACTGTTATATGACTCAATAAAGCCCCAAAGGTGGGAGGGTCTGAAAACATGTGGACACGGAAACATGCTTGTTTTGGTCTCAAAGTAATTTCTCCTAGATTTTGTTAGATTCTCCACTTCCCCAGAAACAAGCTCCCAATAGATAGTATTGTTGATGCTGGGAGACACTCTGAATATTATAAATATTCTGACCCTGAAAAATGCTATGCAGTCACATGGTCAGGTAGAAGTCCTGCCCCAACACACTGCTAACAAGGACCAAACAAAAATGACAAATCCGGGTCTCGCTGTTCACCTGAATATTGGACATTTGGAAGATCAACCAGAGATCTGATAGCATAAATTAGTGTTTCTGGCAGACAGGAAGAAATATTCATACAAATAAGACACTCAAAGTATGAAACTAAATCTACCACAAAAGATGCTAGCTAGAAAATAATGTATATTATAAGACCTCACCCTATATATTTATGAAATATGTATATATATCATCATGGCTACTTCCTAAAATTTTAACAATTAGACAGTCTTTAAAAATGCTGAACTATGTTTGCCTGTGACCTTAAACAATAGGAACTTTCTGGCAATATCAGAGAAGATAACGGACCGATTTTACCATCGCGTTGTGCCTGTTTTCGGGCGCGCAAACTTGGTAAAGTCAGGCGTGAGGCAAGTAGCGCAATCCACGCCCACCTCCGCGCCGGTTCCCCCTTTACCAAGGCCCGATAATGACTGCGATTGGGACCGCGCCCAAAATGGGCGCGACGGCCATTTAAATGCATTTGTATGCATTTAAATTGACTTAATGGGCTGCACGCCCAACTCTACCGGCACTTCCTTCTTTACCACTGCATTCGCCCATCCAGATTTGGCGCAAAACAGACATGCTCCATAAAAGTCCAATTTGGGCACCCCAGTTAGTGAGGAGGTAGGTGCCAAGCATCCGACGGCTCTCTGCTTGAGATCGGTTGGGGTGTGTGTGTGGGGGGGGGGGGGGGGGGGGGAGGGGGGCGGGGGGCAGGGGAGTCCGCTGCCACTCAGCCTGAGATCGGTGAAGGGGAAGGGGGGGTCCGTTGCCACTCTGCCTGAGATCAGTGGAGGGGAAGGGGGGTTCGCTGTCACTCTATCTGAGATCAGCGTGGGGGAAGGGGTGTCCGCTGCCACTCTATCTGAGATCAGCGTGGGGGAAGGGGGGTCCACTGCCACTCTACCTGAGATCAGCATAGGGGAAGGGGGATCTGCTGCCACTCTGCCTGAGATCAGCATGGGGGAAGGGGGGTCTGCTGCCACTCTACCTGAGATCAGTGTGGAGGAAGGGGGAGAGTGGATCACTCTGCCTGAGATCATTGGGGAGGAAGGGAGGAGGGACACGCGATCGTTCTGGGTGGCGGGGGTTGGGGGGATAAGGGGGTCAGTAACATTGTGGGGGGTGGAGTAATGTCTGTGTGGGCCAGGAGGAGGCATTAGCTGGCCCTGGAGGGATGTGGCAGGTTAGCCACATTCTACGATTTTTATTTTCTGCGCATGCGCAGTTGGAGGCACCGATCAGAGCTACAGGGTTTCGGGCATGTTAAGCCCTGCCCATGGGCTTCTGCAGCACAATTTGGAATTGCTGATTTTTTTTCAGGCAGAGTGCGTATGGGGGCACCTGAGAACAACGTCGGGTCTGAAACACTCCCAGTTTCAGGTCCGCCCAGCACTTAGAATCAAAATGGTAAAATAGGGCCCAACAACTCATTATCTCTGAAGAGATGCTGATGACGCCTGTGACTGCAGATACCAAATTTATAGGGAATTATACAAAGGTCATATACATTTCATAGAATCCCTACAATGCAGAAGGAGGCCTTTTGGCCCATCAAGTCTGCACCGCCCACAATCCCACCTGGGTCCTATTCCCATAACCCCACATATTTACCATGCTAATTCCCTGACAATAGGGTCAATTTAATATGGCCAATCAACCTAACCCGCACATCTTTGTACTATGGGTGGAAACTGGGGCATCCAGAGGATGCCCACACAGACATGGGGAGAATGTGCAAACTCCACACAGTGACCTGAGGCTGGAATTGAACCCGGGTCCCTGGTGCTCTGAGGCAGCAGTGCTAATCAATGTGCCACCATGTGCCCTTTTCATAAGCCAGGTCTAACCAATGGAGACTGCCAGTCTGCTAGGACAAAGGACCATGCACATTTCCTTTCAAATTCTCAATGGTTGAAACAAGAATCGAGACAAAGGAAAATAAATTCTTTGTCAAAGCGAAACTGGACAGATGGGAGTCATGAACCCCCTAACTGGAAGGACCTGCAACACCATCTTGCTGCACTGCTAATCAGTCTGCCATCTTCCAACAACCAAGCAGTAGCTCAGAAAAGGGGCTCAGTCCAGATTTGAATGCCTGGCTCCACTAATGCTGTTTCTGCTGGAACTTCTGATTTTCTATACCAGCGCCTACAAGACTAACTTGCCTCTATGTGTCCTTCTCATCATGGAAGTCATGTCTACTGGAAAAGTGGATTATCCAGCATCAGTTTCAACCTACTGAACTCTGTAAAGGAATACACCATTGGACTTTTGATTCTGGACTCTAGACTCAGCTGAAGCAATAGTTTTTATTCTCTCTGTGGTCTTTGCTCAGTACCTCTTTTTCGTTATCCCTGTTTTACTGTATGAATGCAAACGAAGGATTGGGGGTCAGGTTGTGACATTTTCCTATGATTTGAGTAAAGTAAAAGAAAAACTATTTCGAGTTTGCTGTGGGGTTATTAATAGAAAATTGGATCCCACCAAAACTGAGGGATTGGGAAAGATGTCACCGCTTAAAGGGGGAAATCAAATATACCTTTCTGTTTACGGACAAGTGGTTTGAGGAGAAATTGAGGCTGTCTAAGTTAAACCCTTCCTGTCCTAACAGGAATAATTTTTGAAGTGTTCATAGGGTTAAAATAGATTTGGATTGTAAAATAATCTAATTTCACTGGTATGAAGAATGGTAGTAATAAAATAGCATATTGAAAATGTAATTTTCTTTTCTCATTATGATTACAAAAAAATACATTATATTTGAATGTCTGTAAAATTATTATGCAGTTGAAATCCTTTTAAAATTAAATATTTACATTATCAAGCAGACATTTCATGTCTCTAAAAAAACTTGCGTTACTGAGTCATTTCCAACCTTCACTTATCTTTTGGGAAATGTTTGAAATGAATCCTTTATCTTACATTGTGCCATGTTTGACATTTCTGTGATTAAGTTGTGCTTTTATAATAATTCATTAATAACCATTGCTTTCTCAGCATACTTATTTATCAGAAGATACAGCTTTCAACAACACAATGAAAATGTACCAAACAATAAAGATGTGGAATAAAATGACTTCTTTATTGAATGGTTTCTTTTGCATTGTTTCAATCCTTATCAACTTGTCGCTAGTATAGATGAAGGGGTGTATGCTTGCTTTATATTAGCAAATAGACTTCTTGGTCTTTATTCTCCATAACATTATAAAGAAAGAAGCTTATACAGTTGCAGTCTCTGATCTCTGAAAGTAATCCACCATGAGACGTGCTTTTGAATTTTCACACAAGACATGGCATAAATATTATATTTGAGCATTGCTGAAGAAAAGAGACATGCTGTCAAAGATTTTCATCTTGCACTCATCAGGGCAGACACAAGAATGCTAAATTTAAAAGGGAGCAGCAATTAATGCTACATGAGTAAAGGATGCTGATTGGATGGCAACTTGTCTCTGATTGATCAAGGTATTAAAATGGAGAATTCACCACAGAATTATTGTCCCTTATGCTTTTGTTTAATTCAAAAAAGTTGCAATGTCTGGACATGATCTTTCTGTTCGAAGTATAAATTGTTACTCCTTTTGAAATTATTTTAAGTTTCTCTCCTCGGGATGCAATGTGTATCACTACACTGTTCATGAAGGTAACTGTCGAGAAGGTCATTGCATCTTTGCCTGCAATTAATTTATTTCAGGGGAAGGCATAAAGGCAACAAATTTGGGACCTTTAGCATCCCTAATTGTGGTGCTGCAGGTATCAATTTGGTACCAAATTGGCATCTGCCCTGTGTAAACACACATCCAGCGTAGCTCACACTGAATATAGTGAGGGTATTAACAGCCTCTTTTAATAGAGAGAAGCAGGCAGAGCTTTGGTAGGATAGCGGGCTTTCAAAGGATGCATGGTGCCATCAAATGTACACAGATGACTTTGCGGGCATCACATCTCAATGCTGCAATGTAGATAAATCACAAAGGTTACCATTCAATCAATGCACAGTTGCTGTGCAACCATGTTTTATACATCATGCTGGTGAATGGTCACTATACTAGTAACTGTCAAGAGCTATTCAAAGTATCTTTTCTTATCTTTTCACAGTTGAATATATATGTTTAGTTATTTAAAGGGATTATCAACAACTTGCAGTTTAATTGCTGATTACTCGCTATTGGTTCTGTTTGAACTTGTGAAGTGCTTCATATTTTGAGGAGTTGATTAAAGTTGGTGAAGTTTGTAGATGCAGAAAGCCATGTTTGTGACCGTAATGGTTCTGGGCGCACCACTCGTTCGAAGTCCTTTGGTGCTATTATTGTAATTGCTCCTGGGTTGCAGCATGAGAGGGAAATGGAGCAGAAACATCAAAGATGGTAAACTGTTTGCTGAGCAAAGAGAAGGAAGAGAGACCTCATCTGCCAGGGTCTTCTGGTAGCACTTCTCTTACCTCCACCTGAACCAGGAATAGAGTGTGTTTTACAAAGGAGGTGTTAACAAAACTCTGAAACCATGCCTGCAGCCTCAAAACAAAGTTAAGACAGTGTTTCCAGTATCTGTGAAGGGGATCATGATCCTGGATTTCCTCACTCTGGGATCTGTCCAGCCTGGAGTGGGTAGAAAGTATAATATCTCCCAATCTGCTGTCCGCTGCTGCAATATAAGGTCTCAAAAGCTCTTTATGCCAGGAAACAGGAGTTTATTATAGAAGAGAAGCAGGCAGAACTTTGGTAGGATAGCGGGCTTCCAAAGGGTGCATGGTGCCATCAAATGTACATGGTCGACTTTGCGGGCATCACATCTCAATGCTAAAATGCAGATCAACCATAAAGGTTACCATTCAATCAATGTGCAGTTGCTGTGCAACCATGTTCTGTACATCATGCTGGTGAATGGTCACTATACTAGTAACTGTCAAGAGCTATTCACAGAGCAAATAGAAAGGAATGACAGCATATAGTCAATGGGGTCAGTACAAACAATGTCACCCCAAGGACCTGGATGCAAAGCTGCAGTAGGGGTTTAATGATCTTGCATAAAGTCATCAACATCAGTGAACTCATATTCAAATACCATGTCCTACCAGTTGCACCAGCAGATTCTCACATTGTTCAATTCACCACACCCCTAACACTTACTCGACATCAATCCTCATCAATCATGGCTAATAATTTGCATTCATGGCTTCAGCTTATCTACCCATAATTACCACTCCTGCAAGCCTAACATCCACATCTCACAGTGTGCACATACTGCCAGTTGTTCAACAATGACAACCATACCATATCAACTTAGCACATTGCAACGTACTCACTGACACACTTTCTTCTCTTTTCCAGGACAAGCTGATAGCCTGCTACTGTCTCAGGTTGTGTATGTATACAGGCTATCTTCGCTCCTGCTCACCTGCTGCACCAAGACCTTTAGTCCTGTATCAGAAAATCTGGGAGCCCACACTCTGCCACATTGTCTCATTCATTCATCCTGTAGGTTAGACATTCTTCTCCAATGGTCTCCTGTATCTGCTGCAACCACAGTTCGCCTTCTGTTTAAGAGGTGCAAATTGGCTTAACTAATGCAGGCTAGCTTTAAGTGGTAATAGTTTTGGACAAATTTAAACCTACTGCTGAGGCGTGCAGCTGCTCAACAGGGCTTTCAGCACTGGCCTGCGCTCCTCTATCATTTAAATTAGCAAGCAGCATGAAGTTTTCAGGGGCTAATGAATTTCTAGACTCAAGTGTCACAATCTCCTGAGGTACTTGTATGAACATAATTTCAATATGACCCAATAATTTCTGCGAAAACTCTTATCAAACTGATATGTGGAGGAGTGACTATGAAAACAACATTGTTTATAACTTACACAACACTTTAATAATCAAGACCAAACATGCCAACCTGGGTGACTGTTTTTGTGGAGTTGCACATTTTCCCTGTGTCTGTGTGGGTTTCCTCCAAAGATGTGCAGGTTAGATGGATTAGCCATGGTAAATGTGCAGGGTATGGCAATAGGGCAGGGAAAAGGGCCTGGGTAAGATACGATGTCAGAGAGTTGGTGCAGGCTCTGGGCTGAAAAGCCTCTTCTGCACTGTAGCGATTCTATGATTCTATCATTCTATGCCATATATGGCATAATGCTAAACCTCCGGTGCTCTGATTTCTTCCCACTCTCCAAAGATGTGCGTGTCAGGTTGATTGGCATGCTAAACTGCCCTTAATTTCAGGGGGACTATTTAGGGTAAATACACGGGGTTATGGGGATAGGGTCTGAGTGGGATTGTGGTCGGTGCACAATTGTGGCCTCCTTCTGCACTGTATGATTGTATTCTATCACAAAGTGATCGTGGATTTAGCAAGAATGTGAGATGTCATGGAGAAACCAAAATGAGATATGCTGATATAGAACCATTCCCATGAGAAATAAATTTGCAGGTAAGTGATAAAAATCACCCTCAGATGTCAAATATGATCATAATTTCACACTTATTAAGCAGTCAATTTCTACTCAGTGTGAACACTCTTCACTAAACTGCAATTATCTCTGGTAATGGCACTTTGAATACAGGCCAGCAGGGTCAAAAATTCAATCCTTGTTCTGTTCTGTGTTAGTCAGTGTGGGGGGACAATGAAAAAGCTACAATTGTCTTCTGTCCCCAGGCTCAGGAGAGATGACTTCTAATTGTTATAGGAACCTTCCTTTCTTTTTAGAAGTGCATTTGTGAGGATATTAGATAAAGACAGCATCATTCCAAATGTAATGCCTCCAAGGTTTAAAGCTGCATAGCACACATTGTAGCAGCCAGTCTATTGAGGCATCAAAGAGCTGTCAGTAATCATGGTCATAATGTCAGGAATAGCCCCAGGCTCACTTTTTCAAGGAGCCAGCCAGTTCCTTAAACCTCTCTCCTCTGTCCCCTCCTATCCACACCTGAAATGCTAAATTTGAGTAGCTCATATATTTCTTCTTTGAACCATGAGCAAATCATGTGTCCCTGGCAGCCTGCCATCGAGATCATAATTGATCTGTAGATCAATTCCTGCTTTTCTTCCAGATCTCTTGACACCCTTATCTTGCAAAAATCTTTCAATATCTCAATCTCATCACCAAGATCAGGACTGCAGCTGCCCTCACTAGGTGCTCCCCTTCGTCATAGCACATGGTCCAGCCCAAATGTCTCCCAACCACTCAAAACCTAAACTCATCTCTCCAAGCTCTTTTCTTTTTCAGAGAACCATTAATGATTCCTTCAATTCCTTTCCAATTTAACTTCCTTTTCATATCTCCTTCACTGGCTGATATTGTCAAATTTTCCTGAATTCAAAATGTCTACTTCCTTCAAAACTACGTCATCACCTCTACTAAAAAAACACTGACCTTTGACCCCCTTCAACATTTGTTCATTGCTGCCCTATCTTCAACTTGCCTTTCCACACTAAGGTTCTTGAGTATATTTTTTGGTCACAGTCACCTCACTGTAAAGCCCCCACTTTTTTATAAACAGCACTAACCAAAGTCAAGAACAGTTGACAATGTGAGTCTAACCCTTGTACGTTATTAGTTGCTGTCCTTATCAGTCACCACAAGGAACTGATACGTTAAGCATGCTATCCTCCTTCAATGTTTCTCCTAAATCATCCAGTTTCTGGAACTCCCTTTTTCATGGTTCCATTCATAACAATCCACGTCAATCATGAATTTTATTTTGCCTCTCCCAGCAACCCCAATGTAATATGTTAACTAAAATTTCACTATTATTTATTTATTCTAATACAACCCAAAATACTGTCAATTTTTGAGTAACCAATATAATGAATTCAGTCATAGAGACAGTTTTTACTGTCATGTATTTGGAGTGGGTTGGGGTCTGGGAGGTTTCCATTTATGAATGTGTAATCCTGCACCATTTCTGTTTTATTTCAGTTGGAGAAATATACGGCCACGATTTTCCAGCCACATCACACCTGGCACAGACCGCATTGGAGTGGAGCAAGGTCATAGAATCATGGGTGCAAAACCCTGTTGCAGTCCTCCTGGCCACTGCACCCAAATGTAATCTGGTTCTCGCCCAGTAAGGGTGGGAAGCAGATTAGCAGATTGAAATAAGTATTTAAATATGATGAGTCCATTTGAGATCAAATTCTCTGTGTTCCCAGGATTCTCCGCCCCTCTGGCGCAGCGGGAACCCGGCAAGAATCACCAAGAAAGGAGACCAAGTGTGATGGCCACGTTGGGGGGCTCAGACGCCATTGAAGCCCCTGGGTGGTCGAGAACATGGCTGGCCAGTTCCCACCCAGCAATGCCAACCTGGCAGTGCCCACCTGGCATCCTGGCAGTTACAACCCAGCAGTGTCAACCGGCATGCTAGCACTGCCATGTTGGCACTGCCAGATGTGTACTGCCAGGATGCCGGGGACAGTGCCAAGGGGTGGGGCTTGAGTGGGAGTCGGACTTGGGGGTGGGGCACATAGGGGGGCATGGAAGTGGGGGGCATGAAGTGGGGGAGCGTTAAGTGGGGATGACTGGGGGTCCCAAGGGCCCTGATGAGAGTGATCTTTGTTGGGGAGGAGGGGTGGGAAAACATGCTTTCAACGTAGGAGGGAATACCTGATAGGGCGGAGGGAGGTCTCAATTTCACTTTGAGATCAGGATGCCTTTCAACAAAAACGCCCGACCTCTGTGAAGCTGAGCTTGCCGCCTTGTTTAGGCCCTGCCTCTCTCAGAAATAATGTGGGAAAATTACGAGCTGATTCGCACCGGACATGCCGGCGCAAATCATACCGGCTTTCTCACACAAAATAACACTTAGGGCAGGATTCTCCAGCGCCTGCGCTGCAAGACTGGAAATTCCCTCCCGAGCTCAACAGACCTTTAAATGGTCCACTGAATTTTCTGTCTCACTCACTCACTACGATTCCCGCAGAGGGCATGACAGGAGAATTTTGGCCTGAGCCACTTTTTGGAAAAATTCCACCCATAATGTTTGCTAAGGGAGAATTACTTAACAAATAATTGCAGAGAAGAAGATATCCATCATTTACAAATACAGGCTACTATGAACATCCCAGAGATTTTTTTTTAATTGTTATGGAACATTACAGCACAGAAGAAAACTGTTCATTGGCCAGAATTTTCCAGCTCGTCACACTGGCAGATCTTCCAGTCATGCCGATGTGAACAGAGATTTGAATGCAATTTTTTCTCCTTCAAGTCCATGGAATCAGTGAATCCCTAGAGTGCAGAAGAGGCCATTCAGCCCATCAAGTCTCTGCTGAGTCTCTGACTATCTTACCCAGGCTTCTCCCAGTGCCCTATCCCCATAACACCAAACATTTTGCATGACTAATCCATCTAACCTACAAATCTTGGGACACTAAGGGGTAATTTAGCATGGTCAATCCACTAATCTACACATCTTTAGACAATGGGAGGAAACTGGAGCACCCGGAAACTCACCCGGAAACAGGGAGAGCGTGCAAACTCCACACTGACAGTCACTCAAAGCTGGAACCAAACCCGGGTCCCTGGAGCTGTGAAGTAGCAGCGCTGACCACTGTGCCGCCCCAATGTCTGTTTTTATCCAATTCGCTACTGAAGACTGTTGTTGAATCCATATCCATCACCATATCCACCACCATATCAACCACTCACTGGGTTAAAACGTTCTTTTGTCAATCATCTTTAATCAATGCCCTCTATTATCAGATATTCAGGAAATGAAAATAGTTTCCCTTTATTTACTCTACCAAAACCTCTCAATTTTAAGACTTATATCTCCTCGTAGCCGAGGCCACATGTTGAGTACTGTGTGCAGGAAGAACATATCCTGGAGGACGTGTAATGAACGTTCCTGGGATGCAAAGATTGTCTCAGGTGGAGAGATTGAGTAGAATAAGCCTTTATTCTGTAGTTTAGAAGAATGAGAGGCGATTTAATTGAACCCTAAAATCCTTAAGATTGTTAACAATGTAGATAATATGGAAGTATTTGCCCATCAGCTGGAAACATAGAACCATAGAAAAGTTACGGTGCAGAAAGAGGCCATTGTGTCATCAGCCAAAAAATAGGAAAATGAAACTAACCACTCAGTTTAATCCCAGCACCTGATCTGTAGTCTTTCATAATTCAATACTTCACTGCAGATCCAGATACCTTTCAACCTCAACCACCAGACAGTGAATTCCAGCTGGCCACCACCATCTGGATGAAAATGTTTTTCTTCATGTCCCCTCTAATTCTTCTACCGATCACCTTAAATCTATGCCCCCTGGAGTAACTGATTCCTCAGCTAGGGAAAACACATTTTCCTGTCTATCCTGTCTAGGCCCCTTAGAATTTTTTACACCTCAGTTAGGTCAACCCTCCGCCTCTTTCTAAGGAAAACAATCCCAGCCTATGCTTATAGCTACAATTTTTAGTCCCTAACATTTTTGTCAGTCTCCTCTGTACCCTTTCCAGAGCAATTATGTTCTTCTTGTAATATGGTGATCAGAACTGCACACAAAATCTCCACTGTGGCTTAACCATCATTACATCCCCCCTTTTGTATTCAACACCCTGCCCAGTAAAGGAAAGCATTCTATTTGCTTTTTTGACCACCTTGCACACCTGTCCTGCCACCTCAAGGAACATGTATTCCAATGTCTTTCATTTTCTCAACTCTTCTCAATATCCTCCTTGATTGAGTATTTATTCCCTTGCTTTGTTTGCCCTTCCCAATACATTACCTCACCAATTTCTGGATTGAATTCCATTTGCTACTTCACTGCCCACTCAACCAAATCATTGACACCTTTCTGGAGTGGACAGCTATCCTCCTCACTATCTACTACACAGCCAATCTTTGTGTCTTCGGCAGATTTCCCAATCATGCCTCCCACATTTAAGTCTAAGTCATTAATATATGCAACAAGCAGCAAAGACCCCAAGACTGGGACTTGTGAAACTCCACTGGAAACTATTTTCCATTCGCAAAAACATCCAACGGCCATTACCCTTTGTTTCCCAAAACTGTCACTGAGCCAGTTTTTGATCCAACCTGCCACCTTCCCCTGTATCCCATGAGATCTCACTTTTCTGACTAGTCTGCCATGTGGGACCTTGTCAAATGCCTTATGAAATCCATGTAGAAAATACCTTCATCAAACCTCCTTGATACTTCATCAAAAAATTCTATTAAGTTAGTAAGACACAAAATTCCTCTAACAAAGTGATGCGGACTATGTCTGATCAATTAACTGCTTTCTCAGTAACAGTTTATCCTGTCTCTGAGAATTGTTTCCAATAATTTGCCCATCACTGAAATCAGACTGACTGATTGTTCTCTGGTCTATCCCTCACATCCTTTTTAAGTAATGGTATCGGTCGCAGACCTCTCCTCTGGGATCACACCTGTATATATTGAGGATTAGAAAATGATTCTCAAACCATCCACCATTTCTTCCCTGGCTTCCTTCAACAGCCTGGGATACAATCCATCTGGCTGTGGTGATTTATCCACCTTCAAGGATGCCAGTCCCTCCAGTACTTCCTCTCTCACTATGCTTACTTTATCTAATAGGTCACACTGCTCTTCTTTAATTAGAATGTCTGAATCATCCCTCTCCTTAGTGAAGACAGAGACAAAATACTCATTGGGAACCCTGCCCACATCTTCTGAATCAACCCACAAGTTACCATGTACGTCGCTAATAGGCCTACCTTTTCCTTAGTTATTCTCTTGCTCCTAATGTACTGGTAAAACATCTTAGGATTTTCTTTGATTTTACCTTCTAATTTTTTTTGTATCCTCTCTTTGCTTTCATAATTTCCATTTTTACTTCAAACCTGTACTTTCCATACTCCTCTAGGCTTTCTACAGTATTAAGTCTTTTGTGATTGTCATAAGGTTTCTTTTTAAGATCATAAGACCATAAAAAATAGGAACAGGAGTAGGCCTGCTCTGCCATTTAATAGAATCATGGCTGATCTGCTTTATCTTGGCTTCTGGATAGTCAGTAGGCTCTAGATTTCTTTGTGACAACCTGTCTACACTGTGCCCTTGGAACCTCGCCTTTGAATGCCTCCCACTGATTTGACATTTTTCCTTCCAATAATTGTATTCAGCTGACTCTTGCCAGCTCACCTCTCGGCTTTGTAAAATTTCTCTTGCCCCCAGTTTAGAACTTTTACTCCTGTTCTATCTTTGTCCTTTTCCATAATGATGCTAACTACATTACAGTCACTCTCTCCATTAATGATCTCCCACTGCTACATCATCCACTTGCCCAGCTTAATTCCCTAAGACTAAGTCTAGAATTGCAGCCCCCTCATTGGGCCTGTTACATGCTGGTGAAAAAAAGTTCTCTTGAATGCAGCTCAGAAGTTTTGCATCCTCTGTGCCCTTCACACTGTTCGCATCCCAATTGATATCCAGGTAGTCGAAGACCCCAACAATTACTGCCCTATTTTTGCATTCAGAAATCTATCTACACAGTTGCTCTTTGAACTCCCTTCCACTATTTAGTACAGTCCTAGCTGTGTGGCTGCCCCTTTGATATTCCTGAGCTCAATCCATATGGCCTCACCCACCACCCCCCTCCATCTTTTTCATGCTCCTCCCTATCTGGCTGACAAACTCTTTAGCCAGGAATACTGTGTTGCCATTTTTGCTCCTCCTTGAGCCAAGTTTCCATTATAACGATGATATCATGCTGCCATACATCTATCTGTGCCCTCAGCTGGTCAGCTTTATTTACTCTGCTCCTTGCATTTACATAAATACCTTTCAACACTCCAAATGCCTGTGTTGTACCGCTTTTAACCTGTGTTGCTTCTTTTTTCGGAGTTACTCACAATTCTAGAAGACTGAGTCACAGTCTCAGAATGAGTTGGCCATTTGGGACTGAGATTGGGAGAAATTTGCTCATTCAAAGGGTTGTGAGTCTTTGGAATTCTCTATCCCAGAAAGCTGTGAACACTGCAGCCATTGAGTGTATTCAAGACAGAATTCCACCAGGTACCTTGTGACTAAATAAATGAAGGGATATGGGAATAGTGCAGGAAGCTTGAGTTGAGATGGAAGGTGAAGACCATGAGTTTGCTGAATGGCAGAGCAGGCTTGAAGGACCAAACAACCTACTTCAGCTCTTGTTTTACATGTTCTTATGTTACAACCCTAGCCTCTCTAGTCTTTGTGCGTAACTTTAATTCATCATCACTAGAACCGTGTTAGTAAATCTCTTCTTTACCCTCTCCAAAGCACGTCCCTAAAAGTATAGTGCCCACATTGCAACAATGCTCCATCTGAAGGACAAAATGGTGTTGTTCATATATTTAGCATAACTTGCCAGCTTTTGTACTCTAAACCTCTCTTTTATAGAATTATTGAATATTGAATATGCTTTATTAACCATTTTCTTAACCTGTTCCGCCACCTTCAAAAATCTGCACAAATACCCGCAGATTTCTTTGTTCTTAGATCCTCTCTAAAATTGTACCATTAACTCATTCTTCCTCACACATTTCTGCCTTGAATTTCCTTTGCATGTATTTGTTCATTCCACCAGCTTGCCTATGGCCTCTTGAAGTCTATTACTATCTTCCTCAATGTTTACTACTTAGAGGTTTTGTCTGCAAGTTTCTAAATTGTGTCCCAATCCAAGTCATTATCTTATTTCTAAAATAGCAGTCATCCTGGGAACCTTGGGAGACTTTATTTTCCTCCAATCATTCATATATTAATGGCATATCACCAACTTCAAATGCTAAAAACAAAATAAATACTTATACTTGATTGGATGTGGATGGAATGCACGGCTCTCACAGTCAATGTTGTGATGAGCCCTTGCTTTACATGCAAATCACTTTAGTCACACCGGTAGGAAAAAAAACATGAAACCAATGGAATGTGGGAATGCTGTATATGAGCAAAAGTCAACAAAATTTCTCATGGGCCGTACTCGATCAGAACCCTGATGGGCCACATGTCACCCCTGCGATGCAGGTTGCCCAACACTGGATCAGATTGTCAGAAACGTGGAGATCTGGCTGTTTGCACTATACTCATCCTGGTATTTACATGGATTTACTTAAGAGTTTTTCACATAAGGTATAAAATCAGCATAACGTAAAATCAGATAGAGTGTTAAGCACTCTAACATCCCCAGCAATGTTCAGCCTCTTCCCAGCAATGTTCATCCCACCCTCACAATGTTCACACATGATCAGATGTCTCTCTAATCTAATATTTTCTGCCTCTACGTGGTTCATATCCCTCTGTTCCCTGCCTATTCATGTATCTATCCAGATGCCTCTTGAACGTCGTTATAGAATCTGCTTCCACCACCTCCTCAGGCAACGCGTTCCAGGTATTTGCCACGTTGTGTGGAAAATTTGCCCCTTACATCTCTTTTAAACTTTCCCCCTCTCACTTTCAACCTGTGCCCCGAGTAATTGATCCTTCAACCCTAGGAAAAAGACTCTGACTATCCACTCTATCCAAGCCTGTCATGATCTTGTAAACCTCTATCAGGTCCCCCCTCATCCTCCGACGCTCCAATGAAAACAATCCAAGTTTGTTCAACCTTTCTTCATAGTCCATAACCTCCAAACCAGGCAACATCCTGGTAAAGTCTCTTCTGCACCCTTTCCAATGCATCAACATCCTTCCTGTAGTGTGGCGACCATTATTGTACACAATACTCCAAATGCAGCCTAACCAAAGTCTTATGCAGCTGCAACATGATTTTCCAATTCCTATACTCAACTCCCCGACTGATGAAGGCTCACAGGCCTGTAATTTCCCGAATTGTCTCTTCTGTCCTTCTTAAACAGAGGAACAATGTTAGTTACTCTCCAATCTTCCGGTACCTCGCCCAAAGCTAAAAAGGATACAAAGATTTTGGCCAAGGCCTCAGCAATTCCTTCCCTCACCTCTCTCAGTATTCTGGGATCGACCCTATCTGGCCCTGGGGACTTGGCCACCTTAATGTTTTTCAAAACCTCCAATACCTCTTTCCTTTTTAATCTCAACATGTCCTAGAATGTCAACATCCTCCTTTCTACACTCACCACCTTCCACACCTTCTCCTTTGTGAATAATGATGCAAAGTACTCGTTTAGAATCTCACCCACCTCATCTGGCTTCACAAATTCCCTCCACTATCCTTGAATGGATCTATCCTTTCCTTGGCTACCATCTTCCTCCTTATATATGAAAAAAAGCCTTGGGATTCTCCTTAATCCTACCTGCCAAGGACATTTCATGGCCCCTTTTTGCCCTAAGTCCCTGTTTAAGCTCTTTTCTGCTCTCTTTGAACTCCTCAAGAGCCTTATCCATTTTCAATTTCCTGAAATTTATGTATGCCTCCTTCTTCTTTTTCGCTAAGCTCACAATCTCTCTTGTCATCCAGGGGGTTGCCATCTTTATCCTTCATTTTTACAGGGACATACTTGTTCTGAATTGTTAGCAACTGACTTTTAAAAGACTCCCACATATCGGATGTAGATTTACCCTCACACACCCCCCCCCCCCCCCCCCCCCGCCCCAGTCTACATTCCCTAGCCCCTGTCTAATACTGTTGTAGTTAGCCTTCCCCCAGTTTAGTGCTTTCACTCTGGGATTACTTCTATCCTTTTCCACAAGTATCTTGAAACTTATAGAATTATGATCACTGTTCCCAAAATGGTCCCAGGTCTAAGATAGCCCCTTTCTGAGTTGGACTATCTACATATTGCCTCAAGAAGCACTCTTAAGACACACTGAACAAATTCTGCCCCGTGCAAGCCCCTGGCACTTAAGGAATCCCAGTCCATCAAAACAATCCTGTTGTTTTTACATCTTCCCATAATCTGCTGACATATCAGTTCCTCCACTTCACGCTGGCTGTTGGGAGATCTGTAGTACAATCCCTACAGTGTGATTGTACCGCTCCTGTTCCCGAGTTCTACCCATATGGCCTCACTGCATGATCCCACTAAGGTGTCCTTCCTCTGTACAGCTGTGACATTCTCCCTAATCAGTAAAGCAACATACCCACCTCTTTTGTCACCCTCTCTATCTCACCTGGAATGCTAAACTGCCAGTCCTGCCATTCTTTCATCCAAGTCTCCGTAATTGCCACAACATCATAATTCCATGTAGTGATCCAAGCTTTAAGTTCACCCGCCTTATCTGTCACACTCCTTGCACAAAAGCAAACACACCTCAGACCATCTGTCCAGTCATGTTTTATATGCTCTCACTGTGTTTTATTTCTTTTAGCCTTACTGGACCCATTCACTGAGTTCTCCACAGTCTCTGTACTCTCTGACCTACTGCTGTGGATCACACTCCCACTCATTAGTTTAAATCCACCCGAACTGCACGATTAAATCTCCCCGCTAGGATGTTAGTGCCCTTCCAGTTAAGATACAGGTCCCATCTGCCGTGAAAGAGGTCCCAGTGGTCTAAAAATCTGAAGCCCGTCCTCCTGCACCAACTCTCCAGCCACTTATTAAGCTGCACTATCTTCCTATTTCTTGCCTCACTACTATGTGGCACCCTGGAGGTCCTGCATTTCAGCTGCCTTCCTAACTCCCTGAACTCATTTTGCAGGACTGCATTTTCCTTCCTATGTCGTTAGATCCAACATGGACCACAACTACTGGCTGTTCGCCCCCCCGCTTCAGAATGCCCTGTGCCCACTGAGCGATGTCCTTGACACTGGCACCAGGGAGGCAACAGACCAAGCTGGAATTTCGATCGCGGTCACTTGGGTGGGAAAAACGATGTGTATCCTGCTGGCTCCACTGCTGAGTCACAGAAGCACCTGACTGTGCCCCTTACTATTGAATCCCCGACTACCACTGTATGCCTGTACTTTGACCCTCCCTGCTGTACATCAGAGCCAGCAGTGGTGCCACTGCCCTGATCACTGCTGACATCATCCTCTGATACGCTGTCTTCCCCAACAGCATCGAAAATGATGTATCTGTTTGAGAGAGGGAGGGGGACAGCCTCAGGGGGCTCCTGCACTGACTTCCTACTGTTTGTGACTGTCATCCATCCATCTTCCTCAACCTTGGGTGTGGTCACCTCCCTGAAACTTCTGTCTATGATGTTCTCTGCCATATGCATGTTCCTAAATGCATCCACCTGACACTCCAGTTGATCCATTAGGAGCCTCATTTGTACGCACTTCCTGCAAATGTAGTCCTCCAAAACAGTTGGACTGTCCTGGATTACCCTCATGTCACAGGTGGAGCATAGGCCTGGTGTGACCAACATTACCCTCTGTTAGTTAATTAATTTGTTAATTCTCTTGCCCAAGTGTCTATCCAATTTCCTTTTGAAATCATTGATCATCTCTGTTTCCACTACCCTTATAGCCAACGAGCTCCAGGTTACTGCCACTCACTGCATAAAATGTTCTCCCTCATACCTCTGCTTCACTTGCCCAAAAGTTTCGATTTATATTCCCTAGCGCTTATAGCCACAGCTGATGAGAACCACTTTTGTAAGTTCACCTTTGTGCACCACTATCAGATCTTCCCTACAACATAAGAACATACAAATTAGGAGCAAGAGTAGGCCATTCGGCCTCATGAGTCTGCACTGTCCCATTCAATAAGTTCATGGCTAATCTGATTGTGGCCTCAACTCCACATTCAGCCTGCTCTCAATAACTTTTGACTTCCGTTTTAGTCAAGAATCTATTTATTTTTGTCTCAAAAATATTCAATGACCCTGCCTCTACCGCTTTCTAGGGAACAGAGTTCTAAAGACCTTCTGAGAAAGAAAGAAAATATTTTAATCTCTGTATTAAATGTAAGACCCCTTATTTTTATACTGTGTCCCCTAGTTCTGGTCTCAAGGGGAAGCATCCTTGTGTCAAGTGCAGAGAGCACATGGAGTTCCAAGATACATAACCCTGTCTATCTCTGTCAACATTTCTCCATCTAGACCTTGACCATTCTTGAAAGCAGATGAGCTGAGAGTATACATCACCTTCAATGTTGCACAGGCAAGGAATAGCAATGAACCAGGTGAGCGTGAAAAGTGGTGGGATTCCTGCTGGCTGCAATGGCAGGTTTTTGCACTGTATCCTCTGCTGCAAGGCTCATGAAATATTCATCCACAGGAAACACCCAGCAAAGTGTGTGAACCAGGTTCTCCCATGAGGAAACCTTACATGATGGATGATGCTTCGCTGACATTGGGAATGAAGTGTAAATGGGCACTCAAAGCAGACAACATAGACGAGAGGCGCATGATAGTGACATCAGCAATAAATGGATGGAGGGACTATGGTGGCACATCTGTTTGACAGTGGCTCAGATTGTGAGAAAGAGAAGGCATACAATAGAGTAGATGTGAAATGTATTGTATTTACATTGGTGAACATTATAAGCATGTGGTTAATACCTGTACCAACATCTTATTCCTAATATTTCTTAGATTTCCTAATCCTACCGCTATGTCTAGGTGCTTCCTCAACATCTACAGCAGAAGTGGAGCCGACCTGCTTTCTGCTACACCCTTTTGTCAGTGATGACTTCAACAGGCATACTCTGGAGGACCGAGAGCTGGAGGGGACCAGCCTGTTTTAGGTACCCTGCTGTGAGGCTGGTGTTCCTCATCGAACTCTGGAGCTGCAGCTGATGGGGTCATGGAAAGAGGGGATTGGGATCAGTTAGACACTTCCGGAGTCACCTGCAAGGATGACCCATGCTGATCCTCCCCACTATGGTGCCCCTGGCTGGCTCCTTGAAGCGAAGGCACAGCTGAGTGAGATGGAGCTGGCTGGCCCCCCTCTTGCATAGCCACTGATGGGTATCACAAAGGGCTACTGTGAGGGAACACTCTCCTGGACCAAAGTTTCTATGGCAGCTACCGTGGGTGGGCTGGGTAAGATGCTCCTTCTGCAATGCAGGGATTCTATGGTTATTGACCTCAGTGCATTGTTTGCCATCCCATCCCAACACTGGTGCTCCACAAGGCTGTGTCCTCAGTCCCTTACACACTTTTGACTGTGTGGCCAAATTCCCCTCCAACTCGATTTTCAAGTTTGCTGATGACACCACCATTGTGGGTTGGATCTCAAATAATAATGAGACACAGTACAGGAAAGAGATAGAGAATCTGAACTGGTGTGACGACAATAATCTCTCCCTCAATGTCAACAAAATGAAGGAGATAGTCATCGACTTCAGGAAGCGTAGTATAGGGCATGCCCCTGTCTACATCAATGGAGACAAAATAGAAATGGTCGAGAACTTGAAGTTTTTAAGTGTCTGGATCACCAACATCCTGTCCTGGTCCCTCCATGCAGACACTATAGTTAAGAAAGCCCATCAATGCCTCTATTTTCTCAGGAGACTAAGGAAATTTGGCATGTCTGCTACAACTCTCACCAACTTCTACAGGTACACCATAGAAAGTATTCTTTCTGGTTGTATCACAGTTTTTATGACTCCTGCTTTATCCAAGACTTCAAGAAACTACAAAGGATCGTGAATGAAGCCCAGTCCATCACTCAAACGAGCCTCCCGTGCATTGACACTGTCGACACTTCCTGCTGCCTCGGAAAAGCAGCCAGCATAATCAAGGACCCCACGCACCCCGGACATAATCTCTTCCACCTTCTTCCATCGGGAAAGTGATACAAAAGTGTGAGATCATGTACCAACTGGCTCAAGAACAGTTTCTTCCCTGCTGCCATCAGACTTTTAAATGGACCTATCTTGCACTAAGTTGATCTTTCTCTACACTCGAGCTATGACTGTAACATTACATTCTCCACTCTCTCCTTCCCTTCTCTATGTACGGTATGCTTTGTATAGTGCGCAAGAAACAATACTTTTCACTGCATGCTAATACATGTGACAATAATAAATCAAATCAAATCAAAACTTCTTTAGTGTTGTTGGAGTTGCACTCATCCAGGCAAGTGGAGAATATTCTATTACACTCTTGATTTGTAATCCTTAGACTCCTGAATGTACAATTAGCCAGGATTAATTAATGATCCTATAGTGAAAGCACATTTAGGTAGTGGTGAACCAAATATTATTGAATTTCGCATTCAGTTTGAGAGAAAGAAGAGTGTATCTTAGACTCACATTTTAAACATAAACGAGGTGAATTATAAGGGCCTTATAAGATTCCAGAAAAGTCTCAACAGATTGCAAACAAACAACATGGCTCCTCTGTTCAAGAAAGGAGGAATATATAAATCTGGATACAACTGGCCATTAGCTCAACATCTGTCTTAAGGATATTATATCTATTATTGATGCGCGACAATCAAGCACGTGGAACAAGGCTTCAGTTATTGAAGGCTTTTATTATCAAACAATGGAACTAACTAACACGAGTACACCAGTTCAGACTGGAGGGGTCCTGCCGGAGCAGAGAGTCTTATACCTCTCCTCCGGAGGCGGGGCCCCACCGGGATGTGCCATAATAACATTTACCACAGGTAAACACCCTAACCCAACAACATTATACAACCCCCACAGTGACAACACCCTAACCCAACAGTAACATAAGAACAACCCCCAGTGGTAACCAACGATGGTTCACAACATTCACCCCTCCTTTAAAAACAAAGGCCGGCGGGGTGCAAAAAGCAGGTCATATATGTACAAAATTCACAAGTCCAGACGGTCTGGAGGACCGCACCGTCGCTGTGATCTCCTCAACACCGGTTGCGAAACCGGAGCAGGTGCTTGCGGTGGCGTTCTCTCCAAAACAGCGTCCGGCTGTCCCCTCAAGGACTCCCGGGCCGGTTGACCCTGGTGAGGCGATGGTGCAGGGAATCCTGGAACCTTCTGTGGTGGCGCCGATCTCCGAGTCTCAGGCAAGCTGTACATGGGAGTATAACTGTTATGCACTGGTCCCGGTGCTGACCGCGCCACGTCTGGGGAAGAAATAAGTAGTAGGGGATTCGTGACAGGGGGTATAGGAGCGACAGGAGTTGCTACGTCCCCTGCGGGCGCCAGGTCTCGAATGGAGACAGTGTCCTCTCGCCCGTCAGGATATGCCACATAGGCATACTGAGGGTTGGCGTGGAGGAGTTGGACCGGTTCGACCAAGGGGTCGGACCTGCGAGCCCTCACATGTCGCCGCAGAAGGACGGGTCCTGGGTACGTCAACCAGGCTGGTAATGAGATCCCCGAGGACGACTTCCGAGGGAATGAGAACATCCTCTCGTGGGGAGTAGCATTGGTTGCCGTACACAGGAGGGAGCGGATAGAATAGAGCGCATTTGGAAGGACCTCCTGCCAACGGGAGACTGGAAGGCCCCTGGATTTCAGCGCCAGTAGGACAGCCTTCCAGACTGTAGCATTCTCCCTTTCCACCTGTCCGTTACCCCTAGGGTTGTAGCTCGTGGTTCTACTAGAGGCAATCCCGTATGAGAGCAGGAATTGCCTCAAGTCGTTGCTCATGAACGACGAGCCCCTGTCGCTATGAATGTAGCAGGGGTACCCGAACAGGGTAAAAAGCTCACTGAATGCCTTAATCACGGTGGCAGTCGACGTGTCCGCACAGGGGACAACAAACGGGAACCGGGAGTACTCATCTATTATATTGAGGAAATAGATGTTCCGGTCCGTTGAGGGAAGGGGGCCCTTAAAATCCACACTCAGCCTCTCGAAAGGGCGAGTGGCCTTGACCAATTGTGCCCGGTCCGGTCGATAAAAGTGCGGTTTGCATTCCGCGCAAATCCGACAGCTTCTCGTCACTGACCTGACATCCTCCACCGAGTAGGGCAGGTTGCGGGCTTTGACGAAGTGGTAGAGTCGGGTGACTCCAGGATGACACAGGTCATTGTGGAGGGCCTTCAAGCGGTCCTCCTGCATGATGGCGCATGTTCCGCGCGAGAGGGCATCCGAGGGCTCATTGAGCTTCCCTGGACGATACATAATATCGTAATTATAGGTGGAGAGCTCAATTCTCCACCGCAAGATCTTATCGTTCTTGATCTTGCCCCTCTGCGTGTTACTGAACATAAACGCCACGGATCGTTGATCCGTGATCAGAGTGAACCGCTTCCCCGCCAGGTAATGGCGCCAGTGTCTGACTGCCTCCACAATGGCCTGAGCCTCCTTCTCCACCGCTGAGTGCCGAATTTCGGGGCCTTGAAGGGTGCGGGAAAAAAACGCGACGGGCCTGCCTGCCTGGTTTAGTGTGGCGGCTAGGACGAAATCAGATGCATCACTCTCCACCTGGAAAGGGATGGATTCATCCACCGCGTGCATCGTGGCTTTCGAAATGTCGCTTTTCAAAGCCTTGAAGGCCAATTGGGCCTCCGGCGTGAGTGGGAAGGTCGTGGACTTGATGAGCGGACGGGCTTTGTCCGCGTAGTTGGGGACCCACTGCGCATAATACGAAAAGAACCCGAGGCATCTCCTCAGTGCTTTTGTGCTAGCGGGCAAGGGAAGTTCAGTAAGGGGGCGCATACGGTCTGGATCAGGGCCAATGACCCCGTTTTCCACCACGTATCCAAGGATGGCTAACCTGCGCGTACGGAATACGCACTTCTCCCTGTTATAGGTCAGATTCAGGCGAGATGCAGTGCGCAGAAAGTGTTGGAGATTCGTGTCATGGTCCTGCTGGTCATGGCCGCAGATGGTGACGTTATCCAGGTACGGGAAGGTAGCCCGCAACCCGTTCTGGTCCACCATTCGGTCCATAGCACGCTGGAAGACCGAGACCCCATTGGTGACACCAAATGGAACCCTGAGAAAATGGTATAGACGACCATCCGCCTCAAAAGCCGTATATTGTCGGTCCTCTGGGCGGATGGGGAGTTGATGGTAGGCGGACTTAAGGTCTATGGTAGAGAACATTCGGTACTGCGCAATCTGATTGACCATATCAGAAATGCGCGGGAGAGGATACGCATCCAGCTGCGTATAACGGTTAATGGTCTGACTGTAGTCGATGACCATCCGAGGTTTGTTCCCGCTTTTGACTACCACGACCTGCGCTCTCCACGGACTAGCACTGGCCTGTATGATCCCTTCCTTGAGGAGCCGCTGAACCTCAGATCTAATAAAGATCCGGTCTTCAGCGCTGTAACGCCTACTCTTAGTAGCGATGGGCTTGCAGCCTGGTACCAGATTCTTAAATAAAGAAGGTGTGGTGATTTTCAGAGTGGAAAGATTGCATGCGGGGCGCTTTGGGCAATTTGGAGGCTGCGGCTGATTCCCTACTGCCAGTGAAGGGAGTGGCCCACCGTACTGTAGGATCACACTCTTCATGTGGACCATAAAATTTAGTCCGAGGAGAATTGGCGCACAAAGGTGAGGTAACACAAGGAGCCTGTATTGCTCGTAAATTGTGCCCTGTACCTCTAGGGTTACCATACACCGTCCTTGGATCGGTGCAGACCGGGACCGTGATGCCATGGAAATTGTCTGCTTGGCAGGTAGAACCCGGAGTCCACACTTTTTTGCAGTGTCAGGGTGTATGAAACTCTCGGTGCTCCCACTGTCAAACAGACAATACACAGTACGACCATTTACCTTGATATTCATCATGGAATTCTCAAGCCTGTGGTGCTTTGTCTGGTCCAGGGAGATCGACGCCACCGTTGGCCCCTGGGCGTCACTGCATGCAGCCGATGTTGATGCTGAGGACCCCTGCTGGTCGCTCCTAGTCGTCGTGGACCATGATGGCCGCCCCCATGAATCGCACGTGGGTGAGGGCGCCAAACGTAGCGACTCCTGGTGGTCTTCCTCCTCCTCCGTCAGCCACGATGGCGCCGTCCTGAATTCGCACGTGGTCGGACCTCGTGGGTACTGCGACGCTGAAGGAGATTGTCTCCGCTCTGGAGGGTTACAAGCTGCACTGCCGTTTTTGGACTTCGACCTGCAAACTTTAGCATAGTGGCCCTTTTTACCACACTGGCTGCAGATTGCCGTTTTTGCAGGACACTGTTGCCGTGGATGCTTGGCCCCACCGCAAAAATAGCATCGCTGGCCGCCTGGAGCTGCCGCCGTCGTCGGATCGATATGGGAGCGCGAGCCCGCGGGGCGAGGAGGGATTTGAGCTTGCTCTTGCCACGTAGTCTCCACGTGGTCCTCGGGGTACAGAGCCAAGCTTTTCGACGCCGCTTCCAGCATCTCAGCCATCTCCATCGCTTGGGTCAAGTTGAGGTTCCCTTTCTCCAGTAACTTAAGCCGGATGTACGAGGACCCTACCCCTGCTACGAACGCGTCTCGGGCGAGGTCGTACATATATTGTTCGGCTGATACGTCTTTACAATCGCAACCCCTGGCAAGCTGCAGGAGCTCATTGGCGTAGTCCTCCATGGTTTCGCCCGACTGCCGACGTCGTGTAGCGAGGAGGTAACGAGCGTGTATCTCGTTGGGTGGTCTCGTGTATCGTTTCTTCAAGAGCTCGACGGCCCTCGGGTAAGTGGTGGCCGCACGAATCGCAAGATAAATCGTGTCGCTTACCCTTGCGTGGAGGACCTGGAGTTTGTCGCTGTCTGTAGTAATAGCTACAGAGGCTGCCAGGTAGTCTTCGAAACACTTCCACCAGTGGTCGAAGGTGTTAGCGGCACCGACCGCACGTGGGTCCAACGCCAGACGATCTGGTTTTAATATCTGTTCCATACTCCCTTTTTACTGTTGAGAGTTTTCTGTTTGATAATAAAATTGATGCGCGACAATCAAGCACGTGGAACAAGGCTTCAGTTACTGAAGGCTTTTATTATCAAACAATGGAACTAACTAACACGAGTACACCAGTTCAGACTGGAGGGGTCCTGCCGGAGCAGAGGGTCTTATACCTCTCCTCCGGAGGCGGGGCCCCACCGGGATGTGCCATAATAACATTTACCACAGGTAAACACCCTAACCCAACAATATTATACAACCCCCACAGTGACAACACCCTAACCCAACAGTAACATAAGAACAATCCCCAGTGGTAACCAACGATGGTTCACCACAATTATTAAAGAGATTACAGTGGGGCACTTAGAAAATCTCAGCACAATCAGGTAGATTCAGCATTGTTTTGTGAAAAGGAAATCATGTTTGACTAATTGGAGTTTTTTGAAGAAGTAACAAGCAATGTGGATATAGGGGAACCTTTGTGGATGTACTGTACTTAGATCTCTGGAAGGCATTTGACAAGGTGCCACATCAAAGATTACTACACAAAATATGATTCTAGAACTATAGGGTCCTTAAATTAGAGCCAGGCTTTTCAGTCGTGAAGATAGTAAGTATGGAAAGGGTGTTAGAAGTGTTGCAGACTGGCACATTCCAAAGTCCAGGACTATGTGCTGAAGGATGCACTAAAGCTTGGGCAGCTGCTGCAGAAGCACAGTAGAGAATGGTCACTGTCTGAGGCCTTTCTGCCATAGTGCACCAAGGGGCTGGAAATTGTATAGAACCCCCGGCCTATATGACTCACAATGAATATATATATATATATGTAATAAATATTATAAGTTACCACAATTGTATTGAAGTACCTCAGAGTACAACATGATTGATGTAGATAATTTGAAAACCATTGCACTTTCTGTAAGGATCATTTTGAAATGTTTGTAATATTCTTTTAATTATGTTGAAGCACCTCAAGGTGCAACATGATCTATGTAGAAAATGTTAATGTTATTGCACCCCCTGTGATGGCCATTTTGAAATGCTTTGTAGTGTTCTTTAATGACTGCAAAAAAAAGCACCTCCAAAGTAGCAAAACTGAATAGTTACCCTTCCTGTAGCACGTCTGGTATTTTGCCTACATAACTTTTATTCAGTTGACAGTAGTCTGAGTGCACTTCCCTTTTAAGTAGTGCAGGCTGGATTTAAATTGCATTACCGATGTCTGATTGCTCTCAATAACCACAGCAGCCGCAGTTGGTGAGCTGCCAAAAAGCAGCACAATTATCAGTGGTAGCTCAAGCAATCGTGAATAAATGAGGCCATGAGCACTAATTTCTTGCATACCTTTCCCTCACTTGGTGTACATTCAGATCACACTGCCTATTTTGTGCTGCAGAAACTAGCACAAGTTGAATTTGTCCTCCTTTCTTCCTTAAATAGCCTGATGAATTTAGCACTTAAAATGCTGACTGACTTTACAGTGGATTGACCCATGATTGTAAAGTAGACGGCATTTAATAAAATACTGCCACGGTATGTACATTACTCTGTGAAAAGTTCAGGGAACAGCAGCTGCTCAAACACAGCTGTCAATTCAAAGACGTACACATTTTAAACTTCTGTCATGGCGGTTTTGAGCTTTCTTCAACATATCTTCACAAACTATTTTTTGGGCAATGGTAGGGAAGGGTGGAAGGATTCCTGGGCTGATTATCAGTCTGTTGAACCATATCATGAATGCACTTTCCGTGGCCAACAAGTCCTGACATGGGACTTGAACCCAGAACTTCTGACCCAGAAGTAGAGATGCTACCACAGCACCCCTAGAACTATATTCACTCGGAATATATTTTGGAAAATTGAGCGCTCTCCACAATTTTCAATCAGTTTGTGCTCTGGTTTGGTAAAATTTCACTTTGGAACAAAGAAACTGATGTACAGTATTTTGTCATGCTTGATGAAGTGATGTAGAATTAGGGAAAGTTTTTTTATGTTAAGGAGTCAGTAGGTTTTTGACAGTGAGAAGCCTGGTTCACATTAACATGACAGAATCTCTCCAAACAGACATACAGTTGGGATCTTTCAAAGTTTGATTGAAGAGCCATAGTTAAAGGGTCTTGTTGCTACATTTTTGGATTTCCCCGGGAGACCTTGGAAAGTGCATTTTTCTGAATCTATTTTTTCTTTGCACACCCACATAGCATATGGCCAATGTCATTCTTGGAGTTTCAAAACAAGCCTGACTGCATTTCACAGAGTGGTGGGATTATGCACCTCTCTGAATATTGAAGGAGGCTCATGGTGGAGGAACAGCAATATTATCTCTCCTAATCTGACTCAGATCACTCAGGCAGAGAGGAAATGCAGAACAACATCTTACAGGTAAAGGTTTTAGGAAGGAGTTAATTGTGCAATTCTTGACTTGCCCACTCCCTTCAAATTTTCTATGACCACCCTTCTGCATTAACAGACCCTCCTTTACCAGTCCTACACCCCGCAAGAAAGAACTCTGAATCATTAAACTAGCTTTCATAAATATGATGTTTTGACAGTTCAGACACTAGGCTCCGATTCTCCTGAATCGGCTCTAAGTGCCCAGGCCAGCAGGAAAATCAAAATGTTTCCCGTTGACGGAGCAGCGGCTGTGAGGTGGGTTTCTCCCACTTGATTGATGCAAATTTGTGCATTGTGGGAAACACCCCCACCAGCTGGCTGTTCAGAGATTGGGGCGCCCTGTGCTAACAGACAGGCCCTTCTCTCCCACACAATAGAAATGGTGAACCACCATCCCCCACCCCCGCCGCTGATCCAGGGGAGCACCACTAATCATTCATCACAAAGGGGCATTCCCCCGCCCCCCCCCACCCCCACAACAACAGAAAGAACAGGTTACTGCTTTCACCGCTGGAGAGGGGAAGTCCCTTTTTCACAGCTGGTCACTTAGCCCCATCTTTTAACCAAATCTTTGAGCCTTCATAGAAAGCTCAAAGCTTTTGAAACCACTTCAAACCCTTTGAAGGCATGTGTTTCCATTCAATTTCAGTCCAGTCCTTTTACCTCACATTTGATTGACAGCCTAATGGTTTTTAGACATCACACAGTCAGCTTTGTTTGTTGATCTTTCCCTGGTTGAATGCATCTCATATACTCCCCATTGTTCCTGACCATAATGTTTACACAAAAGAGGAACTGAAAGCACTTAGCTGCTTTTGAAGGTGGCTGCAGCTGTGACTGCAGGAAGCTGCAGGCAACTTCAAAACAGCTAAATGCTCTCAGGTTAGAAACAATAGGGAGCAATTCAGATGCATTCAACTGTGAAGAGAAAGATCAGCAAACAAAGGCTGCATGGTGTCTGAAGATGTGTGTGTGTGTGTGATGAGAATCCAACTCCCCAGCAGTACTTCCAGTATTAAATTAATTTGTGAGCAAAGGATCAGCATCAATCCTCCCATTAAAAATGACAAAAAAAGATAAGACCTGGAAGTATTTGTTCAATAAGTGTAAACACATAAGAAATGGAAAAAAAAGTTCATATATTTGTTTTTGTATGTTTGTATCCATTGTGTAAGAATAATCATTTTTTATGATTTAACTTTTCAATATAATAAGTATGTTTCTTTGGGGTTCTGTAGGTACTCTTAGAAGGTCAAAATGTTTCTGTGGTTGGAAACGTTTGGTAAACACTGGCTTAATGTATAGCAGAGAAGCTCGTCCACGTGGAATGCCCATCCTTTAACATATGGGGAGATATGGAAATTTCACATGGCCTAGACAATCACATGTGTCATCAGCTGCAGTAACCTGAGTTCTGGATTTTGGAACTCGAGCAGGGGTATAGTCACCGTTGCACCTCCGCGCCGCTAAGGACTAGATGGATAACATGTTTTGAGAGGTTGTCATGGTGCAGATTAGATGTGTGCAGGCAGGGAGGGAATGAATGACCATCAGAAAGTTTAGGAAGACCAGGTAGGTAGTGCAGGAGTCATCTGAGTCTATCTCACTCACAACTCAATTTTCCATGTTGGATGTTGATGATTCTTCAGGACAGTACAACAAGGGACAAGTTTGGGGCACTATGGGTGGCTCAGCTGTACAGGTGAGGAGGAAGAAGAGTGCAAGAGTAATAGTGGTGGGGGATTCCATAGTTAGAGGAGCAGACAGGCATTTCTGCAGCCATAGACATAACTCCAGGATGTTATGTTGTCCCATGGTGCCAGGGTCAAGGATGTCATAGAGCAGCTAAAGATGTTCTTAAGGGAGGGGGTGGGGTGAACAGCCAGAGGTCCTCATTCACATTGGCACCAACGACATTGATAGAAAAAGGATGAGGTCCTAGAAGCAGATTTTGCAGAGCTAAGTAAAACATTAAAATGCAGTTTAACACAGAGGTACTCATCTCTGGGTTATTACCAATGTCATGCACTGTTGAGAACTGAAATAGAGGTTAGGGATGATGAATGTGTGGCTGGAGAAATGATGTAGGAGGGAGGGAATCAGATTGCTTAGGCACTGGGGCCAGTTCTGGAGGAGGTGGAACATGTACAAGCTGAACAGTTTGCTCCTCAATAGGGCTGGAACCAATAGCCTTGTTGGGAGGTTTGCTAGTGTTGTTGGGGAGGGTTTAAACACGTTTGGCAGGAGAATGGAAAACTGAGGATAGATTCAGGAGGGACAGAAGTAGAAATTGTAATTGAAGGCAGAAAATCAATGAGTGAGTCTAGAAGACAGAAGAAACAAAAGACCGAAAATAAAAAAGTGAATTTGACAGTGCTCAAAGGTATATACTTCAATGCAAGGAGTATAGCAAATAAAGCGGACAAGCTAAGGTCACAGACAGAAATGTGGCAGTATCATATCATAGATATTGTAGAAACATGGCTGAAAGAAGGACAAGAATGGCAGCTCAAATTCCTGGTTACAGGGTTTCCAGATGAGATAGAGCAGGGGATAAAAAGGGAGAGGGGGCGGCAATTTTGGTGAGAGAAGCTATTACAGCTGTGAGGAGGGATGATATGTTAAGATCATCAATTGACGATGAATGGATTGAACTTAGGAACAAAAAAGGGGCTGTCACAAGGTTGTGCAATAGACCCCTAAATAGTCAGAAGGAGTCTGAAGAGAAAATATGTAGGCAGTTCTCTGAGAAGTGTGAAAACAATAGGGCAGTAATAGCAGGGAATTTTAACTATGCCAGTATTAACTAGGATAATTTTAGCATGAAAGGAATGGAGGGAACAGAATTCTTAAGGTGCATTCAGGAGAATTCTTTTGGCCAGTATGCAGCAAGTCTAACAAGAGAGAGTACGGTTCTGGAATTAGTTTTAGGGAATGAAGCTGGGCAGATGAAAGGAGTGTCAGTGGGAGAGAATTTTGGTGGTAATGATCATAATTCAGTTATTTTTCAAATAATTATGGCAAGGGACAAAGATAAAGAGGAAATAAAGTTCTAAATTGGTGTAAGGCCAATTTTACTAAGTTGAAGATTAATTTAACAAAAGTGGACTAAAAATGGCGACTTGAAGGTAAATCAGTGTCAGAGCAGTGGGAGGCATTCAAAGGGGAGATTCAAGGAGATCTGAGTATACATGAGTAATTGCAATAACGAGGATACAGAGAAGATTTACAAAGATTTTGCCAGGACTGGAAAATTGCAGCTATGATGAAAAATTAGATATGCTGGGGTTGTTCTCCTTGAAGCAGAGGAGACTGAGGGGAAATATGATTGAGATGTACAAAATTGTGAGGGGCCTGAGTAGGAATGACGGGAAGGGTCTATTTACTTTAGCAGTGACTAGGGGGCATAGATTTAAAGTGACAGTAGAAAGATTAGAGGGAAAACACAAAGATTATTTTTATACAGAAGCTTTTTGGGGACTGGAACTCATTGCCTGAAAGGTAGTTGAGATAGAAACCCTTAATGTTTAAAAGGTGTCTGATTTGACTTATTATCACATGTATTAGTATACAGTGAAAAGTATTGTTTCTTGTGCACTATACAGATAAAGCATACCATACATAGAGAAGGAAAGGAGAGAGTGCAGAATGTAGTGTCACAGTCATAGCTAGGGTGTAGAGAAAGATCAACTTAATATAAGGTAGGTCGATTCAAAATTCTGAAAGCAGCAGGGAAGAAGCTGTCCTTGAGTCGGTTGGTATATGCTCTCAGACATTTGTATCTTTTGCCGATGGAAGAACATGGAAGAGAGTCGCTCCAGTGTGCATGGGGTCCTTGATTATGCTAGCTGCTTTTCTGAGGCAGCAGGAAGTGTAAACAGTGTTAATGGATGGGAGGCTGGTTTGCATGATGGATTGGGCTTCGTTCACGACCCTTTGTAGTTTCTTGTGGTCTTGGACAGAGCCATACCAAGCTGTGATACATCCAGAACGAATGCTTTCTATGATGCAACTGTAAAAGTTGGTGAGGCATACCAAAGTTCCTTAGCCTCCAGAGGAAATAGTTGGTGGGCTTTCTCAACTACAGCATCAGTGTGGAGGGACCAGGATAGGTTGTTGGTGATCTGGACATCTGGAAACTTGAAGTTCTCGACCATTTCCACTTCATCCCTGTTGAAGAAGACAGGGACATGTCCTCCACTATGTTCCCTGAAGGCGATGACTACCTCCTTCATTTTGTTGACATTAAGGCAGAGATACATATTTAGACGGGCATTCTATGCCCTTTTTTTATATCCGTCTCATCATTTTTTAGATCCGACCCACTACAGTGGTGTCATCAGCAAACTTGAAAATCGAGTTGGAGGGGAATTTGGCTACACAGTCATAGGTGTAAAAGGTGTATAGTAAGGGGCTGAGGATACAGCCTTGTGGGGCACCGGTGTTGTGGATGATTGTGGAGGAGGTGTTCTTGTCTATCCTTATTGATTGCAGCCTGTGAGTTAGGAAGTTTAGCATCCAGAAGAAGAGGGAGGAGCCGATCCCCAGGCCATGGAGTTTAAAGCTGAGTTTTGTAGGATTAATGGTATTGAAGGCTGAGCTGAAGTCTATGAATAAGTGACATAGGTGTCTTTGTTACCCAGGTGTTCCAGGGTTGAGAGTAGGGCCAGGGAGATGGCGTCTGCTGTGGACCTATTGCGGCGATAGGCGAACTATAGTGGATCCAGGCAGTCTGGGAGGCCAGAATTGATTCATGCCATGACTTTTCAAAGCACTTTATAATGATGGGTGTCAGAGCCACTGGGTGATAGTCGTTAAGGCATTTGCCTGGCTTTTCTATGGTACAGAGATGATGGTCGTCTTCTTGAAGCAGATAGGGACATCAGATTGGTGTAAAGAGAGGTTAAAGGTGTCTGTGAATATTCCCGCCAGCTGGTCCATGCAGGATCTGAATGCTTGTCCAGGTAGCTCATCCGGGCCAGTTGCTTTTCGAGAAGGCTGCTCTAATGTCTACGATGGTGACCTCGGATACCGGTTCGGCCGAGGCTTCCAGGGTGGAAGGCATGCTCTCGCTGACCTCTTGCTCAAAACAGCCATATAATGCCCTTCTGGATATGAATTTGAATGCCATAACCTATAGGGTCACAGACCAAATGCTGGAAAGTGGGATGAGGCTAGGTTGCTCGTTCATCGGCCAGTGAAGACATGATGGGCCAAGTGGCCTCTTTCTGTGCCATAAATTTTCTGTGATCCTTTGATTGAAGAAATTGGGTGTGCACAACAACTAAATTTGGGGGTGCAAACACAGTGGCACTGTGTCTCCATCTGGTCTCATCAAAAGCCTTCTGTGAAAAGAAATCTGAGGACCTTTTCTTGAAAAGCTCCCAGAGACCATTTTAAGAAAGGTTTGATTGTTGACATTGCAAGCAACAGCAGCGTCAGCTACCTGCATTAAAGATGGCGCAGATCAAACTAACAAAGAGAGTTTTCTCCACATGCCTTGCTCCCTTCACCCCTGATGTGGTGGCACGTGATGACACAATCACACAGGATGAATACTGGCAAACAAGGAAGCTGGCAGATTCCAATTTCCCGAATGCTTTCTTTGGCCATCGAGAGATGGATACCAATTCCAGTACATTCCTGGCTGTTAAGTCCTGTTGTACTGAGGCTTCTCCTCAATAACCACTCCACAATCAGGCGTCAGGAACACAGCTCTTTATTTTGTCTACTTGCTCCACAATCCAAATGTAGACTGCCCATTCTGGGCGGATCCCAACAGCTCGCCCCACACCTGAGCTCTAATAACCCATTTCCTTAAAAGGGCTATGCCCCAACATGCATAACACTGACCATTCCCAGAGGGCTGGCAACCTTAGTGGAGGGTAGAATACAGGAGTACCAGCCAGGATTGTGTTTAAATTGCAGTTAAAATTGTCTAGACCTTATACTGATGTCTTGGCTACCACCCACCACTGTTCCCACCCATCCTCTTGCTCCGTCCAACACTGCCAGTTAAAATTCTCCATGTATCATGCTTTTGAAAGTCATTCCCTGGCCTGGCCTGTAGGAACTACAGCAAAACAATTACTGATAATCACAAGTAAACAACCTCAGCACGATAAAAACAAAAAATTATTATATTTCTAACCACTAAAAAAAAAATGAAGATAATTTAAGTGTGGAAACTTGTCAGGACCTCCCATTATTATCAGGCATGATTTTTGAAAAACATGATTTGGTTAAACACTAAATTATTTCTGTGAACTTTAAAATGCCTCCTGCAGTTACATGTGATTGTAGATTAATGGTTCTCTGTTGCGTTTTTATTGCCATAGAAAATTACATACATTTTCCTTTCAGAACACACCACTTCCCTCAGCACTGACTAACTCGATTTCTTATTAAGTTACAAATGCAAGAAAGGTTTGTAACTTTGATTAATGCACTGTAGCTTTTGAAATATTAATCATGAAATATACAAATGGAAAGATCTGCAGCTTGTTAATATAGTCCTGAAACCCTGAAAGAAGGTTGATCTTTTTCAGCAGATATTATTGTGTGTATGAGCATGAGCAAAAGAGTTGGATACAAACAAACGCAACCATTATAGGAAAGAATACTTACACAATTAAATAGAAACAAGGGGAAAGAATGAAATTAAATTCAAAAGTGCAAAGAGAAAAACGTCTTTTAAGTCCTTCACATATAAGAAATGATGTCAAAAGCAGTGACCATGAAATAGGCTAAACTCACAGTTACTTTGTATATTGCAAAATCCCATAAACATTAATGAGGTAATTGATTGGTGACTTCAGTGGGGGGCGAAGGTGGTGAATGGGAAGAAATATAAAACACAGGTATGAAGGAAAAGAAAAGAGGAAAATCAAGGTCAAAAAGGATATAGCCGAAGATGCAAAGCAAGAAAATCAAGGTGAAAAAACTTGTACTTATAGAGCACATTATCACACATCTGGATGTCCCTAAATATTTCACACCCAATGAAATACCATTGAAAAATAACTACCCGTACTGTTAAGGAGACAAATGTAACAGGCAATTTGTACAAGCAAGATCCCATAAACAATAAATCAAATGAATGGCTAGTAGTCTGTTTCTATTTGAGGGAGATAAGTTGGTATCCTCATTGATCCTTTCCAGACAAAATGCCATAGGATTTTCTCACTCAACAAATTAGATGGGCGTTTGTCTAATATCCAAAATATGCTTGCCATATTTAAGGATTCTCATAACAATTATAGCACAGAAAGGATTTACAGGAGGGGGGGAGGGGGGGGTGAGTCCCTTATGCAGAACTTATCTAGTACCTTATCCTCTGGGGAGCTGGCACAAAACCTGTCTTTCCCCCTGACCTGGCTGCTGGTACTCATGTGCAGATCTCAATTCTACAAGCCTTTTAAATGTGTGCAATGCCAGTGCTAGTGGTTGCGAATGTCAGATTATATGATGAGGGGGCATCATATTAACTATAGAATCCATAGAATCCTTACAGTGTAGAAGGAGGCCATTTCGTCCATCGGGTCTACACCGACTCTCCAACAGAGTATCTTACCCAGGCCCACTCACGCCCCCTACCCTACCCCCTGCCTTATTCCCGTAACCTTGCGCACTTCCCATGGCTAATCCACCTAACCTACACATCTTGTGATACTAAGGGCAATTTAGCATGACCAATCTACTTAACCTGCATATCTTTGGACTGTGGGAGGAAACCAGAGCACCCGGAGGAAACCCACGCAGACATGAGGAGAACGTGCAAACTCCACTCAGACAGTCACCCGAGGCCAGAATCAAACCCGGGTCCCTGGTGCTTGTGAGACAACAATGTTAATCACTATGCCACCATGTTGCCCAAGATGCTGTTTCTTTCTCTTTCTTGGGTTGTATGTCTGAGCAGTCAGCAGTTCTTGGTGTCTGAAATAAGGAAGGAGAAAATTGGGTTGTGGGAGGGAGGTTGTGATAGGAGGTCCATGATCACGTCATCTGCAACTTGTCCATCGTGTCATGTAGCAACATAAGGGTGGACTTAGATTTGAGAAGTGGCATAAAAAACAAGTATACAATCGTTCTCAATGTTGCTCATGATGCCAGGTCCCACGTGCTCTGCCGCAGCATGTCCCATGATGCGAACAACCATGGGGTTCAGGAGATGCGAGCATCCTTGTTCCCCCACCAATCCACTTTGCTTCTTTCTGTAGTGCGTGATTTTGTCCTGTAAGAGATAGGACAGAATGTTACTGATTGTGTCACACTATGTTTGGGTCATGTGCTTGTCACAGCTGAATAGCTCGGGTTATGTGGAAGCAGCAGAATCTGAGTGTTAAGCTGGTGTCATTGGATGCGTGTGAAGGTGAGGTGGAGTATCTGGATGTTAGACATGTATTCTGAGTGCCAGGGAGGTAACTGGGAGGCTGATGGGGAAGTGGTGCATTGAGCAGAATGAGAGGCTGAAGATGCATTCACTGATATAGCCACCTAAGCAAGATCATTCAACTTCTTGTGGCACTGTTGACAAATGGTGTAATCTTGGACCTCACACTTACCTCCCTACCACAACCCATCTTACCTCTTCCTGATTTCCTGCAGAACCATGGCATTCCCCATCTATATCCTCTGTGACCCCATACTCCCCACGCTCCCACAAGATCCCTGACTTGCCTAACATCCCCCACCGACCACATGACCTCTACCCCCCATGATCACCCAACTCCTCCTCGCTGACCACCAATCCTTTCCCACCAGTGAGTTTCTATAACTCTCTGTGGCAAGGATTCCAAAAATTTGCAACCTTCAGAGAAGAAATTCCTCCTTATCTCAGTCTTAAATTAGCACTCCTTTATTCTTAGACTATGCTCTCTGGTCCTAGACTCTCTCATGAGGGAGAGAGAGGAAGCATCCTCTCACCATTTACCCTGTCAAGCCCCATAAGGATATATGTTTCAGTGAGATTACTTCTCATTCTTCTAAATTCCAATGAGACCCAACCTGTTTAACCTTTCCTGATAAGACAATCCCTCCATATTTAGGATCATCCTAATGAACCTTCTCTGAATCTCCTCCAATGATATGGATGTTGGCCGAGTCGCATGAATATGGTGGTGATCTCACGTGTGATGGTGGCATCCTTGTTGGTGATCTGGCACGTCTTGCAGAGGTTGCTGTGGCAGGGTTGTGTGGTGTCGTGGTCACTGTTCTCCTGAAGGCTGGGTAGTTTGCTGCCAACAATGGTCTATTTGAGGTTGCGTGGTTGTTTGAAGGCAAGTAGTGGGGCTGTGGGGATGGCCTTGGCGAGATGTTCATCTTCATCGATCTTCGGGTAAGCATTCTCCAAGGCAGTCTTCAAGACATGACAACGCAGAATGGCTGAGCAGAAGCTGATAGCCAAGTTCTGCACACATGAGGACGGCCTCAACCAGGATTTTGGGTTCATGTCACACTACATGTAAACCCCACCATTTGGCCTGGGCTTGCAAAATCCTACTATCCTGGCTTAAGACAATTCAAACCTCTTTAACCTGTGATTATCCATCTCTCCATTCGCATTGTCTGTACATGTAAAGACTTGATTACCTGTTAAGACTCGCATTCCAACAATTATCTTGCAATTGAGTCTCTGTCTATATATGCCGTGTTTGTGAACCCAAGTCTCCACTCACCTGATGAAGGAATAGCGCTCCGAAAGCTCGTGATACCAAATAAACCTGTTGGACTTTAACCTGGTGTTGTGAGACTTCTTACTGTGCCCACCCCAGTCCAACGACGGCATCTCCACATCACAGTTTAGGTTAAAGCAAGGACAAAACTAGACCCAGGATTGGGAGTCTTGGAGAAGGAAATTTTTGAATTAGCGGAGTATATAAGAATTAAGTTAAAAAAAAGTATAAGTTAATACATTTTTAAAATTGTTTGGTGTATTTGTGCATGAAGTAATCCTAAACCAAGGTACAGATGAATGCTCAACCACATTTAGTGAGATATTAAAACCTTTGATAAATATTTTAAACTCCAAATTGTGGAGACTGCAAACCTTAAAAGGTCCAGAAAACTTCCAATAGAAGCACTGTGGGAGACATAATACCCCAGAATGAGGGAGACAAAAAATTCCAGAGTAAGAGTGACAGAAGATCCCAGAGTGAAGGAGACAGAATAGCACTGGCCAAGGGAGACAATACACAAGACAACTGCAAAAAGGTGGTAGACCATGTCAGTGTAATGAAGTGTATGAACTAAAGAGTTTAGTGCAGAAGAAAGAAGAAACTGAGAAGCAACCAAAAGACTTGAAATAGAGGTTGTTGAAACTGCTGACACATTACCTAAACTGCAATAGCAGGTGGCAGTGTAGAGTAAGCAGCTGGCTGCAAATGAAGGAAAACTATCTGAGATAACCCAAAAGAAACAAAATCTGCATAAAATAAATTAAGCAATTCCACAGGTAAATATTCATATTAGAGCTGAGTTCAAAGAACTCAACCAGAAATACAACCAAGCATAATAGCAGGCAGAAAAGGTAACCAGATAAGTCACTGTCCTGAAAGACTCTAAAGAATCAATATGTAGCTCTGATGAACATGAGGAGCAAAAAAAAGTTAAATTCTACTTCAGTAAAAGCAGCAATGGGACTAGCAGTAGCAACAAAGCAATGCACTGAAGCATAGTTATAGCTGCTAAGAGATGGATAAGAAAATGAATTGTTGAAAGAACAGCTAATTACTCTTCAAGATCAAATGCAAAACGAGTACATAACCCTTCAGCAGCATAAAGAAATGGAGACTGTCACGAACACAGAATGAAAGGACAGCAGAAGAAACCCAAGGAGACAGTTGAATTACAAGAAAACTCAAGACAAAGCAAATGAGCTTCGTAAAGAAAAGGAAAACCTTTTGAAGGACCTTCATGCCAAACAAAGATCCTTTAGATCAAAGTTTATTTCTCTAAAAAATTACAAAGACCAGCGAAATAATTTTAATGTAATTCTGAACAAATCGAAGAACTGGTGGGCAGAGATAAATCAGCATTGAAGAAAACAAGAAAGAAATCAAAGAGTTGAAGAACCAGCTGAATGGAAAAGAGGAAGCATTGAAAGAAAATAAAACTTTCCATTGAAAAGGAACTTTCCAAGCTGTGAGTGGATATTGGAACCATAAGTAACGTGATTACAGAACTGAAACAAGTGAAGACTTTGCCAGAGACTGACCTGGCTAACAGTGAAACCAAAAGGAAGGACAAAGGCAAAGCTCTGCTGCAGACAGAGAAAGAAAGACAGAAATAAGATCAGAAAATGTAAATGTAATGCTAAAAATAAAGGAACTAGAAGATAAAGCACTGAATGCTTCAAATATACTGAAAACCATTGAGATTGTTGAAAAATGACGTGACTGAAATTGTGAAACAAGTGAAAATGAAGGTTCCATTTTTGAAATGTCAAATTCAGTAAGAACATGGCAGACCCCCAGAAAAATAAAATCCAAGTCTGCTCTAAGAATGAACAGAATGCATTTTCCCTTTGAAAGGTTCTGACAAACCCATGGTGTCCAAACAAAGCAACCAAGTAGTTGATAAAGAGAAATGCTACTCGAAGGAGTACAAAAGGTAAATCAAATGGAAACAATTATGTAGCATTAAGCTAACTTTGATGCTGGTTTCTTATAGATTGTAAATAATAAGGAATTTATTAGCTTGTCTTGACAATTGAGAAACATCTGACAATCACTGAACTAGAAAACTTTAACCTGGTTATTGTAGTGGTGAACAACAAGATGGAAGAACAAATTTAGGGACACAGACAGGAAGAAAGGATTTTAAAGTGAAGTGTTGCATGGGAATTAAGTTTTAAAAGATGAAACTATGAGGCCTTCACCTGGACTAAGATCAGAAATACCCGAGGCACATTTAGAAGTCACTTTATTCAAGGCAAGTAATACAACTGCCGGGTATGGAGAAAAGTGGTGTGTCCTTCATTTTGTAACTTAATGCTTTTAAGTTGTATTGTTTACATTAAGTAAATCTGCTCATAAGTGTTGTTCTATGGCTTGAATTTTCGGGATGTAAGTGCTCGGTACTAGCCATCCTGAGAGTCAATGGGAGCGCAACCCGATCGACTCCGACAGCCCGCTGCCATTTTATGCTCAACAGTCCGCTGCCATTTTATGCTCAGCAGTCCATTGATTAGCAGAAGTTGGGACTTCTTCCTGCCCGTGGATGGAAGTCTTGCCATAGCTGTTGGTCAAAATTGGTCAAAAGCTCCCCAGCTTGTCAGGCACAGCACTGTAGTGGCCAGAAAATGTACTGCAGTACCGTATCTGAGCTTAACTCATCGTACCACATTTCAGGTGTCAGGAGCCCCCAGTTCCCTGAGAGGAGGATGCCCCAGATTTGACAAGGCCTTCAGATTGAGACACATCTACCTCCGACATACACCCACATACCTTCCTGCCCAAGATTGAGAAAGTTAACTTTTTCTATTTGGCTCCTTGATCCGACTGGTGCCCACCAGCCTAAAAAATTAATGATTTGATTGGATTTGATTGATTATTGTCACATGTATTAGTATACAGTGAAAAGTATTGTTTCTTGCATACTAAAGCATACCGTACATAGAGAAGAAAAGGCGAGGGTGCAGAATGTTGTGTTATATTCATAGCTAGGGTGTAGAGTAAGGTCAACTTAATATGAGATAGTCTGTTCAAAAGTCTGATGGCAGCAGGAAAGAAGCTGTTCTTGAGTCAGTTGATACTTGACCTCAGACTTTTGTATCTTTCTCCCGACAGAAGAAGGTGGAAGAGAGTATGTCTGGGGTGCGTGGCGTCCTTGATTATGCTAGCTGCTTTTTGAGGCAGCAGGAAGTGTAGACAGAATCAATGGATGGGAGGCTGGTTTGCATGATGGACGTTCATGACCCTTTGTAGTTTCTTGCGGTCTTGGACAGAGCAGCAGCCTTACCAAGCTGTTATACAACCAGAAAGAATGACGTGGCTGAAATTGTGAAACAAATGAAAATGAAGGTTCCATTTTTGAAATGTCAAATTCAGTAAGAACATGGCAGACCCCCTATGATGCATCTGTAAACGTTGGTGAGATTCATAGTGGACAGGCCAAATTTCCTTAGCCTCCTGAGGAAGTAGACGGATTTGTGAGCTTTCTTAACTATAACATCAGCATGGAGGAACCAGGACAGGAAACCTGAACCTCTCGACCATTTCCACTTCATCCCCATTGATTTTGTGAGAGGGAGGTCATGCCTCACTAACCTGGTGGTGTTTTTTGAAGAAGTGACCAAAATGGTTGACGAAGGAAGGGCCGTGGATGTTGTCTATATGGACTTTAGTAAAGCGTTTGACAAAGTCCCTCATGGTAGGCTAGTGAAAAAGGTTGGATCTCATGGGATAAAGGGGGAGGTGGCTAGATGGGTGGAGAACTGGCTTGGTCATAGAAGACAGAGGGTGGTAGTGGAAGGGTCTTTTTCCGGCTGGAGGCCTGTGACTAGTGGTGTACCGCAGGGCTCTGTATTGGGACCTCTGCTTTTTGTGATTTATATAAATGATCTGGAAGAAGGAGTAACTGGGGTGATCAGTAAGTTTGCGGACGACACAAAACTGGCAGGACTTGCAGATAGGGAGGAACATTGTCAGAGGCTACAGAAGGATATAGATAGGCTGGAAATTTGGGCAAAGAAATGGCAGATGGAGTTCAATCCTGATAAATGCGAAGTGATGCATTTTGGTGGGAATAATGTAGGGAGGAGCTACACGATAAATGGAAGAACCATAAAGGGTGTAGAGACGCAGAGGGACCTGGGTGTGCAAGTCCACAGATCTTTGAAGGTGACGTCACAGGTGGAGAAGGTGGTGAAGAAGGCATATGGCATGCTTGCCTTTATAGGACGGGGCATAGAGTATAAAAGTTGGGGTCTGATGTTGCAGATGTATAGAACGTTGGTTCGGCCGCATTTGGAATACTGCGTCCAGTTCTGGTCGCCACACTACTAGAAGGACGTGGAGGCTTTGGAGAGAGTACAGAGGAGGTTTACCAGGATGTTGCCTGGTATGGAGGGGCTTGGTTATGAGGAGAGATTGGGGAAACTGGGGTTGTTCTCCTTGGAAAGACGGAGGATGAGGGGAGACTTAATAGAGGTGTATAAAATTATGAAAGGCATAGATAGGGTGAACGGTGGGAAGCTTTTCCCCGGGTCGGTGGTGACGTTCACGAGGGGTCATAGGTTCAAGGTGAAGGGGGGGAGGTTTAACACAGATATCAGAAGGACATATTTTACACAGAGGGTGGTGGGGGCCTGGAATGGGTTGCCGGGCAAGGTGGTGGAGGCGGACACACTGGGAACGTTTAAGACTTATCTAGACAGCTATATGAACGGAGTGGGAATGGAGGGATACAAAAGAGTGGTCTAGTTTGGACCAGGGTTCTTTGTTTCTCGTTTCAAGGCTTCATTCTATGATCATCTTGCTGGTGCCAGTACAGAGCGAGACTGCGGATAGTTGGGAACCTGTCTCAGGGGCAGGGAATTCATATGGTGTTCGTGGAAGTGGAAGTGGAAATGAATAGGGTTGGGAAGCATTTTCCGATCAGGGCCAGTGTGATCTCCTGGACTCGTTTCGATCGCCTCAGGGGGTCGGAGAGGAATTTCCCAGATTTTTTTTTCCCCATATTGGCCCTGGGGTTTTCACTCTGGGTTTTCGCCTCTCCCTGGAGATCACATGGTCTGGAATGGCGGGGTAGGGGTGAGTTAATAGGTTGTGATGAACAAAGCATCATAGCTGTGAGGGACATCTCGGGGATAGGATATTAGTATGTAGGTAGGCTGGAAAATTGGGCGGGGATCCTGGATTCAGGATTCAATCCTGGACCGGGGAGCGGCGCGGGCTTGGAGGGCCGAAGGGCCTGTTCCTGTGCTGTATTGTTCTTTGTTCTTTGATGTCGACAGGGGCATGTCCTCCAATACCCTTTTCCTGAAGTCGAGACTATCTCCTTCGTTTTGTTGACACTGAGGGAGAGATTATTGTTGCTGCACCAGTTCACCAGATTCTCTATCTCGTTCCTGTCCTCTGTCTCATCATTTTTTAGATCCTACCCACTACAGTGGTGTCATCAGCAAACTTGAAAATTGAGTTGGAGGGGAATTTGGCCACTCAGTCATAGGTGTATAAGGAGGATAGTAAGTGGCTGAGGACACAGCCTTGTGGGGCATCGGTGTTGAGATAATCATGGAGGAGGTGTTCTTGCCTATCCTTACTGGTTGTGTCTATGGGTTAGAAAGTCTAGCATCCAGTCACAGAGGGAGGAGCCGATCCCCAGGTCAAAGCGTTTGGAGATGAGTTTTGTAGGAATAATGGTGTTGAAGGCTGAGGTGTAATCAATAAATAAGAGTCTGAATAGGTGTCTTTGTTATCTAGGTGTTCCAGAGTGATTCTTAAGTGGCCACTTACAAGCCTTTATAGGGTGTGGGCAAGTTTCCCATCCAAGGCCTTCTATGCCCTACGGGGTGGGTGTGATCCCAGAGGGAATCCCGTCCATGCAATTTTATGTTCCTTCTTCTGACCTGAAACCCGCTGAGGTCAGAGGGAGGGAGGGTGGGGCAGGTTAAAATTCAGGCTTATATGTTCATTGTATTGTGAAATGAAACAGTTTACTCATCTATATCAGCTTTATCTCATCAAGCACTTTGGGAGAATGAAGAAGCACAGACAACATCACAAGCGATGTAACTGTTAAATTTCTGGGTTACAGTATTTAGCAAGTATATCTATGTGTGGGTCAACTTCTGTAGAAATATTACACTAATAGTAGCAGCTGATGACACTGAATCTTGGAAAATATTTATGTCAGATCTCAGTTCATAACAGTGCTTTAAATTCAAACTTATCAACATACTGAAAGATGTTCTCTGTCATTGCGTGCTTAGCTGTCACACCAAGCTTCATGACTACCTTTTAATGGTGTTTTTTTGTTTTGGAACATTTGAATGATAATGGTCGAAATCTAGTTGAAGCGTTGTATATCTTACCTACTAGCTGGAGAACCAGTGAGAAACCTGAACTGCCTCTTATCATGAAGGTCTGTTGAACACAATGCCAATCAGACAGTGTCAAGGTCAGCGGTGAGCCTTCCCCTGGAATCAAGACCATGGGGTTGAAAGTCTGACTCCTGGGAGCTGCTGCCTCTTGTGCAGCTTAATTAATATCAACAGTTGGGGGGTAGTGGGGTAGGGGGGGGGGGGAGGGTGCGTGATTTAAGGTCAGCTATGGGCCTTCCCATCCAGATCACAATTCTGGTAGAGGCCGGAAGGTGGCAAGGTTCCAGTACACCCCCATCCCGTCTCCAAGCTCTCCACCAGTGATAACAAGATTCCAACCAATGTGTAAGTCAGTATCTGGTCGAATTTGTTTGCTGGTGTTTGAAGAAGCACTTACTACTTTGTTGGTTCTGAGAATTCTACCATCTTTGGATACAATGTTCTGGTTGAATATACCTAGCTTATAGATCAGTGGACCCTGATGGTACGCTACACTTGGGGTCTTAGCCCTTTATTTCAGTTTCTTATTTTAGAAATTGGAAATAAAGATACTTGCATATTCATATCACTTGGCATAATGTATTACCTAACTATGCCCAGTAATTCCAATAATGTATAATTGCAACAAATTGTCATCTGTTTTTTTAGGAAAAAAAAGTGGAAAGCTGCCTTATTGAAACATAGCCTAATAAGCAGTTATACCACAGTACCTGTAGACTATGATACATTGCTGTCAAGCTTAGATCATAGAAAAAAAATCATAGAATCCCTACAGTGCAGAAGGAGGCCATTCGGCCCATCGAGTCTGCATCGACCACAATCCCACCCAGGTCCTATTCCCAAAACCCTTCATATTTACCCTACTAATCCCCCTGACACTAAGGGTCAATTTAGCATGGCCAAACAACCTAATTTGCACATCTTTGGCGTGTGGGAGGAAACCAGAGCACCCGGAGGAAACCCACGCAGACACGGGGAGAACGTGCAAACTCCATACAGACATGACCCAAGGCTGGAATTGAACCTGGGTCCCTGGTGCAGTGAGGCAGCATGCTAACCACTATGCTACCGTGCCACCCATCTGCAGAAGGAGGCCTTTCGGTCCATCGAGTCCACACCGACCACAATCCTACCTAGGCTCTCGCTTCATAACCCCATGCATTTACCCTAGCTAGTTCTCCTGACACTAAGGGGCAATTTAGCTTGGCCAATCCACCTAACCTGCACATCTTTGGACTGTAGGAGGAAATTGGAGCACCCAGAGGAAACCCACGCAGACACGGGGAGAATGTGCAGACTCCACACAGACAGTGACCCAAGCCAGGAATCGAACCCAGGTTCCTGGCGCTGTGAGGCAGCAGTGCTAACCACTGAGCCACCATGCCACTTTAATGTTGCTTGAGAGACAAGAATCTATATTGCACCTTATAAAGTCTTGGAAACATCTTATCACTTCATAGATCATGGGCAGAATCTTATCAGCCCATTTCAGAAAATCTCATGTTCATTTCTCTACCCAACAAAAGCCCGCTTCTAAGCAACCTTGCTGGGGAAGGGGTCATACCAGAACTGGCTACCCATCCAGTAGTGACTGGTAATCAATTAATGGCAGTTAAGTGCCCATTTAGGTGAAAAAGAGCGGAGTCACTAGGATCTTCCTGACAGTGAATTTTGAGGTCAAAGCCCAGCAGGTGGCTGGTGGAGGGCATCCCCTGGCATCAGGTTGGGGCGTGGAGACTAGTGAGATCTCCTTCAATTCCCCTTCCTGGAGATGTGGCTGCCAGAGGGCCACAGCTGCAGATGAAGGCCATTCTGCAGGGTGCCTGACAACTGTGGCCACTCTTATCTTGGCCTTTTATTAAACTTTTCAGAGAGTGCCTCCATAATGAGCTGGCCTTGCTACCCCAACTCTCCTGATAAAGCTGTCAATAAAAATTGGCCTCCCAACTACATACTCTACCTGCTGTCCTTAATTGGATGGGGCTCCTGGAAGTGGCCTATGAATTGGCTTTCTCTGATAAGGTTGTGCAGGTAGGTGAACTTCATATATAATTGGGGTTGTAGCCTGATCCAGAATAGTCCAAAAAAGGACTCAGGTTATAACACAAGGAGCATACCCTGTTCTTTTTCAATGATTGAGGAGTTCCATCTCAACTGAAACACACAGTTTGGTCTTTGGTTTGTTGTCTTAAACAAAGGACAGTCACCAGTTTCACTCAGCACAAAGGAGTTCTGTGCCCATGTGCAAACTTGTCTGCATAGAGTCTCACTTGCCAGCCAGGTAATTCCTGTACTGCAACAGAGCTGACACCTTTTCTCTTTTTAACATTTTTCTTTATTTTACCTCTTACTTGCCTTTTCATAATATTGCTGCAATAAGTTAAACCTCAGTGGAATTACATCATAAAGTCTGAATTTTTAAAATATTTAGCTTTATTTGCAGGAAACAATATCATGAAATTATAACTATGAGAAACATACACCACACTTGACAATTTCACGTGTACGTGTATGCCACATTTGCACTTGATTGGCTCAAATATCATATTCATGGAAAAAGACCAAACCACAGTTGACTGAACTATTCTGATTACTCAAAACATGACTGAGCAGGTGAACCAATGAAATCATTTAAATAACTTGCTTGCACATAGAAGTTGACATTCTCCTTCATCATGCAGGACGGTATATAGCTAAAAATGACAAAAAAGCAAATATATTAAGAAAACTAATCTTTAAAACTTCAAATAAAAATTGGTCATTCAAATAGTTGTATGAGACATTACCTTTTTTGATCTGCGCCGTGAGAGTAGAAGACACAGGTGTTTCACAGGCTCAGAAAGGGTTTGAAAAAGCACCTGAAGGGAAAAAAATTGCAGATCTGCAAGGCAAGGATGTGGGAGTGAGACCAGCTAAATTGACTTTGCAGAGAGCTGGTATAGGTTTGATGGGTTGAATGGCCTCCTGTGTTGTAACCGTTCTATGATTCTATTCAAATTGTAAATAACTATGAAGATATTTTGAAAAGGGAAGAAAAGTATCTTGAGCAAATTTTGTAGAATAATACATAAATAGTATCACAAATATTGTGCCGACAAGGCCAGAGTTCTGAAGGAAGTTATATTGGACTCAAAATGTTACCCTGGTTTCTCACTCCACAGATGCTGCCAGACCTGCTGAGTTTTTTCCAGCACTTTGTTCTATATTAGGTCTGTCTCTTTTAATATTAGCAGACTGAGCATCTTGTGATATGCTACTTGAGTAAATTTGTGAGTCAGTGTGGTTGATCAGCTGTTGTATTTCACATTTCACAAGACGAGTCATGGTTAGTACCAGCACCTTCAATTACAAACAAGAAGTCAAAGTATCAGCGTGGGCAGCGTGGCCAGACTCAGAGCAATATAAAGATGTACTCAGTGGCAATTAGGTAATCACAGACAGCTGATTATGTGGGTGAGTAGCGATGTTTTGAGGGGGGGTGGGGGGTGGAGGAGACAAATGGTTGCTGTAGACGAGGAGTCTAAAGATATATGTTGGCAACCATACCATGAGTCAGGGGATTGGTAGTATGATACAGGCAGCAGTGGATGTTACTTATATTTTATTTACTTTAAAATGAAGTTATTGATCTATTGAACAAAAATTTAGAAAGGGCAGCTGGGAGGTTCTAAGTGTAGATGATGTGGAGTCCATCAGGAACAAACTGGAATCAATTTAGTCATTTTGGAGAGGAGGCAGGAGAGTAAAAGCAGGAAGCATAACATTTTATATTTGTAAACTGTAAAAGGGTGGAAATTAAAATTTACCTGAAAAGAAAACAAGCTGGTGGATGAAGTCTTTAAATATTATCACAAATCTGGAGAACCAGAGCTTTGGATGCTCTATTAAGTAGTTAAAAATGTGCAGCTGCAGAAGCGACTGCATAACAGGTAGCTCAAAAATGGGAGGCCCGATTGCAATGTCACCTAGCAGCATCATACAATTGTGATGTCCAAATAAGGAATATGTGACACTGGTTCAGTCAAAAGGAAACTTATGTTTTGGGTGCAGTGGTAAGAACAATTCATACCTGAAGTATCAGCCTATTGCGTGGCATGGTGGCACAATGGTTAGCACAGCTGCCCCATAGTGCCAGGGACCCGGGTTCATTTCCGACCTCGGGTGACTGTGTAGAGTTTGCACGTTCTCCCTAAGATTTTCTGAACTGGGTTTCCTCGGGGTGCTCCGGTTTCCTCCCACATTCCAAAGATGTGCGGGTTAGGTTGATTGGCATTGATAAATTGCCCCTTAGTGTCAGGGGATTAGCAGGGATCGGGCCTGGGTGGGTTTGTTGTCAGTGTAGGCTTGATGGGCCGAATGGCCTCCTTCTGCACTGTAGAGATTCTATGATTCTATGCATGAATAATATCATGGAATTCTATGACCAAAATAAATAAGATATGTAATATTTTCTTTATCTGGTTTGTATTTCAGCAACTTCTGTTTTTAATTTCTGATGTTCATAGTTTCAATTTCAAATTAGTTTTTACAATGTAATTTGTAGCAAAGTTAATGGTGAAAAAAATTCTTTCAACAAATATTGACAGTTTTGTTATAGAAATTGTAATTAATTACATTTTATGCAATGGTGACAGCAAAAATTGTGTCACTATTCTATGTGAAGAAGCTATGGCTGGATTGTTCAGGATGAAGAGTTCAAAAAATACTGGGAGAGTGGAGATTTGAAAAGTTGCAGAACTAACATGTTGGTCATTACTGTGCTTGGAACAATACCCAATTAGATAAATGTGCTGAAGTACTAATAATTATAATCTATTCTCGTCACAGAACAAGGGTGCAAATCGATAGCTTGATAAAGAAGCACATGAAATAGCACTATGTACTGGTAAGGAAGGAGTAATGGTGACAAGAATTCTCCATGTGGTACAGGGTAGAGGCTTAATGTGCTGTGCCCAAAATTGAGTTGTATGAAGATTAAAACCTTAGCATGTTTTGAAATGGAAGCTGGTAGAATAACAGAATGTTATTCAATTGTTAATTGTTTCCTTGTATGTAGACATGGATTGGAAGGTGATCTTGGTAGTATGGGGAAAGCAAACATCAGGACGTACATTACTATTTCCCACCAGAGATGTTATGAAGCATTTTTTCTCTTTTATTAAGTATCTGGCAACAACGATGGTGTCTACAGTGCAAACCTCATTATTGGGCATGGTGTCATTTCTCACGAATCCTACAAAGACTTTGAAATCCAAACTCCAAGGCCACCTTCAATTCACTTACATGTGTTCAGGCAACAATAAAAGAGTAATTCAAAAGCTGGTTCATTCCAAAACCTTTCAGATGCTCCCAAAGAGGAGATACTTTCTAGAAGTGATGTGTCTGTACACAAAGAGCAGTTGATTGACATGTTAGTGACACTTCAATTCTTTCATTCACTCTACTTGACATCAGTGAATCAACTGCAACAGGAACGGCGAGTGCTGAGGCAGGTCCATTACGTGTAAATTACCAACATTGTAGAGATGGAAGGGCTTATTTTTCCCAAAGGACTAAAACAGGAACCAAATGAATGCTGTGACAATCGTAAATGGTTGTTTGAAATTGTGAGTTTAGCATGCAATTTTCAGGCTAATTGAAGATAACCTGGAGTTTCTGAAGGTTCATCACTCAATACACTTATTAGATGCAATTTTCCTTGAACTCTATACATAACCTGCACTTCCTCATTTCCATTGTACGTGTGGAGTGTGTCGAGTGGGAGAGAAGTCAACATGAAAGAAGCCAACAGAGAAGTCATGATGTCTCAAGAACATGGATGGAGAGGGCACTCAGGTTCCCTGATGTGAGGTCACGTACCAACTGACTCAAGAACAGCTTCTTCCCTGCTGCTGTCAGACTTTTGAATGGACTTACCTTGCATTAAGTTGATCTTTCTCTACACTCTAGCTATGACTGTAACACTACTTTCTGCACTCTCTCGTTTCCTTCTCTATGAACGGTATGTTTTGTCTGTATAGCACGCAAGAAACAATACTTTTCACTGTATGTTAATACATGTGACAATAATAAATGAAATCAAATCAAAGAAGGTAGACAGGTGAGCAGCAGGAGGCCACAAAGGCTACTTACGAAACATGAGAGAGATTTCTCTAGCACAAGATATGGCTTTAGTGCCTCAAGAAATTTAATGACTCACCTGGAGGGGGTATAGCTCAGTGGCTGGGCATTTAATTGCAGATCAAGCGGTCCCCAATTCAAATCCAGGTGCCCCTTTGGTGGTTCGTTAATTTTTAAGGGCAGCATGGTGGCACAGTCGTTAGCTCTGCTGTCTCACAGCACTAGGGACCTGGGTTCAATTCCGGCCTTGGATGAGTTTGTGTGTGGAGTTTGCACATTCTCCCTATGTCTGCGTGGGTTTCCTCTGGGTGCACTGGTTTCCTGCCACAATCCAAAAATGTGCAGGTTTGGGTGATTGGCCATGCTAAATTGTCCCTTGGTTTTAGGGGGATTAGTAGGGTAAATACGTGGATACGTGGGGTTACAGGTATAGGGCCTGGGTAGGATTGTTGTCGGTGCAGGCTCGATGGGCCGAATGGCTGTTTGTAATTTTATAAATGATTTGGAGGAAAATGTAACTGGTTTAATTAGTAAGTTTGCGGATGACACAAAGATCGGTGGATTTGCAGATAGCGACGAGGACTTTCAGAGGATATAGCAGAATATAGATCAGTTGGAGACTTGGGCGGAGAAATTGCAGATGGAGTTTAATCCAGACAAATGTGAGGTAATTCATTTTGGAAGTTCTAATACAGTTGGTAAATATACAGTAAATGGCAGAACTCTTAAGAATATTGATAGGCAGAGGGATCTGGGTGTACAGGTCACTGAAAGTGGCAAAACAGGTGGAGAAGGTACTCAAGAAGGCATACGGCATGCTTGCCTTCATCGGCCGGGGCATTGAGTTTAAAAATTGGCAAGTCACGTTGCAGCTTTATAGAACTGTAGTTAGGCCGCACTTGGAATATTGTGTTCAATTCTGGCTGCCACACTACCAGAAGGATGTGGAGGTTTTGGAGAGGGTACAGAAAAGATTTACCAGGATGTTGCCTGGTATGGAGGGCATTAGCTATGAGGAGAGGTTGGAGAAACTTGGTTTGTTCTCACTGGAATGACAGAGGTTGAGGGGCGACCTGATAGAATTCTACAAGATTATGTGGGGCATGGACAGAGTGGATAATCAGAAGCTTTTTTCCCAGGGTGGAAGAGTCAATTACTAGGGGGCATAGGTTTAAGCTGCGAGGGGCTGGGTTTAAAGGAGATATACGAGGCAAGTACAGAAAGGTTGGTGGGTGTCTGGAACTCGCTGCCAGGGGAGGTAATGGAAGCAGATACGATAGTGACTTTTAAGGGGCGTATTGACAAATCCATGAATAGGATGGGAATAGAGGGATATGCTCCCTGGAAATATAGTGGGCTTTAGTTCAATCAGGCAGCATGGTCGGTGCAGGCCTGGAGGCCTGTTCCTGTACTGTATTTTTCTTTGGTCTTTCCTTTGGACTTTCTTCTGCACTGTAGGGATTCTATAAGTAGTCAAGGTAAGACTCCAACGCAAACATATTTCTAAATAACTGCACCATCAGCACCACAATCACAACACACTTCACTTACCACCTAATTATACACTGACACAAACATGCCTACACTATTGCATCCTTCACATACACCGTTCATACTTTAGATGCACCTCACAGGTTTTCAAATGTGGGACATCACACACTCAAGTACACCTATCAACAAACTCATTTGTAATCACTATTCTTTCTCTTCCATGAAAAGATAGCACACAAAAGGTGGCAGCAGTGGGGAGGTCAATCAGGTCTGCGTCAAGTACTCTCCTAAGGGAAGTAAAGTTGGCCATGACCCCATGAAGGATGTGGGCAATGCTATAGCCAGAAGCAAAACAGGGGGCATATTGACTGGAGTTTCCTTACAGGTACATAATTATTCCTGATCATGAATCGGCCAAAACCATTCTCAATCTCAAAAGCTCCACATGGTTTCATCACATATAACCTACTATAGTATCTACCTGCACTGCACACTAATCATTCCAGCTTTAACTCCAAGATCTACCTCACACCCCTAGAACTAATTCAAGATGAACACCAGTCACCTGAGCCATCCCGTCCCAACCCCCTGCCCTAACCCAGAGGAGGGGTAGGAAGAGAGTGAAGAAGAATGCACTGCATCACTGTCTGCCATTGTTACAGGCCTCACAACACCAGGTTAAAGTCCAACAGATTTATTTGGTAGCACAAGCTACTAGCTACCAAATAAACCTGTTGGACTTTAACCTGGTGTTGTGAGACTTCTTACTGTGTTTACCCCAGTCCAACGCCGGCATCTCCACATCATTGTTACAGGGACCAGCGCAGAAACTAGCACCTCCCATTATAGGCTAGCGTATCACAGTGGGATGGATGCACTGGGCACCATAGAGCACAACATTTTCATCTGATGACTGAGGTCACAGTTTCCAACACAGGGTGGCATGGTGGCACAGTGGTTAGCACTGCTGCCTCACAGTGCCAAGGACCCAGGTTCAATTCCGGCCTCGGGTCAATGTCTGTGTGGAGTTTGCACATTCTCCGCGTGTCTGCGTTGGGTTTCCTCTGGGTGCTCTGGTTTCCTCCCAGTCCAAAGATGTGTGGGTTAGGTTGATTGGCCATGCTAAATTGACCTAGTGTCAGGGGATTAACAGGGTAAATACGTGGGGTTACGGGAATAGGGCCTGGGTGGGTTTGTGGTCAGTGCAGACTCGATAGGCTGAATGGCCTCCTTCTGCACTGTAGGGATTCTATGATTTTATGACAGTCATTGCAGCTAGCCTAATCTGGGATAAGCAGAAATTTCCCCAAATGGAGAAGACCAAAGCCTTCTTCGGTCTGTGCCATGAACTCCATTCCATAGTTATCCTTCTATCCGAGCATGAGGCTGAACTAGACTATTGGCAACATTGGTGTTAAATTTAGCCTCAAGGTGAACGACTGAACACATATCGGGGCCACTACTAAGACAAACTCTTTCCACCTCTATAGATCATTTGGCTCCGCTCCATCACAGCTCATCTTCAGCACAGCTGCTGAAGCCCTCATCCATGTCTTTATTCAACTTGATTATTCCAACACTGCTGGCTGGCCTCCCACAATCTACACTCCATAAACTTGAGGTCATCCAAACCTCTATTGTCTGTGTCCTCCTTCAGTCAAATGCTGCCTTGATGTCAAAAGCAGCCAGTCTTATCTCACCTCTGGAATTCGGCTATTTTTTCCATGTTTGGACCAAAACTGTAATGAGTTCTGGCAGCGAATGGTCTTGATAGAACCCAAACTGAGGATCGGTGAGGAGGTTCTTGGTGACTAAGTGCTTACAAATTTACAATCCAACTCAATGGATTAGATGAAGGGACTGAGGGTAAAGTACCCAAGCTTGATGATAATACAAACGGGGGAGTAAATTATGAGGCTGATGCATAAATTGCTAAAAGGGAATATGGACAGGTGAAGTAAGTGAGCCAGTAGATGGCAAATTGAGTATAATGCGGGGAAATGTGAAAATGCCAGCTTTAGTAGGAAGAATAGAAATGCGGAATAAATTTGAGAGACCAGTAAATGTTTGGATTTGGAGGGATTTTGGGGTTCCTTGTACATGAATTACAGAAAATTAACATTTAGGTCCAGTTGGCAATTAGAAAAGCAAATGACATTGTTGCAAAGTTGAGTTTGTGAAGTGTGGTCCCTTTAAAAGCTGATTTTGTGTTCAGTGCTTGGAGGTTTAAAATGCAGGTGCATACAGACTGCAACATTTGCAGCAAAGACCATGCATCAGGGTTGCCTTGGTAATAAGCTTTGCAGGTTTTTAAATTTTGAATCCAGCCTATCTGTTTAAAGAAGGCACTCAGCTAACAGGTACCTATCAAATTTGAATTTGTTGTTGTTGACAACATCAGACCAATCCTGCTGTAGGAAAATTGATAGGTTATCACAGTTATAAAGAGATCAACTGGCTGCCTGCAGTTCAACTGAAGGACTGCCACCTCTCAAAGCCGAGAGAGAGAAAGAACAGTTCTCTTTCCCTCTCTAGGCTTTGAGAGCTGGCAGTCCTCTTAAGAGAACTTGCCATCTATCTAATGAAGGGTACCAAATCAGAACAAGCTTACAGACTGCAGAATCAACAGAAGAAGTCCAGAAGGTTCCCAAAGACACAAAACCTGGTTGTGTATTTTTTTTGAGAGTGACTAAATTCTGTTTTTCTTTGTTAATGAATGGACATTGCATTTATTTGAACAGCATTCCAGTAGAGTCTTCTTTTAGTCGGTACGTTATTTGTTTAGTTCAAGTTCCCTGTTAGTTAAATAAATAAATTGTTAATTGTTCACTTAAAATGAGTGTTAGGTATTTTTGTTAATTAACCTCTAAACATTAATGAAGAACAGTTCACACCTTCCCAAACACTTATAACAGATTATGAAGCAAGGTATTCCTCTTTGGGGGATTCGACATGGCTTCTCAAATGAGGACCAACTTCTGTGTCATAACAGTACGCTAATCTTTATTGCAGGGCAAGATTGGAGTAAGATTAAGGAAATCTTGCTGTAGATATATAGGACTTTATTACGTACAGTTTTGTTCTTATCAAAGGCAGGATATACTTGCTTTAAAGCAGCTACAATGAAAATTTCCAAGTTTCAATTCCTGTGATGAAACTGTAGTCCAATGAGAGATTGAGCAAAATATAGAAAAGTGTATGCAAAGTGTAAAAAAAGGGAAGGTGAACTATTGAAATATATACAATTCTTAAGGGGCTTGACAGAATAGATGCTCAGAGGCGATTTTCCCTGATTGGGGAGTATAGAACTAGGAGTCATAGCGTTATATGAGGAGCGAGATTAGAAATTAATTCACTTAGACCACTGTGAATCTTTGAAATTCTTACCTCAGAGGGCTGTGAATGCTCAGTTGTTCTGTATATTCAAGATGAAGATCAATAGATTTTTGGACACTGAAGGAATCAAGGGATAAGGGAGCAGGGCAGATAGGCAGAGCTGGAGAGATAAAAACAAATTACCGCGGATGCTGGAATCTGAACCCAAAAGATAAAATGCTGGAAAAAGCTTTGACAAAGAGTCATTTGGACTCGAAACGTCAGCTCTTTTCTCTCCTTACAGATGCTGCCAGAGCGGTAGAGGTTCAGTTGTCATAGAATCATAGAATCCTTGCAGTGCAGAAGGAGGCCATTCAACCCATTGAATTTTCACCAACCACAATCCTACCCAGGCCCTATTCATGTAACCCCACATTTTTACCTTGTTAATCCCCTGACACGAAGGTCAATTTAGCATGGCTAATCAACCTAGCCCACACATCTTTGGACTGTCGGAGAAAACCAGAGCACCCGGACGAAACCCACGCAGAATGTGCAAGCTCCACATAGACAGTCAGCCGAGGCTGTCTGTGTGGAGTTTGTCATCTTATTGAATGGCAGAGAAAGCTCAATGGACCATATGGCCTACACCTAGAAATCATAGAACTCGAAATCATAGAAACCCTACAGTGCAGAAGGAGGCCATTCGGCCCATCGAGTCTGCACCGACCACAATCCCACCCAGGCCCTACCCCCACATATTTTACCCACTAATCCCTCTAACCTTTTTTTTTTTAACCTGGCCAATCAACCTAACCCGCACATCTTTGGACTGTGGGAGGAAACCGGAGCACCCGGAGGAAACCCACGCAGACACGAGGAGAATGTGCAAACTCCACACAGACAGTGACCCGAGCCGGGAATCGAACCCGGGACCCTGGAGCTGTGAAGCAGCAGTGCTAGCCACTGTGCTACCGTGCCGCTGATCCTATTCTAAAGTAAAAGTAACAGCATCTTGCTCTAAGATTTCCACTATTCCCTGCTATCACCACGCGGTTATTCCCATATCAACTTTTAACCTTGTCAAAAATCATGTGTTTCTGTGAAAAATTTAATGTTTTTGATCTAAATTCATGACAATTAAGAAGTCATTAATAGATCCTGACACTGATAATTGGATTTTTTGCTGGAAATACGATTGTTGCGTACTGTGCTCCGTAACTAACCAGCATCTATCTTTTGCCATAGCAGCTTTCAGCAGAGCTGGGTCAAGCAAAAAGTAGCCGATTTGGAGGATGCAGGGCATATGACCATTGATATCGGCAAACTGACTGTACACAATCTGAAGAGCATTGCATAATTTATGTGATGGCCATTAAAGTAACAGTTGTTTTCTTTGATAATTTTAAACAGTATCAGGCATGTCATTCCTTCCAGGGAGAAGGCTAATACACTTGACAAATGAAGCTGTAAGTTTCAACTTCTTGCACTTGTGAATAAAATAGCTCATACAAACTGAATCAATAAAAAGCTCATCAATCCAAAGCTATTAAATTATGTAAGATTGAATATTACTTCATATAATAATAATTAATCTTTCTTACTGCCTTAGTAATAGCATATTTTGGAATCAACTAAGAGGACAATATTTTCCAGTGTTTTGTAAATGTTATGCCCTGCTATTCTTAGCGTTGATGTGTGTGGTTCAATGATAATTGCATACAACGCATAATGATCCTCAGATTGCCTGGGAGTTGAGCCAAATCAGGCCAGCAATGTCAGCAGTAGCATGCCATCCATTCCTGCCCTGCTCCAAAATCTGTCACTTCGGGATTTTTGTGGGTTGCCCCTTCAGTCCAGAAAGCTTGTTCACTTCTTAAATAATGAAATCCCTCAGGACATTTGAAGACTGATTTACTAATGCTACTTTTATAATTGGGTATGTGCTACGCAGGCATTGCCACCTCAAAGAATATAAATTTTGTGCAGTTAGTGGAAGCCAGAAAGAATATTTGCAGGATAAGTAAAGTTGGTAGCTGAGAAAACCACTTTCTTTACCAGGATTTCCCATGGTTGGCTTTACTGAATCCAGGAAGCTCACTTTGGACTTTTTGGCAGTAATCAGCACTAGCATGAGTTTCATGGACTACAAATGAAATTCTATTTTGGTGTTCATTTTGGCTAGTTGTAGCTCTGCCTTTCTTTTTTACTTTCATGTGATGCTCATGCCCTGTTGCTATTATTTTTCCTAAGCTGCTTTTACAATGCACCCTGGATCCTCAGAAAAGTGAGCTAACTCATCCATTCTATTGCATTTAGTTTTGTATTGTGCAGCTTGTATTTCTGTAAACTGGCTGCACCATGGGGCCCAACATTCCACCTATATGCTGAGCTAGCCATGGCAGTTTGATAGCATGCACATAGTGATGTTATGAGTAGGATTGGTGGCAGCCAAGAGGACCCTGCAAAAAATAACTTTTTCTTGTCACTAGTCTAAAAATGGAGGTTTGTACTGATTTAGCTGCTCACAACGGAAAACCTACTACTTGGAACTTGTAGCTGAAAAGTAGTATAAACATAGCTCTTGTTAAATGCACATTATAGTAGTTCAGAAATAGCACAATGACTTTATTACTGCTATCTTTGGATTAGCCAGATTTCTGGTGCTAACACAGTGAAATACTGAACAAGGATCTCTACCACTGGAAAATGGACAAATTCAGTCAAACAACATTTTAAAAAAATATTATTACTTTGGTTCCCTAAACCAAAATTTCGGTCAGGGTTGTCTAAAACGAAAACAAAACCTTTAAACTGATTTTATTTTAAACAGATGCAAAGATGCCATTCAATATATTTTAAAATAAAATACATCAAATATATTTGTCATACTGTGTTAACATGCTGATATTGGTCAATGGTGTGTACAATACTTACATTTAATTTGAAAACATACCATAAAGTTGAAATACTCATTGTAAATAGTTCTTCATTTAAAGAATAGGGGAGTGGGATTCTAAGAGCCAGCATTAGGCATAATGGATCAATTAGTCTCCTTCAATGTTGGATGATTATCTTCAAAAGTGTATTATGTTGCATTAAAGAAGAGAATAATCAGCTAGGATTCCCATTTCTATCACTTATTCAATGGCAGTGGTTGAAAACTGCATGTGTGATCAGGCTTGTCTGTGGTGTGCCCTATTTTTGAATAATCACTGGCAACTCTTACAGTCTCGGCTCATTTGGAGAAATGCCAGTTAGGGCAAGTTAGGACAATACAAGTTACAGACAATGCCTACACCATGTACAACCAGCTGGAGTCATGTTCCAGCATCAACAAGTGTCTTCAAGAGTGGAGGTGGAGAGCTTTAAGAAACAAACACAAACGCTTCCCAGCACTGTTTATAGAGACATTAAAGTGGAAATCAATTATTGATCGGTGGGTGTGGCATCAATCTTGGCATTATGAATTATCTGTATGTTCTAGCACAAGCCATCAGAGGAAACCTGATTAATATTCATTCACTCTAGTTCATGTAGCTCACGGCTGAGATACACAAGCTCAGTATTGACTGAACAAAGTACTTCACTGCAGGTGAAACACTTGGGAATGTTTTTGGAAGATTAATAACGATCTAAATAAAGGCAAACTCTTGGGTTATTTTGAAAGACATTTCTGATCTGAATGGTTCAGATCTACACCAAATGGAACATTTATCCACCAAGTAGGGGAAGCTTCATACTTCATTTTATGATTATAAATCTGACATACAACTTATATTCTCGTAACCTGTAAGGCAACTTTGAGTAGTTGATAAATTAAAATTGTACCAATATAGGCTACTGTCATGTTAATCTGTGAAGTAGCTTTAAAGTTAAACAAATAATCATGAAATTCATAGCAGTTCGATAATTGAAGATCAGGTTTGTAAGTGGTCATCGGAACTGTAGATGTCTTAAAATGTATTCACGTTTGTTAAGTCCTCCAAGCTCTTCTCTAAACAAATTCAATTGGGAACGAGTCAAAATAATGTTGATGTTTTTAAGGACCATTTAGGGATAAAGCACACATTTTCCATATTTATGAAAAGAAAAAATAGTTACAGTAGATAATGGAAAATAAGGTCCATTAATGATAGAAAATAAGTACATTTGGCAATTTTGTCCTAAATGTAAAATCACTTCTTTTCCTTTTTATATCAGATCCTTTTTAGCTCACTGAATAAGAAAGTAGGCTTCTGTCAATTAGAGCTATATAGCCTCCAGGGCATGAGCAGGAGTAGTCTGAGAAGCCTGGTTAATGATTTTTCTCCCTTCCTCCCTTGCGAGGTAGCAGATGGCTTATGTTTGACACTTATAATGGTGACCTGGTCAAGATCCAGTGCACATTTGTGTAAGGATTTATGGGCATAAGCCCTAATTGTACAATAGTGTGTGGTGCATTAAGTTATTCTTTTCATGAATGGACATCGCTGGCATGACCAGCATTTGTCACCCATCCCAAATTGCCCTCGAGAAGCTGGTGGCCGCTGCAGTATGTGTGTTGAATGTACACCCACAGTACTGTGAGGGAAGGAGTGTCAGGATTTTGATCCAGTAATGAGGGAAAGAATGACAACATATTTCCAAGTCAGGAGGCGTGTGTCTTGGGATAGGGCATGTGGTAGGGTGGTGTTCTCCCATGTCTGCTGCCCTATAGGTTTTGATTTTGATTTGATTTATTGTCACATGTATTAGTATACAGTGAAAAGTATTATTTCTTGCGTGCTATACAGACAAAGCATACCGTTCAGAGAGAAGGAAGGGAGTGAGTACAGAATGTAGTGTTACAGTCATAGCTGGGGTGGAGAGAAAGATCAACTTAGTGCGAGGTAGGTCCATTCAAAAGTGATGGCAGCAGGGAAGAAGCTGTTCTTGAGTCAGACCTCAGACTTTTGTATCTTTTTCCCCATCGGAAGAAGGTGGAAGAGAGTATGTCCGGGATGCGTGGGGTCCTTGATTATGCTGGCTGCTTTTTTGAGGCAGCGGGAAGTGTGGGCAGTCAGTGGGTGGCAGGCTAGTTTGAGTGACGGACTGGGCTTTGTTCATGACCCTTTGTAGTTTCTTGCGGCCTTGGGCAGAGCAGGAGCCACACCAAGCGATGATACATCCGGAAAGGATGCTTTCTATGGTGCATCTGTAAAAGTTGGTGAGAATCTGGGTTGGGAGGTGCCGTCGAAGTTAGCAGCCCAAATTCGCTGCGACCATTTTCGACTAATCCCAGCCATAGCATATCAAAACTTTAAAAAATAAACCCAGGCAGCAGGAAATATGTCAATAAAGTGAAAAGACGGGCAAAATCTGTGAAAATTGGGGTTGTTCAGTGCATTGAACCATCCTGTCTACTTTTTAAAAAAAGAAAATAGAAGTAAGAGTTGAGCTTGGCAAAGGTTGCAGGAGTGGACTGATAAGGTGAGTGGATGTGAAAGGTTCAACATGATTTTTTTTTTACTCCTCTTGTCCTGTGGGTGCACACCTGACTCCATGACACACAAACAGCTCTGCTGCTGCTCTGGGTGTGGCACTGGAGCTCAGTTCCAACTCCTGCTGCCCTCCCACCGCAGCCACTCACACACTCTCCCCTCCTACTCTTCCTGAGCCCGCTCTCGGCCTCGGGATTATCCCGGCCACGGTATTCGGACCACTTTCTGGTTTGGGGATTGATTTTTATTTTTCTCTCCGCGGGTTCCTTTTGACTATCGCTCCCCCTCGGGTCGCCAAAGGCGGGAGGGGTGTTACCATTTCCTTGGAAGCGCTTTGCATCCTCCCTCCTCCTCCTCACCACTCCTCGGCCGGTTTGGTTTCGGTGACTCACACCGGGATCGGGGTTTTCAAAGAATCGGAGCTTTACCGGAGGAAAGAGGAAAAAGAAGCGGCGGCGAGGGGGGAAAAAAAACCGAGGAGCGGAACCAGGACTTTAACAACAAACTGTTTGGGGAAACCGGAGAAAGAAAAAAATACTTGGAAGCAAGTAAGTAACTGAGGGGCGGAAGTGAAATACTTTTATATCAAAAAAACCCAAAGCTAACTTGAAGTAAATGTGGAGGCTGGTTAATACTCACGGTTTGAGTTGCCCGGGGCGGCCGTTGGGAAAGTTCCGTTTGGAACTCTGGCGAAGTTTAAATGGCCGCTCGAGCTCGGTGCCGGACTCTCCCCGCGGACTCGGGGCTTCTCCAGCACCATTTCCGCGGTTGCGGTTAACAGGCACAGATTTGTTCGCCGCGGTACACTTTTTTTAATTTTTCGGTCCTTGTTCGAGTTGGGGGTGAATCGCAGAGGGGGTGGGTGGCCGTCCGTCCGTCACTCTCCCAACACTCACGGGCCGCCCATCTGAGGCCTTCTCCTGCTCCTGGATTGTTTTCCCGGACAGGGACAAGGGGCCCCGGCACCGCCCTGGGAACGGTGCACATTCATAGCCATCAAAACCCGGCTCAGAGTCAGGGCGCGCAGGCCCGCTCCTTCAACACAATCCTAAAGTGCTTCCAGCCACCGCCCCCCCCCCCAACCCACTCACCGACCCCCCCCCCCCCCAACCCACTCACCGACCCCCCCCCCCCCAACCCACTCACCGACCCCCCCCCCCCCCAACCCACTCACCGACCCCCCCCCCCCAACCCACTCACCGACCCCCCCCCCCCAACCCACTCACCGACCCCCCCCCCCCAACCCACTCACCGACCCCCCCCCCCCCCCCAACCCACTCACCGACCCCCCCCCCCCAACCCACTCACCGACCCCCCCCCCCCAACCCACTCACCGACCCCCCCCCCCAACCCACTCACTGACCCCCCCCCCCCCAACCCACTCACCGACACCCCCCCCAACCCACTCACCGACCCCCCCCCCCCCCCCCAACCCACTCACCGACCCCCTCCCCAACCCACTCACCGACCCCCCCCCCAACCCACTCACCGACCCCCCCCCCAACCCACTCACCGACCCCCCCCCCAACCCACTCACCGACCCCCCCCCCAACCCACTCACCGACCCCCCCCCCCAACCCACTCACCGACCCCCCCCCCCAACCCACTCACCGACCCCCCCCCAACCCACTCACCGACCCCCCCCCAACCCACTCACCGACCCCCCCCCAACCCACTCACCGACCCCCCCCAACCCACTCACCGACCCCCCCCAACCCACTCACCGACTCCCCCCAACCCACTCACCGACTCCCCCCCAACCCACTCACCGACTCCCCCCCCAACCCACTCACCGACCCCCCCCCAACCCACTCACCGACCCCCCCCAACCCACTCACCGACCCCCCCCAACCCACTCACCGACCCCCCCCAACCCACTCACCGACCCCCCCCCAACCCACTCACCGACCCCCCCCCAACCCACTCACCGACCCCCCCCCAACCCACTCACCGACCCCCCCCCAACCCACTCACCGACCCCCCCCCAACCCACTCACCGACCCCCCCCAACCCACTCACCGACCCCCCCCCAACCCACTCACCGACCCCCCCCCAACCCACTCACCGACCCCCCCCCAACCCACTCACCGACCCCCCCCAACCCACTCACCGACCCCCCCCCAACCCACTCACCGACCCCCCCCAACCCACTCGCCGACCCCCCCCCAACCCACTCGCCGACCCCCCCCAACCCACTCGCCGACCCCCCCCAACCCACTCGCCGACCCCCCCCCAACCCACTCGCCGACCCCCCCCCAACCCACTCGCCGACCCCCCCCCAACCCACTCGCCGACCCCCCCCCAACCCACTCGCCGACCCCCCCCCAACCCACTCGCCGACCCCCCCCCAACCCACTCGCCGACCCCCCCCCAACCCACTCGCCGACCCCCCCCAACCCACTCGCCGACCCCCCCCAACCCACTCGCCGACCCCCCCCCAACCCACTCACCGACCCCCCCCCAACCCACTCACCGACCCCCCCCAACCCACTCACCGACCCCCCCCAACCCACTCACCGACCCCCCCCCAACCCACTCACCGACCCCCCCCCAACCCACTCACCGACCCCCCCCCAACCCACTCACCGACCCCCCCCCAACCCACTCACCGACCCCCCCCCAACCCACTCACCGACCCCCCCCCAACCCACTCACCGACCCCCCCCAACCCACTCACCGACCCCCCCCCAACCCACTCACCGACCCCCCCCCAACCCACTCACCGACCCCCCCCCCAACCCACTCACCGACCCCCCCCAACCCACTCACCGACCCCCCCCCAACCCACTCACCGACCCCCCCCCAACCCACTCACCGACCCCCCCCCAACCCACTCACCGACCCCCCCCCAACCCACTCACCGACCCCCCCCCAACCCACTCACCGACCCCCCCCCCAACCCACCTCACCGACCCCCCCCCAACCCACTCACCGACCCCCCCCCAACCCACTCACCGACCCCCCCCCCAACCCACTCACCGACCCCCCCCCAACCCACTCACCGACCCCCCCCAACCCACTCACCGACCCCCCCCCAACCCACTCACCGACCCCCCCCCAACCCACTCACCGACCCCCCCCAACCCACTCACCGACCCCCCCCAACCCACTCACCGACCCCCCCCAACCCACTCACCGACCCCCCCCCAACCCACTCACCGACCCCCCCCAACCCACTCACCGACCCCCCCCCAACCCACTCACCGACCCCCCCCAACCCACTCACCGACCCCCCCCAACCCACTCACCGACCCCCCCCAACCCACTCACCGACCCCCCCCAACCCACTCACCGACCCCCCCCAACCCACTCACCGACCCCCCCCAACCCACTCACCGACCCCCCCAACCCACTCACCGACCCCCCCCAACCCACTCACCGACCCCCCCCAACCCACTCACCGACCCCCCCCAACCCACTCACCGACCCCCCCCAACCCACTCACCCGACCCCCCCCCAACCCACTCACCGACCCCCCCCAACCCACTCACCGACCCCCCCCAACCCACTCACCGACCCCCCCCAACCCACTCACCGACCCCCCCCAACCCACTCACCGACCCCCCCCCAACCCACTCACCGACCCCCCCCCAACCCACTCACCGACCCCCCCCCAACCCACTCACCGACCCCCCCCCAACCCACTCACCGACCCCCCCCCCACCCACTCACCGACCCCCCCCCCCCACCCACTCACCGACCCCCCCCCCCACCCACTCACCGGACCCCCCTCCACCCACTCACCGACTCCACCCACTCACGACCCCCCCCCCCCCCACAACCCACTCACCGACCCCCCCCCACCCCCCCCCCACACACCGCCCCCCCACCCACTCACCGACCCCCCCCCCCGCCCCGGCTCCCCTCACTGCCCCCCCCCCCCCCCCGGCTCCCCTCACTGCCCCCCCCCCCCCGGCTCCCCTCACCCCCCTCACCACCCCGCTCCCCCCCGCTCCCCTCACTGCACCTCCCCGCTCCCCTCACCGCCCCCCCCGTTCCCCTCACCGCCCCCCCCCCCACTCCCCCCTCACCGCCCCTCCCCGCTCCCCCCCTCTCCGCCCTGCTCCCCTCACCGCCCCCCCCTACTCCCCTCACGGCCCCCCCCCCCTCCCCCCCTCCCCCCCCCCCCCCCACTCCCTATAAATTAAGTGTGAATTTTACATGTTATCCATTGGGTTTTTTTACTTTAAATCATTGCAACTAGGCCACTAAATCAGACACCAAAGCATTTTCCCCAAATGTTAACTTCCAGTACACTAATCGTTAAGTATTTATAGAATGTCTGGGTAGCTGGCTGCTGGGGATGTGTTTTATGCAATTGAAAAATGCTGTAAAGTTATGTTAGAACTTTTGGAAGGTACTTTTCTCCAATGTTGAGAACAGCTTGTTTTTATACAGACTCTTTAATCTTATCAAAACATGCCAAGGTGCTTGAGTGTTATAAAACTGGCAGTGATGGGGTGGATAACCGAAAGCTTGGTCAAAGGGGTAGGTTTATAAGTATCTGAATGGAAGAAAGAGAGGTGGTAAGGGAACTACTGATCTTGATATCGAGGCAGCTGCATGCATGGCTACTAGGAGTGGAACAATTTAAGGTCAGTGATATATTAGGCCCGATTTAGAGGTTTGTGGGGCTGGAGGAGATTGGTGATGGAGGGGCAAGGTCGTGAAGGAATTTTAAAATGAGGATAAAAATTCCAAAATCAAGACATTGGCTGCTAGGGAGTCCGGGCCAGAGCGGATGAGTGTAGTCAGTGGATTTGGTCTGTGAAAGGTGACGGACAGCAGAACTTTGGATGATCTCAAGTTTTAGAGAGGGTAGAATGTGGGAGGTGTGTGTTGGAAGAATCAAGTTCAGAGAAAACAAGGAATGTATGTTGTTGCAGCAGCAGATGAGCTGAGGCAGGGATGATGTTGGGTGACTTTACAGAGGTGATATTCGTGATGGCATGGTTATATGGTCAGATGCTCATTTTGGGGTCAGTATGGTATGACGTTGATCGCTAGGAAACAGTTTGCAGTGAGGTTCAAAGACAAGAACCTTCCCAGCATTTAGTTATTTAAATGGCTAATACATTTATTATGTTAGCATGTGGGTGGAGGGAGAACTTTTGGTGAGGGTGATATACCAGATGGAAGTGAGACTGCAATATTTCAAGGTCATTCTAGCACATTGAATCTCAGTTTGAAATCTTAAGAGTATTTTGTCCTGTAGAATGTGTCGTAGAATGACCCTGTTTTCAAGTGTATTTTGCAATAAAAGTGCATTACTGCAGTGGTAAGTTGTTTGGGTGCAGATTTTATGCTATGATAATAGCACAGTTTGTGTTCATAGGGAGCTTATGATCACATTGCTTTCAAATCACTATCACCAAGAAGAACAGAGAGGATGCTGGAAAAACTCAGGTTTGACAGCATCTGTAAATAGGAATGTAACTGAGGGGTCAGATTAGTATTTGTTGTGCATAGCTAGTATTTCAAGTATATTGTGCAATTAGTCTGTATACAAAAGAAGATATAACATTATATTGCTGGAAAAGGCATGCTGTCGAAGCTTTGCATCTTGCATTCATCAGGACACACACACAATCACCTGCAAGGACCTGTTGTCTGCAGACTAAATAAATATTTAATTTGTGCCCAAAAAAAGTCCAAAAACCTGTGGTCCGTTTGGCAAGTTTTGGAGATGCCTAATGGAAGCTCTTAAATGCTTCCAGACCTGGGGAGGTGATCGCCAGTGATATCATCGCTAGACTACTAATCCAGAAACTCAGCTAATGTTTTGGGGACTTGGGTTTGAATCTTGTCACGGCATTTGGTGGAATTTGAATTCAATAAAAAATATCTGGAAGTAAGAATCTATTGATGACCATGAAACCATTGTTGATTGTCGGAAAAAACCCATCTGGTTCACTAATGTCCTTTAGGGAAAGAAACCTGTTGTCTGGCCTACATGTGACTCCAGAGCCACAGTAATGTGGATGACTATCAACTGCCCTCCAGGGGAAACTAGTAATGGGCAATAAATGCTGGCCAGCCAATGCCCATGTTCCACGGATGATTAAAGAAAAAACATTAATTCCACAAAAGGATGAAGGGAGGCATGTTTTGGTTACAAAAAAAACTTTCCTAGTTTTATGTTGCCCATGATAACCACAACAGCAACTTGAATATATATAGTGCCTTCAGCGTAGTAGAATATTGCATGATATTTCACAGGATTGTTATCTTAAAGGAGGAAAGACAAGTACAGAGCAGTTTAGAGCTTACGACTGAGGCAGCATGGCTGGTGGTGGTGGGTTGCCCCCCCCCAAGTAGGTGATAGGTGGATAGCTTTTTCTTTTGAGCGCAATACTTAATTAGCATTAAAGAAGTTCTCAACTATCCAAGTTGATAATATTGTGATTTTGCTATAAAACCTTTTTAGATTTAATCTTTTCCTTTCTATTGTATATGAAATATGCTTCATCAGAATTTTACAAAAAATTGATAAGGTTTATAATTAAGGTTTTTTATGGTTTGCTTCAAATAGGTGAATTTGTTAAAATAGTGATGCCCAATTGGCTCACTTTCTGGCTCCTATCAGTTGAGACCACGTCCTGTCCAAAATCATGATTAAACTAAATGTTCTGAAGTCATAATCTACTGAATTGCAGTCTTGCTTTTGTCCAACGTTTTCAATTTCTTCATATGACTGACTCCTATTTCTTGTTTTAAGTTGCTTTGCTGAGGGAGTTAAATGCTTATCCTTACAATAATTAATATGCTGAAAGACCTTTCTAAGCTGTGTGAACACACAGCAGTCGAATATGAGCCCCACACAAGAACCATTTCTGTTGCGCACACGTGCCTTCTTGGACTGTGTAGTGCAATAAATGGGCTGCGCACAACAAAGGAAAGGATATATTTTAATATCTATTCTTTGGTTATTTTCAATACAATATTGAGATCTTCTGAACAGAGCAAGATGCATTTAAATGGGCAATTGGAGGGTCTTCAATCGCTATTCCATATCAAGTGTTTTATAGAAATGCAGCAAATCTTGCTTTGCCTACTTGAAGGCGCAATGTCATGTTTTGATATAATGAAATTTTTTTAATTGATAAGAACACAGACTGCAAGGTTGTCTATGCAACAAAAGCTATTTTGTATAACTAAAGGAGAATAGGGTCAGTGAAAACTGAAAATATGCTGATAAAATTAGACAAAACCAAAATATTGTGAATGTTGGGAATTTGAAATAAAAATTGGAAATACCTAGCAGATCAGGCAGCATTTGTGAAGAGAAAACATAGTTAACCTTTCTGATTGAAGATCTTTCATCAGAGTTAAAGCTGCACCATTTTAGGAGTGAAATCCAAGCACTTTTTCACACTAACAGAAAATCTGGAATTTATTTTTCCACCTATCTGAGGATACTGTTAGTTTTTGTAATGCTTTACTTGGAGTCCCCATTGCCATTCAAACATATTTTACTCAATTTTGGAAGCAATTTTTTGGAGAGTTTTGCAAGCGAGTTGCATTGCGCAGTGTAACTTGTGATGAAGATTTGGTTAAATTGAAGTACTCATTCAGAATTCGAGGAAATGGGCTTGGTTTGGCAGAAGATAAACAAAACTGAATACCCTCATTTTTCTGACCAAGTTCTTTGGGGACCATTTGGGTTCCATACCTTGTCAGGCACTTCTGCTCTGCAAGCCTGCATAGTGAATGGCAGAGAAGTTTGTAATCTGCTTTCATGATGGCTGTTGTGTCCTGGTCATGCCCCCTCCTAATGTTCGCTTGTGCATGCTGTTCCTGTAGGGCTCACTGAATAATGGTCAAGGTAATATTGCTCTGCTGTTTTGGTTGTGGATGTGCATCGCAGATCTCCAGTGCTGCAATAATTGAAATCATTTTAAGTAATGTATTCCAGATATTGAAACTTCTATTTGCTGGTTCTGGTGGCTCAGTGTGACAATGTCGATCATTTATCATTGCACACCGGATGCTGCAGTTATTGTTTTTAATTTAAAAAGGTTCACAGGAAGGAAATTCTAACCATGGATAAATTATCCTAGTTGCTTTGTAAGGACTGAAAAATTCATTGTAACAAGCCACTTTGAGGACTGCTTTGGTCGAATTATTTTGAGTAGCTCTCCTTTGGTTGAAAGGTTTAAGTATTAGTGTGCCAAATGTAACTGCTTCATAAACGTATGTTTAATCCCTGAATTTCTGTATTATGTTTTATTTTATAAATTGTCTTGGGTATTTTCTGTAAGTGTATTGTTTTGTTTGACCGTTCTTTGCTTGCTTTCAAATTGAGAGGTTGAGTGGATGTCTTGCTGCCACTCCCAACAAATTATAATGAAGTGTATAGATTTCTAGATGATGCACAGATGCAATTTAAGTTAACGTCCATTCAATTTTTTACAAAGCTGTCAAATCTGTATTGCTTATAATCAGTGCTTTGAGACCTTTTTTAAATGTTAATAGCAAGTTATTCTATTCAAAGTAAGAGAATTTTGAGTTTGTTATATAGCGCTTTGATAACAAAAATGAATTTTAACTATTGGAAGTGGCATTAGATGCTAAAAGGCTGTTGCACCCAAGTTGCAGTTTTGAAATTTACCAGATGTAAGTTAACATTTTTTGTGGGTACGATGCCCCTTGTAAAAATGAGAAGCGAAGAGTTACAGGTTACCAATAAAAATAATTCTACATGTGTGTTAAATCTTGTATTTTCTTAAAGTTTATACTTCTCGATGCTTCTTGAGTCTGAGTATGCAGTGTGTAGAACAAACAGTTATGTATATTACTGTTGAAGTATACATTACTAGTGCTGGTTGTTTAAAGCTACCTGAGCCTTTTGGCTAAGGTGAAGCTCAGATCCATCCAGGGAGGGGGTGTAATGCCTCATCCTGTCAGCTTGGATCTTGATTGAGCCCAAGATAGGATGTATGTCCTGTCTTGTCAGCTTGGATCTGTTTTGTCTCTCATGTGGGGACTCTGGACCAAATTGGATTTTTGATTGGGATGTAAAAGGGGTGGGGGAGTTGCACTACTGGTTAAGGAGAGTATCACAGTTGTACTGCGGAAGGACACCTCGGAGGGCTCATACAGCAAGGCACTATGGGTAGAGCTCAATAATAGGAAGGGTGTAGTCACAATGTTGGGGGTTTACCGCCCAACAGCCAGAGGGAGATAGAGGAACAGGTATGTAAGCAGATTTTGGCAAGGTATAAAAGTAACGGTTGTTGTGGTGGGAGATTTTAACTTCCCCCTATATTGACTGGGACTCATTTAATGCTAGGGGTGTGAATGGGGCAGAGTTTGTAAGGAGTATCCAGGAAGGCTTCTTGAAACAGTATGTAGATAGTCCAACTAGGGAAGGGGCCATACTGGACCCGGTATTGGGAATGAGCCTGGCCAGGTGGTTGTTTCAGTCGGGGAGCAGTTCGGGAACAGTGACCACAATACAGAAAGCTTTAAGGTACTAATGGATAAAGAAAAGTGTAGTCCTCAAGTTAAGATGCTAAACTGGGGGAAGGTTAATTACAACAATATTAGGCAGGAACTGAACCTGTAGATTGGGGGTAGATGTTTGAGGGCAAATCAACATCTGGCATGTGGGAGGCTTTCAAGAGTAAGTTGATAGGGATTCAGGATCGGCATGTTCCTGTAAGGGTGAAGGATAAGTATGGCAAGTTTTGGGAACCTTAGATAACGAGAGGTATTGTGAGCCTAGTCAAAGAGAAAAAGGAAGCATTTGTCAAGGCTAGGAACACATGAAGCAAGTGTGGAATACGCGGAAAGTAGAAAGAAACTTAAGCAAGGAATAAGGAGGGCTAAAAGGGGTCATGAAAAAGCATTGGCCAGCAGATTAAGGAAAATCCCAAGGCTTTGTATATATAAAGAGCGAGAGGGTTGGCCTACTCAGGGGAAGGAATCTGTGCATGGAGCCAGAGGAAATGGACGAGGTATTAAATGAGGACTTTGCGTCAGTATTCACCAAGAGAAGGACTTGGATGATGAATCTGGGAAAGGGTGTGTAAATAGTTTGAGTCATGTTGAGATCAAAAAGGAGGCGGTATTGGGGTTCTTGAGAAACATTAAGATAGACAAATCCCCAGGGCCTAATGGGATATACCCCAAAATACTGAGAGGCAACGGGGGAAATTGTTGGGGCCTTGAGAGAAATCTTTGTATCCACACTGACTACAGGGGAGGTACAGTAAGAAATCTCTCAATACCAGGTTACGGTCCAACAGGTTTATTTGGTAGCACAAGCTTTCGGAGCATTGCTCCTTCAGGTGAGTGAAGAGTTGTCTTCACAAACAGGGCATACGTAGACACAGACTCAATTTACAAGATAATGGTTGGAATGTGAGTTTTTACAGGTAATCAAGTCTTTACAGTTGCAGACGATGACTACAGGGGAGGTCCCAGAAGATTGGAGAATAGCCAATGTTGTTCCTTTGTTTAAGAAAGGTAGCAAGAATAATTCAGGTAATTACAGGCCGGTGAGCCTTGCATCAGTGGTAGGGAAATTATTGGAGAGGATTCTTCGAGACAGGATTTACTCCCACTTGCAAATAAGTGGACATATTAGCGAGAGGCAACATGGTCTCACTAACTTGATCGAGTTTTTCGAGGAAGTGACGAAGATTGAGGGTAGGACAGTGGATGTTACCTACATGGACTTCAGTAAGGCCTTTGACAAGGTCCCTCATGGCAGACTGGTGCAGAAGGTGAAGTCGCATGGGATCAGAGGTGAGCTGGCAAGGTGGATACAGAACTGGCTCGCTCATAGAAGACAGAGGGTAGCAATGGAAGGGTGCATTTCTGAATGGAGGGCTGTGACTAATGGCGTTCCTCAGGGATCAGTGCTCGGACCTTTGCTATTTGTAATTTATATAAATGATTTGGAGGAAAATGTAACTGGTTTGATTAGCAAGGTTGGTGGATTTGCGGATAGTCATGAGGACCATCAAGGATACAGCAGGATATAGATCAGTTGGAGGCTTGGGCGGAAAGATGGCAGATGGCGTTTAATCCGGACAAATGTGAGGTAATGCATTTTGGAAGGTCTAATACAGATAGGAAATATACAGTAAATGGCAGAACCCTTAAGAGTATTGATGGGTGTACAGGTACACAGGTCACTGAAAGTTGCAACGCAGGTGGAGAAGGTAGTCAAGAAGGCACACGTCATGCTTGCCTTCTTCGGTTGGGGCATTGAGTTTAAAAATTGGCAAGTCATGTTGCAGCTTTATAGAACGTTAGTTAGGCAGCACTTGGAATATAGTGTTCAATTCTGTTCGCCACATTACCAGAAGGATGTGGAGGCTTTGGAGAGGGTACAGAAATTTACCAGCAAGGGCATTAGCTATGAGGAGAGGTTGGAGAAACTTGGTTTGTTCTCACTGGAACGATGGAGATTGAGGGGCGACTTGATAGAAGTCTACAAGATTATGAGAGGCATGGACAGAGTAGATAGAAGCTTTCTCCCAGGGTGGAAGAGTCAATTACTAGGGGGCATAGGTTTAAGGTGTGAGGGGCAAGGTTTAAAGGAGATATACGAGGCAAGTTTTTTTTACACAGAGGGTGATGGATACCTGGGACACGCTGCCGGGGGAGATAGTGGAAGCAGAAATGATAGTGAGTTTTGAGGGGTGTCTGGACAAATACATGAATAGGATGGGAATAGAGGGATATGGTCCCCAGAAGGGTAGGGGGTTTTAATTCAGTCGGGCAGCTTGGAGGGCCGAAGGGCCTGTTCCTGTGCTGTAATTTTCTTTGTGCCTTTTGGTACTTTATTCAAAGAACAAAAGAAAACTCAGCTCATGGTGGTGATCCATTGGTCGTCCTCTGGTGGGCAGTACTGAGGAATTAAACACAAGATCATTTTTGCAATTAAACAGTGAAGTAGAAGTAAGTTTGTAATTAAAACAAAATGCTGGAAAGGCTTGGCAGCATCTGAGGAGTAAAACAAGAGTTAACGTTTGAAGTCCATATCACTTTTCCTCAGAGTAAGTTTATTTGGTAGTATGGTAACTTAGAACATGTTGGTGAAAACAAAGTGCACCATTTTTAATAGTCTTAGATCATCTTTATATTGTAATACACCAACAAAAGACCACACTCCATTTTGGTGGCATCAATGTACTGTTGATGCTTGTGGCGGGAAGATTCTACAACTCATGTCAGTGTTATTGGCTCCTTTGAAGATAATGGTATGTTTGTTTAGTTTTGTTCTTCCTGAGTGCCTAGACCCTGTAAATATCAGCTTTCAAAGAACTGTGTATAGAATCTCACAGTAGTTTGTGCTTATGTCCTTGCTATGTAATCCAGTGTTTCCAGGCGGTGTCCTGCATAGTAACAATGAGTTCAGCATTTTACAGAACCATGCGTTTGCCAGGTTTAATTTAAAGGGGGCTAGACTGGTACCTCATGGTGCTGCTAAGAGATTTTTAAAATTAAGATCTAGTCTCTTTATCTTTACCTATCACCCCCTTTGTCTTGTTTTAAAAAAATAATGTCCCCAAGGCGCTTCACAGGCGATGTCATTTTTTTGTTCATTTTTACAGGCTCTTGTGAAGGTGGGGAGGGGACAAAGTTCTTGCAGTTGAGATTGAGTTGATGGTCATATATGTGCCTGTTTGGTAACAATGAAAACAGATTCAGGTTCTGCATGGGTATTTCTCCTATTGGGATTAATTATTTGAAGTGCATTATATTGTGTAATTTTGCACAAAGTTTTATTTAAATTCTATTAAATATCAGAAACTCTTATCCTTAGGACCTATTGGAGGGCTCCTGCCCCTTCCCCAAAATGTTCATGACGTTTGACCTTGCCCATTATTCAGTCAGATATAAAATACCAGATTATGAAACCACTTCCTGTTTATTGCTGTTGAATGGAATTCTAACTAAAATGTAGCCAAATACTTGACAGTGTTTTCAATTAAAACAAGAAACCAATGTACTTTGCATTAATCAAATTGAGCAACCAGATAAATGTGATGAATAGTTAAGCCAAAGAAGTTCAGAAGATCCCCCTTGTACAGTTCTATTATTTTCTGTTATGGTTCAAAGCTGGGATGGCATCTGAAGCATTATAATTGGTTTCAAGTTTCTTGAGCTGGGGAAAATCTTCTGGGATAGTGCTCTGACCATCTAAAGATTCCTGTGCGCTTATCTGGAGAGACAAGACTGTGGTGGTGTTCGTATGCTGAGATATCCATAGTAGGCAAGTCCATCCTATAACTGTAGGTTAGATGCAGCACTCTAGCCCTGCCAATCCAGCCTATGAAATGAAGAGGATTTACTCAATTTTCTGTTATTGCTTACTTGTTTGAGCTGGTTATTGTTGGCCATAGGTTTGTAAGGTCTAGAATATTAACATTTGGTTATAATATGGATAGATTTAAACCTTGCGCCTGAGCAGCTCCATGGTATACCCAAGTAGCTCAAAAAAAATAAACTTAGTGGTCTACTTCAGTTGTTCCCAACCTTTTCAGTAACACGGCAACTTCAATGAGAGAAATAATTCCATGGTGCATTGTTTTTTTCAGATGAATTGATTGCTCATAAACATTACACTTACTATGTTTAAGGTCTTACTAGAGAGGTTTGCAGCATACAATTGAAATTCAATAGATCAGAGCAATACACACAGTTGAGTAAGTAGCAACTTACTTGGTTAGTGGCAAAGCTTGGGCTACTTGTGTGCAGAGCGTTTTGATCCGGGGAGGAATTGATGGGGGGGGTGGGTGGTCACCCACAAGTCTTGCTCCAATGACGAGCACTACCTCCTGTTGTTTTTTTCACACAATGCTGGTCTTGAAAATTCTAGCTCGCAGAGGGCACATTCAACCTGACTTGTAATTTCCTCTGTTTAATGCAGTCACTAACCCAGAGGTGCCCAAAATGTCAATTGTGGTTGACCAGGAACCAGTTGAACTGCATCATTAGTCGCTCCTTTGGGAGATAAATATATTTATCAAAACTACGTCAGTGCACCTTAGACGTGGTTTGAGCACAGATTGGGCTCAGTGGTCTAAATAGCATATTCTTGTCCCAGTGTGTCTCGTGTTCTTAAAAGGAGGTAATAATCGTTCAAGTGCTATCACCGGTAAGTGCAAGCCAAAGACAGTTTTTCTTCCTTGACATTATGTTTCTAAAAAATGTGTTCCCACACAACTGTAAGGTCCAATACACTGATGCCAGGGTTCATGTCTCCCCCGAAAATGGCCCAGACACCAGCTGAGCACTTGCACGCGAGTCACTCAAACACCAACAATATTGTTGAACAGAGAAAATATAATACCCCAGTGCACGCGCACACACTGAAATATCAAAAGAGCCAATCCCCTTTGCTTTCCATTGGAATTGGGACATCCTCACCTTTTATCAGCATTAGAACCATCTGAAGAGCAGTTGTACAGATCACTGGGGCATGGAGTCTCAAGTCACGGAGTTAGATTGTCAGCGTGCAGTGTATTTGCTCCTGGATGTAAGTTATACAGTCAGGTTGCAATGTACCTGACGTTCTTCCTGTCATCTCCTATATGCACTCCTTGTATTTCTGAGCCAATCTCCTACACAGTTGCTCCATGTCTGGTGCACGCTCTCTCCACTCACATTGTTTTGTTTCTTAAAGACTTGATTAGTTGTAAGTATTCGCATTCCAACCATTATTCATGTAAATTGAGTTTGTGTCTTTATATGCTCTGTTTGTGAACAGAATTCCCACTCACCTGAAGAAGGGGCTTGCAGCTCCGAAAGCTTGTGTGGCTTTTGCTACCAAATAAACCTGTTGGACTTTAACCTGGTGTTGTTAAACTTCTTACTGTGTTTACCCCAGTCCAACGCCGGCATCTCCACATCAGCACTATGTGCACCAGGTTCCATGCTGTGGCCAGATGCATGACTGTGTCATTGCTCCAACCAGACACATTGATGGGCTCCCACCCAGCTCCCAAAGCTGGCTGTGGATTTCCTCTCCGCTCTTGCAGAACTCCCAGGAGCCGGTCTGGTAATTTGGCGCATCTCCCACTCCCTCAAAATCATAGCGGCCACATGGTGCTGGAGCAGCGGCTCCATTGTAGCACACCTCAGCAAATAAAATCGGAGTTTGGAGTCTGCCCCACAGCCATGACACACTTGCAAGCTTCTCACAGCACGTCACTGAGATGCTGCACAGTAGTTGGAAACCACTGGTCTACTTTATTACAGGGGAAGTAGCTAACTGTTTGGTTTTGTGATAAGTGGTTAAGGTCTGTTCCAGTCCCAAGGTTTAAAATACTATACAGACCAGTGTAAAGTTAATAAAATGTATTTTCAAAAATGAATATTTAAAAGATAATCAAGTAGAGTCGGTATGGTCTTGTGAAAGGAAAATCATGTTTAACCAATTTATTGGTGTCCTTTGAAGAAGTAACAGGTTCTGTGAGTAAAGTACAGTATTTTGATTTTCAGAAGGCATTTGATAAGGTGCTTCATCTAAGGTTATTGTAAATAAAAGCTCGTGTAGGGGGTGACGTTGGCATGGATTAAAGATTGGCTGGCTAACCGGAATCAGAAGTCATTAATGGGTCATTTTCTGTTTGGCATGATACATTGGAGAGACCATGCAGACGCTACGACAACGGATGAATGAACACCGCTTGATAATCACCAGGCAAAAGTGTTCTCTTCCTGTTGGGGAACACTTCAGCGGTCACGGGCAGTCGGCCTCTGATCTTCGGGTAAACATTCTCCAAAGCGGCCTTCACGACACACCACAGTGCAGAGTTGCTGAGCAGAAACTGATAGCCAAGTTCCGCACACATGAGGACAGCCTCAACCGGGATCTTGGGTTCATGTCACACTATCTGTAACCCCCCACGACTTACCTGGCCTTGCAAAATCTCACTAACTGTCCTGGCTGGAGACGATACACACCTCTTTAACCTGTGCTTAACGCTCTCTCCACTCACATTGTCTGTACCTGTAAGACTTGATTACCTGTAAAGACTCGCATTCCAACCATTATTTTGTAAATTGAGTTTGTGTCTTTATGCCCTGTTTGTGAACAGAACTCCCACTCACCTGATGAAGGGGCAGCGTTCTGAAAGCTAGTGGCTTTTGCTACCAAATAAACCTGTTGGACTTTAACCTGGTGTTGTGAGACTTCTTACTCATTTTCTGTTTGGCAGCAAATGACGAATGGAGTACCACAGGGATCAGTGCTGAGGTCTGAACTCTTTATAATTCATGCAAATGATTTGGGTGAAGGGACCAATGGTATGGTGGTTAAATGTTACGTTGACACAGAGGTGGGAGAGTAAGTTGTGAAGCCGACATGAGGCAGGCTACAGAAGGATATGGATAGGTGAGTCAGCAAAAATCTGTCAAATGGAATATAATATGGAAAAATGAGGGGTTGCTCATTTTGGTAAGACAAAGAAAAATAGAAGCATATTATCTAAATGATGAGAGATCACAGAACTCTCAAATTCAGAGCGATCTGGGTATCCCGAGCGCACGAATTGAAAAAGGTTAGTGTGCAGGTGCAGCTATAATTTCAAAGCTCATAGAATGTTATCTTTTGTCGTGAAAGAAATTGAATACAAGAGTAGGAAGGTTATGTTTCAGTTATACAGGGCATTGGTGAGACCACACCTTGAATATTGTGTACAATATTGGGTACCTTATTTAAGGAACGATGTAAACACTTTAGAAGCAATTCAGAAAGGATTTACTAGATTGATACCTGGAATGGTTGGGCTGTCTTATTAGGAAAGGTCAAACAAGGTAGGCTTGCATCCGCAAGAGCTTAGAGCAAGAGCTGACTTATTGAGATGTACAAGATCCTGAGGGGACTTGACAGGGTGGATGTAGAAAGTATGTTTCTTCTTGTGGGAGAATCTAGAACTTGAGGCCGCTGCTTAAAAAAATAAGGGGTTGCCCATTCAAGACAGGGATGAGAATCTTTTTCTCTTAGGCAGCTGAAAGAATTTGGAATTCTCTCTTTTAAAAAGTGGTTGAGACAGAGTCTTTGAGTATCTTTAAGGCACAAGTAGATAGATAGATAGATTCTTGATAACCAAGGGAATGAAAGGTTATCAGTGGTAGGCAGGATTGTGAAATTGAAGTTAAAATTAGATTAGCCATGATCTTACTGAATCAGGCTTGAGGAGCCAAGTGACCTACTCCTCCTTGTTCATATGTCTAAGTTGTGAATTGAATAGTGGTAATTTGAGATGTAACATGTGATCACAATGTTTAGCACACAGCAAGAAATCTATTGTCCAAAACTGGCCCTGATTTATTTTTTGTCAATGTTTGAAGTTTTCCTTTCTGCTCTCGGATAGCTGCTTGGAGTATTGTTCTTCCAAGACCATGCCCAAATGGTGGTTCTCCCTGTGGGGATGGATGATGCTGATGGCTGTAAGTTGGGCCATTTCAACTAAGCTCCAATTCTGATGCTGTCTGACATCAAAACAGCACAGCTTTACCGTAGTGGTAAAAGCAAAATACTGCGGATGCTGGAATCTGAAACAAAAACAGAAAATGTTGGAAAATCTCAGCAAGCCTGATAGCATCTGTGGAGAGAGAATTAGAGCCAATGTTTCAAGTCTGGATGACCACTCTGACAAAGGGTCATCCAGACTCAATGTTGACTCTATTCTCTCCACAAATGCTGTCAGACCTGCTGAGATTTTCCAGCATTTTCTGTTGTTGCTTACAGTAGTGGTTACTGGATAGCTGTTGGGAACAAAGTTGTTTTTTTTTATACCCCATTTTGCTAACGGTTTGAGGTCCTGTACCCTTGTTGCCATTCCTGAGGTTATTGACTCTGCAGAGATTAGCAATATAACATTTTCTTGTATGTTGTAGTGCTGGAAGCAACTTCATTGATTTGCCCTGATCATTGAGTTAAATACCCTTTTATTGTACAAAATAATTTTTCATAGTTTTTGGATTAAATTACTGAATGAACCAATTTATCATCTATAGTTTATCGAAATTTGTCTTGACAATCTTTTAAAAAATTTTTGGCTGTAATGTTCTTTCAAAGAAATATTATATCATTGTAGCATTTGCTTACTTTCCCTTTTCTCTCCATCTTTTTTCATTTTCTTCCAACTTTAACCTTGGGCAGAAAGTTTGCCTTGCTGCTTTAACAATGCTGATTTTTAAAAAATCGTCATTGAATCCTTGCAGTGCAGAAGGAGGCATGTCCCCTGTACTATCCCTGTAACCCCATTCATTTACCATGGCTAATCCATCGTAGAACACTTAAGGGGCAATTTGTATTATGCAAATCCACCTAACTTGCACATCTTTGGGAGGAAACCAGAGCACCCAGAGGAAACCTACGCAGACACGGGGGGGGGGACGACACGTGCAAACTCCACACAGACGGTCACCAAATGCTGGCATTGAACCTGGGTCCCTGGACTGAGGCACCAGTGCTAACCACTTTGCCACCATCCTAGCCGTAAATGTGCGTAGCTAACACTTAAATTAGTTGATGTTTTATCTTGGTTGAGGATGTCCTCCTTTTGAAATATCTAGTGAAGATTGAAACCAGTCATGGGGGTTGAGACTTAAAACACAGATCCTAGCACTTGCATTACAGATGGTATGCCAGAATGCAAGGGAGATCGTGTGAATGAATTTTCATATTTTTTCCTATCTCTCCTCATGCCTTCTCTGAGTTATCTTGTCCATGAGGCCCACTTTCTGTTCTCCTAATCCTATTCCACTAAACTGCTGATCTCCAATCCTCCCATGTTAGCCAATATTATAAATGGCTCTCTACAGGTGTTGTCCCTGTCTCCCCCTAAATCTGTTGTCATCATCCACTCAGAAAAAAACTCTTGACCCCACCCACCTTGTAAATCACTGTCCAATTTCCAACCTCCCTTTCCAAAGTCCTTGAATGTGTTGTCACCTTCCATATTTATTCCATCTTGGACCTCCATGTTTGAATCCCTCTAACTGGGTTTTCAACCCTGCCACAGTACCAAAACATTTCTCATCAGTGTCATGAATGGTATCCTATTTGACAGTGAGAAAGGCAAACTTTCCCATCTTTTCCTTCTCAACCTGTCTGCAATCTTTGGCATAGGTCACCCCACAATCCTCCTCCGGTGCCACTCCACTGTTGTCCATCCAACTGAATGGGACTACACTCTCCTGTTTCCATGCATCTAATTATAGCCACTTGTAATGGCTTCACTTTTGGCATCTGCATTGTTACATCTTGTGTCCTCCAAGGATCTATTCTTGGCCCCCTCCTATTTTGTATCTGCATGCTGTCCCCCTGTTACACCAACCAAAAGCACAGCATTAGTTTTCACATGTACGCTGATGCCATCCAGCTCTACCTCCTCGCTCCTCACTTGAGAACTTCACTATTGGTGAATTATCGGACTGCTTATTTTACACCCAGTATTGGTTGGAGTTGGAATTTCCTCCTATGAAATATTGGGAAAGCGTTCATTGTTTTTGGTCTCCATTCTGAGCTCCATTCTCTAGCTGCAGACTCCATCCCTTGCCCTGACAATTGTCGGGAGTTCGAATCATTCTGCTGACCTTGGTGTCACATTTGATCTCATGATGAGCTTCCAACCTTGCATTCGTTCCATCACTAAGACAATCTATTTCCAACTCGATGCTTCCTGAATTCACCCTAGTCTCAGCTCACCTGCTGCTGGATTCTTCGGTCATGCCTTTGTTACCCCCGGATTCAAATTTTCCAATGTGTTCCTGGCTGGGCTCCCACATTCTATTCTCTAAACCCAAGGTCATTCAAAAAGTCCTAACTTGTGACAAGTTCTGTACCCCCTTCACCTTTCTTGGTAACTTATATTGGCTCCCAGTCAAGCAGCTTTTTGATTTTAAAGTTCTTTTTCTTTCAAATCCCTCCAAGTCTTTGCCCCTCTCTCTGTAATTTCCTCCTGAGATTTATTTGCTTTTCTAACTCTGGCCTCTTCTAAATTCCCTATTTTAATTGCTCCCCCATTAGTGGCTGTGCATTCATTTGCCTATGCTACAGGCTCCAGAATGCCTTCCCATGGTCATCTCTTAGCCTCTCTACATTGCACTTCTTTTATGATGGTCTTTAAAACCTACTACTTCGACCAGAATTTTGGTCATCTGACCTAGCTCATTATCTGACTTGGTGTCATGCTTGGTTTTTATAATGCTGCTATAAAGTACCTTTTGGCTTGTTTCATTGCGTTAAAGGCACGGTGTAAATAAAGTTGTTTCCTTTTATGTCAGTGAAAGGTAGCCCGATTTCTAAGTCTTTCAACCTCTATTTAATAGAACAAATAACAGGGTAGATTTGAATTAGCATTGCTGTGCCCCTGCCTTCACTGTCTGCCATTTTTCCATTTGCTTATAAAGCAATGAACAAACATACTGTGGTGACTAACCTACATTTTTTTCCCTTCCCAGTCAAAATGATATTATCTACCTAGCTTCATTGCTAATTTTATATATTGTAAACTCCAAATATATTTGAACAGTTGTTAACAGACCTGTTCTGGTGCCTCCTAAATGCAGATGCACAAAAACAGCACAAGTCAGGTGGTTTGGGAGTCATGAGCTCAGTATAGGACTGTGAAAGTGTAAATTGATGATATGCCCTTGGATTGTACTTACATAATTGAAGTTTGAGATCTAATGCCTGGCTCTAAAGTGCATTTGTAGAATTTTAGTGTATTATTGACTGTTCAGTAATTTATAGTAGAGCATTATTTTATACTACTTCTGTTGCATCTACTGTAATAATGTTTTATATGTCTCCACTAATTAGTACCATGAAAGGTATTTAGGGTTTGAGTTTTGCAAACAGTGAGAGAAAGCAGGTTAAGAAAAGATATTTGATTAAATCAAATATATACTCTGCATTTTTACTTTCCCTTTACCTCCCTACCCCTCCCTTTCCCTGTCAGCTATGTTGATATATTTGGATTATTTTGCTAGCTTGTGTACTGTAAAGGGCACAGCAGATGGTTCAAGTCCCAGAAGGGAAACTAGAAACAGTTACCCTGAACTCGTGTTTGCAATTTGTATAGTATGAGGAGAGCTTTGAAATCCAGAAAATTATGACCCCAAGTGTGATGATTTTATTAAAGTACATGTTACAAAATAGAAGAAAAAATAAAGTAAAAAAGAAATGCACATAACTAAGACAATAGCTTTCAACAGTATCACTACATTAAACTGTACCAAACAATCTTATCTTAGCTACCTTCAGAATTAACTCTTCCCTGTTTGTTCCAAAACACCTTATAGATTTTAAGATCTATTTTTAAAAATCCAGTAACTTTACCACGCAGTGCTTTTCATGACTCTTGGGGTTGCTTCTGAGGTAAGCCAGCAACTTGCTTTTCAAATCAGACTTCTTTCACGTGCTCTGCTTGCTGGGAGGTAAACAGCCATTTCTGCTGATGACTTGGATTAAAAAGCAGCTCCCTTGCATAGGTTTCAGTATCCCAAATGTTTTTTCCTTTTGATCTCTCTCTTATCTGATCTAATTACCTTAGGACTGCACTTTTGTAGCCTTAATTACCTCCATCTCTCAATTTTAGCTTTCGGACTGTAAAAGCAAAGTAATCTCACCTTGCATCTCTTTGAATCCTTAACCTATTCCTCCTGTTCTGCACCTACTGTTACTATATGCCTTGGGTAAACATCTGTTTGTAGTGTTGCTTAGCCCATTAACATATTACTCTCTCCCCTCCTTAATTATCTTGCATATTCTCACAATTTAAAGCGTATAAATTAGGCATAGGACCCTTAAAAGGTGAAGGGGGAAAAGTTTGTGCGGAACCGTTAGAAATGGCGGAGCTGCTTAATGAATACTTTACCTCGGTATTCACGGTGGAAAGGGATCTGGGTGGTTGTACTGCTGGTTTGCGGTGGACAGAAAGGATCGAGCATGTGGACATAAAGAAAGAGGATGTGTTGGAACTATTGAATGGCATCAAGGTTGGTAAGTCGCCGGGACCGGATGGGATGTACCCCAGGTTACTGTGGGAGGCGAGGGAGGAGATTGCGGAGCCTTTGGCGATGATCTTTGCATCGTCGATGGAGACGGGAGAGGTTCCGGAGGATTGGAGGATTGCAGATGTGGTCCCTATATTCAAGAAAGGGAACAGGGACAGCCCGGGAAATTACCGACCGGTGAGTCTAACCTCAGTGGTTGGTAAGTTGATGGAGAGGATCCTGAGAGACAGGATTTATGATCATCTAGAGAAGTTTAGTATGATCAAAAGTAGTCAGCACGGCTTTGTCAAGGGCAGGTCGTGCCTTACGAGCCTGGTTGAGTTCTTTGAAAATGTGACCAAACACATTGACGAAGGAAGAGCGGTGGATGTGGTCTATATGGACTTCAGCAAGGCGTTCGATAAGGTCCCCCATGCAAGACTTCTTGAGAAAGTGAGAGGGCATGGGATCCAAGGGGCTGTTGCCTTGTGGATCCAGAACTGGCTTGCCTGCAGAAGGCAGAGAGTGGCTGTGGAGGGGTCTTTCTCTGCATGGAGGTCAGTGACCAGTGGAGTGCCCCAGGGATCTGTTCTGGGACCCTTGCTGTTTGTCATTTTCATAAATGACCTGGATGAGGAAGTGGAGGGATGGGTTGGTAAGTTTGCTGACGACACCAAGGTAGGTGGTGTTGTGGATAGTTTGGAGGGATGTCAGAAGTTGCAGCGAGACATAGATAGAATGCAAGACTGGGCGGAGAAGTGGCAGATGGACTTCAACCCGGATAAGTGTGTGGTGATCCATTTTGGCAGATCCAATGGGATGAAGCAGCAGTATAATATGAAGGGTACCATTCTTAGCAGTGTAGAGGATCAGAAGGACCTTGGGGTCCGGGTCCATAGGACTCTTAAATCGGCCTCGCAGGTGGAGGTTGCGGTCAAGAAGGCGTACGGCGTACTGGCCTTCATTAATCGAGGGATTGAGTTTAGGAGTCGGGAGATAATGCTGCAGCTTTATACGACCCTGGTTAGACCCCACTTGGAGTACTGCGCGCAGTTCTGGTCACCTCATTACAGGAAAGATGTTGAAGCCATTGAAAGGGTGCAGAGGAGATTTACAAGGATGTTGCCTGGATTGGGGGGCATGCCTTATGAGGATAGGTTGAGGGAGCTTGGTCTCTTCTCCCTGGAGAGACGAAGGATGAGAGGTGACCTGATAGAGGTTTACAAGATGTTGAGAGGTCTGGATAGGGTAGACTCTCAGAGGCTATTTCCAAGGGCTGAAATGGTTGCTACGAGAGGACACAGGTTTAAGGTGCTGGGGGGTAGGTACAGAGGAGATGTCAGGGGTAAGTTTTTCACTCAGAGGGTGGTGGGTGAGTGGAATCGGCTGACGTCGGTGGTGGTGGAGGCAAACTCGTTGGGGTCTTTTAAGAGACTTCTGGATGAGTACATGGGATTTAATGGGATTGAGGGCTATAGATAGGCCTAGAGGTGGGGATGTGATCGGCGCAACTTGTGGGCCGAAGGGCCTGTTTGTGCTGTGGCTTTTCTATGTTCTATGTTCTATAACCAGCACATTACATGCAGAAAATATTCCAATTTCTTGGATTTGTCTGATATGTTTCTATAATGATGCTAAAGTGCTAGCTTGAAAATTTCAGCAATTTTTGAATGTTTAATGCTCATATAATCATTTGGTAGTACAAAACTTTGCTGAAAAAGAGACGTGTTGAAGCTTTTCATTTTGCACCGATCAGGAGACTGCAAGAAAACTGATATAAAGGGGAAACAACAATTTGGTAGAGGCGTTGCCATGGAGAATGCAACAGGTGATTGGCAGTTTACTGCCAAACATAGTTTGAAATTTAAACAGGCATTTTCACCCTCATTGGTTAAGACGTGGATAAGTCAGCAAATGGCCATCATTTATTTTGTTTAGCTGAATCGGGGCAATGTGTGTTCTTTCAGTCTGCAAAGAACAGAGCTCTGTGTATTAATACGTGAGGCTTGCAGTCACATAAATGCTCCACACTGTGAACCTGACTGAAGATCTTACATTGGTCGCCAGCATAATTGTTAGAATACTGAGGATTATTTAGCAAATGTTGTCTAATTGCAGAATCACCTCTAAAGGACACCGTGTTTTGAGTTTTGTGTGCACAGGTTGATTGGAGTATGATCTGTACCTTGCCCTATGCAAGCAGCGACTGGGAGGTGCAGTTTGATGTTTGGGATTAACAGCCTCCATACCCACCATCACACTGGTACTGATATTCATATACCACTGCTGCCTCACAATTCCAGCCTTGGATGACTGTCTGTCTATGTGGAGTTTGCACATTCTCCCTCTGTCTGCGTGGGTTTTCTCCAGGTGCTCAAGTTTCCTCCCACAGTCCACAGATGTGCAGTTAGGTGGATTGGCCATGCTAAATTATCCTAGTGTCTCAAGATGTATAGGTTAGGGGGAAAGTTGATGCAGACTCAGTGAGCCGAATGACATCCTTGTGAATTGTAGGGATTCTATGATTACTCATTTGTGTGATGGGCAGAGCGTCTTCTTGACTTGATGGCAGCATCCTGTTAATAGTGAATACCATTCGTGTTGCTACTTAATGGTAGCAGCGTGAAACATCTAGCTTTATCTGTTGCTCAAAGATTTGAGCTATCTTGCCCTTTCAAAGTAATCCGAGGTGGACCAGGCACTTCTCAGGGCCAAAAGTAAGTTTGTGTGATAAACAGTGCAAGATTATCTGAACAGGACAACCCAAATCCCACAAGGATGCCTTGATGTGCCCTATTTTCAGCATCAAGCTTTCATAGTGAGCAAATGACACTATTTCTATAACCCAAGGAACTGTACAATGATTCTTGTGATGTTTAAGATAATTTTTAGTCCCTTTTTATTGAAATGGATTGATTGCTTTATGGCAGTGAGATTCCTATGATACTAGTATCTATAAATGCATGGAGGTTTCACCTTTGCAAAAGTGCACTGATAGAATTTATGTAGTAGTCAGTTGTTGGTCGCAAAGTTAATAGGATTGCTGTGATGACTGGTAATTCAAAATATTATCTGGTATCAACATTGTTATCAATATTGCTTGCTTCCTCTGCCCCCTCTGAGCTTCTTGTCCCATGTGCTATTGATCACTGACATGCCCATATCGACCACAGCCTTGTATTCCACACCAGGAGTTCTCGGCCTTTGTGCTGCTTAAATTGCCCCGTCCTCCTCCTCCTCGTTTTATAAAGATTCCATGAATCTACTGCAATGATATGTCATGCGACCAAAGATTTTCTTTCCCTTACTGTGAAATTTGATGTTAGTATCGAACAAAACTCTTTTTAAAAAAAAAACAGGTAACTTCGGCAAGGACATGCTTTGCTGGTTTTGTTATGCTGAAGATAGTAGACTTGTTGCGGTTGCTGGTGAGCTTACTAGAGTTCTTAAGTTTGTAGCCTACTACTGGGAAACTGTTACCGGCGCTGATGCCACCAATGTGCCAGTTCTCGCTTCTCCTGATTACTGATTAACTGAGTGAACATGTAACACTGTGAATGGATGGGATCTCCTTGACAATACTACGGACTAATGACTTTGAACCTCTGGGGCAAAGTGGCAGTTTCCCATCCTTCTCAATCTGTGCTTGCCTGTGGACTAAAGTTATATTGTCAGGGTTACAGCTGTAACCTCAGGAATAGGCAGTAACTCAACTTTAAATTGCATGCGCAGTGGAGACAGAGCCACTGGAGGATCCCTTGACAGCATTGGTTAAGAACCCCTGTTCCGCACAATCTATTTCCCCGTATCCCATTTTCATTTCCCTTCCTCAACATCTGCCTTTCAGAAAAGCTCTTATCTAAGTCACCTAACATTGTGCTTTGAAGTTGCCAATTGCCTGACCTACCAAATACTTTCCTAAATGCCTTTCCCCTGCCCCCTCATGCTTGACATCCAGTGGCAAGTGTAATGGGCACGTGATTGCTTTTTTTCATTAAAATTGAAACAATCCATTTATTCTTTCCTTCTCTTATCGTTGTTCATGGAACTGAGCCTTTGTCACAGATTATTCTACCCCAACCTGACCTTGTGATCTTGATCTTTTTCCAGCTTCACTCCTATTTGCTCATGCCCTTTCTTAGCATCTGGTGAAATCCACCACCAGCTCGCTTGTCTTCATTCCCACTGAACTGCCACTCCTCTCAAAGCTAGATGAGCTCCCTCATCACAAAATTAATGTACCTCTACCTTTCACAACTGCAGTTTTCACCTCTCTTTTTAAAAAAAAAAGTTGACCTCAAACCAATTTATCTTTGCCAACTAGCATCCATCTTCAAGTATCTGCCCCAAAATTTATCAAATTTATTATTGTATTCTAAAACTGTGCATGCAACTGCAAGTTTTAATCTGTTGAATTACATTTAAACTGCACTGAAATGGCTGTCATCAAAGGCACAAACAACATTCTCTCTGACCATTGTGCATTTTCTCTCAATTTATTCGCTGATTCTCCTTGCCCAATGTGTCACTCTGCCTCACTATTTTTACTCGCATTATCTAGTTCAGGGCAACTTCCCTTGCTTTATTCCATTCTTACCAGTCTTAGTGAGAAAATCCTCCCGGGGTTTCTCTTCCCACCCAGTTACATTTTTTGCTCTCCTGGGATCTGATCCATGGTCATGTTTTGTCCTTGCCTACATGCTGGTCCCTCGCTACCCCTTACTGTCTTGGGCTGTCACACTGTTTGATCAGTGTCCAGCCTTGACTTAGCTGCAGTTTACTCTCATTTAACATTGGGAGATGGAAGCTGTTGTCTTTGTTCCTGCTGCAAACTTCATGGGGGTGATTCTCCCAAATAAATTCTAAAATATCAAATTCACGTAAAAACTGGAGTAAACCGTCAACCCGGATCGCTGGCCTCCTTCCCTCTGTCACTCAACCCAAGTGCAGAGTGGCAGCGGGCTCTCCACCCCCTTGGCACTGATAGCTGGTGGGCAATGCCAAGATGCACCCTGGGCATTGCCACTTTGCTCCTTGAGCAGTGCCAGGGGGCCCAGGCTGGCACTGCCAAGGTGGCAATGTCTAGGGGACACCCTCTCCCAGCGCCCGACCCTCTGGGGGGCCTCGATGGCCTCCCTTCACTCCCGTGGGGTCAGGCCGCTAGCTCCCCGCAAGTGGAGAGTTATAGTAAACCCTACTGGAGTGAACTACTACTGGTGAGGGGTGGAGGCACTAGCGGGCCCGGAGATTTCCGTCCCAAGCCCGCTAATGATATTGAAAATATATTAAAATTATAATTTAAATAATTTATGCAGCTCTGCACTGATTTCTGGTGTGGAGCTGACAGCGCTGGAAATCCGGCTGCCGGAGACTTGCAGAGACCGTGGCGCCTAGCGGGGAGCCCGCGAATTGACCTCTGCTTGAGTCTCCTGGCCCACTGTGCTACAAAAGCAGTGCAACAGGCTGGGAAAATCGCCCTCCATATGTTTATCACTGATTCCACCCCTCCTGTGGTAACTGTCTCTATCTGAACTGAGCTTCCCCTTTCTCAATACCTTGTTGAAATTCTCTCTGCTATACTTTTGATGTCACCAGAATTGGCAATTCTAATGCAAAAGCAAAACACTTAATAGGAATTTGAAATAAAATCAGAAAATGCTGGAAATACTCAGCAGGCCAGGCGACATCTTTGGAGAGAGAAAATGATTAACTTATCAAGTCAATCTTTCATCAGAACAGTGTTAACTCTTCCGCTGTCCACAGATGTTTCCTGACCTGAATATTTCCAGCATTTTCTGTATATGCTTGACAACATCGATGCTTTCAGTCGAGTAAAGTTAAGCCAGTTATTGCTTATGTGGATCCTGATGTTTTGACTTTGGATAGTGGTGCTGAAGTGCAGCATATAGATGAGAAATAGAGGACAAAGGATTAGTCATTGGATCACTTGCAAGGGGGAAAGTATCGATGTGGAAGAATAAACCTTCTCTGTCTACATTTTGATAGGATAGGATGAGCATAGTGCCACTCAGCTGGCCAATGGAGGGAAGTTTTTGGAGGAAAATGGTGGAACCAACCATGTTAATGGCTGCATCGATTGAGAAGGATCACGAGGAAAAGTATACCACCATCCTTTGAAGGTGGCTTTGATTTTGGCTATTTCAATGCTGTGGCAGGGTGGATACTTGACTGGGGAGGGTAAGCATAGAGCTGCTGAAAAGATGGGCGTTTATTGAGCAGATGATACGCTGAGCTTTTGGGGGTGGGTGGTGGGGGAAAGGAAATGGATACATGTTCTATACAGGTACACTGCAGACTGTTGATAGGAGTATTAATATTTCATAATGGTAGCTGGTTCTTGGTGTGAAATTGCATTTCATTAGCTTGGATCCAGCACTTCACCCCAGCAATGAAACTGAAGAAAGTTGGGCTTTAAGTGAAATTGTGCGTACTATTTGCTTTTATTCTGTTAGTTTCAGAATAACGGCAGGTGTAGAACTGTAGAGCCAAAAATTGAAATATCCGAGTGCTTCAAATAGTTTTGAATTCCTATTCATACGAAGGCTTGTTTTGCTATTCTTTTGGAGGTACACTGCTAATTTTGCTTCACTCCACAAATCTGAATCTTCTTTGTTCGGAAAGGGCAAAACCTGTTGCAAACTATAAAACTTGCATGCTGTTTTAATTTAAATTGCCATCATTGTTTTTGCACGGTGCTACCCATTTTGTCAGTCTAAAAATGTTTAATTTGGGTGATTTTTTTCAGTTTACCCTTCCGGCTTAGCTGCAGAATTCATTATTTTGACTGCTTTATTTTGTCAACAATTTTAGTAGTACTAAACTCTGGGTATCAATGATAACTAATGGTGTTGTTTAAAATTTGGCAGGCAAGTAAGCATGACGACTATCAACACTCAAAATATTAGCTTCAAATGGGATCCGAAAAATCTGGAAATAAGGACTTTGGCAGTGGAGCGTCTGTTGGAACCTTTGGTCACACAGGTAAGAATGTTCCACAGAAATAGTTAATTGGAATTACAAATTGCCCATCTTCTAGTGCAAGGGAAGCTAGCGATGCTACATAATGTTATATGCATAAGCTGTCATGTCAAACAGTTGAGACCAGTAAATCTAAATATTTGGATTCTTATTGCTGTCTGTATGACACCATGGGGCAGAAAAATGAACATTTTGGAAAATGAATCTCGAATCTCCACAGCTAGAGATTCATGCAGCTTTTGGGGCTCTTGGATTTGAGGTACTGAACTGAATCTACAGTACAGAAGGAGGCCATTTGGCCCATCGAGTGCGCACCAACTCTCCGACAAAGCAACCCACCCAGGCCCTTTTTCCATACCCCATGTATTCAGCCTGTGAATCCCCTTAGCCTACACACCTTTGGGCACTAAGAGACAATTTAGCATGGCCAATCCACCTAACCTGCACATCTTTGGACTGTGGAAGGAAACCGGAACACCCGGAGGAAATCCATGTAAGACACGGGGAGAACATGCAAACTGCATACAGTCACCCAAGGCTGGAATAGAACCCAGGTCCCTGGCACAGTAATGCTAGCCACTGTGCTGCCCATCTGGTAGTGTGAAGTGGAACATATGAACAAAAATAGGCCATTCAGCTCCTTGAACCTTAGACCATGATAGACTATGGCTCATTTGTATTGTAACTCAATTTACATGCCTTGATTTCACCTTTTTTAATACAATTGCCTAATAAAAATCTATCGGTGTGTTTTCAATTCACATAGCTGTAACATTTTTTTGACAGTGTCCATTTTCCACCACAAAGTGTTCCCTGATATCGCCCCTAACCAGCCTAGCTCCAATTTTAAGTTTATGCCGCCTTATTTTAGACTTTCCAGAGGAAATAGTTTATCTCTCTCCACCTCATTCAAATCTTTCAATCATCTTGAAACAATTCAGGGCATCTGGCTGTGCTGATTTGGAAAATGATATGATTTCAGTCGGCATTGAAATATTACTCCTGGAATCTTTGCCCTTCTGGATGATAACAGAAATACTGATCTTCCATTGCTATACTGGGTCTAGATGCTGAAGCAGTGTGAACATGGTTGCATGTTATAGAAAATTCTTCTCTTGGCTCATAAGGTGTAAACCAATATTTCTATAGCTATGTTGTTTAGGTTTTATCAAAAACTTGATGGAAAAGTTAAATTTAGATGCTGTTTCATTGGAATTCCATTATTCTTGGATTTAGGTGGATATCATACTTCTACGTTCTTGCATAATTACCCAATATTTCCGTGAACAGCACAAGGATTTTCATTACACTTTTCTAGCATGGTGATTGACATCTGTGTATTGCTGAACAGTGGAGAGTGTACACATTTCTCAGGTTTTAGCGATCCTTAATACCTACTAGAACAGCTGTGATTCATGGACGAGCCTATGTAGTGCATTGGCAGATTTTTTGACCATGGAAGGCATGATAGCCTCGTCTCATAAAATCTTTATCAAGAATTGCTAGCAGCAATTTAGAATTTTAATTATGGGGCTCTTTCTCTCATTTATCTAATTCAGAAAAATCTGCTGTATTGGTTGAAATCTCCAACCCAACAAAGACCAAATATCTATTCTGGGCTTTTTGTTCTTGGGACTCAGTGTTACATGTCGTGAGATTAATAACTCATCCACCAGGGCAGTTGTTTTTCTTTCTTTTTGAGATTTTTATCACCAGTTGATATAAGTGCAAATCCCTTCTATTGAAACTTCTCTCCTTTTTTTTGAGTGGTGACTGCTTGATTTTTTTCCACCATTCTCGAATTGCATACCTTCACTCCTACCTTAGCTTGCTGCTGAAACATTCACTTGTGTCTTTGTCGCCTGTAGACTCAATTATTTCAGTGCTTTCCTGGCCGTCGTCTATAAACTTCAGTTTGTACAAATTCATTGCTTGTATGCAAGTCCTCACCCCATTTTTTTGCTGATTTAGAATGTATTTCTATAAATTCTTGCACCCTTAACATATCTCCTATCCCAACTTCCTTGAACTCTCAGTTCTAACTAGGATATTATGTTCACTGGCTTCCCCCTTTCTCCACAATTGACTGTCTTTGGCTCAAATGAAATTTTCTGCACAAGTACTCACTCATTCTCCCTGCCTGTAAAGCCCTTTCTAACATTAAGCCTTCAGTTACTACTTTTAATATCTCCTCCTTTTGACTTGGAACCTACTGGATCATATCTGTGAATTGTTAACGGCCTTTGCCCTTCTCTACACTTGACTGTCTTTAGCTCAAATGTTCTGGAATTGTCTGCATCAGTTCCTGTTCTCTCTCTCTCTCCCTGCCTGTAAAGCTCTTTCTAACACCAAACCTTTGGTTACTTCTCTTAATATCTCCTCCTTTTGACTTGGCTCCTACTTGATCACATTTCTGTGAAGTGTCAATGATGCTATATAGATGCAAGTTGTTCTTCCAACTGATCTATCAATGGAATATCCATTTAGATTTTAAGACCAAAATTGTACTTACAGGTGACTACCCTCGTTAACACAAGCAATAGAGGGCCATCTAACAAAAAGAAAGGACGTTCTAAGAAAGCTCATGTTTTGGCTGCCTCTGTGGAACAGGCAACACAGAATTTCCTGGAGAAGGGTGAGAAAATTGCCCATGAGAGCCAATACCTGAAGGAAGAACTAATAGCGGCTGTGGAGGATGTACGCAAACAAGGTAAGTGTAGTAACATCTGTACAAGCACCTGCACCATGTGAAGTCATGCTGGCAAAGCCATGTGTAATATTTATATTTAATATATAAACTATTTATTCAGCTTCTGCAAAATATTAGTTTCAGCCGACCGATGTACAAAATCTTTTTCAGGGAACGAGGGCAAAAAGGAAAACTATATTGAATGGCCCAGTCGGTACCTGGGGAGACATAAGAATGTCATTGTTAGGTTATTTGCATATAATTTTTTCTTTTACCTTTTGTCATGAGGCCATACAACATTGTAATACTTTCTCTCCAAGTAGATGTTGTGATTAGTGTTTTTATACTTGAATCTTATTTTTCCTTGTTAAATCAATGTAGACTGACAAAAGTTTTTCACATAATTAAGACTCCATCTTGATGCCTGCATGAGTCTTGGGTCTGTACCATAGAATCCCTACAGCACAGAAAGAAGTAATCCAACCCATCGTGTTTGCACCAACTCTCTGAAAGACTATCCCACCCAGGCTCTCCCCTCCACCCTATCCCCGTAACTCCACACATAGACAAAGGCTAATTCACCTAAGCTACACATCTTTGGAGACATGATGGGGCAATTTAGCATGGCCAGTCTACCTAACCTGTACATCTTTGGACTGTGGAAGGAAACTGGAACACGCAGAGGAAACCCATACAGCTATGGGGAGAATGTGCAAACTGCACACTGTCACCTCAGGCTGGAATCAAACCCGGATCCCTGGCGCTGTGAGGCAGTAGTGTTGACCACTGTGCCACCATGCTGTCCTACTGAACATAGTGAATGTTTGCTGGTGGTTGGAAGTGTCAGGGACTTTTCCTTTTCTTTTTCTCATGGGATATGTGCTCATTAATACATAGTGGTTGAATTACATCGTAACGTTGTGGAAGGCCATAGGAAACATTCAATTTTTCTGTGCTGCAGTGCTGATTGGGAGATACCCAAATTAAAAATGAATCAATCAAGTTATGAAGCTTGGGTTGTCTGAATACACATAGTATTTAATCAATAACATTCCCGTCCAAAAAATAGTAAATTTCTTGTGCTTATGTTTGCATCCCTTTGTTGTGTTCTGTATCCAATGAGATATCCTTGAATAATTCCACACATCCCAATTTGAAAGCCTCCATTATATCTTCTTTCCATCCCCTTATCAAGAAAAGTTATAAGTTCTCTGAGTTTGTCCTCCTGATTTTTTTTCTCTAAACCCAAAATTTCTTTAGTACCTACACCTCTAGACCAACTACATCTTTTATGTAGTAGGTGTTTCAGGTCTGCACATTATACTTAACTGAGCTAATGATCTATACGCTGGTAGGATAACTGTGGCTCTACATTTTAAAAAAAATTCATTCATGAAATGCATGCATGAAATGCATGCATTGTGAAAAGGCTAGCATTTATTGCCCAACCCTAATCACTCTTAAATGTGATGGTGGGCTACTGCCGGCTGTGTTGCAGCTGTACACACAGTGCTGTTGTGAAGGGAATTCCAAGATTTTTGACTCCGTATTGATAAAGGAACAATAATATATTTTCATGTCAGGATGGTGTGCGACTTGGAGGAGGTAATATTCCTCTGTGCCTGCTATCCTTGTGTTTCTTGGTGGAGTTTGTGGATTGGGAGGAAGGGTGCAATCAGAGAAGCCTTGGCAAGTTGCTGCAATGCATCTTGTAAGTAATGCATACCACAACCATGTTGCACTAACGGTGGAGGGAATAAATGTTTAAGGCGATGGATGAGGTGCTGATCAAGCAGGCTGCTTGTTACCATAGAAACCATAGAAAATTACAGCTCAGAAACAGGCCTTTTGGCCCTTCTTGTCTGTGCCAAACCATTTTATGCCTAGTCCCACTGACCTGCACTTGGACCATACCCCTCCACACCCCTCTCATCCATGAACCCGTCCAAGTTTTTCTTAAATGTTAAAAGTGACCCCATATTTACCACTTCATCCGGCAGCTCATTCCACACTCCCACCACTCTCTGCGTGAAGAAGCCCCCTCTAATATTCCCTTTAAACTTTTCTCCTTTCACCCTTAACCCATGCCCTCTGGTTTTGTTCTGGATAGTTTTGAGTTTCCTTGAATGCTGTTGGAGCTGCACTCATCCTATTCCATTTATGTCTTGTAGATGGTGAGCATAGGTCTTCGGTGCTACAGCAGGGATGTTGTCAGGGAACTGTAGCCTTTGCTGTATTTGGTGTACTCAGTAATTTCTCAGCGCATGGAGTGAATCAAATTGGTGAAGACTGTTTGCTGTGATGGTGGAGAAATCAGGAGAAAGTCATGATGGATTAGCTGCTCAGCACTACAGATGGTGGCCTATGCTTCAGCCTTCTCTTGGCACGGCTTGCTGGGTCCTACTGTTATTGAGGATGGGGGTGTTCATGGAATTGCTTCTTGCTAGTAATTGTTTTTATTCATTCACGGGAGCAGGAGTGTGTTCACGAGGAGATGGTTGTCCTTCCCTGCCCCGCTCTGCACTAGGTGCCCGTTGATCAGGAGTGTGGGGCTGAAGTGCAAATATAACTGTAACAAATGTTTTTTTTAAATAACTGAAAAGGGAGTACAGTCTAAAACAACTTATATAAGCATCATCCACAGACTCCACAATGCCACGAAAAAGGCAGGCTTCTAGGCAGTCTGAACAAATGCAACCAAAGGATGTATGGGATTGCAGCATGCAACACCCTCCACCCCAGGTCCCTGATGTGAAGGGGGAAGACTCCTCTGTCGAGGGACCTCCACAGGGCACCTCTGCTGCCGGATGGCGGCAAGGTATGCCAAGGTGGGTCCGGGCAATGGGTGAGGGCAAGGCAGTGAAGGGGGTGCAATAGCAACCCATACAAGAAATCCCTCCATGCAATGCGAAAGGGTATGAAGGGTATTTCCGCGAGGCAGTTCTGGCTCCTGAAGTGGGTTTGGGTCTTGGGGCTAATGTGAAATTCCGTCTGAGTTGGGGTGCGCTCAGACGAGAGTTCACCACACACCTGGACATCCTTGAGTCCTCGTGCTGTTGGGTCTGACCCCTTTTAAGTCATGGATAGCATTGGCCGTGAGTTGGACATCCACCATCACACTAACATAAAAGCAAAATACTGCAGATGCTGGAACCGGAAACAAAAACAGAAAATGCTGGAAAATCTTAGCAGGCCTGGCAGCATCTGTAGAGAGAGAATAAGGCTAACGCTTTGATTCTGGATGCTCCTTTGTCAGAGAGTGGAAGAAGGAAGAATTTGTGAGCTATTACTGCTTACTTGCTTGAGGTTATGATCTTAAAACCAACTCTTTGGCCATCTTTGATTCCCAATGCCCTTGTCATAACTAATGCTGGATTTAATGGCTCTTGAGTACTTGGGATCCAAAAGGGATATTTGACTTTTAAAACCTTTTCTGAGTCAATTTCCAGAGACATTTGAATGCTAATGTCGCTTGAGTGCAGGTACTTCTGGTGAAGGCAGTTTGCGACAAATATTTTATTAGTAATTTTTGACCTCCGAGGATTGCAGAGATTTCCCTTTAAATGTGGCAAAGATATTGCATGCCTATGTTGTGACTATTTAGTGGCATATTTTATATAAAAGCTGAATGTGTATAATGCTGGATATTTAGTTAACTTCCTAAATGCATTAACTTATTGTAATAAAGCATTTCTGTTACCTTCCACAACAAATTGTGGACTATGCCAGTGATTGCTATGTCTATACTTTGTAATCTAAATTTTGTAGTTAAAATGCTGTTACTGACTTCCAGAATATAGTTATTGGTGACCATGAGCTGCTAAGCATAAGGTCTTCAGTTAATGAGGATCGGTTTTGAATTTCTAAATTTGGCACAGCACCTTTTAAACAAACCCTTTCATGCAGACTTTGACACATTGAATGTTCTGGAATTGGTAACAATCAATAATAACTTAATCTTAAGCTCTCTAAGCTATTTCAGCAAATGATACTCTTCATAAAGTCAGCGTATATTTCATACATTTGTACGTTTTAACCCACTGTTCACAGCTCACTGTGTTAATGAACTATAGTTGCTATTGGCTTAAAGGGTAGTATGTGGATTGAAGTTTTTCTACTAATATAAAAGCAAAATACCGCAGATACTGGATAAACTCTGCCGGTTTGGCAGCATTTGTGGAAAACATGTCTCCGTCTTCCTCAACCAAGCTTTCCTCCTCACTGTGGTTGACCGTGCACTCAAATGTGTCTGACCCATCTCTCTCACATCTTCGTTCACCCCTTCTTCCTCCCAAAATCATAACATGGTCCCTCTTGTCCTTGCTCTTCACCCCACCAGCCTCTGCATTTCTGCTAACACCCACATGATGTCACCATTAAATACATCTGTCATTTTTTCAGTTTTGTTTTCACTGAGAACTGACCTTGTTCTGCTATCCTACCTTTATGCCACCATCAATACTTCTTAGTACTTAACGCTACCATTAACACTCCCTTTGTCATGTGTCCATGACATTTTTACCAATATCCTTACCTCTGACCTACTCCAGCTCTTCTAATCAGCCCACCACCTCCACCCATTTCTTTAGCTATATAATGCATTAATTTCTACCCTTCAGTTCTGAGCAAGTCATGTCTGTGCTGGTTCTCTGAAGGAGCAATTCACGTAGTATCATTCCCATAGCCCTGCACGTTCGTTCTTTTCAGTTAATCCCCTCATGAATTTGAATACCTCCATCAAATCTCCTTTTGACCCCCTCTTTTCCAAGATAAATGGTCCCAACCCCTCCTTTGCAAGGTTTCCCCCCCCCCACTCCTGGCAATAATCCCATTTCCATGGTGGAATTGCACCATTGAATTTACTTCCTGTCAATTCCCACGTTACCATAACATTCAATTAATGATTCAAGGGTAGCCTTCTCCGCAGGTCACCATGTGAATTGCACATAGTGCTTGATGCTGCACAGTTCAGTATTTTACTGGCTTGGATTGTTGCAGTGCAGTGATTGGATATGGTGAGAGCTGAATCTAATAATAACCCTAATCTCCCAGTTTCACCCCTAATTATCTCAGCTCCATTTGTGGAGGACTTCCACTGGAAGCCTTTTCGCATGTGTAATATTTATCATCTGTTGATACTAAATTTAATCTTTAATTGCCCACCCACTTCAATCTTTTGTTCTCTTGTGTAATTCCTGGTCTGCTGCTTCAAATTTAACAACTTCGTATTTGAGAATCTGTGACTGCTGAAGTCATTTTATTAATGTAAATTATAAACACTCCGGACTCTGGCACTAAACTCTTGGCGTCCACTCACCAAATCCTTTTACACTGCAGGCTCAATATCAAGACAGCCTAAAAGTACACATCTGCAAATTAATACTACACTTGTGTCAGAAGCTACCCTTTAACAATATAAAGCAGGACAAACTGCATTCTGATAGCTTTCAGATGCTTTCCAGCTTCATCAAAACATTTGTGACCAAAGGTATGAAAACACGTGATTGCCAGCTAGGCTCAGGCTCAAACAAGATACAACGTGCCCCTTCAAGGATTGAGAGTAGACCTCAACTGAGGAACCTGCAATTCTGACAATCGGGACTCTTTCTTCTATTTCAGCAAGCTGCTTATCTGTATTCTGCAGTTCAGCAATATGAGCACTGGAATTCTGTTCCAAAAAGCTGAGTCTGTCGTCCATAACATTAATTATATTGGCAGTCATCACCTTACACTGCTTTCGATGTCACCGCATCGAGAGCCCACTCACTGACCAAATTGCCATATTGAGGGCTCTGTTCCACCCCGGCTGCCTTCGACTGCTTCTCACACTCGAGGATTTATTTTGTCCCAAAACTTCCAGGGGCATAGTATGGCGTTTTCAGTCCCAAGATTAGGCACTAATGGGCTGTGCATCAGGATATGTGAAAGCACTAAAAGATGAGCAACGCCAAAGCTGACAGAAACCAAGGCGTTCCCACGCTCACATCCACGTAACCCCCCAGTGCTTCAATTTGGAAAATTCTCATCTGATTGCATTGCTCCTTATATTTAACTTTCTACAAACTTCTGTACTTTGCCTTCCTTTAAATATGACCCATCCCCCACTTCCTTCACTCCACCATTCACCATCCACCAAGTCTTCAGCTGCCTGTAGCTGAGATTTGGAAGATGAGTTTTCTCATCTTAAAGTAGGAACAAAGGTTCTACTTTTCGATAAATGAGATGTTCTGATTTTGTGTGGATCAATTTGTAATGCAGCCCTAAAGAATCAAATCTAGGCTTCATTTACATATTTGATGTTGATCAAGATTCGTTTTATTACGTGGGGTATCTTTAGCTAAAGAACAACTGCTAAGAATGGTGTAATGAGTTCCTTGTGTTATACATCTTATTACTAAACCCATTTGGAGGTTACCAGGTGTTGTATGATGCCCAAAACCTGTTCTGTGGTAGCTGCATTTTCTATTTTAAACTAGCTCACTGACTCTTTTTCTTTATTTAAAAAAAATACATTGCAGCTCCTTCATTTTTTTTTCTGTGGCGACCAAAATCAAATTTTACATGGTCTTACACCAATGTGGGTAACCTGCGGTCCAGGGGCCACATGGGGCCCATTGGGGTTTGAGTGCGACTCAAAACCATTGCCCACAGGCAAAGTTACCGCATTCTACTGATTTGCATCCACAGTTTTTTTTTCCTACCAGTGATGTGCACTAAAAGCAGGGCACATGAAGTAAGGTGTGTGCTGATTGTACATAACATTGGCTGAGAGAACCATGCACACTCTCTGCGTCCAATTAAGCATAAATATTTATTTGTTTATACCACTTGTATTGATAGAACTATCAACTTCATGAATGATTAAGTATTTTCTGTAACTTATGAAATATTTGTATTCAATGTACTCAATCTTATTCAAGGATCATACTTAATGAACATGTCCAATTTCAATCTTGTGGCCCAGTGAAATGAAGGAGGGCCACTCATGAGGCCCACTCACCAACCTAGGTTGCCCATCACAGTCTTACACTATCTGCTTTACATTAATTATGCCAGGGAATGCAGGTGAAAACCTGCACGCTCATTGGGCAAAATAGAAACAGTTCTAAATGATGCCATGGTTTCAATTTAATACTGCTTATCGTGGCACGTGTAAGACTGAGGACTGAACATGAAGTTTATTTACTCCAGTGTACATCAGGTACTACTCTGGGAACACTATTCCATGAGCGAGATCAATTTTTGTCCTGTGTTCCACTTCCCCTCCCCATTATACCCTGTGTGTACACTTCCACCCACATGATTTTGCCCTTTCACTGCTCCCTGCCTGTGCGCCTCGCTGGAGATCACTGCCCATATCCATCCTGTTTTCCTGTCCAACACTTTAAAAAAGCAAACACATTACACTGTATTCAGACCAAAACAGATTTATTTACACGAATGATCTTCCCATTAGCAGAAACACAGAAGAAACTGTTGATTTAGTACTTAATTTGTGTGAGACATAAATTGCTGCAGTGTAAAAATAAAAACTTGAAGCCTTTTAAGTAACTTTGACTGAATCTTTGCCACATTTCATGGATGACTGCACAGAACCTCCCAGGCAGCTGGATTTTAATAGTGCTAATTAAGGGAGAAGTTCTAATTGGCTATACAAAGAATTTTCTTCTCTGCAGAATGTGCTAAAGAATTCTTTTTGGTGGAGAGGAAAAAGTGTACATGTGGTCTGATGAGTTTGTGTAGGGGTTGTATGCTGTGAGGTTGGGAGAGAATCTAGGTCTAATTTACTTACTCAGCACTAGTTAATAGGATTGCATAGCTTGCCTTAATCTAAATCTATCAATATAGCCCTTTAGTTTCTTCTTCACAGCCTCCCCTTAAATGTATCAACGATGTTTGCTTCAGCCACTCCTGGTGGTAGCAAGTTAACACATTCTCACTGCTCTGGGTAAAGAAGTTTCCCAATACTAATCGTCATGAATGCTGTTAACTGATTAAATGTGGCTTAGATTGAATGTCTTATCCAGAAAGAAGGCAGTTCTCGTAATGCAGCAATCCTTTACTATGCAGTTGCCCCAAAATAATGACTGTCTTAATTCAAAAACAAAACTCTGCGGATGCGGGAAATGTGAAATAAAAACACAATTCTGGCAGCACTCATCAGACCACGCAAGCAAACTTGTATGCTGACCTTTCATCAGAACTATGTAATGTCGAATGAGTCATATTGTAGATTATGTTGCAGTGAGTGCAATTGTTAACTGGTACTATAGTGGGAAGGACTGAGGACATATCTTGTTTTCCATAAAAAGCAAGATAAAACTTTGTGGAATTTGCAGCTGAGTCATTTCCTTCCTTCAGCATTCCATTGACGAAGTTGCCTTTGGCTCGCCTTTTTGTTTGGCTTTTAAATTCCAGCTAAAGAAAATATTTTGACACCACAACGAGACATTTTTTACTTGTGTTGCGGCTCTGGGTTCTTGCATCTGCTTCGCCTGAATAATCAACTTTGCCAAGGAAACATTACATTTCAAACGTGTGCCCTCAATGCAATGTGTAAAGGTCTAAATGATTATTATGGTAGTTTATTGTATAATTAAGGTTACCGGTTTGCACTTTCACAGAAAACAAAATAGAGAGCAAAAAATAAATAGGAAATAATCTTCAAAATGCAGCTGAATTTTGGGTTGGCAAGTGGTCATGAAATTTGAATTCTGAAACTAGCATTCTAGTTAATTGTCATGCTTTTAGTTTACTTTTACTTTTACTTTTAGTCTTCAGCTGCCTGTAGCTGAGATTTGGAAGATGAGTTTTCTCATCTTAAAGTAGGAACAAAGGTTCTACTTTTCGATAAATGAGATGTTCTGATTTTGTGTGGATCAATTTGTAATGCAGCCCTAAAGAATCAAATCTAGGCTTCATTTACATATTTGATGTTGATCAAGATTCGTTTTATTACGTGGGGTATCTTTAGCTAAAGAACAACTGCTAAGAATGGTGTAATGAGTTCCTTGTGTTATACATCTTATTACTAAACCCATTTGGAGGTTACCAGGTGTTGTATGATGCCCAAAACCTGTTCTGTGGTAGCTGCATTTTCTATTTTAAACTAGCTCACTGACTCTTTTTCTTTATTTAAAAAAAATACATTGCAGCTCCTTCATTTTTTTTTCTGTGGCGACCAAAATCAAATTTTACATGGTCTTACACCAATGTGGGTAACCTGCGGTCCAGGGGCCACATGGGGCCCATTGGGGTTTGAGTGCGACTCAAAACCATTGCCCACAGGCAAAGTTACCGCATTCTACTGATTTGCATCCACAGTTTTTTTTTCCTACCAGTGATGTGCACTAAAAGCAGGGCACATGAAGTAAGGTGTGTGCTGATTGTACATAACATTGGCTGAGAGAACCATGCACACTCTCTGCGTCCAATTAAGCATAAATATTTATTTGTTTATACCACTTGTATTGATAGAACTATCAACTTCATGAATGATTAAGTATTTTCTGTAACTTATGAAATATTTGTATTCAATGTACTCAATCTTATTCAAGGATCATACTTAATGAACATGTCCAATTTCAATCTTGTGGCCCAGTGAAATGAAGGAGGGCCACTCATGAGGCCCACTCACCAACCTAGGTTGCCCATCACAGTCTTACACTATCTGCTTTACATTAATTATGCCAGGGAATGCAGGTGAAAACCTGCACGCTCATTGGGCAAAATAGAAACAGTTCTAAATGATGCCATGGTTTCAATTTAATACTGCTTATCGTGGCACGTGTAAGACTGAGGACTGAACATGAAGTTTATTTACTCCAGTGTACATCAGGTACTACTCTGGGAACACTATTCCATGAGCGAGATCAATTTTTGTCCTGTGTTCCACTTCCCCTCCCCATTATACCCTGTGTGTACACTTCCACCCACATGATTTTGCCCTTTCACTGCTCCCTGCCTGTGCGCCTCGCTGGAGATCACTGCCCATATCCATCCTGTTTTCCTGTCCAACACTTTAAAAAAGCAAACACATTACACTGTATTCAGACCAAAACAGATTTATTTACACGAATGATCTTCCCATTAGCAGAAACACAGAAGAAACTGTTGATTTAGTACTTAATTTGTGTGAGACATAAATTGCTGCAGTGTAAAAATAAAAACTTGAAGCCTTTTAAGTAACTTTGACTGAATCTTTGCCACATTTCATGGATGACTGCACAGAACCTCCCAGGCAGCTGGATTTTAATAGTGCTAATTAAGGGAGAAGTTCTAATTGGCTATACAAAGAATTTTCTTCTCTGCAGAATGTGCTAAAGAATTCTTTTTGGTGGAGAGGAAAAAGTGTACATGTGGTCTGATGAGTTTGTGTAGGGGTTGTATGCTGTGAGGTTGGGAGAGAATCTAGGTCTAATTTACTTACTCAGCACTAGTTAATAGGATTGCATAGCTTGCCTTAATCTAAATCTATCAATATAGCCCTTTAGTTTCTTCTTCACAGCCTCCCCTTAAATGTATCAACGATGTTTGCTTCAGCCACTCCTGGTGGTAGCAAGTTAACACATTCTCACTGCTCTGGGTAAAGAAGTTTCCCAATACTAATCGTCATGAATGCTGTTAACTGATTAAATGTGGCTTAGATTGAATGTCTTATCCAGAAAGAAGGCAGTTCTCGTAATGCAGCAATCCTTTACTATGCAGTTGCCCCAAAATAATGACTGTCTTAATTCAAAAACAAAACTCTGCGGATGCGGGAAATGTGAAATAAAAACACAATTCTGGCAGCACTCATCAGACCACGCAAGCAAACTTGTATGCTGACCTTTCATCAGAACTATGTAATGTCGAATGAGTCATATTGTAGATTATGTTGCAGTGAGTGCAATTGTTAACTGGTACTATAGTGGGAAGGACTGAGGACATATCTTGTTTTCCATAAAAAGCAAGATAAAACTTTGTGGAATTTGCAGCTGAGTCATTTCCTTCCTTCAGCATTCCATTGACGAAGTTGCCTTTGGCTCGCCTTTTTGTTTGGCTTTTAAATTCCAGCTAAAGAAAATATTTTGACACCACAACGAGACATTTTTTACTTGTGTTGCGGCTCTGGGTTCTTGCATCTGCTTCGCCTGAATAATCAACTTTGCCAAGGAAACATTACATTTCAAACGTGTGCCCTCAATGCAATGTGTAAAGGTCTAAATGATTATTATGGTAGTTTATTGTATAATTAAGGTTACCGGTTTGCACTTTCACAGAAAACAAAATAGAGAGCAAAAAATAAATAGGAAATAATCTTCAAAATGCAGCTGAATTTTGGGTTGGCAAGTGGTCATGAAATTTGAATTCTGAAACTAGCATTCTAGTTAATTGTCATGCTTTTAGTTTACTTTTAGTTTTTCAATTCAAACATGTTCTTGGTTATTTTTAACCTTCACCCCATAACAAGTGCTTTTGAGTATTTGTGCACATAACTGGGCTTCCTTTGTGTTGTGGAGATGCCAGCGTTGGACTGGGGTAAACACAGTAAGAAGTTTAACAACATCAGGTTAAAGTCCAACAGGTTTATCTGTGTCGATATGCACGATCTTCTTGGAGATCCTCTCCACTTGGAGCTGTTGACCTGTTGGACTTTAACCTGGTGTTGTTAAACTTCTTACTTACTTTGTGTATCAGGACATTAAAAATTGTGCATCCCTATATTGTTCCTGTGAAATTTGGTTAATTGATAACTGAGGCAATGGTTTAATCCATTTGTTTGTATAATCTACATGTATATGAAGACAAAGCCTAGAAACATATTGCTTTCAAAGTCATTTGTAAACTGCTCTGTCATGATTTTGAACACTTTGGAGAGAAAGACATCCTCCTACTTTTTCCAAGGCAGGCAAGAGGGAGAGGGAAAGAAGGATCGAATAAATTTTTAGCACAAAATCCAAAATTAAATTGGCTTAGTGGCAGGAGGCTGAGGGTGATGGTTGAAGGTTGTTTTTGTGACTGGAAGCCTGTGTCTAGTGGTGTACCGCAGGGTTCAGTGCTGGGTCCCTTTGTCGTGTGCGTTAATGATCTAGATGGGAATGTGGAAAGTATGATCAGTAATTTCGTAGATGACGACAAAAATTGTTGATGTGGTAAATAGTGAGGAAGGTAGCCTTAGATTACAGGGCAATATAGATGAGCAAATGGAAGTGTAGCATGATGCATTTTGAGAGGACTAATAAGGCATGGGAATTTACAATGAATGGTAGGATGCTAGGAAGTACAAAGGACCAGAGCGACCTTGGGGTGCATGTCCAAATATCCCTGAAAGCAGTAGGTTGGATAAATAAGATGGTTAAGAAGGCTTAATGGGATATTAGCCGAGACATAGAATACAAGAGTGGGAAGGTTATGATGCAGCTGTATAAAATGCTTGTTAGACCACAGAGTGCGGTGTGCTGTTCTGGTTACCATATTATAGGAAGCACTGGAGAGGGGACAGAGAAGATTCACCAGGATGTTACCAGGGCTAGAGCGTTTCAGCTATGAAGATAAGCTAGTTAGACTGAGGTTGATCCCCTTAGAGCTGAGAGGGGGGAGCCTGATTGAGCCGAATAAAATTATGAAATACATAGGGTAAATAGGAAGTAATTTTTCCCTGTCGTAGAGGGGAGCCAATAACCAGGGACTTAGATTTAAGGTCATGGACAGGAGATTTAGAGGCAATTTGAACAAGTGTGGTGGGAAGCTGAAACTCACTGTCTGAAACCCAGGTGGGAACCCTCAGAACATTTGAGAATTATTTAGATGAGCACTTGAAGCACCATTGCATACAAGGCTATGGACCAAGTGCTGGAAAATGGGTTTAGAATAGATAGGTGCTTGATGGCCAGCGCAGGCATGATGGATCAAAGGGCCTCCTGTGCTATAAAACTCCATGACTCTATAAATCGGACAAATAGCTTCTGCAAATAGTTGACAATTTCTATCTTTCTAGCACTGCTGGCTTGACTTGAGTAACTGAGGTGAACAGCATTGATGCAATTAAGGCTAAACTAGGTTAGCAAATGAGGGAAAATTGGGGCTAGTTGAGATTTGGAACCTTGTGTGGAGTATTAACAATAAGATCTGTGCTCCAGACTATGGAATTCGATTTAATTTATCCCTGTAATTGCTCCTTTAATAGAGTTTTTAATGATTACTCAGCAATATCTACATCTGGAAAATGTGCTGGTATTTCAAGTTAGTATAGTTTGTTGCATGCATGTTATGGATCGTATAGTGGTGGGATAGAAATTCTATTTTGCAAAGAGAAAATCCTTGATTTGCACCAACCTGCTGAACAAATTACACTTGGAGGTCTTATGTTTTAGTTTTGCATCCTGGTGATGCTGGACGCCTTTCATGTTGTGCAGAGATTAGACACTTGAGTAACAGCCTGAGCCTATGAATTGATAGGGTAGTATGTGATGGCTCGGCAGGAGGCTGATTTGTGTCTGCAACCCTCAGCTGGTGTTGAGGTGTTGGAATGTTGGGTCCATTGATTTACTTGAACTGATAATGGCTGCCCTCTTGATGCAAGCTCTTTAAAATTCTGACAGCCTTTTTTTCCCGACTGTATCATTCTACAATGATGCTGCCACTGTTGAACTTCAAATGAGATTCTCCAACTTGTTCCTGGGCAATTTAAATCCCTGGTACACATGCATCAGAGTTTTAACTATAGAAATAAAGGTGACCATGTCCCTGGATTTGGGTCTGGATCTTTCCCAGGATCCATGAGAGACTTTGCCAAGGGGCAATGAGGGCCTGCATTCAGCAAGTAACTGATGCCTTTTCTATAAGGTTAGGGTGTTAATTGGATTTGGATTGTCTGTTGCAGATCAAAAGCAGAGTGCATTACATCTGCAGTTTGCACTGAAGGACGCCCTCCTTCAGAGCTCTGATACATGAATTCGCTCATTCTTCTTATAGCTTGCAAATCTTGCATCTCAAAACTCTCATGTAAATAAAACAAATTTATTGTATTAAAATGCATGGTGTAATATGCCAAGTCACATAAGAATTTGCATTTACATAGCAGTTTATCATGTTCTGAGAACGTCCTGAAATGTTTTTCAACGAATGTGGACGAATTAACCACATTAAGCATGGTTAATGTTTGTATGCGCAGCAGCTAATGTGCATACAGCAGGTCCAGCAAACAACAAATGAATGAGCAGATAATTGTTTTGATGGAACTGGTCGATTCCAGCTTTTGGCTCTATTTCAATTTATTCTTGTTATTTGTTTTTTATTTGAAAAATGTAGATTTTAACCTATGAACTAAAAGTGTTCCACTTTGTAAACTTGCAATATTCTCCTTTTTAATGTAGGTGAAATGATGAGAAGCGCTTCATCAGAGTTTGCAGAGGATCCTTGTTCTGCTATGAAACGTGGCAATATGGTTCGAGCCGCGCGAGCATTGCTGTCTGCTGTTACTCGCCTTCTTATCCTGGCTGACATGGCAGATGTTTACAAACTACTTGTACAGCTGAAAGTAGTAAGTTCCACACTGAACACGTTTCCATTTAATTTGAGAACTTTTCTGATCAGTGATCAAATATATTGTTGCTTTAAAAACAAATTGTATATAACAATTATTTGCATAGAGCAGGGAAATATTCATTGTTCTGATGTGACACCTGGTAATGGTAGGACAATGTTATGCTGGAGATTTCGGGGATATAGCAAGCTTGATTACAAATTGTGCCTTCAATATGTGATTGGAAAAAGTCTCAAATTTTCCACGGGCGTTCCTTCTAGCTGACTCTGTCCATGAAGACCTTTGTATTTTGTCCAATAGTCTTCAGGGACTGGTAGTGCTCTGGGGTTAGATGCAAGCCTTTTACGTCTCTGACCTTGATTCAAATCCAGTCCAGGGTGTGGCAGTAATTTTAATCCCCATATTCTCTGAGGACAAAGTTTGAGCAAACAGATATTCTGTACTATTCAGTGGACTTTATTACCTTGTAGTTCACAGGCAGTCATCTATTTTTAGTATTGTTCTAGATTATTTTTGCAATGAAATTAGCTTTGGAAAAATTACTTATTTGAAGTAAAACAACATTCCACTTTTTAAAAATGCATTGTTTTTAAACTGGATTTTAGCTGTTTGAATGAGTTACAGATTGCTTCATAGAAAGGTAAACGGAGGACAAGAGATGGAAGCAACATGGTGTAAAATTTGTCTGGTGTTTTGGGTCACTTCCAACAATCACTAAATACCTGAGATGCTACAACATGGATACAAAGATTATAGCTTTAGTTGCAAAAACTTAGTCCTGTGCCTCTCTCCCAGCCACATGTTGAACTCTCAGTGCCCTGTGATAAGGGTGGAGAAATAAAGGATAACAAAAGTGCAAGTAAATCTTGCTGGTGACCTTCTGTTTTGGTGTTATGGTGCCTGGGAGAGAATACATTTTCGAAAACACTTGGAGGAGGGAAATTGTAACACATTTTTGCAATGTCCATGGCAATAAGCAAACGCCTTGTGTCAAGTGATATTTCTGCTACTGCCATTGTCCTTTAGAATTGCTTGCACACCACATGTACGTTAGTACAAGACCACCCCCTTCATCCAACCATCCAGCTAAAAGCACAGCAACTTGTATGGTGCCCTCTTAGTGACAATGATTCTCCTCCGCTGGAGATGTGGGGTGGAATTCTCCCCAAAAAATTGAAGTGACGAATTTGTGTGAAAACTGGAATAATTTGCGCTGTTTTTTCCAGTGGGAGTTTAGAGAAGAATCTCCCATAGTCTGTGCACTGCAGAACCACCAGTGAATATCATTAAATTTCAGAGGATGGGGCCTATCCCTGCTGGAGAGGCTGAAATTGGCGTGCTGAGCGGGCCGCTGCGCATGCGCCGATCTGTCAGTGCTGAGATTGGCGAAAGTGTAGTGGCCCCCCACTGATGGCCGTCTGATCCTGGACATTGGCACTTTGCCCCTTGGGCAGTGTGGGGAGAAGCTGGCACTGCCAGGGTGCCAATGCTGAGGGGGCAACCCTCTGAACGGTCCCGATTGCTCCCCCCTTCGCTCCAGCGGGGTTGGGCCTCTACTCCCCGAAAGTGGGGAACTATAATTCCCGCTGGAGTGAAATACTCTGGCAGGGTGGGAGATGCTAACGGGCCTGAAGCCCTCAGTCCCAGGCCTGCTAATATTGAAATCCTATTCAAATGACCATTTAAATGTTCTTTGTGTTTCCCTGCCGATTTCCAACACTGAGCAGATGCCACCGGAAATCCGGCAATGGGAGATGCAAGCAGGGCGCGAATGCTCGCGCAAGCCCTGCAGATCAGCTGATGCGACAATCTCCCGACCCACTGCGCTAATAAATTAGCGCGATGGGATGGGCGAATTGCGGCCGTGGTTTTAATTCATATTAATTGTTCAATTCACTGCCGTGTAAGGGGCAAGTAGAGAGAAGCTGGACACTAGAGATATCAACTTATTCTGAATGAGGCCTGAATAGACAGAAGGATTCACAGAAACATAAATATTTGAGTGAGCTGCCATACCTACTCCAATAGACTCGTGAGCATGATCACCAACTCCATTTGCTTAAATTGCTAACCTAGAGATTTCTGTACTCAATTACATGATGCATTTAATCTTTATCGAAGGTACGCACAAACTGTTTGACTGTTTTCTAGGTTGAAGAAACCCTTATAAAAGTGAGGAATGCCAACAGTGAACAAGAACTTGGGATACAGTTTAAGGCATTGAAACCTGAAGTGGACAAACTGAACCTTATGGCAGCCAAAAGACAGCAGGTATTCAAAATGTTTTTTTTAGAAAAGCACTTTGTCTAATCACAGGTATGGAATGGGAAAGATACTCATATATGCAGTCCAGAAAAGTGGGCGTCGCCAAATTTCATACACCAAGTGTTTTGGTAATAAGCTGAGGCAGTAGTAGGTTGTTAATTTAATGCTGTAAGTTAATGTTTGTGTTTTAAGAAAATGTATCTAGCAATCTGTTGCTTTGGCAATTAAAAGCATGCACCTTGATACTCTTCATCAAAATGCTGTATGAATGTAATTGTTGGTAATCCATCTAAGACTTTTTCGGGGTATATAACATCATCCATCCATGCTTCATTCACTTGGACAAACTGCATTTTTAAAAAACGGCTCTTGGATTGTTTTAAATTTTTTTCTTTAGATGCTCAGTTTAATGAGAACTATTTAATAGGACGAAAAAAAGTAGCAAAAAATACTTTAATTCATCAAACTGAAGAATGTTGGTGTAATATTGTGGATATGGGTGGGATATGTTAAAACTAAACATATGCCATCTGAAATAATATTGATGCTAGTTTTTGGGTGGCCTGCAGTTCAAACCATTCCACACTTTGATCTCGAGGAAATTGCAAGAATCTGAATGACCCCTGTGCAAAATTAACAAGAGGTGTCTAGAATAAAAATGCAATAGAGTATAATTTATCGCTATTGAGATTGCAGATAATTTAGAATCTTGGTGTCGGTTTACAGTAATGTGGGTATGGTATTTCTTTTGAAGGAATTGAAGGATATTCATCATAGGGATCAGATGGCTGCAGCACGAGGGGTTCTGCAGAAGAATATCCCTATGCTCTACACTGCTTCACAGGCTTGTCTCCAGCACCCTGATGTGGCTGCTTACAAAGCCAACCGGGATTTGATCTATAAGCAATTGACGCAGGCCGTTACTGGCATTTCAAATGCAGCTCAGGCAACTACATCCGAGGACATCACCCTTAGTCAGCAAAATAGTGCTGGTGAGCTGGCGGATGCTTTGAATCGCTTCGATGTGAGTATTACCGATAAACTTTGACATTTGAAGTAAATACTATTCTTCAAAATTAATTAAGTCATTTCAGTATCATATGTAGTTCTGTAAGAGGTTCGTATCACTTACATGTGATCATATGAACTGGGTTACTTTATTCTTGTTGCTGGTCAATGAAAACAGTCGAACTCCAATCAAAGCTGGAGAATATTGTAACTAGAAACTGGTGGAGTGTAGTGATTGAGAACTATGTTGGCCAATGTTTAGACTGCAGGCCAAATCTTGCAAGCCGCCTTCATGTAACCAGCAAAGCCCCTGCTAATTATTTTCACGTTTCCTCTGGCTGATTCTCATCTTTGACTCAGTTTCAGGCTTGGTAGTCTTGGATAAATCAGGGACCAAAATTTACCAGTTATCTAGACATGAAAAATTTCAAGTGCTGAGGCTGAATGAATCATTTTCAAAGTTTAGGGAAGGATGTTAGAACGTAGAACATAGAAAAAATACAGCACAAACAGGCCCTTCGGCTCACAAGTTGCACCGGTCATGTCCCTACCTACCTAGGCTATATAAAGGCTTATCTGTAACCCTCAATCCTATTAAGTTCCATGTACTCATCCAGAAGTCTCTTAAAAGACCCTACCGAGTTTGCCTCCACCACCACTGATGGCAGCCGATTCCACTCAGCCACCACCCTCTGAGTGAAAAACTTACCCCTGACATCTCCTCTGTACCAACTCCCCAGTACCTTAAACCTGTGTCCTCTTGTAGCAGCCATTTCAGCCCTGGGAAAAAGCCTCCGAGAATCCACCCAATCTATACCTATCAAGATCTTGTACACTTCTATCAGGTCAACTCTCATCCTTCGTCTCTCCAAGGAGAAAAGACCGAGCTCCCTCAGCCTATCCTCATAAGGCATGCCAACCAATCCAGGCAACATCCTTGTAAATCTTCTCTGCACCCTTACAATCATTCCCACATCCCTCCTGTAATGAGGCGACCAGAACTGAGCACAGTACTCCAAGTGGGGTCTGACGAGGGTCTTATAAAGCTGCATCATTATCTCCCGACTCCTAAACTCAATCCCTCGATTGATGAATGCCAGCACACCATACGCCTTCTTAACCACCTCCTCTACCTGCGAGGCCGATTTAAGGGTCCTATGGACTCGGACCCCAAGGTCCTTCTGATCCTCTACACTGCTATGAGTCTTACCCTTGATATTGTACTCCTTCATCCCATTTGACCTGCCAAAATGGACCACTACACATTTATCCGGGTTGAAGTCCATCTGCCACTTCTCCGCCCAGTCTTGCATCCTATCTATGTCACGCTGTAGTTTCTGACATCCCTCCAAACTATCCACAACACCACCAACCTTCGTGTCGTCGGCAAACTTACCAACCCATCCCTCCACTTCCTCATCCAGGTCATTTGTGAAAATGACAAACATCAAGGGTCCCAGAACAGATCCCTGGGTCACTCCACTGGTGACCGACCTCCATTCAGAAAAAGACCCATCTACAACCACACTCTGCCTTCTGCAGGCAAGCCAGTTCCGGATCCACAAGGCAATAGCCCCTTGGATCCCATGCCCTCTCACTTTCTCGAGAAGTCTTGCATGGGGGACCTTATCGGACGCCTTGCTGAAGTCCATGTAAACCACATCTACCGCTTTTCCTTCGTCAATGTGTTTAGTCACATTTTCAAAGAACTCCACCAGGCTTGTAAGGCACGATTTGCTTTTGACAAAGCCGTGCTGGCTACTTTTGAGCATACTAAACTTCTCTAAATGTTCATAAATCCTGTCCCTCAGGATCTTCTCCATCAACTTATCAGCCACTGAGGTTAGACTCACCGGTCGGTAATTTCCTGGGCTATCCCTATTCCCTTTCTTGAATATAGGAACCACATCCGCAATTCTCCAATCCTCCAGCACCTCTCCCGTCTCCATCGACGCAAAGATCATCGCCAGAGGCTCTGCAATCTCTTCCCTCGCCTCCCACAGTACCCTGGGGTACATCCCATCCGGTCCCGGCAACTTATCTATCTTGTTAAGGCTTCAATTTTTTTCTGGGTCTGTTTTGTTTTAAATATAGGCTTTTCTGTCTATGTGCTGAAATCTGGCTTTTTGTGTGTGGGTTTTAACTATGACATCGTATTGTTATGGCCTGCACATGGGGTTTAAGTCATATGAGGTCCCCAGTACCAAAATGTTTGACACAACTGAGGGAAAGATGCAAATTTGCTGTGGTTATCTGGCAAATGTGGCTGAGATCAGCGTACAGAGAACATATTTACAGAAACAGAACACTCGTGGGCTATGTGCAAATGCTATCGGGGCTACACTGTATAAAACAATTAGTATTTATAGTTGCTAAAACATAGTGCCTTTACCTACTGTAGTGGAATGTAGGGATATGCACAATGTTTCAGGTATTTGCCATAAAGGTGGAGGTTAGAATCCACGTCCAAACTGATCTGCACAATAGAAACAAACAGGAAGACTAAGCTATCTTTGTTACAGGCTAGCTGCTTGTTTAAGTATTTGCTTTAAATAATTTCTAAATTTTAAATGTATGAGAAGCTGCTGGGAATATTCAGCAGGCCAATCTGCATCTGTGGAGAGAGAAACACATTTAATTATTCCTCCACAGATGCAGCCTGGCCTGCTGAGTATTTCCAGTATCTTCTGTTTATATTTCAGATTTTCAACATGTGTTGCATATAGTTTAAGCTTTTCAACATGCTTGTCAGAGGAAGCCTGGAAGTGAGACATATTGATCCTAATATTAAGGTAGTAGTGACAATGAAACTGTCAAATTTTGCTGTCATTCCTTTCTGAAACTTGCAGCAACTTCAGGAGTCCACATATGCATTGTTAGAAGCGGAAATTGAGAAGAAGCTGCTATCAATGATTCTGTGCTTCCTCATAAGTCCCTCTAGACTATAATCAGTTAGAAATCATTGAACCCACAAGAGCTTGGTTGCTGTGACATAGAAATGATCATTTTGCACTTTGAGCCTGTTCCCTCATTCAAGGAAATCAATTATTGATCAGCTAATTTCATTTATTTGCATTTGCCCCATATCTGAGGGATGTTAGTGTTTGAAATTCTCTGCCCCTCGGAGTGGGTGTAATGCTTCATCCTGTCAGCTTGGATCTTGTTTGATCAAGCTCAAGATGGGATGTATATCCTTGTCTTGTCAGCTTGGATCTGGTTTGTCCCTCGTGGGGGACCATGATTGGCCTTGATTGTTTTTTTTGATTAGGAATGAAGTGCACAAAAGAGCAGTGGAGGCTGGGTCAATGAATATATTCAAGACTAGTAAGACACATTCTGGATCAACAAGATTCTTATAGTTTAAAAGTTTATTAGTCACACAAGTAGGCTTACAACAACACTGCAATGAAGTCACTGTGAAAATCTCCTAGTCGCCACATTCTGGCACCTGTTCAGGTACACTGAGGGAGGGAGAATTTAGCATGGCCAATCCACCTAACCAGCACATCTTTCGGACTGTGGGAAGCAACTGAAGCGCCTGTCAGCTTGGATCTTGTTTGATCAAGCTCACGCAGACATGGGGAGAATGTGTAGACTCTGCACAGTCACCTAAGCCGGGAATCGAACCCGTGCTGCTTTGAGGCAGCAGTGCTAACCATTGTGCCACCAGGCAGGAAAGTGGAGTTCAGCTGTGATCTTTTTGAATGGCAGAGCAGGTTACTACTTATGTCATTTACATTCTCTCTTAATATGTTAAACTTTAATCAAATTATCCCATAACCCTTAGTTCCAGGGAATACAACACTATTTGTGTAATCTCTCATAATTTAGTTCTTGGAGTCTAGGTATCTTTCCAGTAAATCTCTGCTGTACTCCCTCCAAGGCCAATGTATTTGAAGAGATGATGCCCACAATTGCTCCTAGTATTTCAAATGTGGCCTGACCAGGGCTTTTACATAGCTGTAGCATGAACTCTACCGCTTCTATTCTTGTCCTCTTACTATAAAGGCCGGCATTTCATTAGCCTCTGATTATTTTCTATACTTTGACATTTTAATAATCAGTATACCTGATTATTTTCTATACATATTTAATAATTTGTAAACCTGGACCTTCACTGTTTCTAGCTTTTCATCATTTAAAAAGTATCCATTTCTCTTTTTAGGTCAAACATGATGACCTCACATTTCCCTGCTTTGAAATCCGTTTTCGTTAACGACTGCAATGAATAATTAATGCCATTTACACGTCAATTCTGCAAGTTTACTTAATGCTGTCCTATATTTTGGCACAATCATCCCGTATTAACCGCAACTCCTAATTTGATATTGTCTACATATTTTGAAATACTTGAGTCCAGATCATTTGTGAATGGTGAACAACAATGATTCAAGAGCTGATTGTGGTGGAACACTGACTAGAACATAGAACAGTACAGCTCAGAACAGGCCCTTCGGCCCACGATGTTGTGCCGAGCTTTATCTGAAACCAAGATCAAGCTATCCCACTCCCTATCATCCTGATGTGCTCCATGTGCCTATCCAATAACCGCTTAAATGTTCCTAAAGTGTCTGACTCCACTATCACTGCAGGCAGTCCATTCCACACCCCAACCACTCTCTGCGTAAAGAACCTACCTCCTTCCTATATCTCCCACCACGAACCCTATAGTTATGCCCCCTTGTAATAGCTCCATCCACCCGAGGAAATAGTCTTTGAACATTCACTCTATCTATCCCCTTCATCATTTTATAAACCTCTATTAAGTCTCCCCTCAGCCTCCTCCGCTCCAGAGAGAACAGCCCCAGCTCCCTCAACCTTTCCTCATAAGACCTACCCTCCAAACCAGGCAGCATCCTGGTAAATCTCCCCTGCACTCTTTCCAGCGCTTCCACATCCTTCTTATAGTGAGGTGACCAGAACTGCACACAATATTCCAAATGTGGTCTCACCAAGGTCCTGTACAGTTGCAGCATAACCCCACGGCTCTTAAACTCCAACCCCCTGTTAATAAAAGCTAACACACTATAGGCCTTCTTCACAGCTCTATCCACTTGAGTGGCAACCTTTAGAGATCTGTGGATATGGACCCCAAGATCTCTGTTCCTCCACAGTCTTCAGAACCCTACCTTTGACCCTGTAGTCCACATATTTAAATTAGTCCTACCAAAATGAATCACCTCACATTTATCCGTGTTAAACTCCATTTGCCATTTTTCAGCCCAGCTTTGCATCCTATCTATGTCTCTTTGCAGCCTACAACAGCCCTCCACCTCATCCACTACTCCACCAATCTTGGTGTCATCAGCAAATTTACTGATCCACCCTTTAGCCCCCTCCTCTAAGTCATTAATAAAAATCACAAAGAGCAGAGGACCAAGCACTGATCCCCGTGGCACTCCGCTAGCAACCTGCCTCCAATCCGAAAATTTTCCATCCACCACCACCCTCTGTCTTCGATCAGACAGCCAGTTACCTATCCAATCGGCCAACTTTCCCTCTATCCCACACCTCCTCACTTTCATCATACACCGACCATGGGGGACCTTATCAAACGCCTCACTAAAATCCATGTATATGACATCAACTGCCCTACCTTCATCAACACACTTAGTTACCTCCTCAAAAAATTCTATCAAATTTGTGAGGCACCACTTGCCCTTCACGAATCTGTGCTGACTATCCCGGATTAATCCGCATCTTTCTAAATGGTCGTAAATCCCATCCCTAAGAACCTTTTCCATCAATTTACCAACCATCGAAGTAAGACTAACCGGTCTATAATTACCAGGGTCATTTCTATTCCCTTTCTTAAACAGAGGAACAACATTCGCCATTCTCCAGTCCTCTGGCACTATCCCCGTGGACAGCGAGGACCCAAAGATCAAAGCCAAAGGCTCTGCAATCTCATCCCTTGCCTCCCAAAGAATCCTAGGATACATTTCATCAGGCCCAGGGGACCTATCGACCTTCAGTTTATTCAAAACTGCCGGGACATCCTCCCTCCGAACATCTATTTCCTCCAGCCTATTAGCCTGTAACACCTTCTCTTCCTCAAAAACATGGCCCCTCTCCTTGGTGAACACTGAAGAAAAGTATTCATTCATCACCTCGCCTATCTCTACTGACTCCATACACAAGTTCTCACTACTGTCCTTGACCGGCCCTAACCTCACCCTGGTCATTCTTTTATTCCTCACATAAGAGTAAAAAGCCTTGGGGTTTTCCTTGATCCGACCCGCCAAGGACTTCTCATGTCCCCTCCTAGCTCTCCTAAGCCCCGTTTTCAGCTCATTCCTTGCTAACTTGTAACCCTCAATCGAGCCATCTGAACCTTGTTTCCTCATCCCTACATAAGCTTCCCTCTTCCTTTTCACAAGACATTCCACCTCTTTCGTGAACCATGGTTCCCTCACTCGGCCATTTCCTCCCTGCCTGACAGGGACATACCTATCAAGGACACCCAGTATTTGTTCCTTGAAAAAGTTCCACTTTTCATTAGTTCCTTTCTCTGACAGTTTCTGTTCCCAACTTATGCCCCCTAATTCTTGCCTAATCGCATCATAATTACCTCTCCCCCAATTGTAAACCTTGCCCTGCCGTACGGCCCTTTCCCCCAATTGCAATAACAAAAGACACCGAATTGTGGTCACTATCTCAAGTGCTCTCCCACAACCAAATCTAACACTTGACCCGGTTCATTTCCCAGTACCAAATCCAATGTGGCCTCACCTCTTGTCGGCCTATCCACATATTGTGTCAGGAAACCCTCCTGCACACACTGCACAAAAACTGCCCCATCGGAACTATTTGACCTACAAAGGTTCCAATCAATATTTGGAAAGTTAAAGTCCCCCATGACAACTACCCTGCGACCCCCACACATATCCATAATCTGCTTAGCAATTTCTTCCTCCACATCTCTGTTACTATTTGGGGGCCTATAGTAAACTCATAACAACGTGACCGCTCCTTTCCTATTTCTAACCTCAGCCCATATTACCTCCGTGTGCAGATCCCCCTCGAAGTGCTGCCCTTCATTTACAAATCTGACTGATAATGTTAATCCCTACTGTTCTCTATTTTGTCACCAGCTTGTTGTCCATTCTGTTTCTTGTCTCCAAACCCCACATGTTCTAATCTTAGTCATGAATATACTGTGCAGTATCTTTTATTCAAGGCTGTTTGTTTGGAAATGCAAATATATTGCGTCACTTGCATTGCCCTTGCCCGCTTTGATTCTTCGAAGAATTCATTGAGGTCAATATAATCTTTCAATTTTTCAATCCATTCTGACATTCTTTGTTGTTAACAGCTTCCATGTTTTCCTATCACATCTCTGAACTTGGGATTCCATTATTGTACCTGTCCCAGATATTAAGCTAATTGGTTTGTAGCTGCCTGGACTTGATCTGTCTCACTTTAAACACAGGAACCACGTCCCGTGTCTGTCAGTTCTTTTGCAATGTTTCCTTTTCTTGATCTGTGTGTGAAATCTTTTCCTGAATTTTAATATGCACAGAGACAATTCATCTTGTGCAAAGGTATTGTCCTCTTCAGTTCCATACATTTATCAATCATCTATTCCATTTTTATCTCGCGTTTTATCTTGTGTATTCCTGGTAAATACCAAGGAAATCTAATTATTTAGTACATCTATAATTTCCTCTTCATTATCTGAGAGTCTATCACGTATATCCTTAGTGACCTCTTTCTGATTTTTCTTGTGCAAGATTGTCTATATATTTTACTCTTTTATATCACTAAGTTTGTAGCTTCCTTCTGCCTTCCCAATTTTTTTGGCTTCTTAACCACTTCATATCCTATTCCTATTGTGATCTGTGTAATTGAAACCTCCTCCCTTTTATCACTATCCTATCACGTTTCCATCCTTTGACCTTTAGTATGCACTCAGGGTTCATAGAGGCTTCTCTGTTCCTTATGTCATTGAAGTACATCTCTTTCAGCAAGTATGTTACTTAATGTTGCCATCATTCACCTCTTTATTATTGCTTTGGTATTTTGTGTTAGTAATTAAATTATTTTGAAACCTCTATCAATTCAAATTGATGTAACCTGCTGTACAGGTCCTGAGAGTCTCTCTGGTCAGCCAGTAACTTTCTTTAATATTGCCATGACAATGCATTTCTTTTCGGGGATAATTGACTAATTATCCAAATTTCTGCATGAGGACTTTTTGGTCTCAATGAGGTTATCAAGAGCAGGTGAACTGAAATGGTTTCTTTGAAAAAGACCTAAAAGCAAAAATAAATTTCTACTTGAACCAGTCTAGGAACTGCATTGACAGACCTGAAACTAAATCGTCTGTCAGACACTTACTTTGGGAAATGGTGTTATAGCAAGAGCTAGGGGGCCAGTTAGCTCAATTGACTAGGTGGCTAGCATGTCATTCAGAATAACAACTGCAAGGGTTCAATTGAAAGGCAATGGCAAATCACCACTGACAAAAAAGCTACCAAGAAAATGGCTCGGGATGAAGCATCAAGGTAGTGAGCCAGGTATCTATCTGCTGGTAGATCACACATGACATAACGTTGTAAGAATTGAGTTCTGTTCTTGGAAGTGGTGCAAGGTCTCTGGGAAGTGGTGGAAGAAGAAAAAATCCAAGCCACTGCAGAAATTGAACTGCTGGAATCTGCATGTTTCAAATACTTTGAAAGTAAAATAATGCATAATATTAAACTCTTTTCCTAAAACCTCATCTTGATATTAAAGAGTTTCCTCAAAATTTACCCACTTAACCATATGTTTTGCCATCTCCCATTTATACCCATTTTATTCCCATTTGTGAAGCATTTTGGAGGTAGGTTTTCCATGTTAAAGGTGCAACAGATGTTTAGGTTTTTTCCCCTCGCACCTGTTTCCTCCTCAAAAGTCCAGGTACGTCTTTTGTTTTTTCGATCACTGCGATGTTAGCATTATATTTTGCATTCCAAGAGTTATAGTTCCTGACTTGCTGATAGTAAAACACACAAGTTCCATCAAATTAATCTCCTGCGTATAAAACATTGTTCCTGTCTGATCTCCATTTGCTATCAAAATGATCTTTTTAAATGTCACAGTTATCAGATTTATGCAACAATGAACAAATTTACAAAGCCGAAATAATACTTGAAAGCATTTTAATACTTGTTTTCTTAATGAAATTATTCAAGGACTCCAATACACTACCAATATGTTCTAATTTGCACAATGCATATTATTTTGGTCTGCAATCTTTACAGGTTATGCATCAGTTCTGCCGTGTCTCTCTTAACCTTTGAAAAAAGGTAAATGTAAATGCAAATCTAAACGTTAATGATGCACTGAGGCACCGTCAAAACATGAGAGACTTGTGTTGACCCTATGAGTAACCTCTAGCACTGATACTGTAATGTATTCCCAGTAATGCTTTACAATTTTAAGTATCTGCGGCTTTGGAAATTTGCCCCTTGCTGCATAAATTTTGTGACTATTTAAAGGATAATTTTGATACCCAGTGGAGCTCAGACTGGAACGATGGGTTATTGCACACAAGATTAACTTGATGGGGTTTGTATGTTTTACTATTAGCTAGTAGGGAATTTATAACTTTGGCATGAAACATATAATGCTAACATCTCCGTGATCAATACAGCAAATGTATATTAAGTATCTGAGTTTATGTGGAGGAGGAAACTGAAGAGTGGCAAAATTTTACACATCTGGTGTGCATGGAAAATGTATCTCCAAAGTGCTTCACAGATGTGAATGAAATGGGTATAAATGGGAGATGGTAAAATGCATGATTTAAGTGGGTAACTTGTGAGGATGCTCTTTAATATTCAAGAGAGGAGGTAAAAGTAAAGTCGCCATAGTCCCAGATGGCCATAGGCTGCTCTCTTGCCCCCAGAAGGGAAGAACTGACTGGTTGTGATTTAACCTGAGGGTCACCACACCTCAGTGGCGGGCAAGGTGAGAGGGCAGGGCCTTCACAAATAACCTTAGCTGGTGCAGAAATTGAACCCAGGCTCTTGGCATTGCTCCACATCACGAACTAGCTGTCGAGGCAACTGGGCTAAACCGACGTCCTAGAGGTGAGGGCGGCATGGTAGCACAGTGGTTAGCATTGCTGCTTCACAGCTCCAGGGACCTGGGTTCGAATCCCGGCTTGGGTCACTGTCTGTGTGGAGTTTGCACAGTCTCCTCATGTCTGCGTGGGTTTCCTCCGGGTGCTCCGGTTTCCTCCCGCAGTCCAAAGATGTGCGGGTTAGGTTGATTGGCCATGCTCAAATTGCCCCTTAGTATCCTGGGATGCGTAGATTAGAGGGATTAGCGGGTAAAATGTGTAGGGATGGGGAGTAGGGCCTGGGTGGGATTGTGGTCGGTGCAGACTCGATGGGCCGAATGGCCTCTTTCTGTACTGTAGAGTTTCTATGCTTCTATGTTTATGATGGGTTTTAGGAAAACAATTCAATATTAAGGTTAAGGCAGTTGAGAATCTTTCCATTGATGAAGGGAAAGTACAAAGCTGGACAGTGAGGAGCTTGGGCTATATTGGGTGGAATTCTCCCCAAAGAAATTCTGTGTCGAATTCGCGTAAAAACTGGAGTCAATCCCACTGGTTTTTTCAGCAGAATTTTCAAAATGTATCTACCACACTGTGTGCACTGCAGAGTACACTCGCATGAATCTCATTAAAAATCTTGGAGAGGCCTATTCTCGCTGGAGAGGCCATCAGCATAGCACTGAGCGGGCCACTGTGTGTGGACCGATCTGTCATGGTGGTGATCGGCACATGCACAGTAGCCCCGCAATGCCCCGTGACCCTGCATCGCTGGCCGTGTGACACCATCTCTCCCCCCCCCCCCCCCTCCCCTCAATCGCTGGTGTCTCAGACATGTCTGGGCCAGCCTTGACCTTCAACCACGTTGATCTTCCCCGATGTCCACCTCTGATCCTGGTCTTTCCTCCCTCTGTCACTGCCAAGTGCAGAGTGGCAGTAGGGACCCCCTCCTTCCTCAGAGGTCCTGCCCCCTTGAAAATGCCTGGTGGGCAGTGCCAAGATGCCCCTGGGCATTGCCATTTTGCCCCTTGGTCAGTGCCATGGGGCCAGGCTAGCACAGAAGCTCCCAGTTAGTGGGGAGTTGTAAATCCTGCTGGAGTGGAACACTCCTGGCAGGGATGGAGAGCCTAGTGGGCCTGGAAACTTCAGTCCCGGGCCTGCTAATGGGATAGTAATTCTCATTTGCATAATTTATGCAGCTCTGTGCCGATTTCTGGCGTGGAACTGACTGCACCAGAAATCCAATGATCGGAGACGCGTGGAGGCCGGGGAGCCCATATGAATCTCCAGGCCTGCTGCAAGGAAGGATTTTAGAATTACGATGTAATTTTGAAATGACTGTATGGGCTGTCATGAAGTGACTTTGGACATGCTGGACAGATGAAACTTGGCATGGAACAAGATGTGATTAGAGGAGTTGTGGATGAGTTGGAAGGTATCATTTCAGGTGGAGTTTAAGAAATTAATTTTGGAGGCGATATGGAACAGTGTTGCAAAGTTGAAAGTGGGATTTGAGATTTCTGTCGGTGGAGTAAGCCATAAGTTGTGCACAATTGATTGCAGCCTGACTGAGCATGTGGTGATTAATTAGGTGTATGTGTATTTTTTTTTAGAAGCTAATTATGATGCTTTCAGTTTTCCTATTGTTTGATTTGAAGATGATTTTGCATGTCTGCAACCTGATAAACTGATGGTCTTGCCTGGTGTTGTGAGACTTCTTACTGTGTTTACCCCAGTCCAAAGCCGGCATCTCCACATCAAGAAAGGAAGGTCATACATAGTTCAGTCTGGTAGATGAACTGGGTAATCGTGAGTTGCTATCCTTGCTTTCAATTCAATTGAACTAATTAGGTATAGTTGATTTAATATTAGCTTTCCTCAAATGCAGGGAGGTGACTATACTAAAGGAAAGGGAATTAAGAAAATTTCACCTCCTACCTGGTCAGGCAATGAAGCTTGTGAACAAAACTGTCCTCAGCTTACCTGGAAGTGAATTTGTAATAAATGAAGTGGTGTCAGGGAAGAACATTGGTATATAAGAAATGAAAACAATTTTTTAGTTCTTCAGAGCTGGATCATAGTATACCCACAGATTTGCAGAAATGTTATGTTACCAAGATTATTTCTGTTTAAAAACGAATTTATTTTCCAGCACATGTTCCTTTATGATAAATCATGTTATGTTTCTGCCTCAAGGCACAAATCTTGCTAATTGAGTTTGGGCCAGTTAATTAAATGTCACGTTACCATAAGATGTATGCCTCTTATTGTATGAATTTTCAAAGTTTAACTGCTATGGATGAATGTCCTTCTCAATGTTGAGGCTGCAAAAGTACTTGAGCAGCCATTTAAAATCTTTGCACGTATATATATTTGAGGAAAAATCTTAATGAATTAATGGCCGGAAGCAGCACCAGCAAGGATCAATTCCTTTACTGAGGCAGTGGGAGATGATACTTTATAAACTCCAGGTTTTGTGGAAAGGATGACAGTGCTTCTGTCACCTCAGGTGCAAGCTAGAAAATGTGACTTTTGAAATAATCTGCACTGCAGAACTGTACTATATTTTTTTGTCCAACTTGTATCCATTTTTATGTTGTTCATGGAAATATAATTTCATGATGACTTGATTTGTAGAATATATTAACTGATATTTGAAGTAAGGCTAGAGTACTAAACATTTTTTTTTTCTCCAATAGAAACAAATAATTGTGGATCCCCTGAGCTTTAGTGAGGAGCGTTTCAGACCATCTCTGGAAGAACGACTTGAGAGCATCATTAGTGGGGCGGCGCTAATGGCGGACTCGTCTTGTACACGTGATGATCGACGGGAGCGAATCGTGGCGGAGTGTAATGCAGTGAGACAGGCTTTGCAGGACCTGCTTTCTGAATATATGGGCAATGTGAGTCAGATGAAGTTCATATTCAAATTTAGATGTCTTTGGATCCAGTGTTTATACTAGGCTATAACTTTTTCCAAAACAAAGAGCTGAATGATTAGACTGGTAATCACATTATTTCATAATGCAGAATAGTATTTGAAATTGATAAATGATGAAGTTGTATTTGTGCTAATAATGCAAACATAGCAAATTGTGAAATGGAGATAATTTCTTCATTTGGGTGAATTGATTTGCTTGCATAATTAAATGTTGAGTGTATTAAAAATAGGGGACAGTGTTATGATCCCTGTAGGGACCAATAACTAGTTGTTAAAATAGATTTGAACCTCCAAGTCAAGGTTTCACATGTAAAGATTTTTACTATAAAAATGGCCAGACACCATATTAACTAAACACAATTTTTGAGTGCAACTTGTACTTTTAAAATATGGAAAGGTACTCCCCTTTTATATTTATCTCTCATCATGCACGCCATTGAATTACAGTTCTTGTAGCAAATGGTCAACAATTGCTACCAACTTCCAGTGTGTTCATATTTACCTGTTTCGCCAAATATTAACTACAAGTGCCCACTTCCAGGTGCTTCTCTTAGTTTTCAGAGAGTTTCCTAAAACAGCTACCCTTGGTAAAGCCTGCCCTGATGATTCTTCCCCTCTAACCGTGCCAGGGCAGATCTGCAGAATCGTTAGATGCCTTCAGGATGCATCTCTTTGGCTAGAGACTGTCACTCTTCCATGTCCTGCTGTGCTAGTTTGCAAAGCCAAAATGATCTTATGAAGCACTTTGACTGTGATATTTATTGATTTGTGGGGAATCCTGTAATCTGATTGCAAAAAATGGCTGTCTCTGTATTCTTCCCCATGGAACATGAAACACATTAGCTTTGCACCCAGGTAGAAATGATTTAGCTTTTCTTAACTGCAACATATTTTCATTTTACAAATAGACAGTTTACAATACAACTGTTTACAACCCAATACTTTCAACATCTCCCTGGGACTTTGGGAGACTGAATATATCCATTGTGAACACAGACTGCTGCCACTGTCTCAAACTGTGAACACTTGCATCATTGCCCAGTAACACAATCTGAGCCTCTGTTTGATCTTTGACTGTCCTGGGTGGTTGTCAAGCAGCCTTCTGAACAGGTCACATGTCCCCTCCATTTTACTTTAAATTAACAATACCATCCCAAAACATTACAATCTTATAAACCTCGTATTACAGGAGCAAGATTGTGCAGTTGTTTGTTGACATACTCTGCCCCTCGAGGCAACATAGCAGTCACTTCATCTCGAAGTGATCTGACATGGGATGATGTGGAGCTTTTATGATGAATATCGTTAAAATAGTAACTGACCTATGCATTTGTTTTTATACTAATCTAGACTGGGACAATAATGATGTAAAGGGCAGAGAGGGTGAAGAGCTTTTGAAGTGTGTTCAGGAGAACATTCCTGATCATTGTACTGCTGGGACAACAGGGAAAGAAGCATTGCTAGATCTGGTTCTGGGGAATGGAAGTAAGTCAAGTGAACCATGTCAATAGAGGAATATTTGGACAACATTGATTCACTACCATAAAATTGATGTTAACTATGGATCAGGGAGCCATCCAGAGAAAAGAAATATTTGATTGGTGGATGACCACTTTTAGGGGGTGAGGATGGATTTGTCCCAATTGAATTGAAATCAAAGGTTGGTTGGCAGAACTGGAATGGAACAATAGGCTACTTCAAGAGAAGATTGTCAATAAACAATCCCTATGAGGGGAAAAGGTGGGGCAACCAAAGCCAGGGCTCTATGGATTACCAAAGAGTGTAAGATGAAGCAAAAAAAAGGGATGTGTATGACATGTTAGAGTGTTACAAGTGAGACCCAGATTGAATATAGAAATTTCGGCAATGGGGGCGGGAAGAGTGGGAAAGCAAATCAGAAGTAAAGAGAGAGTATGAGCTTGGCAACTAACATGAATGGAATCTGAAAGTATTCAATAGCCATATAAATAGTAAAAAGTGAGACATGAGGGGTATATTAGGAACAAAATAGGGAGTTGATGCATGGAGGTAATGAGTAATGATAAGATACTAAAAGAGCACTTGATAACTGTCTTTGCCAAGAAAGAAGAAGCTGCCCAAGACTATGAAAGTGGAGTTACTGTTAAGATCCCAGCGCATAATACTGGGCAAGTCAGGTCCCTAAATGAAACCTGGCTTTGTAGATCCTAACTTTTTTAGAAGCGTCACAAGAGTCTGCCAGTGTAATTTTAACACTGAATAAAACTTTTAGAAAACAACGAACTATATGACACGAGACAGGTTGGAAAGATTTCAATACAAACACCAGAAAAGGATTCAAACTCGCACAATTCCTTTTATCCCAGCAACCCTTCCGACACACAACCCCGGTTTAGATTTGTTTGGATTAGCTTGGTTTCAAACAGTTGTCTTGCAATTGCTATGTTGCCTTCTAAGCGTTCACTAGATGTTTTTCTTCAACTGGTATCTCTCCCTGAGACACCAAAACCATAATCTAAACTCGCAATTACTTCAGAGGAAGTTCCCTAAATTAAATTCCCCAACAGACTTACAGAATTTCTGGTGTTTCTGGACCCCTGTTGCCAGTTTTTAAAAATGTTTTTGTAAACTTCACTAAACAACTAATGCTTTGGTAATGCTATGGTTAACCCATAGCGTCACTTCAAAATTTGTAAAATTCCATTTAAAAAAATGCATGAATACAAATAAGGCCTCAGACTTCCTGGCACCCAATTCTCAAAAACCCTCTAAATTAAACAAATCAGATTTCACCTTTCTTAACACACAAATACAAAATGGAAATTAAACTTAATGCTAGCCATTGCTCCTAACAGTATGAAGGTAGTTAAGACACTGGATATACTAAATATTGGGAGAGTAGAACTTAGAAAGGGTGGCTGAGTCATTCGGACTGGATCAAACGAATCCAAGGGTAATGAGGGAAGTAAAACTGGAAATTAGCGAGTCACTGGCTATAATGTTCTAATCCTCCTTGGGTACAAGGTTGGTGCCAGGGAACTTGAGAATTGCAGTATGACACTTTTTTTTTTACAAAAAAGGCTGTAAGAATAAACTCAATAACTGAAGGCCAGTCAATTTAATCTTCATCCTGGGAAAGTTTTTAGAAATGTTAATTTGGGCCAACATGAATATTAACTTGGGTAAATGTGAATTAATTAAGGAAAGCCAGCATGGATTTATTAAGTTGTGTTTATTTAACATGATTGAGGTTTTTTTTGAGTTAATAGAAGATGGATGAGGGTAATGCAGTTGATATGGTGAACATGGATAAATAAAAGGGATTTGATAAAGTGCAACTACATAACAGCAAGGCTGAAGTCCATGGAATAAAAGGACCAGTGGAAGTATGGAAATGAAGTTGGCTGATAAGATGCAGCAGTGGTGAATGGTTATATTTCAGATTAAAGGAAAGTATAGAGTGAGGTACTTGGTGGCTCAGTACTAGCATCATTGCTTTTCTCAATTGATGTTAATGATGTGGCCTTTGGTGTTTTGGGAAGAACCTCAAGATTTGCAGTTGAGACAAAATTTTGGAAGTATTAAATGTGCGGAGGATAGTGATAAACTTCAAGAGGACATAAATATGCTGGTGAAATGGGTGGACAACTGGCAGATGAAAATTAATGTAGAGAAGTATGAATTAATGCATTTTTGTAGGAAGAACGAAGAGTAAATATAAAATAGAAGGTATTACTCTAAAGGAGATGCAGGAAGTAATAGACCTTGTATGTGAAGGTAGCAGGCAGGTTCAGAAAATGGCTAGAAAGCTAAATGAGATTCTGGATTTTATAATTACAGGTATGGAGTACAAAAGCAATAAAGTTTGAGGAATTTTTACAAACCACTCCGCCTTAACTAGAATATTGTACCCAGTTCTGGGCACCTCATTTGGGGAAGGTTTTTTTTATCCTTTCATGGGATGTGATTGTTGCTGGCAAGGGCATTGTCTGTTGCTCATCTTTAATTGATCTTGAACTGTGTTTCATGCTTGGCTATTTCAGAGGGCAGTTATGAGTCACTGTTATTAGCTTTATAACTCCATATTTATTAAATTTAAATTCCACTAGCTACTGTGGTAGGATTTGAACCTCTCACTCCAGAGCATTTATCTTGGGCGTCTGGATTACTGGTCCAGTGACATTACCACACCACTATCTCCCCATAAGTAATGCGAAGGCTTTAGGAAAGGTGCAGAAAAGATTTACAAGAACGGTTCTAACCTACGCATCTCAGGACTCTAAGGGACAATTTTTAACCTGGCCAATCAACCTAACCTGCACATCTTTGGAAGCAAGGGGTGGCACTGGGTAGAACTGCTGCCTCACAGAGCCAGAGACCCAGGTTCAATTCCGGCCTTGGGTGACTGACTGCGCGGAGTTTGCACATTCTCCCCGTGTCTGCGTGGGTTTCCTCTGGGTGCTCCAGTTTCCTCCCACAGTCCAAAGATGTGCAGGTTAGATGGATTGGCCATGCTAAGTTGATCATTGGTGTCAGGGGTAAATACGTGGGGTTATGGGGATAGGGTCTGGGTGGGATTGTTGTTGGTGCAGACTCGATGGGCCAAATGGCCTCTTTCTGCACTGTAGGAATTTTATGATTCTAAGCTCAATTGTGGCTTTCAAAAAACCTGAAGAGAAGCTTGTAGTGCTATGGTAAAAGGATGGGGGTGTAAGATTAGATGTGCCCTTCCAGAGAGCTGGCATGGACATGATGGGCCAAATGGTCTGTCATTTGTTCTGAGTGACTTTATAAAGATTTATTTGATGTGGTCATGTTATATTCTATTTGTATACAATACAACTTTATTTAGATAATGAAACTGCCAATGCTGTCGGGTTTTAGTTCCTCCTAAGTTTCCAAGGTCAAATTGCTTGTTGAGATTTTGCACAGCCCCTGAGTAAATATAAAATAGAAGGTATTACTCAAAAGGAGATGTGGGAAGTAATAGACCAAGTGTGAAAGGTTGGGCAAGATGAGCTGTACTGCAGACTTATATTTGTATGTCTGTTGAGAGTGGCAATTTGATGAAGATTGCCACTCTGTGGAAATTATGGGTCTGGATATTTTTATCCTGAAGTGTAGACTTTCCTAAATGTGTTAGTTATATTTACATCTACAGAAGTCATGATAGTGAAGACTGCAGTCATCATCCAGCCATAGAATTGGTTTACCAAATACAATAATGTGATTTCTTTACCCGTCAGTGAATCTGCAGTGGATATGTTAGATCTGATTCTGTTCAAAAGTAAAATAAATGTGGATTAAAGAATTTCAGAAAGAATAAAATGTTGGATCTGCACAGCACATCTTGTGACATAAAAGAAAGGCATTGTTTTCAAAATTTGCAAATAAGCAAATCTATGAATATATTTAAAATAATTAAACAGCAGGGTATGGAGGAAGTAGAAGGACAGCAGATTAAAGGCAGTGAAATGCTGTCTTCTTTCAGAAGCAGTTTGGGCTCTATCATTCTTTGCCATATGGAAATATGAGAACTATTGGATTATAGCGATCATGGCCCAAAAATTGTCGTGGTAAGCTAATGAATGGTGCCCATTGTTTGACTTGCTCTTGCCTTTTTAATGTTGGCAATATTTTACTTTGCTGTATACCTTTTAACTGTACACCTTGTTTAACTAGTTGGATTGTAGGCTTGTGAAAGGAGCTCAAGGTCTGAACAGAAATTAAAATTAAAATGATGAGTTTATTGTTTAATCAAATGCAAAGAAATAGAGGGGGAATGAAAGATTAGAATATGTGAGAAAAGGAAAAGTGAAAAAAAATTAACTGAAATGTACAAGCTCTAACTGTGAAGAGCTTATTTTGTATCTGTAGTGCAGGAGGCTCATGTCATTTATTGTATTTGAATAGGGAGCTAGTCAGTGAGATGTTTTTATGAAGCCAATGATGGAGCAGCAGCTATTCGATTCCTCTGTTTTATTGCACATCTGTTCTTGCCTGAAGTTGCTGTGGATTTGGCACAAAAAAACCCAATCGCCTTGCTGTTGACTTGCCAGCAATTTTTGGGCCTGCCTGAAAGAGCACCTTAGATTGGAGATGATGCAAGAAAATTGACAGAAAATATAAGCCGCGATGAAAAAATGAGATCGGAAGTTGTTGATGGCAGTGTTTGGGCTGTTTTTCTGAAGTTTTCTCAAGTGGTCCCATGTGAAGGGTTATTTAGATCTTTTGTTTTTTGGTGCTGCTTTCACCTGTCATTGTACTCCATTTATCACCATGATGAATGGACCAGTGATTGCACTGTCATTGCTTCAAAACTGTAAAAGCTGCAGACAATTTTGTTTTTTCCATATTAATGATTTGTATATTTAAATTATTATGCTGACTCTGATATTCCGATGGATATCACAATAAAATCCTTCAGGCTTGTCCAGATGCTGTGTCCATTAAATTCCCAGGCCAGTACCTACTTGTGATCATGGATTTTGTTTCTGCTACATAGTACACAGACTTGTTGTTATTTGTCTTTTGAGTAGCCAATCTGTCTGCATATGAAGCATGCTGATGAACTGATGTCTCACATTCACTTAACAATCAGCAACTGCTTAAATTTTCATTCATTTATTGCATTCTTGCTCGCTAAAAGTTAAATCTTTGGCACCCTAGAAACCCCTACAGTGCAGGAGGAGGCCATTCAGCCCATCGAGTCTGCACTGACAACAATCCAACCCGCTGCCCTATCCCCACACATTTACCCTGCTAATCCCTCTAACCTACACATCCTGGGATACTAAGGAGAAATTTTGCGTGGCCAATCAACCTAACCCGCACACCTTTGGACTGTGGGAGGAAACTGGAGCACCCGGATGAAACCCACGCAGACACAGGGAGAATGTGCAAACTCCACACAGACAGTGACCCAAGCCGGGAATCGAAACCAGGTCCCTGGAGCTGAGGCAGTAGTGTTAACCACCGTGCCACCCGTAAGGTGTACTAAGCCGTAAGGTCATACGCTTACAGCTATAGGGTATGGAAGCATTACATTGCTGCAAAAAGCCATGACTAGCTCAAATGTCCATCCATGAACAACCTGCATTTGTTGCAAAATTTGCAGATCAAGTTGCTGAAAAAATATTTTCCAGGTCTCTTAGATGGGTTTCATTTTGATCCCTCCACTACTATACATTTGGTATTCTTGCAAATGCTCTGATGATTGCAAGATGAAAAACTTTGATCTGTCTTTTTTCCAGGATTACTCATGTTCTGTGCTAACTGTTTGAAAATTTAAATTGTGACCTAAATATTTGACATTTATTGCTGAATGAATAAAATCTAAAAGTAAAGTGTTGTTGATACTGTACAAAGCATTAGTGAGACCACAAAGAAGATTGTGTACAGTTTTGGTCCCCTTATTTGAGGAGGAATTGTAATTGTATTGGAGATGATTCAGAGGAGGTTCACTTGATTGATCCCAGAGATGAGGGGTTTGACTTAGGAAGAGAGATTGTGCAGTTTAGGCCTATGCTCCCTGGATGTTAGAAGGATGAGAGGAGATCTAATTGAGGTGTACAAGGTGATAAGGGGGATTGACAAAGTACACATGGAGAGGATATTTCTTCCAGTAGGGAAATCTAGAACAAGAGGTCATAGTTTTAGGATAAGGAGTAGCAGATTTAAAACACTTGAGGAGAAATTACTTCTCTCAAAGGGTCGTGAGTCTAGAATTCGCTACCCCAGAGTGTGGTGGATGCTGGGACTTGGGGTAAATTTAGGGAAGAGGTGGACAGATTTTAATTAGTAAGTGTTTGAAGGGCTATGGTGAAAGGGCAGGGAGCAAGTGGAGTTGAGGCCAAGATGAGATCAGCCATGATCGTATTAAATGGCAGAGCAGGCTCGAGGGACTGAATTAACCTACACCTGTTCCTAGTTATGATTCTTAAGATAAATTTTGTGCTGGGGAAAAGATCTGGTACGCTTTGTTCAAGTTATTTTGTATTTCATATTCTCTGCAGTTTAGAAATTGTATAGCAATTTGCTCCATAATTACTGGGAGTTCCAAGATTTGAGCCCACTGACGCTGAAGGGGAATAGCCATCTTGCTCCAACTCAGGATGTTGTGTGGCTTGGAGGAAAAATTGCAGGTCATGTCCCCATACAATTTCTGCTTTTTTTTTGAGGTGGCGATTGCAGGTTTGCAAGGTGCTGTGTAGTAAGTTGCTGCAGAGCATCTGTTGTGGTTCACACTGCTGCAACTATGCCAGCGATGGAGGCAGTGAATGTTTAAGATGGTGGATGGCGTGCCAATCAAATGGGTGGCTTTCTCCTGGATGGCGTCCAGTTTGAATGTGGAGCTGCATTCATCCAGGCTAATGGAGAATATTCCAACATGTCCCTGACTTAGAATGGTTATAGCACTGTAGGAAGCCTTTTGGCTCATTGAGTCTGTGTCCTCCTTTATATAAGAGCAAATCAGATAACCCGTCCCCCATAAACATGCATATTTCTTTTTAGCAATTCATTATAGAACTCAACTATTTGATGCATGAAAAAAGCATTTTCTCATGTCACCTTTGCTTTTTGCCAATCACCTTATTCTGTCCTCTTTAGTTTTTATCATCAAGTCAAAGATGAGAGTTTCTCATGATCTACTCTACCATGACACCTCATGATTTTGAATGCCTATATCAAAACCCCTCTCACCCTTATCTTTATGGAGAATAACCGTAGCTTCTCTAGCCTAACCTTGTAATTACATTCTTCATTCCTGGTGTTATGGGTCAAGTTAGAAACTTCAAAGTACTTCATGGAGACCGCCTGAACCATAGGTTTTGCATCTTTAATTTGGCTAGGGTGAGCATATGTTTCACTTCAGGTATGATTCAACAACCCTCTACAGAGCTTTTAAGAACATAAGAACATAAATAGGAGCAGGCGTAGGCCATCTCGCCCTTCGAACCTGCCCCGCCATTCAATAAGATCATGGCTGATCTGAAGTGGATCAGTTTCACTTACCCGCCTGATCCCTATAACCCCTAATTTCCTTACCGATCAGGAATCCATCTATCCATGATTTAAACATATTCAACGAGGTAGCCTCCACCACTTCAGTGGGCAGAGAATTCCAGAGATTCACCACCCTCTGAGAGAAGAAGTTCCTCCTCAACTCTGTCCTAAACTGACCCCCCTTTATTTTGAGGCTGTGCCCTCTAGTTCTAGTATCAAACAAAGTTTATTTAAGAATATAGTTAACGTCTATAGAAAGAAAAGTAGCAATACCTTTCATCAATTACAAACACAGAAAACAACCACAATAACGTATTAACTCTTAATTGAATATTAATGCTGTTCAAACCCAAACCTCTCAAACAAAACCCTTTTTTACAGGCTTAACACAGCATAGATTAAAATCTAACTTGACTGGAATTGAGTCTTTTCGAAGCCTGCACTTTCCTCCCAGAAGGCAAAATGTTGCCTTGATTAACTAGTAGACTTTCCAAATAGAACAGGGAGACAAGAGGGAGAGACTTCACCTACTTTCTGCTTGATGCCCCTCTAAAAACTAAACTGCAGCCTCAGAACTTGCAAAACTAAAACCTTAACTCACTGGAAAGAAAGAAAAACTGTCCAAAAGTACATTACCTTTTCTCCTAACAATGCAGGATTATAAAACTAATCCCGTAAATACAAACAACCTCATTTACCACTTGAGGAGCAATAACAGGACTCATCGTAGTCAGCCCGGCAACAATGGCATCATTGAAGGCTGAGAGTTGCAGAGATCATGTTTTTAAAAAAAAACTTTCTTAAAGGGACACTAATGTCACACTGGCATCATTGTCAACAATCTTTTCTGTACCCTCTCCCTAATGCTGAGAAGTTGCAGTTGGTACTGAACAATGTTCAATCATCAGTGAGTTTTTGGCCTGATGGTGGAGGGTTTTTTGAAGTAACTGCAGGTGGTTTGGCACTACCCTCAGGAGATGTCCTGGACTAAGATAATTGGCTTACAGCAACCAGAAATCTCTTTCTCTGTGCTAGGTAAGACTACAACCAGCGGAGAGTTCCCCCGTTGTGCCCGCTCTCCCCTTCCCAAATTACAGCAATATCGCTTCTGTTCAGTTTCCTCATTATTAGAAGTTATGCCCAATTGCTGAAATTTTTTTCACTAGCAGTTACAAGAGTGATTACAGCTGTCTTTTGTATAAAGTGTATCAAGCAATGCACAGAGTGGGTGATGCCCACAAGACCATCTGAATTAGACTTTTTTGTTTTCCAATCGGTCAAGCAAGTAGTTAGTTCTGTCTTGGAGTTCATTATTGTAACTAATGTCATCCCAGTGCATATTTGTAACTAATCAAGAAGAAAGACAATTTCATTTCTAATGACCGTACCGCATCCTGCTTCATGGAAGGATAAAAGTGATCCATCTGATCATATGAATATAATAAATGATGACTTCATTGTATGATGATATTGTTGGTAATGTGGTCTTTTGTCTGAACTGTCAGAAAAATGACCCTCTCTTTAAGATGGTATGGTTTAATATTGTCACTGTAAAAAGAATGCAGTTTGTAGATCTGAATTATTATCAGTTTACATCTCCAGATGTTACTTAGGAGTAAATTGTGACAGTAAAACAGCGTTTTGCTTTGTTTGGTCAGCCAATTACTGGATATTCCAAAGGACAGCAGATACAGGGCGGCACGGTAGCGCAGTGGTTAGCACTGCTGCTTCACAGCTCCAGGGTCCCAGGTTCGATTCCCGGCTCGGGTCACTGTCTGTGTGGAGTTTGCACATTCTCCTCGTGTCTGCGTGGGTTTCCTCCGGGTGCTCCGGTTTCCTCCCACAGTCCAAAGATGTGCGGGTTAGGTTGATTGGCCATGTTAAAATTACCCCTTAGTGTCCTGAGATGCGTAGGTTAGAGGGATTAGTGGGTAAAATATGCAGGGATATGGGGGTAGGGCCTGGGTGGGATTGTGGTCGGTGCAGACTCGATGGGCCGAATGGCCTCCTTCTGCGCTGTAGGGTTTCTATGATTTCTATACTCAATCTGGTTTGTTTCCATGATGTTTGCTAGAGGATAGCAATTTGTGCTGACAGTTGTAAATACTTTATACTGTTTTGACTACTAGAACCATCTATTTCCATGTAAACAAAATGCACACTTCATTATAGTACTTAATTTCAGGAACTTGCAACAATACATGCTTAAGATTATAGCGTTCTGGTGACACTTAATAGCAGAGATGGCCTGAATGAATCTTAGTCAAATTGCTTTTGACTTCAAAGAGTTGTGATGTGAATTTGAAGTCCTGAGTTGACACACATGATCACTTTCACAAACTTTTTGCCGAAGAAAGTATAAATATAGATCTTCGTCCTTTAACTTTAAATCTTTCCTTGACACTTCTGGTTCAAACTATATTGAGAAGTGTAATTATGGGTATGCCTGGATTTGTGCTTTAACTATCTGGATGCTATTTTAGGGTATTTTCCCATTGCTCACAATGTGGTACCCCATGGTGCATTAGTACAGATAGGTTTCTACGTTTGTTTTCTCTGATCTCATTATTTGCAGCTATCATTCCTTTCCTTGCATTTAAGCTAAAAGAAAATATTAAGTGGCCAGGCGGTCCAATAGACTTGGCAGATTAAAAATGTCATTCTGCACATATCCAATGTGAACTTACGGCTTATTTTATGTTCAAGGCAAGAAGTCAATTTCCATAAATTATCTCAAAATTCAGAAAACTTCAAATTTTAGGCTTGTCTGGCCTAATGTCATCTAGTTTGACGAGTAATACTTAATGATGGCATTAGATCAAGTGCGATGCCTGCCATGTTCTTGAATAATGCAGATAGGCTTAGTTGAATTTATTAACATGTTGTTAATAAGGTAATTGTTTTTGTCTGATTATAAAAAGGATTTAGAATCTGTTCTTAAAGGCCTAAATTATATTTTTTGAACTTTTTTGCATGTCTGTTTGCACACTTCCAAGTGTGACGTCAGTGCATGTTACAAACTCGGCCAATCCATGGTTGTCCTACCAAGACTGAGGTTTTCCCATACCATATCCATGAAAGAGTTACATGAAAACATAAGAAATAGGAGTAAGGGTAGATCATGACTGATCTTCTCAAACTCCTCCTTCCTGCACTGTATCTATATTCCTTGGTTTCCTAAGTATCCAGTAATCTATCACTCTGTCTTGAATATACTTGATCTGAGTATCCACAGCTTTCTGGGATAGAGAATTCTAAAGATTCATAACCAACTGAATGAAGCCATTTCTGCTCATCTCAGACTTAAATATCAAATACCAATGAGACTATAACTCCTAGTTCTAGATACCCCCACTAGGGAAAATATCATCCCAGCACCTGATCTGTCAAGCCCCTGAAGAATCTCATATTTCAATCATATTACTCCTTGTTCTTGAAAATACAGGCCTAGTTCATTTACACTCTCCTCGTGGCTGGTTACGATGATTAACTTTTTAAAAAAAATCTGAAATCCTAGTTATTTACTAGAAAAATGAAGCCATAAAATTCCATGGATTAAAACAGAATTTTTATTATACAAGAGTCAAACAAAGCAAACACTAAATACTGTCATAATTAATTGTCTATACTCTTTAAGACCTAAAATCAACCTTAGTTAAATTATTGGCTGATTATGAACGATAAATTATACATTAAATACAAAGATATTATGAATTGGCTGAACAATCTACTCAGCAGTAAACTCAAGTCTTTCAAAACTCTTGGCTTCCTTGCGAAGAATTTCAGCTCCCCTTCCAGGATATAGCTTGATCTCCAGCTGGCAGTGAACAACCACCAAAAATAGCTCGGGCCTGCAGAACCTCATCAGCTTGGTCTGAACAATGCAGATCTACCAGCGTTATTTTCAAGTAACAAAAATTGCTGCAGCAACTGTGTATTCATCCATTCTCAGTTTCAGCCTGCCTGTACTGCACCACTGGATTCGATTGCTACTGAGATACAAGTGCTCACTGTCCTTTTTATATGATTTCAACCAGGTTCAGTCTCCCTGAGGGGCTTTCGATCTCAATTTCAGTTTTTTTTCCCCTAGAAACTGGAGGATCAATTTCCTTTCTTGGTTTTCTTTTTCTGTTTCCCCTTTCAGTTAGGGGCCAGTCATAAAACGTGAGCTTTGAAACCATAGATCCGTCATACCAGGAATCAAGTTTAGAGACATTTGTTCCACTCTTTCTAAAGCTAGTATACCATTCTTGAGTAAGGGCACTAAAACTGTTCACATAATACACCAGGTGTGGCCAAGGGGAATTTCAACATGAAATCTTTACTCTTAATGTTCCAACATGTTTGTAATACAGGCTAACATACAATTTTTTTCTTAATTGCTTGCTGCACCTGCTCGTTAATTTTGATTTATGTATACTCAGGTCTGTTTGTCAACATGTTCTACTCTCTCCATTTTAAGAAAAACATTCTGCTTTTCAATTTTTCTCAATATGGCTCATTTTACATCCACATTGTATTTGATCTGCCATGTTCTTACTGACTTGATCTGTCTGTATATATTTGCAGCATGCTTATACCCTCATTGATTATGTTCCCACCTAGCTTTGTATCGTCAGCAAATTCTGATACATTACACTGGCCTCTTCATTTAAATCATTGATTAGATTGTAAATAGCTGAGGCCTAAACACTGATCCTTGCAGCACTCCAATTAGTTACAGCCAGCTAACCCAAAAATGATACATTTTGTTCTGACTGTTTTCTGCCTTTTTAACCAATCCCCCTCTATGATATATTACATCAGTCCGTGAGCTCTAAATTTGTATAAGTTCTTGTTTGATATCTTAAAATGTCTTTTGAAAATCAAAATATACTACATGCATGGTTTTCCCTTGTCTCTCCTGGTAGTTACAACCTCGAGATACTCTTGAGTTGTCAAACATATTTCCCTTTCATAAATCTCTCTCACTATCCAATTGTATCATGATTAGTTAAATGCTCTGTTACCAAGTTCCTAATAATAGCTTCTAGCATTTTCCCGACTATTGATATCAGGCTAACCAGCTTTATTGGTCCCTGTTTTATATCTTATTTTCTTGAATAGCAGGGTTATGTCAGCTCCATTCCGATCTATGGGAACCATTTTAAAATTTAGGGAGTTCTGCAAGATTAAAATCAATATGTTTGCTTTATTTCATAAATTCCCTACAGTGCAGAAGGAGGCCATTCAGCCCATCAAGTTGACACCAACTCTCCAACAGAGCATCTTACCCAAGCCCTACCCCCGTAACCCCATTTCGCCTACCCTATAATTCTTGGGATGCTCAGGGGCAATTTAGCATGGCTAATCCACCTAACCTTGCATCTTTAGACTGTGGGAGGAAACTGGAGCACCCAGTGGAAACCCACGCAGACACTGGATGAACATGCAAACTCCACACACAAAGTGATCCAAGGCTGGAATTGAATTCGGGTCCCAGGTGCTGTGAAGCAGCAGTGTGAACCATTGTGCCGCTCATCTCTAACTATCTCTTTTAAAACCCTGGGATGTAGTCTGAGATCAATTTTTAATCCCATTTATTTCTGTTAGTATTCTGTTATTAATACCAATCTATTTAAGTTCCTCATTTTTATTAAATCCTTGGTTCTCTACTATTTCTGGAATGTTTTCCATGCATCTACCACGAAGGCAAATGCAAAGTATTTGTTTAAAAGTCACTTTTCATTTTCTTATTTCCATTATAATTTATTCTCTCTGCCTCTCACTTTTATTTCCGCTATTTTTATAAAGACAGATGTAGCATTTTGGAATATGTGTGTTTTTAGTTTTCAAATCCTGTGGTCGACAAGGATGATGGATGAGCAGGGATATTCGTGCAATAGCATGGCTATTTTGTTTGGGTGAGCTTAAGTTACAGGAAGGTGAAATAGCAAGAGCATTCAACTAGTTGAGTATACGGAGGTGACAGCAGCAAGGATGAGAGCTTTGACAGCAAATGGAACTAGAGAGGGGTAGACATGGGCGTTGTTATGGAAATTTGAGTTGGCGAGGCTAACAGTCAGGAGATTAGCTCAGGGATGGCTAGACCATGTGGTTTCATTCTTGTTCAGGCCAAGACAGTAACTGGAAAAGGTGATTGAATTCACTCAAGGTGAAGAGAATGGCTCAATCTTCCCCGTGACTAATTGGAAGAGATTGCAGCTCGTGCAAGACTGGATTTTAAAAGCGAGAGAAGGGGTCAAATTAGGTGGGGAGGGGGAACTAGTGCTAGATATTTTCAAAGAACATGTGTAAAGCAGACCCAATATATACAAATAATGTTGACGGAAATGGATGGTGAAGACCAACGATAGGACTATGGGAGACTCAGGATGAGAAGGGAAACATTGTTTAAGAGATGCTGGTTACAATTAGGCAGGTGATTGTTCTTGTAGATCACGGGATTTGAAAACTAAAAACACACTGATATTCCAAAACCCTACATCTGTCTTTTTAAAAATAGCAGGGAGATTTGCTAGATCCATTCGGGAGGGTTGAAACTAGTTTGGCAGGGGGATGGGACCCAAAGCAGTAGGGAGACAGAAGAGAAGGTTAAGGACAGCTCAATGTTCCAGGGTACAGATGCTATAGGAAAGATAGAACAGGAGGTAAGAAAGGAGGAGTTGCACTTTTGATTAAGGAAAACATCATGGCAATACTGGGAGGGGATATATCCGAAGATTCACCCACTGAGTGTATATGGGTAGAACTGAGAAATAATGGGGAAATTACTTTGATAGGGTTGTACTATAGGCCCCCAAATAGTCAGCAGGAAATTGGGAAGCAAATATGTAAGGAGATTACAGATTGCTCCAAGAAAAATAGATTGGTAATAGTAGGGGATTTTAACTTTCCCAACATTGACTGGGACAGCCATAGTATTAGAGGGTTGGATGGAGAGAAATTTGTTGTGTATTCAGGAGGAATTTCTCATTCAGTATGTGGATGGCCCGGCTAGAGAGGGGGCAAAACTTGACCTCTTGAGAAATAAGGAAGGGCAAGTGACAGAAGTGTTAGTGAGGGATCACTTTGGGACCAGTGACCATAATTCTATTAGCTTTAAGATAGCTATGGAGAACGATAGGTCTGGCCCAAAAGTTAAAATTCTAAACTGGGACAAGGCCAATTTTGATGGCATCAGGCAGGAACTTTCAACAGTTAATTAGGGGAGTCTGTGGGAAGGCCAAGGAATGTCTGGTAAGTGGGAGGCTTTCAAAAATGTGTTAACCAGGGTAAGCACATTCATTCCTCTTAGAGCGAAGGGCAAGGCTGGCAGAAGTAGGGAACCCTGGATGACTCGGGATATTGAGGCCCTAGTCAAGAAGGAGGAGGCACATGACATAGGCAGCTGGGATCAAGTGAATCCCTTGAAGAGTGTGTGGGGGGGGGGGCAGTAGAGTTGAGAGAGAAATCAGGAGGGCAAAAAGGGGACACGAGATTGCTTTGGTAGATGAGGCAAAGGAGAATGCAAAGAGCTTCTATAAATAAAGGGCGAAAGAGTAACTAGGGAGAGAATAGAGCCTCTGAAGGATCAACGAGGTCATCTATGTGTGGATCCACAAGAGATGGGTGAGATCCTAAATGAATGTTTCTCATCAGTATTTACTGTTGAGGAATGCATGGATGTTAGGAAACTTGGGGAAATAAATAGTGATGTCTTGAGGAGTATACATATAACTGAGAAGGAAATGCTGGAAGTCTTAAGACACATCAAGGTAGATAAATCCCCGGGACCTGATGAAGTGTATCCAAGGACGTTGTGGGAGGCTAGGGAGGAAATTGTGGGTCCCCTAGCAGAGATATTTGAATCATCGATAGTCAGGGGTGAGGTGCCTGAAGATTGGAGGGTGGCAAATGTTGTGCCTTTGTTTAAAGAGGGCTGCAGGGAAAAGCCTGGGAATTACTGGCCAGTGAGCCTCACATCTGTAATGGTTAAATTGTTAGAAGGTATTTTGAGAGACAGGATCTACAGGCATTTAGAGACAGTCAGCATGGCTTTGTGAGTGGAAAATAATGTCTCTCAAATTTGGAGTTTTTTTGAAGGGGTAACCAAGAAGGTAGATGAGGACAGTGCAGTTGATGTTGTCTACGTGGACTTTAGCAAGGCCTTTGACAAGGTACCACACGGTAGGTTGTTGCATGAGGTTAAATCTCACAAGATCCAGGGTGGGGTAACTAAATGGATACAAAATTGGCTTGATGACAGAAGCTAGAGGGTGGTTGTAGGGAGTTATTTTTCAAACTGGAGGCCTGTGACCAGCAGTGTGCCTCAGGGATCGGTGCTAAATCCACTGTTATTTGTCATTCATGTTAATGATTTGAATGAGAATGTAGGAGGCATGGTTAGTGAGTTTGCAGATGACATCAAGATTGGTGGCATAGTGGACAGTGAAGAAGATTATCTAGAATTGCAACAGGATCTTGATCAATTGGGCCAGTGGGCTGACGAATGGCAGATGGAGTTTAATTTTGATAAATGCAAGGTGATGCATTTTGGTAGATTGAACCAGGGCAGGACTTACTCAGTTAATGGTAGAGCGCTGGGGAGAATTATAGAGCAAGAGATCTCTGGGTCCATGTTCATAGCTCCTGGAAAGTGGAGTCGAGGTGGACAGAGTGGTGAAGGCATTTGGCATGTTTGGTTTCATTGGTCAGAACATTGAAGTGGAGATGCCGGCATTGGACTGGGGTAAACACAATAAGAAGCTTAACAACACCAGGTTAAAGTCCAACAGGTTTATTTGGTACCAAATTTGCTACCAAATAAGCCTGTTGGACTTTAACCTGGTGGTGTTAAACTTCTTACAGAACATTGAATACAGGAGTTGGGACGTCTTGTTGAAGTTGTACAAGACATTGGTAAGGCCACACTTAGAATACTGTGTACAGTTCTGGTCACCCTATTATAGAAAGGATATTATTAAACTAGAAAGAGTGCAGAAAAGATTTACTAGGATGCTACTGGGACTTGATGGTTTGATTTATAAAGAGAAGCTGGATAGACTGGGACTTTTTTCCCTGGAGGCTGAGGGGTGATCTTATAGAGGTGTATAAAATAGTGAGGGGCATAGACAAGGTAGATAGTCAATATCTTTTCCCAAAGGTAGGGGAATCTAAAACTAGAGGGCATAGGTTTAAGGTGAGAGATACAAAAGGGTCCAGAGGGGCAATTTTTTCATGCAGAGGGTGGTGTCTGGAACAAGTTGCCAGTGGTAGTAGTAGAGGCAGGTACAATTTTGTCTTTTAAAAAGCGTTGAGACAGTTACATGGGTAAGATGGGTGTAGAGAGATATGGGCCAAAAGAGGGCAATTGGGACTAGCTTAGGGATTTGAAAAAAAAGGGCAGCAAGGACAAGTTGGGCCGAAGGGCCTGTTTCCATGCTGTAAATCTCTGACTCTGAGGTGAAAAATGGAAAGTATCATGCTATATAGGCTTTGCCTTTTGAAGTAAAAGGACACAGTTTGAACACACTCTGAGTACATCAATGAAGTAAATGCCATGACAGCATTCCTAGACTATGTAGATGTATCATCAAATAGGATTCCTGCTCCTGAACACTCTATCCAGTGATCCAGCTGGAAAATGTCTGGCGCATCACAAAACCCCAGATTTAAAAGTTGGGCCATCGGGGAACTGCTGAACTACTTTGTTCATAAATACTAGTTCAAATTGCATTCAGGTGGTTATCTCAGCATCAGCTTGGCCCAGTTAGCCTCTGCTCTCTAACCCTTAAGATTACTTCTATTGTGTAATGCTAAAGGAGATGGATTGGTTATATATGATAATCGTAAAATCCTAAAGTTGGAGTTGTTAGTTAACCATCAAGGATTCATGGTTACTCAGTGGATGGTGATGTGCAAAAGTGAATTCAAAAGCCACCTTGCAATAGATTTCCCTTTGACTCCACCAACCAGCATCCACTTGCCAACTAGTTGGTACTCTCTTCATGCATATAATTGTTCTCCATTACAGTTTGGTATTTTGTTGCAAGCAAGTGCAACAAAAACAGTGTCTTTTTCAGCAATACCTGAGTTTTTTCTATCACAAACTTGCTTATAGATGCAACATACGTCCTGGTGCTGTAGTCCTTTACCCCCATTTTTTAGACAATGACCAAGTGTTTTGCATGGAGATTGTTGTTTACTAGCACCATAATGAGGATCAATGTAATGAGACTAGGCTAAGCATGCATCTACATAGGCTGCAGTTTTCACCAACTTGGTTATCCATCTCATTTGTATTGCGAGACTAAGGCTGTCCAGTCTTACCAGTCAGCAATTTTAAGGCAGTACTTGTTATATGAGACAGTTGAAGACTTGTGCGCAGGAACTAAAGTCCACCTCCTATCAAAGACAGTATCTTAGCAGAATTGGTTGACGTTAACAGCAACACTGAACCACTGCTTCTTCATGGCTATGTTCTGATACCACACGTTTTCTGAAGTTCTGTACCTAGAATTGGACACAATACTTCATTATAACTCCTATTTGTGAGACTTAAGTTTTCTTGATCTGTAAAATCTTTCCAGTATCAAAATGATAACTCAAAAAATGTCCATCACCAAATTATAACAACTCCTATATGGTGTATTTGGATTTAAGCACGAAGAAGAGCATGTGCAAGATTTGTCATTTCTTGCACTAAATTGGGCATTTACTGTACTTGATCATTTTATATTTTATATTAATGATTTGGATGAGAATATAGGGGGCATGGTTAGTAAGTTTGCAGATGACACCAAGATTGATGGCATAGTGGACAGTGAAGAAAGTTATCTCCAATTGCAACGGGATCTTGATCAATTGGGCCAGTGGGCTGACGAATAGCAGATGGAGTTTAATTTAGACACAAAGATAAGTGGAAAAGTGAATCGTGTGGAGGGCGTAGAAGGTCTGCAGAGAGATTTGGACAGGCTGAGTGAGTGGGCGAGGATCTGGCAGATGGAGTATAACGTTAACAAATGCGAGGTTATTCACTTTGGAAGAAATAATAGCAAATTGGATTATTATCTAAATGGAAAGAAATTACAACATGCTGCTGTGCAGGGGGACCTGGGGGTCCTTGTGCATGAGACGCAAAAACCCAGTCTGCAGGTGCAACAGGTGATCAAGAAGGCAAATGGGATGTTGGCCTATATTGCAAGGGGGATAGAATGTAAAAGCAGAGATGACTTGCTGCATCTGTACAGGGCATTGGTGAGGCCGCAGCTGGAATACTGTGTGCAGTATTGGTCCCCTTGTTTGTGGAAGGATATATTGGCCTTGGAGGGAGTGCAGAGAAGGTTCACCAGGTTGATACCAGAGATGAGGGGTATTGATTATGAGGAGCGACTGAGCAGATTAGGTTTGTATTCGTTGGAATTTAGAAGGCTGAGGGGGGATCTTATAGAGACCTATAAGATAATGAAGGGGCTGGATAGGGTAGGGGTGGAGAGATTCTTTCCACTTAGAAAGGAAACTAGAACTAGAGGGCACAGCCTCAAAATAAAGGGGGGTCGGTTTAGGACGGAGTTGAGGAGGAACTTCTTCTCTCAGGGTGGTGAATCTCTGGAATTCTCTGCCCACTGAAGTGGCGGAGGCTACCTCGTTGAATATGTTTAAATCACGGATAGATGGATTCCTGATCGGTAAGGGAATTAGGTGTTTTAGGGATTAGGCGGGTAAGTGGAACTGATCCACTTCAGATCAGCCATGATCTTATTGAATGGTGGGGCAGGCTCGAGGGGCTAGATGGCCTACTCCTACTCCTATTTCTTATGTTCTTATGTTCTTAGACAAATGCGAGGTGATGCATTTTGGTAGATTGAACCAGGGCAGGACTTACTCAGTTAATGGTAGGGCGTTGGGGAGAGTTACAGAACAAAGAGATCTAGGGGTACATGTTCATAGCTCCTTGAAAGTGGAGTCACAGGTGGACAGAGTGGTGAAGAAGGCATTTGGCATGCTTGGTTTCATCGGTCAGAACATTGAGTACAGGAGTTAGGACGTCTTGTTGAAGTTGTACAAGACGTTGGTAAGGCCGCAATTGAAATACTGTGTGCAATTCTGGTCACCCTATTGTAGAAAGGATATTATGAAACTAGAAAGAGTGCAGAAAAGATTTACTAGGATGCTACGGGACTTGATAGATTGAGTTATAAGGAGAGGCTGAATAGACTGGGACTTTTTTCTCTGGCGCGTAAGAGGCTGAGGGGTGACCTTATAGAGGTCTATAAAATAATGAGGGGGATAGACAAGGTAGACAGTCAATATCTTTTCCCAAAGGTAGGGAAGTCTAAAACTGGAGGGTATAGGTTTAAGGTGAGAGGGGAGAGATACAAAAGTGTCCAGAGGGGCAATTTTTTCAGAGGGTGTTGAGTGTCTGGAACAAGCTGCCAGAGGTAGTAGTAGAGGCGGGTACAATTTTATCTTTTAAAAAGCATTTAGATAGTTACTTGGGTACGATGGGTATAGAGGGATATGGGCCAAATGCGGGCAATTGGGATTAGCTTAGGGGTTTTAAAAAAATAAGGGCAGCATGGACAAGTTGGGCCGAAGGGCCTGTTTCCATGCTGTAAACCTCTATGACTCTGATTATGCTGAACTTATGCAAGGTACTAAATAGACCTCGGCTATAGTATAACTCTGGGCACTATACTATAGTAGGGATATGGATGTATTGGAGAGAGTGCTGGAAGTTTATAAGAATGGTTTCAGGGATGAAAAACTTCAGTTATGAGGATAGGTTGGAGAGTACAGACTATTATCCTTGAAGAGAAGGCGGCTAAGAGGAGATTTGATAGAGATGCTCAAAATCATGAGGAGGCTGGATAGAGTAGATCGGAAGAAACTATTCCTGCTCGTAAAAAGACCAAGACTGAGAGGGCACAGATTTGAAGTGATTTGTAAAAGAAGCAAATGTGAAGTGAGAAAAAACTTTTTCACACAACGAGTGGCTGAGGTCTGGAATGTCGTGCCTGGAAGTGTGATGGAGGCATTTTCAATCAAGGCATTCAAGAGGGCATTAGATGATTATGTGAATAGAAACAATGTACAGGGTTATATGGAAAAAGCAGAGGAATTACATTTAAGTCATAATGCTCAATTGGAGATCTGATGCAGGCACAATGGATTGAATGGCCTGCTCCTGCACTATAATGATTCTGTGATTTTTGCCTTATCGGAATTGCATCAGTTTTCTCTCACTGCTTTAATTGCATGCCAGATCAGTTCATTATTCCATAGTGGAGAAATAACATGTTATACTGTCCTAATTGAAATTCAAGTCACTTTCCTCGCACTTAAATTGACAATGATAAAATTCCATTAGTCATTTTGCGCTGTCCAAGAGACAGGGTAGTAAGACTAATGTACTTCAATCATTCACTGCTGTACTGGATATGGTAGGCTTCAGTTGCTACTTCCACATACAGTACAGATTGCTTTCTTGAGGATGAATAGTTGGCAAATGAAAGCTTTCAGGTTTGTACAAAATAGTATCATATCTGTAAACAAAAAAAACTACCTGCAGACACATTATTTGACAGATCAAGGTTCACTTTAAATACGATCAAATATTTAAACGCTTCTATTGTTGTAGCAGCAAGCTAATAGAATTAATTGAACTAACTGCCCATTTGCTGTTGTACATCAAGAATTCTGCTAATGCTGTTTCAAAAAATTGCTAAATGTGTCTGGCAGTAAATACATTAGAAATGTATTTTGCTGATGAGAAATGAGATCAATAAGTCCTTCCCAGTAAGCATTTTCTAGATTTATTGGTGAATGGTAATGTATACTTGTGTGGTGGTGCTGCTGCCTCAGTCCTTGACCCCTTGGGCTTTTTAAAGCCTTAGCTCTGTCTCATTTGTGCAGCAAACAGTAATTTATGTTCATTCATCAGTGATGCAGTGTGCATTGACTCAAACATGGCAATTTGTATTTGCTGAGGAAGATTTTATATTGGTATTCAAGCTCAAAAAATAGGCAAATTTTGAACAATTGCCCAATTGGTTAATCATTTCTGTAGCACAATGAATACACTGAAAATCTTTATGGTACCTGAGAGGTTTTGTACTGATCATTAGTGCTGTTGCATGGTGTTCATCTTTGAAGTTTTAATAAATCCCTGCTCCTTTTGTAGTTGACTCCTAATTAACTGTAGTGAGCACTGTTTCCTTGGGGAAATGTTCTTTGCCCTTTGACAAAAGTAATAGAACAAAACTTGAATTTATAGTGAATGTAATGCAAAGAAAATCCCAAATTGCTTTATTGAAATATAAGGCAACAATAAACATCAAATCGCAGGAGGAAATTTGTTAGGGCAGGTGACCAAAAAGCTCAATCTAAAAGGTAGATTTTGGGGAAGGTTTTAAAGGGGGGGAGAAGCAGAAGTTTAGGGAGGAAATTCTAGAATGTAGAGCCTAGGTGGCTAAAAGCATGACTGCTAATGGTGGGCATAGGTAGTAGGGGATGCACGAGAGGACATAGAGGGATGGAAGAGATTAGAGATGCGGTGATAAATGTCCAAGAAGGGATGAAATAGTTCAAAGAGCACCCAGAGGAAACCTATGCAGACACGGGGAGAACGTGCAAACTCCACACAGACAGTGACCTGAGGCCGGAATTGAACCCGGATCCCTAGTGCTGTGAGGCAGCAGTGCTAACCATTGTGCCACTGCAGGCAGTTTTTTCTACAGGTAGTTGACATGGTCTGGAAGGAATATAACTCAGATGCTGGGAAAGCAGGATAATGGCATTTTAGCCATTTGTTTACTTAGGAGAGAGCTAATGGACTTTAGTTTACAAAAAGAAAAGGTCCCCTGGGATTTTTGATTAAAGGAATGGAAGGTGGGTTTAGATTGACAGGGTCACGTAGTAATATGGTTAATGGGAGGAGCTCAGTATGTTGCAGAGAACACAGCTTTTGAATTCTGGCTGGGGTTTATTTAAAAGATAGACGTCTGCAAGCTGCTCTCTCCAAAAAATCTCTCTGAAAGCTTCAAGGCTGTTTACACCCCCTATAGCAAGTATATTTATGGTTGCTAATTTAAAGTGGGTTTTGAGTCTGTAAGAAGTCTTGCTTATTTGGAACTGAAACAGTGATAAGTTAGGAATTGAGGTTTAAATATTATTCAAATTGGTAATAGTGAAGCTGCTTATTTGCCAGAGTTATAGTTAGACTATTTTATTAAATTTTATTTTTACATAAAATATCCCTAATTTGTCAGTGGAGTTGCTCCTGGAGTGAAGTATTCCATTCCATGCCAAAATGGAAAAATTGTTGCGGTCTAGTCTAGCTTCCTAATGTTATTTGAGATTCTGGTCCAGGACCCTAATACTTAATACAAAATGTTTTGCGTTTCTCACATTCTGTGCAATACTATTAAAGTTAGCTCATTGTTATCACTGTCAACTGCAAATAATGTATTATTGCATGTAACTGAACTGTAGCATGTAAATTAAGTGAACTGTCTCTAAAAGATAAGTGTTCTTATCGTATCCTATCGGGGTGGCACAGTGGCTAGCACTGCTGCTTCCCAGTGCCAGGGACCTAGGTTTGATTCCCGGTTTGAGTCACTCTGTGCGGAGTCTACACATTCTCCCCATGTCTGTGTGGGTTTCGTCCAGTTTCCTCCCACAGTCTGCTGGTCAGTGTACCCGAACAGGCGCCGGAGTGTGACGACTAGGGGATTTTCATAGTAACTTAATTGCAGTGTTAATGTAAGCCTACTTGTGATACTAATAATAAGTAAACTAAAAATAATTTAAATTTTGGGGGTGGTTAGAAAGAATGTAGGTAGTTTTGGGGGTTGAGCATTGTAAACTATTACTTTTATATTTTGAAGTAGCATTTGCTTTTGTTTAATTAATGACCCTTGATTGCTGGAAAAATTCAAATTCCCCTTTCCTCTGTATATATTTGCATTGCATAACCAACTGCTGAAAGCCTAAAGGTATTTTTGAAAGAGTAAATGCCTAGGCTGTAATAATGCTTCTTTGCATTTTCACTTTGTTTGATTTAGTTTCAGAAACATCTTGATCAGAGACAAGTTATTTGGGGCTTCTACGATTTCTAGAAATTAAATATCAATGTGTGTACTGTAGAAGTATATTGATATTGGAGCTGACTTAGCATGAGGTGTAGTTCTTTGCTATTTTGATTTAGCTTCTCGGCTCAAATCATATCTCCTTTAGCCTTAGTTGAATTCATGCTGGCTCTTATCTGGTACATCCTTTCGGCTAATATTTTCCTTATTGAGTTAGATGTACCATTTCAAAAGGAGCAGATCAAGTGATCGCTCCCTACTCCTTTCAATATCATTGCCCATGCAAAATGGTGAATTGAGCCTTAGCCAATTTATTGCAATGGACATGAAAAGGTCAAGGATCCAAAGATAGCACTTGGCTATATAACTATATGTTTTTCAGCTATTGCCTGTTTATCTTGCAATTCATTTGTTTGATTTTGTGCAGTTTTCTGTTTGTGCACTCCTTTGTGTTTTTTGTTTTCCCCTACCTCAGTGTGTGCTCTCGCTCTCGCAATCCACCCACCTTTGCATACTTTCTGGTTGCTCATGTGTTGGAATAGAGCAATGATTTTGATAAGTACAAGGCAATGGAGCCCAAGTTATTAAGTCTCTTGTACAAAACCAATTCACAAGGTACAGAGATTGATTCATCTTTCACTGTGACCAAGCAGTGGACAACTAAATGGAAGATTAACTACATTCCAAGATTTAACGAAGAAGTGCATGGCTGTTTACAGGCTTTTCTACCTGTTTCATGGCTGCTTTCTAAAGATCCCTGAGTTTCCAGTTTTTTTTCCACAAATATGCTACACAGAGTAATTAGTGCATGTAATAAGCTTTGGCAAAAGCAAAATGCTAAGGATGCTAGAAATCTGAAATTTTAAAAATGCTGGAAATGCTCCACAGACCAAAAAGCCTCTGTGGAGAGAAACAGGGTTAAAGTTTCAAATCAAGGTGACCTTTCATCAGAATATGGCAAATTAGTTTTGGCAGCTGATTTTATGGCACTTCTTTAGGGCCAGCCTATACTCCTATGTATGGTAATGCTTACATGAAGATTTCCCTACCTTTTTGGTCCTCTTGTTTTTTGTGTATTGTTTGCTCACCACAATTTCACCTGATGTCTCAGGTCTTGCAAGGTCATAGGTCTTTTTCAGGTTAGTGGCTTGCTATTTAATTCAATTCAGGTTTGTCAGAATAAACTAGTGCAGTGGCACAGGTCTGATTCTTGTGGGTTTGATGCATATTTGTTTCAAAAACCCAATCTATCCAGGTAGTAGTCGTATGGCATGTAGAGAATGTTCTTTATTTTAGGAATTAGACCTTTTTTGGTGGTCATGTTATCTGGATCAATAGTGATGACAGAATAATATCCCCAGTTTGGATTGCATGCAGCTAACCAAAGGAAATGTTTTTTGGACAATCAGTTTAAAGCAAAAATTGCAATGTTGGTTTTTCTTCAGCTTCCCAAAGCAATCTCAAGTATCAATACTCCTGAGATTAATTATGAGTGCAAAGAACATACCTTAAGCAATTAAGTGATTTCAACACACAGCAAAAAATGAAAATTCAACTTGTTAAAGTATAATTCAAGGGAATATTAACCTTTAATGTAGAAATTGAAAATGAAAAATATTATTTACATTACATTAGATGTAATGTGACTGGAAATTATATTAATTTAGGTCTCAAAGTGCTCCTTCTGAATTAATCTTCTACGGTGCAAGACTGTTAGTGTTTTGCCTATAATGTAACTTGTGCACAAACCAAGTTTAGCTATGTGAGCAAATATCCCAGTTCTATGTAGCGATAAGCCTAAACTCGAACATTTCATTAAAGAAAAATACACAACTGCAAGTCTCATATAACAGTTTACACTATTATAGGGCAACACCAATGATACATCCCTCCATTATCTTCCTTTTTTCTCTCTCTCTTCTCCAATCAAGAGTTTTTAACTGATGTCAGAGATAGGAACTGATACCAGGGTTCCCTGTTTTGAATCAATCCATGCAAAAACTAATCTTTCTCCCTTCTGTCGATCCACTGATGTGTCTTTTGCCTTTGACCCCTCTGCCCCTTGAAAGTCTTCTCAGAATTTATTTTTTTGACCATGACTTGGATTTTTGATCTCGCCTGTGACAGGATCCCTTGTGGGTGGGACAGAGGGAGAGTTGGCGAGCCATTGACTTTCAGCTTAGACCAGAAAATCCCACCCTGTTTTTGTTAAATTCTTCTGCTCCATCTCTGCTTCTCCACTATGAACATAAATGGGCAGATTTAAAACTTGCACATAAGCGCAAGTTGTTTGTATAAATATTTTAGTTTATTAATTATTAATGTATTTATCTAGAAAATAACGAAGAATCTGACAGATTTAATACTCTAAACTTGTTACAAAGCAATTAGTTTAAATGCTAATTACTTATAGTTTTGTTGAGATTCCATGCTCGTCTAAAAGGGGTATCGAGTTTCCAAGTGAATGTATTTGGAAAAACATACTTTTTAAGTATTTCAAATTGACCGTGCAAAAAAAGCAGTTAATATTTATGTAATTTATGCTACATGTCTTCAGCATGTTACAAGCTGCTTCACAAATAGTGAACTTCAAACTTAATTTGCTTAAACAATCAATAAAATATAATTTAGGGGGCAGCCTAATAAACTCCCGATCTTGGGAACATTGCAGGAAACCTCTTGCTGATTACCATGGACAACCCTCCCTCAGCTGTGAATCTCCATGTTAAATACATCTTGGCAGAAGCATCCAAAGGTAGTAAGGGCATGGAATGTACTCTGGGTGAGGGACTTCAATGCCCATTACTAATAATGGCTTGGTAGAACCAGGAGTGGCAGAGCTTTGAAACATCCAAGTGCTAGACTTGGTCTGCGCAGCTGGTGGGAGAACCAGCATGAGGCAAAAGTGTACTGGACCTCATTCTCCCCAGTCTTCCTGTCGCAGGTGAGCCTGTCCATGGCAAAATTGGTGCAGGTAGCCACTACGTTGTCTTACAGAGACAAAATCAAATCTTCACGATGAAGGTATCCTCCATCTTGTTGGGCATTCTTCTGATATGGCTACAATATCTGACAAAATGGAAGATTGCCCAGGTATGTCCTATCCATAAAAAGCAGATCAAATCCACTTGGGCCAGTAAGCCTACTTTCAGTCATCAAGGAAGTTATGGAAGGTGTCATCCCGGTGCAATTAAGTGATGTATGCTCATGATTAGCAATGACTATCACCAACAATAGAGTAACACCTCCCTATAACATCCACTGGTATTACCATCATCAAATCTGCCCCCACCCTCCAAATTCACGCACCCCCACCATGACATATAGGGGGGGGTTTACCATTAACTAACAACTTAACTGATGTGTCACAAATGTTGTGGCTCCACGAACAGGTCAGAAGCTGGTTATACTGTGGCAAGTGACTCACCTCCCAATGCCCCAAAACTGCAATGCACAAGTTAGGAGTGCAGTGGAATACTCTTCACTTTCCCAGCTGAGTGCAGCTGCAAGAATATCTGAGAAGCTTTTCCAGGACAAAGTCACCCACTTGACTCTACACTCCCTCCAACTTCCAACACACTGTGGCTGCAATGTATACCGGCTGCAGTAACTCGCCATTATTTCTACCACCGAGAAGGACAAGGGCAGTAAGCATATTCTAGTTTCCTCCCTCAATCTCTCTCCATCTTGACTTACAAATATATTAGCATAACTTCATGGTTATTAAGTTGAAATTCTGAGACCCTCTGCTTAACAGTGCTGTTGAGAGTTCCTTCACCACGTGGACCACCACGCCTCTCGGGCAGGTAGGGGTGAGAAATAAATAATGACCTTACCACTGATGCTTATGACTTGTCAATTATTTATTTTAAAAAAAAGTAAATTTCTATCTTTTAGTTTAAAAGAATAAAAGTTTTTTTGTTGAGCGCTAGTCTTTTGGATTGTACTGTAACTCAAAACAGATATGGAACTAAATCTGTTTCCAATCAAACAAAATGTGCAGAATTGCATATTTTGATTTAGAACCATAGAACCCCTATATTGCAGAAGGAGGCCATTTGGCCCATCAAGTCTGCACCAAGTTACCCAGGCCCAAAATGCAACCTATCCCCACAACTGTGCACACTTATTATGGCCAATCCACCGAACCTGCACATACTTTGATTGCGGGAGCAAACAGGAGCACCTGGAGAAAATCCATGCAAATACAGGGAGAAACTCCACACAGTCACCCTGAGCCAGAATTGGACCCTAGCAGTGTTAACCTCTGTGCCATTGTGCTGCGGTACATTAATTTGGAGAAAACCAAGTTTATTTTTAAATAGTTGTTGACACAGTTGAAATTAATTTTTAGAGCTCACAATTCATTTTGCCACCAGAGGATGCTAAAATTCATTCGCATCCAAGACTTTTGAACATGTATGAAATTAATGGTAAATTGCTAATTGTGTTGAAAGATTGCTTGGGAAATAGCTGGCAACAATGGAAAAAAAAATATTTGGAAAGCCGTGATAAAAAATGTGGTGAAAAATATTTAATCAAATGACATTTTTGGTGCAATGCTGCAACCAGGTTGCAGAAAGTTGAACATGCAAGGGATCTGAGCCAATTAATTGTCTGAACAAAGGTATGAGATATGGATTTCTAATGTACATAATTAGGAGGAATTGTATGCCATACTCCAGCTTATGGTGGCCAGACCAGTGATTAGTCAAGCTTTAGGATGACTACCTTTTTGTATTTACAAAGTCAAGTATCCTGTACGTTTTCTTAACTATCCTCTCAACTTGTCCTGTTATTTTCATAGAATTATGAATATGCATCCCCAAGCCCTTATGCTCTTGCACCAACTCTGAAGTCGTACCATTCAGAAGATACCATGTTCCTCTTCAGGTGCATCATTTCACACTTGCCCTCTGTCTATGCCGTTCTGAAATCTGCTACTTTTCTGCTCATTATTAACTATTAAGTTTTATGGAACCACAAACTTGGAAATTATATTCTTTATACCTATGTCCAGATCCTTTATATATTAAAAATCAGTGGTCCCAATACCAGCCCCTGGAGATCGCACTGCACACTTCTCTAGCCAGAAAAGCATCAACTACTGCACTACCTTCTTCAATCCTCTCTCTCCCTTCATCTAAAAATCTCAAGATTAGTCTGACAGGATTTACCTTTCATAACTGGCTAACTATTCCTTGCTAATTAATGTTTCTCGAAGTGAGAATTAAATTTGTCCTTGACAGGGGCCTTCACCAATGATGGTAGACAGACCTGTAGTTACTGGTTTATTCTTCCTTTTGAACAGCAAAAAAGGATTTACTATTTTGTTTGTATCCAAGAAGAGGAAAGTTGCAGTTAGTGTTTTATTTCTCCCCTAGATTCCCTCGACAACCATCTGGGCTGGGTAATTTGTTAAATTTGAGTCATGGCAACCCATGTAGCACATCACTTGTGTCTATTTTTAAGCTGCCCGAGATTTGCCATCGTTCCTCCACTGTGATGTCAACTTCATCCTCCTGTTCTGTGAAGACCAATACAAAGTAATTCTTCGATACCTCAGTCATGCCACTGCCTCTACATGAACAATTTGTCCCAATCGGGCTCCTCCATTCCTTTTAATGTTTCTTTTACTTTTTATATGTACCCGCTAATATTTTCTCATACACTCATTTTGTCCATTTTGTATCTTTTCCAAGTTTTTATTGAACTCTGTATTTGGCCTCAATTCTGCTGCATTCTGTAATTGACATTTGTCATAAACTTTTGTTTAATTTAAAATCTTTCCGGTGTCATCCAGCAAGTTCTATCTTTGAATGCCCTACCTTTCCTCCAGCTGTAAGTATTTTTGCCTTGTACTCAAACTATCTTAGCTTTGAAGGCCAGTCAATGCACCTTTGTTCTTGTGGGCAGTCTCTGTTTCTTGTTCACCTATCCTAGATCCCTTTTCCAATCATTAGAATTGACTCTGTTCGAGTTGGATATTTTCGCCTTTTGATTTTTCTTTGTCCATTTCTGTAATTATTTCAAACTGAATTTTAATATCACTTTTGCCCAGATGTTCTACCACTGGAAAACAGAACTCCATTCAAAATTGCTTCCCTCTTTGTTAGACTGGACATAAATTGATTAAGAAAGTTCTCCTGTATGCACTTTAGAAATTCTTCACCCTCTTTGTCCTTTTCTGTCTTGTTTTTGTCCTCAATCTGCATTAGGACAATTAAAATCCTCTACTTTTGCTGCTTTTTCACTTCTACATATTTCTGAAATTTTCTCCCTTTCTCATTATTTTGGTTGACACCCAGAAATGTAATGGCTTTTTACTGTTCCATAACTAACCAAGTAGATTGTCTTTGAATCCCTGCTATATCATTTGTCTGAAGAAGAGTAATATTATTGTTCAGTATTGCTACTGGCCCTCCCTTTTTTCTTCCCTAACCCTTTTGATTACAGTATAGCCAGGAATATTAAGTTTTCATTCCTGCTTATGTTTAAGCTCGATTTCCCTACAACCATCACAGCTTAACTCCATGTGGCAATCTGTACCTGCTGCTCATCAACATTATCTATAAACACTCCTTCCAATAACATTCATGTATTCCAACAATATGCTCAGCTGTTTTTTCCTCCATCTAGAACATAGAGAACATAGAACAGTATAGCACAGAACAGGCCCTTCGGCCCATGATGTTGTGCCGAGCTTTATCTGAAACCAAGATCAAGCTATCCCACTCCCTATCATCCTGGTAATTTTTGTTCTTTCTGTACTATTCTTCCCTTTGATTCTTAGTTTTCTGTGCACCTTGCTTTTCTTTGCTGCTATGTTCTCGTTCTCTCTGGAGATAAATTACCAGAAAATTTGTTTTAGTACCTGGGCTGAGGGATAACGATTGGCCAGCATGCTGAGAAGGAATTGCTTCTTTTTGAATAAATGCCATGGAATTGATTTGCACCCACCTGATGCAAAGTATGGAGAAGAACACCATTAATAATGTAGTACACCCTCTGTACTGTATTGGAGTGTCAGCCGTGAGGATTGACGTGCAACCTTCTGTCTTAATTGGCAGAGTGGTAACCTTGAATTGACAATTGACTAATTTGGATGCAAGGTGTGTGGAACTTAAATGGCTAGGATCACTGAAGTGTCATTCTAATAATGAAAAATAGTACACGGGTATAAGAGTATGCTGCCTCCTCTTTAAAAAGTATGAAGGAATCTGTGATATAGTCAAAGATACGGGATTAGTGCAACTTTAGTGGTAGTTATTGTCGGTGCAGACGCGACGGGCCAAAGGACCTTTTCTGCACTGTATGACTCCATGACTATAGTCAAGGGAAAGAGCTGACCCAATAGCCTTTTTTAATTCCAAGTTTATTTTCAATCTTCTGGGTAATTTTCAGAAATGTTCCATAGAAAAACATGGAATGAGAAAATGCAATTCAACCCTTGAAGTATCTTCAGGGAAATGCCTTGAAGGAAAATGTTATATAAGTACTTGTATTAGCTTTGATAATCTATTAAAGCAATGGCATATTTACTGTTCCCATATTTTTTATATTTAACTTTTTTTATTGTTTTCTAATTTAAATCAGACACCCGTCATGGGAACTCAAAGTTCCAGAACTGTCGGTCACTTTTTCCTGAAACATGCTTTAAAAAAGTGGCATACCTTCAAAGACATTGTTTAAGTTTATTTATTAATGTTAAAAGTATGCTTATATTAATACTGCAATGAAGTTACTGTGAAAATCCTCTAGTCACCACACTCCGCCGCCACACTTCGGATACACTGAGGGAGAATTTTAGCATGAACAATGCACCTAATCGGCACGTCTTTTGGGAGGAAACCCACACAGATGGGGAGAACATGCAGACTTCGCACAGATAGTGATCCAAGCCAGGAATCAAACCCAGGTCCTTGGCACTGAGAGGCAGCAGTGCTTGGCACCATACAGCCCTTGTATGCAAAGCTTTTCAGATAATTCTAAATGTGGCCTCAGTGATCTACAGTGTTGCTGAATGCTCATAACTAGCAGGTGCAATAACATTTCTAGGTAGAAATTTCTGGTGGTTATTAACTTTGTCCACAGTCTTCGGAACCACTTTAGAGCAATTTTTAAATTGGGCCACATTCAGACTGGAGTATATTGCTGATGTGAACCAGTTCATGTTGAGTACGTATGTCGTTTTCCTGCCTGCACATCCCCATTTTATCTTTCCTAGATTGTTTTTTTAAAAAAAAATGTCTATAGTAAGTATTATGTTAATTAATCATTTTCAAATCTGTCGCCTTACTTTCCATTGTTATGGATAAGGCTTCTAAATATTAAAAATTCAAACATTTAGATTGAATTTCATTAAGCCTTTGCAAGAAAAAAATATAGTTTACAGCCCATTTCCTTTTCCTGTTTTATTTAAAATAAATTCAGCATTTTAGTTTTTTTATAAAGGGTAGTTATAATATCTGGAATTCTTCTAATTTTGTATTATAAGAATTGTTCCGCCCACCACCACCTCTCCAGTAAAGTAGTGCATCGAAAAGAACAATGGGACAATCATAATTCATAATTGTGGATAACAAGGTTTTACATTGGATAAAGGTTACGCCTTAGGTTATTGCTTTTGTATTCAATTTGATATATAAATTTGGATCTCATCTTCTGAAATTAATTTATACTTAAACATGTTAGCTTTGCACTTAACGTGTACCTGCACCACCAGTCTTTTAGTCTAGGTGGCGCTCATAGATAAACTATGAGCTGTATTCAAATTACAATTTTCTTTCTGTTTTGTAAACTTAAAACATTCTTTTCAAGGGATTGTTTCTTTTTATGCAAGAGCGATGCATACTTCGCTGCTGATTTTAACCGCAGTATTTTAACTGTGTTGACCTAACAAACTTTGACACATACGTTTCCAAACGGAAGTCACAATAAAAAGAATTGATTCCATTCTTTCAATGTCAACTGATAAAAATACTAGTCTTGAGATTCTAAAATGGCAAATATATTTACTTTTGTCAAACTAATTTACATACACGCACTTGTACATTGACATAATATAATATTGCAGTTCCTCTTACAATTTCCAAGCTGCAACCAAATATGTTCAATTTTATACTGAACGTTTGCATTGTGATAGGTTCAGTCAAGAATATGGAGTTGCTTTGTCAGATAGCAATTGGTCCTTTCCAAGATTAATTGGCAGTGCACACATTTGTTTAAAAATCTTTTTCGGAATTGACCAAAACTCTGAACTTCATTCCAATTGCAGTAGCAATCGGATTAATTCAAAAATTTAGCATTATGATCTGAATGATTTATTTTATCAGATTTGAAGTGTGTGGACCATGTTTAAGTTTGTACCAAGTATGAATTTTGCAATTCTTTTTCTTTGGTGTGAGAATGTTCAATTAATTTATTGCATTGGAATAGCTTCTTTAAAATTGCACAGTTTACTTAAACCTGTTAACTAAATTATTGATTGGCATGTTACCAGGGATGAGGAAATTTTACTTACATGGAGAAGTTAGGATTGATGTGCTAAGAGCAGTGAAGGTTAAGGGTAACTTTAATTGTGACATTCAAAATTGAAGGGTTATGATAGTGGATGCAGATTTAAAGTAATTGCCAAAGGACCTGGAGCGCTGAGTTTTTTTTTACATAGCATGCTATTTTGATCTGGCCCTGCTTGGAAAGGTGGTTAATGTAGATTCCATAGCTTTCAAAAGGAAATTGGATAAATACCTGAAAAGGAAATCAATTGGAATGCTGTGGAGAAAATTAGATAATTAGTCTAGTTAGATAGTTCTTTCTAAGCATGGACACAAGGGTTGAACACTCTCCGCTTGCCCAGACTGCAGCTCCAACAATGCCTGAGAAGCTTGCCACCATCCAGGACAATACAGCTCACTTGTTTGGCACCCATTCACAAACATTCACTCCCTCCCCACTGAAGTACAGTGGCAGCCATGTACCATCTAATAGGCAGCAACTCCCAAACCCACAATCACTACCATCAAGAAGGGCAAGGGCTGCAGACAGATTGGAAGTGCCCATCCAAGCCACTCGCTATCCTGACTTGGAAATATATTGCTGTTCCTTCACTGTCGCTGGGTCAATCTCCTGCAACTCCTTCCCTAACAGCATTGTGGATGTATCTACACCACGTGGACTGCAGCGTTTCAAGAAGACAGCACTCTTCTACCTTCTTGAGGGCAATTACAGATGGGCAATAAATGCTGGCCTAGCCAGCAATGACCACATCTTATGAATGAATTAACAGAATGGGTTCCTTCAATTCTAAATGACTGACTAAATATTTTTATATTGCAAAGTTATTTGTTTACAGTTCAGTACTAAATACTGTGATTCTCTCTTCTCGATCTATAGTTCAGAAGTGCCATACAACATTCTGATTCAACTTTATTTTTATACATAGAAAAAGGCTTTAAAATTCATTATTATGTATTAGCCTTCCAATCCATAATCTGCAACTTTCAACATTTTTTGACTTGAAAGGATGTCGATAAAAATGTCATTGAATTATTGAAAGAAGCAACCACCAGTCATTGTTTTATTTATAGTAATTTTAACTGTTCTTAAAAAAAAACTTCCAAATGTTTGTGGAACAGTTGTTCATTTATATTAATTGCAACATTAATTGTTATAGTTAGTGTTCAGCTGTTGGCCTTGGTTGGGCTGGGCTACTCGAGTGACAGCATATAGAGTTGAGATTGAGTGTAGTCTTCAGGTGCAGTATGGTTAGCGAGCAGGGTGATTTGACCCAGGAAACGCAGATGTAGTTCACGCCCCATGTTCTGTCCTTTTTTATTAATCTGTGGGATGTGAGCACTAACAAGGCCAGCATTTATTGTTCATTCCTAATTACTCTTGAGAAAGTGGTGATGCGTTACCACCTTGAATTGCTGCAAGCCATTTGGTATTGCACACTAATACAGATAGCAAGGGCGTCCCAAGGTTTTGACCTAGCATGATTTGAAGGAACAGTAAAACATTTCAAGCCAGGATGGTGTGTGAGTTGGAGGGGAACTTGTGGATTGTGGTGTTCCCATGCATCTGCTGCCCAGCTCCGCGAGTTGATAGAGGATGTACGTTTGGATGATGGTGCCAAAGGAGCCTTGGCAAGTTGCTTTGGTGTATCCTGTGGATAGTACACACTGTAGCCACTTGGTTGTGAAAAAAGTTAATAAATAAGCTGGTGGAAGTTTTGCTGATCAAAAGAGCTGCTTTGGCCTGGATTGTGTCGAGCTTCTTGTGTCGTTGAAGTTGCGCTTATCCAGACAAGTGGAAAGTATGCCATCACACTCGGGGCTTATGTCCTGGACAGGCTCTGGGGAGTCAGAGGTGAGTTACTCAGTGCAGAATTCCCAGTCTCTCACCTGGTCTTTGCATTATTTAGGTGGCTGGTCGAGTTAATGTTTGGGTTCCCCCCCTCCCTTCCCTGTCCCCAGCAGGTCACAGTAGGACATTTAGTGATAGTAATGCTGTTGAACATCAAGAGGAGTGGGTTAGGTTCTCTCTTCTTGGAGCTGGTTCTTGCATTTAATGCCACTTATCAGTCCAATCCTGAATGTTGTCCAGGTCTTGCTGCCTGTGAGCATGGACTGCTTCAGTATCTTAGAAGTTGCAAATGTTACTAAACACTGCACAATCATCAGCAAACACCCCCTCTTAACTTATTTTAGAGGGAAAGTCATTGATGAAGCAGATAAAGACACTACCCTGAGGAACTCCTGCAGTGATATCCTCGAGCTACGTTGATTAGTTTCCAACAACCATATCCATCTGAAATTTCAACCAATGGAGAATATTCCCACTGACTCCAATTTTGCTGTTTCCTGAGGCCACACCTGGTGAAATTCTGCATTGATGTCAAGGGTGGTCACTCTCTCCGCACCTCTGGAATTCAGATCTTTTGTCCATGCTTGGACCAAGACTGTAATGAGGTCAGGAGCTGAGTGGGCCTGGTAGATCCCAAACTAAACGTCATTAAGTTATTGCTGAGTAAGGGTGGAATTTTCCCATCCCGTCCACCACGGGAATCGTAGCAGGTAGGGGGCGGACCATGCAAAGATCTGTTGACCTCGGGCGGGATTTTCTGGCCCTGGGATGAGCGTTGCTGGAAAATCCCGCCCTAAGTGTCACTTGATAGCACAGTCAGCAGCGTCTTCCCACATTTTGCCGATGATTGTGAGCAGACTGGTGAGATGGTTATTAACTGGATTAGATTTCCAGTTTTTTGTGTGAACAGTATAGACTTTGGCCTCTACTGTTGTAGTTGTACTAGAACAGCTTGGCTAGGGATATGGCTAGTTCTGGAGAACAAGTCTTCAGTACTACATCCAGAATGTTATGAGGGCTTGTGGCCTTTGCTATATCCAATGGGCTTGGCCTAGTATTTCAATATTTTTTATCAATTTCCAATGCCTGCTTTTATAAAAGAAACTACCTATGTAAATTGTCACTTATTATGCCCTCCTACCAGTGCCACCACTAATAGGAAGCTGTTAAATGCAGTGCAACAATGTTATATTCCCATTGACAATTCTATTATAAATATTGAGCTAAGAATTCATAATGAAAAATCTGTGCGGCTATGAGAAATAGGTTTTTTGGTTAAAATTAATGGTATACCAAGGTTAAATAAAGTTTAAATGCTGAACTCAGACACAGCTTAATTATGGTTCATTGGGTAGAATTTTCCTGGCAATCTTCATCAGTATTTGGTTTTGGGATGGAAAGCATAAAGCGAAAGAGAATTTCAAGATATTGCCATCTCTGAAGTACAACCTTGTATTGCATTTTGGAACTATTTCTCCTGGAAACAGTTTCATCATGAGTTCCAATTGCCAAATTGCATTGTTTCAACTGCAGCTTAAATACAGCAACAAATTGATATCTGTGCAGCTTTTATCTTTCTGGCAGACCTCCCAAAGGTGCTGCAGGAAGAAACCATTCAGTTTTGCCTCTGTGAAGTTATGATTGTTGCAGAATTGTCTTTGTACTGTTCAATCAACCCTAAAGTGGGGCAACAGTTGGGAAGTTTTAGGATATGATTAACAGTACATGCAAGTAATGGTATTTGCCCTTTACATTTAAACATCAACCCCTCCCATGCTTGTACAGCCCAGTCTTTTCAAAAAGCCAGCAGCAAGGTTTTGAATATTTGACTGGATGGAATTGTTTAAATTATAAAGGAATGGTAAATATCCTTAACTCTATTTCTGCTTTTTTGAAACTGACCTTTAGTTTTCTCCAGTGTCCATTGCACACTCAAAGGAAAACCTTTCCCTTCCAGCACCTGGAGTATTTAGTAGTTTGAAGGGGGCAGAATGCAAAGAACTAACAGGAAGCAAAATGGTTAACATTGCTGCCTCACAGCACCAGAAGCCTGGATTCAATTCGAGCCTTGGCTGGCTGACTGAGCTTGCACGTTCTTCCCATGTCTGCGTGGGTTTCCTCCGGGTGCTCGGTTTCCCCCCACAGCCCAAAGCTGGATTGGCCATGGTAAATGCACAAGTTTACGGGGATAGGGCAGAGGGGAGGCCCTGAGTGGGATGCTTTTTCAGAGTCCGGGCAGAGTCAATAGACTGGCCACTTTCTGCATTGTAGGGATTCTACCATTTGAATCATAGTTTAAATTTTTAATGTCCAAAGTGTTTCAATTTGCCCCAGAATTTTGGGAATAAAGATTTTCAATCGGAGGCTGAAGCTCCACACCAGAAATTTGAGCTGCTAAACTGGGACACACTGAGGGAGTGCTTCTTTGTTGAAGACATTACCCTTTGGATGATTTATTAACCTGAGACCTTGTGTGTCTTGTCTTGTAGTAAAGCTGGACATATAAAATTCCTGTGGCATTTTTTTGTTTAAAGAGGAGTTCTTTCAGAGTCATATCTGCAGGTTTTTCATCTCATTGTTGTTTGTGGGATCTTGGTCCATGAAAAAAAAAATGTTGTTTTGCCTACACATCAACACAAAACAGAAACTTGTATTGTTTGTTTTATGCCCTTCTCAAATCCAATTTTCTCTTGCCCTTCCTATCATGAAGGTACTGAATCATGCTGGATATTGTTCTTTGCCTTTTGTGTTTCTGGACAGATGCTGTGGGGCTCTGCAGTTTCCCCCTCTAATCTACTGTTCACATACAAATTTCCAGCAGAGGTCACTGGATAGCAACCAAGCTCTGGCACATAGGCCATTTTTTCCCTGATTCTAACCTGAGGATACTCCAATCCATCTGCAGTCTCCCTGTTGCTTCCACATCAAAAACTCAACATGGATTATTGGTTTCATTGCAGGTCTTATGTTTGGTTTGTCTTGGTACTATATGGTCCATTGGCCATTCAGCATCGAGAGGCCTTTAATTTTAACATTAAGTCCAATAATGAGAACCCAGAATTTAAAATCTCTAACATGAAAATTAGTGAAAGTTTTAATTTGGTGTTTGCAAATTACTCCAAGAAAAAAAAGCATTGACTATTCACAGGTACAGTTTTCACGGGTTGCATTTTAAACCTTGACAGTAAAAGAAGAATTGCACGATAAACATATCTGTTTATCTTGCGCTTCCGATAGATGCTCTTGGCATATGTGTCAACTGCATTAACTGGAAAAAGCTTTTGTTTCTCTTTGAAAATGGAGAGAAGGAAATAGTTCAACAGGTGAAGTAAAGACTCTATAGAGCATTTCTTAAAAATATTTCTGGAGGTTAATAGAATTTGTATTGTTTTTAGACTAACACAGATTTAATACTGTAAGGAATTATAAAATACGTAAGAACTCTAGTGACAAATAAGATTTGTAGGGTATTTTTCAAGTTTGTATTTTTGGAGAGTCTCGCCTGGCAGCTGCACATTTGCGATTTTTCAGTACTGATACTAATGGTCGAGGTAGTACAAAAGTAGGCCTTTTTTATATTTATTGATGCAATTGAGTCCTGGGAATGAATGATTTCCTTTTCTGTATTGGTCAGAATTGAACCCTTTCAGATCCAATGTACCATGAGCTGGATGCAAGGTGAAGCATGTGTTTAATACAGTATGTAAGAGTTAATAGCTTAGTGATGTGTTCATTTCCCTTGAGTTACCTTTGTGGCCCATATCAGTGCAATATCCAATTTTGTGCTAAATTACAACCATGTTTGCACTATGATCAAGCAATGCATTAGTGATATTTATGTTGTTTTCAAAATTCACGCTCCAGAACCTGTAGAAATTTGTTAGGAATTTGGTGCAATTTTGGTAGAGGGACAAATTGTAGAAAGCTAGGGAATCTTTGTCCAACAAAAGCTTTGTGTTTGTGCTTTACTTCCCAAAAAAAATCAAATTGCATGAAAGAGAGATTGCTGATTTTGTGAATCACGCTGATCTCATGCAGGTATTTGAATTTGGGTTTTAAACTGGATTTTAATTCTGAACCTTACATGAAGCAGCAATAAATTAATATTATGGGCTAAATTTCAGCCTGGTTCTGAGGTAAGCAAGGCACGAGTCAAATGCCTTCACTGTATTCTTACAGTATGCTACTCTGTAGCACATTTATTAAACCATATATCAAAACAAATTATGTATTAGCCCAAAACCCACTAGTTTGACCTACATCATCGCAGATATAGTGCATTGCTTTATAGAATTTTATTTTCAGGCCACTCAAGTAAAGGGGGCAGCATTGTACTACAAAATTAATGTTGCTTTGAATTTGAAACCTAAAGTTATAACTTGTAAATCTGTCTATATATGCGTTCATTTTCCAACCTCACATTCTTAAATTCTTTTGGTCCCTGGTGATCCTTGTTTCCTGCCCTCCCCTCTACAAGCTTATGCTTGCTTTGACTTTCAGCCTACTCTCTTTTATTCTTGAGGAAGAGTCTGACTGTATTTGAATGCCAGGGTATAGCAGGTGATGGTATGACTAAGCCCAGATTGGTGGACGGCAGTATGCATGAAGGAAAGTGGTCAGTAGCGTGTCTTTCCTTGTTTTATAGATCTATTTGTCTATATTTGCAGGCTGCTACCAGTTCATATTCCTGCACACTCCTGGTTGTTTTATAGTATGTCCAAGTCTCTTCAAAGCAACTGAAATTCATTGTGATTCCCATATGCTCCCATTCTTTTCTGGTGGACAACAGTATGTTAAGTTGATAAAATTTACATCAATTAAAAATTAGAGGGTTGATTGCACACTGTATTTCTGTAACACGTTAATTTGTCAGTTAGGACATGACTACATTTCCATTTTCTGTAATTTGATTGAAGTCCCAGCGGTAGCTTGTTCCTTGAATCAACCAATTGAACATTGCTGTAAGTATTTGCTTATTGCAGTCTTCCATGTGGATACTGTGACTTGCTAACCTGCTGCTAAATTTCTTTTATGTGGCAGTGATTTTAACTGTTAACTGACTGCAGATTAGCTGGAATATTATATTATCTCTGGGTCATAGTATTTGACCTTTTTAAAAAATTTATGTTTTTATTCAAGGTTGAGCAAAATTTATTGTGTACAATTGAGTGAATTTCACAAACACATTCTATGAAAGCAGAGCTATCCGTTAACCTTCTCAATGTACTTAATTGATCTAATCAAGCAAAAACTTCACTTAACCCTGTCAGTAAAAACTCAAGAAATCTTTCAGTTTTGATGTTTAAAAAAACAGTTCATCATCAATTCCTTTTGATTTCTACCTTATGAAGCATTGGGCATGATTGAGCCCATTATTTAATAACTTACAGTAACTGGCTTATCTAAAGGTCTCATTTTTTTGTGGAGAGGTTGATGCCAAGGACATGAGGCAATTTAATATTTGATCTTTAGTGACAAGCTGTCTAACTCAGCACAGCTAAGGTAATTTTTTTAAACTCTGTTGTGAATCAAGCAATTTCTTCCACCGACAAATAAAATAGTTATTACAAAAATAAATTTAGCTTGTATGGCATGATGCAAATCCAGACAGAGAAATCTAGGCTGACTTTCATTCGCAGCGTCAGGTACAATTTAGAGTAAGAGAGCCAGTGCCAGAATTTTGGTAACTTTATTCTGCAAATAAAAAATATTAATGTTCAATTCTGTAGTTAAAAGTTGAAAGCATTTTACTCACAGATTTCCCATTTCTTAAACTGTATGTTGATTACATGAGCTCAGTAATTTATACTTCACATTCTTTATAAGGCAGCTGCTGACATTTGCATTGTCCGTAACCATTTATGATCACCAGTGCGCCTTCCTCATGGGTGGGCTCATATTCATTATAGGGTACTTGTGTAGATAAATCTGCCATGGGCTGCCTGGCTTGGTGGCGAATTTGCCTCCGGTGTTGCATCATGGAGCAATGCCTTATACGTCTTAGGGTAGGGGGGCAGCATTTCCGTGAAATGTACACCACAAGGATAATGAGGAAAAAAGAGAACAATAGAGCCATTGTTCCAGTTATTATCCTGTGAGTAAAGAGAGTATTATCAGGCTCAAGGAAGTCTTCAGCAGTTGTTTCTATAGTTGGATTTTCAGTATCCTCTGAACCGGAGTCGGTAGACGTTAATTCTGTTCCGTATTCAGTAGTTTCCGACTGCTGTATAGAGTCTGTATAGCCAGTGGTTATTTGTGTGGTGGTTGCTGAAAGATTGCTGCAGATTTGAAATCCATGAACAGCATCTAATATGTCCTCGCCTTGTGTGTGCTCTGGGCTAGCACAAACCATTGAGTTCTCCCATCGACCTTGGAAATTGCTTAGCCAAGAGGCCAGGGCACAAATATTTTTGTTACAAACCCACATGTTACTAGAAAGACCGATGTGAGTTAGCGATTTCCACGAGTTAACAATCTGGCCATCCAATGCGGTGAGCTTGTTTGAATCCATCAGAAGTATCTTTAGATTCGGCATTGTAAGGAAAACATGAGGCTCAATTGTTCTAATCTCATTTCCAGTTACGTCGAGCTTTTCCAGTGTGTCCCAAGTCCATTCCATTCCACATAACAGGATACTAATTTTGTTCCATTGTAAAAATAGTGTTTGGAGACTTATTAGCCGAGGGAAATGAGCAAAATTAATCTTTGTCAGCTGGTTGTGCTCTAAGTGAAGCTCCTTGAGTTTGATTAATCCTGCAAAACCATTACGAGCCAGGCTTCGCAAGCGATTGTTGCTTATATCCAAAAACTCCAGGCTTCGGCAGTCCCAGAAAATCCTTATAGGAATGGTCCTTAATGAATTTGAACGTAGGTGCAGTGTTTGAAGTTTTCGTAAGCTGTGGAATTGCTCTGGTTGCAGAGAAGTAATTTGATTAAATGACAGGTCCAGATTCTGCAAGTTAATCAGTTGGCTGAATGTAGTATTTGCCAGTCGCACAATCCTATTGTAGCTGAGGATTAATTCTTTAAGTTTATACAGTCCTTGAAAGGCATCCACTTGAATAACAGAAATCTGGTTATGATCTAAATAGAGCCACGTAAGTTGGCTGTAGCTTGTAAATTGATCATTTTGCAGTTCAACAAAACTATTGTGCCTGAGCGACAAGCCTATAGACCCGTGGGAGACATTGTCGGGTACTCCTTGAAAACCTTGGGAATCACAGTAAAAGAGCAGCTCCTCGCATCTGCATTTTTGTGGACATGCTGTGCCTGAGGCAGGCAGCATTTTCAACAACATGCTCATCACACACAATGCCACCGTTGTTGGCCCCCCCAATGGCCACTTCGAATGCAAACCTGTAGGTGGCAATCAAATGAAATTCATTTAGGTTTTTAGCCTAAACAGTCCATCATATATGGTGATTTAGGTGCTTCATCCCCTCCCCCACAAAAGCTGTTGCAGCTAACGATGATAGAATTGTTAGACATGATTTTGTTTTCAAAAGGGGGGAAACATTCTATATGTTTCCAACGAGCTAAATAATTTGCTCCTCCTTCCCCCTCTGTCCCTGCAGCCCCTCTGTTCCCCTCCCATCTGGATTTTCAAAATCCTATTTCAAAAGAAAACACTTACCCATTCTTTTCTGCACATTGGAGACTGCATTCAACTATCCTTCTGTTCAGACTCCTCGAGCAGTGAGCTGGAAAGAAGTTCCAGTGGAAGAGGCAGCTTTTGAAAAGACGCGACACAAAAAGGATTTCTATTTGCTTTCACATATGACAATGGCGAGTATTCCAGTTGGAAGCAAAAAGAAAAATGCCATAACAAATCTTCACCTATCCCAGCTGTAACGTTTCCTCCCAAAGCTTTGCCCTTGCCCTGCTTTGATTTCCACTGGCTTAGGACTATAGAATTTTTTCTTGAGGATGAATGAAAACAAACATTTCCTTCACTTGTCCATTCAATTGCTTAATTGAAGCCCAAACCTTCGCCTGCACAGCTGGTGGTCCTATCCTTAACTTGTTGATGGTAATGAAGTACTTGTGCAGAGACCAGCTAGCGGTGCGAACACATTGACTGAAAGCTTCTTTGGAAAGGAGAGCTGTGCTGGTGCTGCAAGAGCGCAGACTTGCAGATTGGTGGCAGGCTGGCGTAAGCTTGTGACGTGCAATGTTTTCAGGCTTTTCAGTAGCATGATGATGAGCTTCATGCTGCATACAGTCTGCAAATTGGATGAAACAGACACTGAAGCATCGAAAATGACTAATAAATAAAAGGGGAAGTACTGGGTATATGATCCTTATCCATTGTTGTTCCCGTTGTATTATTTTTAAAAGATGAAACCTCCAGGAAGCAAATAGCTAGTCTTTGAAAAATAAAATAGCTTTCATTAAAAATACTACTTTCAGGTACAAGTTATCTGATCTGAATATAGAATTGAGTAGAAATTTCATTCTACAATTTGCCCCTGTTTCTAATGTTTCCTAATTGTAGACAAATTTATTGATAAATACATGTTCCTAAATATGTCATAAAATGAAGAATTATTGTATGAAATATCTTATTTGGTTTCATGAAATTGGAATTTTCTCTCTCATTGTAATCTGTCAGTTTTGAAATATTGGAAAGATTGAGGCAAAATAATAAGGTGGACCTCTGCAAGATTTTGACTTAGAACTCTGTACTTTGAAGATAGACTGATTCATGTATTCATCCTGTTTGTAGAAATACTACTTGTGTTTGTAAGCATGTTTGTATGTTCTGTCTGCTAATTTTATGTTGGACTTTAATGTGTTTAGTGATCAATGTCACGTGTGTAACCATGGCAGGGAGTTGGACCACAGACTGTCACAGCCAAACCTAATCTCAGCCTACCCTAATAACCGCAAGGTCTCATGTGACGCTGGTTAGAAAAGTAAAAGTCCACCGGATCCAAGGGAAAGTGGCAAGTTGAATCCAAACTTGACTCGGTAACTTTCAGTGAAGGTCACTGCATAGTTATCAGGAACTCGAGCTGATATTTATCTTTCCTCCTCAACTTCCTAACCCAATGTTCTAAAGTCAATTGTGATGCCTCTGCTGTATCCTGGCTGGCCTGAACTAATGCAGAACAAACCACAGATTTAATTCTGTTTTCTTGGCTTAGCTACATAATGAGTAAACTGGATGAATCCCTGAAAAGTGACTATTCAAAATCAACCAGTGACCAAATTCAGAGAACATATTTGTATCAATTTTAGCCCTTTTCTCATTCTCTCAAATTGATTCCGTCTGGTGGCATGTTTCCAAACTTTAACGACTGAAGTCTTCAGTTGTGCTATAGAAACATAGAAAATTTACTTCATGGAAGGAGGCCATTGACGTATCATGTCTTATCCATTGCTTCCTGTCACTGAGTCAATTTTGGATTCAACATGCCACTTTCCTTTGGATCCTGAGGACTTTTACTTTTCTAACCAGTGTCACATGAGACTTTGTCAAAGGCATTGCTTGAAACTCATGTAGACTTCTTCAAACATACTGCCCTTTATGGAACAATGGTTAAAATATGGCCCTTTCCTAGAATGTTAAACGGTGCTTATTTAAAGTCACCACCTTCTTGAAAAGTATATTACATCTGACTTGTAATAATTAGTTGGATACAAAACAGTTTTAAAGGAATCCTTTCCTACACAGCAAAAAACAATTATTTATAAGTACTTTAAACTCGTAAAAAGCATTTTAAGGTGAATTTGACACTGAGCCACATATGGAGAAATTAGAACCGAAAACGTGGTCAAAGTGTTAAGTCTTAAGGAGCGTGTTAAAAAGAGAAAGAGGTATGGGGAGAACCTAGGCAGTGAGACAACTGCCAAAGTCGCAATTGATTCAATTTTTAAAATTCTGAAGCAGTTCAAACAAAAATATTGGCTTTTCCTTTGTTTTAAAAAGCACCTTAAGATTGTTTAGACTTTTTCAGATGTTTAGTTAAAGTAAAAGGTTTTGGTCTTGGCCTCCGTTGTCACACTTTTGCCTTTTGAGTTTGAAGGTCGTAGGTTTGCACCCCACTCCAGGAACTTGAAAACATAATTTGACACATTTTTTCTAAGTGTGAAAAGATTTGGGTTTTTTTCTCACCGAGAAAATGGATGTGATTCTCTCCCATTTTCACGTTCGTTCAGCACTTAAAATTTTTTTGATAAGATCGCCCCCAAAGTCTTTGGTTAGCCATTTTAAAAACCAAACTGGCCTTTATTAAAATCAGATTCTGAAGGAAGGTCGTCAATTTGTAACCTTAACCTACTTGTTCCTCTCCTCTCATGCTGCCTGATTTTTTTTTTGTATGTTTCCAGAATTTTCTGACTTTATTGGCAGCATTTTGTTTCACTGGTCAGATTGGGTTTCTACCCCATTTCTCATGTTATCCTGATATTTTAATGGTGATGTGAAACAGACATTTAGACATGTCCAAGGGTGCAGGCAGAATCAACTTAAAGCTTGTACTCACTTTGCAACAAACATTTTGGATGCATGATTTTATGGAGGATTTTCCATTGTAATGTTGGATGAACATGCCTTGCACTGTGGCCTCGAGCTGAGTTTTGAACATTTGAAGTTATCCCGGTTTTAAATAATTTCTGTGTGTCAAAGTTTTTCAGAAGCAAAAGCCTAATAAATATCAAATATATAGGAGCACAAGCAAGATTTCTGGTAAAAGATGTAATATTACTTGTACTGTTAGCAATGCAGTGCTACAACAGTACCACTAAACATTCACTGCAGCACTGGCCAAATTTTGTAACAGACTAGCTCACAACCCAGAGCATAAAGTAGTATGCGAGAACGTACTCATAGCATTAGTGCTAACTGAACTGACAGATGGTAGTATATGCAGTTAATTTTATGAATATATTTTACATGGAAATTCCAATTGGGTCTTGGAGCCCCAGTTAAAAGCAGCAATTGATTGTAAAGTAAATACACTTAAAAGTTTAAACTGTGGAATATTTTGCAGTTTATCCTTGCGCACATATGTTTGTGGTTTCTCATATTCTTGGATATGCAAATATAATTGAAAACCAGGTGTCTTAACACTTGCTGTCTTTTGAAGTAAGCATACATTTGTGTTGGCGTGTAACTTTCTTATACAACAGAATCTTAAATATGTGAGCTGAGTGAAGGGAGTCTGATGTAATTTGCACTCCTTGGTTACGTTTAAATGATACTTCAAGCAGAAGGCAAATATTTACTTAGATTCGTGAAATGTTCTTAATTCATTTGTTTGCTCCAATTCTCATTTCTGAACAAATTTATAAAGAAAATTTCACATTTTTTGTTTCACCGGAGTGTATGAGTTGGTCTTCTTTGAAGCTTGCTTTCTTTAATAAGGTTGTCAATATATGATTAGAGACAACCTCAAAAGAAGGCAATAATGGTCTGTGCCAGATTTCCTGGTGCAATCTGATCCCTTGTATACCAAAAGCAACAAATGTAAATTAAATCTGGATGTGATGCATGAAATTCATCTGTGGTTGCTTTAAAGTTGCAAGTGTCATTTCAACGCCATTGTAGCTGTGCAAATCTCACATGTACAGTAATGCCAAGATGCACCATCAAAGTCCACCAGAGTCATAATGCCACGGTCCCTGTCTATTCTAGCTAGTACTTTTTGGCAGTTAAGATTGAGTTGGTATGCTTTATTATAAGATCTATCCTTGAGTTAATTTTATTTTCTTCTAGAATGGATATTGTCTGCTACTGATTTGTACAATTGTCATTCATAAACTTCCATGCTACATTTCCGCTTCAGTGGGCTTTGTTACCATCAAATTTACAATTCAATGTCTTGTTTTACTTTTACTGTGCTGCCCACAATGTATCTCTGAAGTCAATTTTAAATTGAATTTATACTGTTTGTAGTTGGCCGTCTTCAAGTATAGAGACTTCACTCCCCAGTATAACATCAACACAAATTAATGTGTGGTAGATACAGACAAATGTAGTAATAGTGCACAATTCTGTTTGCACAAATAGCTATAATTAGACCTGAAGTAACATCAGATTGAGGTGAGTATTTGGTGCAGTAATGTTTCTGGAGAGATGATTGAAAATAACTTGGAACAAAATTGTAATTTGGATTGTAAAATTGTAATTGTCTTGCTCAGGTTTTGATCACTTCCCTGAAATCTTGCATTTTCGAGTTGAAGGTCAAATGGTGACTCTTTTGAAGAGCATCAACATCGCAATATTCAAAAGGAAGTAAAGTTTACGGTCATATATTTTCCTCAATCTGTTCTTTTATAAAATAATCGGCTAGGAATATATATATTAATATATATATTGAAAAACTTGACTGGTTTGGGTTTTGAGTTTGTCCCCCTTAACTGTAGAGCTACTTCGTTGACATCATAATTTGCAATAGGCTGCAACTTTAGACAAACATTTCAGGCCTGCTATATTTACCTTGGTCCCGGAACAACCATGTTATCAGATGACTTGACAATTTATATGTAAAATTATAGTGCATTCCTTTATCTCCGAGTGTGAATCTAATGAACCCATCGTTGAATTAGTTCAAACTTTTGATCACCAATAATATACTTACTGAAAACGGTGCTTGCACTTTTCCCTTTGACATTAGGTTAGGTAGATTGGCCATGCTAAATTGCCCCTTAATGTCCCAAGATGTGTGTGTTAGGTGGATTAGCCATGGTAAGTGCACAGAGTTACGAGGATTGGATGGAGGTTGGGCCTGGGTAAGGTGCTCTTTCGGAGAGTTGGTGAATACTCAATGGGGCCAAATAGTCGTTTCTGCACTGTAGGGATTCTATGGTTCTTGAATAGTTATGAAAAGTAAACATGGCTAACTGATTGCAGATTTGGTCAAACATGTTATGAACACACAACTTTTGTCCCTAGAAAACTGATTTTTCAAAATGATGTTGTAAGCATTTCTTAAGCAACATGTTATTACTGACTCTCAATCAGAGTTGTTTACGTAATATCTTGCAATATATCATAGAATCATAGAAACCCTACAGTGCAGAAGGAGGCCATTCGGCCCATCGAGTCTGCACTGACCACAATCCCACCCAGGCCCTACCCCCACGTATTCTCCGGTAACATGCAGTATTTCTGGCTAGTTATATTTTAACAAAGTCAAAATCTTGATAAATCATTTTATTTGGTATTGATTCAAATAATACAGCAGCAAACATAAAAGCACTACTGCATAGAATTATGTAACTGGGCATTCTACCCTTATCTAGAATGTTCCATTTGGTTTGTTGAGCCATGACCATTGAAGTGATGACTATCAATACACTTGATGAATTTTATTATTAACTCACCTTTTTGAGTTATTTCTAAACCAGTCTTTGCTAGTAGACTAGGCTAGTGGCTGGTATTCTTTTTTGATATTCAGACTAGGTTGATTGGAGAAGAATAGGGCCAAGAAAACAGGAAAATCTAAGTAAAATAGTTGTGATGTGCAGAAAGAAGAACTCTTCAGATTAGATTAAATTTTAAAGTGTAATGCTCCATTTAGATTAAAGGATACAATTGTCCAAAGATTTGGAGGATTCTTAATTTGCAGTCTGTCTAGATGCAATTAAATTTCAGAATGCTTGTAAAAATGAGCTGTTTGAAAAGTCACAATCACAGCTTTTCTTTTTGCTCATGGGCTTTCCTCACTAGCTGGTGACGATCTATACAGACCAGCAAGGTATATTAATCAAATCACTTGCCTATAGAAGCAGGTTGAGTATTCAATTTACCATTAACCAAAAAACATGGACTCTTGGGGTGTGGAGTGATTGTTAAGTTGGTATTTCTTGCTGCAGGGGCACAAGTATACAACACGAATACCAAAATCACCAGGTGGTGTCAATAGCACTACTGTATTATAAAAGTAGCAGAAAAATGCATTGATTTTTCTCCAAGTGACCTAAGAACTAAGTCACCCCTTAACATTCCAGTTGCTTTTAATATGGTAGTTTTTGGATTGGAGTGGCTCGTCCTTCCAAACTAACGATCAGTTTTCCAATTTGGAACTAACATTTAACACAACTTATCTACTTTTACAACATTTTTTTTGTACAGACTGGTAATCCGCCCATTATTGCTATTTATTTTGAAAAAGTAAAAAATTTAAGCAACTCTTTTCATATTACTTTTGTACCTTTAGTTTTAAGCAATGTTATTCTTTGAATCTATATCCCACGGAAAAAGAAAATGTTAATGATCAATTCCACCCCTCGATTCTGCTATCCTTTTCAGCAAGTAAAGCAGTCTGGGAGACTAACTTTCCTCAGAACATATGCTCTATGACTTTCAGGAATGATCTATATAATCATCATCATGGCTTTCTCCATTAATTTTAAATGATTTTTGTAATATGGAGGCCTAAACCAACCAAAGCCTTGCAGATTTCTACAGGAATTGTGCTGAAACTTAGAGGTTGGTCATTTTTGTTCAGTCCTTGCCTTTTTTCTATAATGGGGACCTTTTTTGGGACTTCCTAATCCATTGGGATACTATCCTATTACAGCGGACTTTGAACAATGTGAATAAGATGATTTGAAATGTTAGTCAACTCCACAAATACCCATAGATTAAAATCATTGTAGGCTAGACCTTTGTTTATCTTAAGCTTCCTAATTTGTCATTCTAATGATTTTCACTCTGCTTTCCTCCTTATTCACCTCTCATCTGAGGCATCTTTCTGCCCTTCACCTCCCACCCATTTCATTGTAGGTGTTTATATGATTCAGTAGTGATACTTTTTTGCTAGGAAAATATGACGCGAATGTAATTGGCAATAGTTTTTCAGTTCCGCCAAATACAATCAAATATGGTTGAGTAATTTTAGCCATTGGAGTATTTTGCTACACTGAGTATTGCAATGAACAGATTCTGATCAGAATTGGGGAGTTAGTATTTGCCTGTCTTTGCAGTGGGGAGCTAATGTTTAAAATGGTGCCTAGTTGACGTAGGACCAAAGAGAAAGTTATTAACTTCAGTTTAAGGATCTATAAACCTTCATATTGAATGTGAGATTGTAATCACAGTGAGATTAAATTGATTTGGTTTGAAAAGAAAACAGTTAGTTAAATATCACACAGACAATTTCTATTATTAGACTATCTGACATTTTACTTGTTGGTTTATAACAACTTGTTGCACACCACCTTGAACATGACGTATTAAATAGCGAAGCAGGCTCGATGGACCATGTAGTTAATGCTTCGCTATGTTATCCTCTCTTGCGTGTGCGTGCGCGCCTCCCCCCTCTCTTGCGTGTGCGCGCGCGCCTCCCACCTCTCTTGCGTGTGCGTGCGCGCCTCCCCCCTCTCTTGCGTGTGCGCGCGCGCCTCCCCCCCCTCTTGCGTGTGCGCGCGCGCCTCCCCCCTCTCTTGCGTGTGCGCGCGCGCCTCCCCCCTCTCTTGCGTGTGCGCGCGCGCCTCCCCCTCTCTTGCGTGTGCGTGCGCGCCTCCCCCCTCTCTTGCGCGCGCACCTCCCCCCTCTCTTGCGTGCGCGCGCGCCTCCCCCTCTCTTGCGTGCGCGCGCGCATCTCCCCCCTCTCTTGCGTGCGCGCGCGCGCCTCCCCCCTCTCTTGCGTGCGCGCACGCGCCTCCCCCTCTCTTGCGTGCGCGCGCGCACCTCCCCCCTCCCTTGCGTGCGCGCGCGCCTCCCCCCTCGCGTGCGCGCCTCCCCCTCTCTTGCGTGCGCGCGCACGCCTCCCCCTCTCTTGCGTGCGCGCACACGCCTCCCCCTCTTGCGGCGCGCGCACGCCTCCCCTTTCTTGCGTGCGCGCGCGCACCTCCCCCCTCTCTTGCGTGCGCGCGCGCCTCCCCCCTCGCGTGCGCGCCTCCCCCTCTCTTGCGTGCGCGCGCGCCTCCCCCTCTCTTGCGTGCGCGCACGCCTCCCCCTCTCTTGTGTGCGCGCGCGCCTCCCCCTCTCTTGCGTGCGCGCACGCCTCCCCCCTCTCTTGCGTGCGCGCGCGCCTCCCCCTCTCTTGCGTGCGCGCGCGCCTCCCCCTCTCTTGCGTGCGCACGCGCGCCTCCCCCTCTCTTGCGTGCGCGCGCACGCCTCCCCCTCTCTTGCGTGCGCGCGCGCGCCTCCCCCTCTCTTGCGTGCGCGCGCGCGCCTCCCCCTCTCTTGCGTGCGCACGCGCGCCTCCCCCTCTCTTGCGTGCGCACGCACGCCTCCCCCTCTCTTGCGTGCGCACGCACGCCTCCCCCTCTCTTGCGTGCGCGCGCACGCCTCCCTCTCTCTTGCGTGCGCACGCGCGCCTCCCCATCTCTTGCGTGCGCGTGCCTCCCCCCTCTCTTGCGTGCGCACGCGCGCCTCCCTCTCTCTTGCGTGCGCACGCGCGCCTCCCCATCTCTTGCGTGCGCGTGCCTCCCCCCTCTCTTGCGTGCGCGCACGCCTCCCCCTCTCTTGCGTGCGCGCGCGCGCCTCCCCTCTCTTGCGTGCGCGCGCGCGCCTCCCCCTCTCTTGCGTGCGCGCGTGCGCCTCCCCCTCTCTCTCTTGCGTGCGCGTGCCTCCCCCCTCTCTTGCGTGCGCGCGCCTCCCCCTCTCTTGCGTGCGCACGCGCGCCTCCCCCCTCTCTTGCGCGGGCGCGCCTCCCCCCTCTCTTGCGTGCGTGCGTGCGCGCGCGCGCGCCTCCCCCCTCTCGCGTGCGCGCGCGCGCCTCCCCCCTCTCGCGTGCGCGCGCGCGCCTCCCCCTCTCTTGTGTGCGCGCGCGCGCCTCCCCCTCTCTTGTGTGCGCGCGCAACCCCCTCTCTTGCGTGCGCGCGCGCGCCTCCCCCCTCTCTTGCGTGCGCGCGCGCGCCTCCCCCCTCTCTTGCGTGCGTGCGCGCCTCCCCCTCACTTGTGTGCGTGCGCGCGCGCGCCTCCCCCTCTCTTGCGTGCGTGCGCGCGCGTGCCTCCCCCTCTCTTGCGTGCGTGCGCGCGCGTGCCTCCCCCTCGCGTGCGTGCGCTGCCTCCCCCTCTCTTGCGTGCGTGCGCGCGCGCGCCTCCCCCCTCTCTTGCGTGCGTGCGCGCGCCTCCCCCCTCTCTTGCGTGCGCGCGCCTCCCCCCTCTCTTGCGTGCGCGCGTGCGTCTCCCCCCCCCTCTCTCTCGCGTGCGCGCGTGCGCCTCCCCCCCCCCCCCCCCCCTCGCGTGCGCGCATGCACCTGTAAGCCATGCACAGCTTCTCGTGGCCGCCATCCCGCTTTTGGCTGATTTGTCTCCTGCTGACTTGCACCTCACGTTGGCCTTGCTATTGGCTGCAGGTTTTTCTGCACAACAACAGTGAGATCATATGGACCAATCATAGCAAGGCCTTTCGATGCATTTGATGCTGATGGGCTAACTAGGCAGCCTATCAGCATCCAGTGCTCCAAGAGGTCTTCCTCTGTTTGGTCCATTTGATTTGCTGAATTCTTTGTAAATCTTGTGCGTTCGAACCAGTGTTTGCTAGTCACGTGGTGGCCGCCAGCTTTGCAGATCCCTGGAGACCCTTCACAGACTCTCTTGCTCTCGAGCTCGTTAAAGGATGCTCAGAGCGCAAGTTCTCATGCTCGACACTCGTTAAAGGATGCTCAGCGCGTGCGCGCTCACACTCTCTCATGCTCGGCACTCGTTTAGGATGCTCAGTAATAAAAGCAAATTACTGAGGATGCTGGAATCTGAAACCAAATAATGCTCACAGCTCTCTCTCGCACGGCACTCATTAAAGATTGCTCAGCACGCTCTCTCTCTGCGCTCTAGCGGGCACTCACCTCTCAATGACTGTAACCACTTCACGCAAGCAAATTTTGGCAGTGAAAAAAATTATCTTTATCCATTCCTTTTTCCTCGGAAGATCTCGTCAAACTGAATTTTAAAATGCTGTTCTGCATGCGAGTTTGGGATCAACCAAATTTTTTTTCATTTGGTCTTGGAATGAGAACTTAATTGACAAGGCCAGCATTTATTGCTTATCCCTCATTGCTTGGCCCTTGAAGATGATGGTGAACTATACTGCAGTAATGTTTAGATAGACGTGCAATGCTGTGAGGTAGAGAGTCGACCCAATGATAGTAAAAGCATAGTGATATAGTTGCAAGACAGGATGGTATGTGACTTAGAGAATTTGCAAGTGCTGGTGTTCCCATGTGTTTGCTCTTCTACGTGATGGGGGTTAAGCTGGTAAGGATCTTTGGCAAGTCACTACAGTGCATCTTTTAGATAGTATACCCTACTGCTATTGTATTGTGGTGGCGGAGTGAGTGAATGTTTAAGGTGGTGGATAGGGTACTTTGGAGCTGCACCCAGACAAGTGTAAAATATTCCATTGCATTCCTGACTCATGCCTTGTAAATGGTGAATCCCATCTTGCTGCAGAATCCCATCTGCCACTGACCTGCCATTATAGCTGGGCTGTTTATATGGCTGGTCCTGTAAATTGTTTTGGTCAGTGACAACCACCAGAATGTTAATGGTAGGAGATTGTGACATTGAATGTCAAGAGGAAATGGGTAGATTCCCTATATTGGATCTGGTTATTACTTGGTACTTATGTGGCACGAATGCACTTATTCCTAGTCTGAATGTTGTCCAGAGCTTGCTGAATCCAAGCACAGACTATATCAGTTTCTGAGGAGTTGTAAATGACACTACAATCATTTGTGATTATCTGCACTTCTGAATGTTATCAGGAAGGCTGTTGACGAAGCAGCTGAAAGGTGTTTGGGCTTAGGACACTAGCCAAATAACTCCCAACAGTGATGTCCTGGAGCTGAGCTACGTGGTTGGTTAAATATGATTTCTCTTTCATTAAACTATGTTGACTCTGCCTGATTATCGTGAGCTTATGCAAGTGCCCTGCACTAACTTTATTAGCTTCTAACATTTTCCGTGTCTCCGATGTTAAGCCAACTGGCCTGTAGTTTCTCGTGTTCTGTCTCGCGTATTGACTAATGGAATTACATTTGCTATCTTCCAAGCTAATGGGACTGTCCTTCAATCTAGGGAGCTCTGGAAAATCAAAACAAGTGCATCAACTAAGATGAAGTCCATCAGGACCTCTGCTCTAATCAGCCGCAACTTTACTCAGTAGTACTTTTCAAGTGACTGTAATTTTCCTGAGTTCCTCTCTACCGTTTCCTAATTTATAGCTGCTTCTGATATATTTTGTATTCTCTATAGTGAAGACTGATGCAAAATACCTGTTCACTTCATCTGCCATCAGTGTTTTCATTATCAGTTCCCCAGACTCATTTCCTATAGGACCAGTGCTCACCTTGTTGACGTTTTTTGAAATTTTTACTATCTGTTTTTATATTTCTGGCTAGCTTTCTCTTGTACTCCTATTCTCCCCCCCCCCCCCCCCTCATTAATCATCCTTTGTTGTTCCTTATATTCTGTCCAATCTTCCGAAAGCCTGCCTTCTCAACCTTGCCCGAGGTGTGGTGATCCTCAAATTAAATCACCACCAGTCAGCTTCTGTCAGCTGTCCTTGCACAATTATAAGTTTTTTTTTTAAGTTTGGTATTTTTAACCTTTCTAGTTAACCATGGATGGTGAGTCCATCCCTTGGACTTGTTCTTACTCATTACAATATAGCTATTCTATATAGTATTGGGTAGTAATTGGTCTAATTGAATTTGTCCTGCTGTTTGAGGGTGCAACATACGTGGCCAATTTTCCATATTGTCAGGTAGATACCAGTGTTGCTGTAGTCTTCAACACCTCAGCCTGGATATTGTCAGGTCGAAGCTGGGCTAGGCATGCTTGGGGGCCAGCGATCGGCCTGTGGTGGGGTGGGTGGGCGGGGGGCAGTGCTGGCCAGTGATTGAGCTGGCCAGCAGTCGGGAGGCCGACACAGGGGCCACTGTGCATGCGCCGATCTCGGTGCTAACAGATCGGCGCATGCACAGTGGCCTGTTGAGCGTTATGCTGCCGGCCTCTCCAGTGGGAATAGGGCCCACCTAGTGCTTTTTACATGATTCACGCTAGTGCAATCAACAATGCACAGAGTGTGGGAGATTCTTCTCTGAATTACCACTGAAAAAAAAGTGTGATTTACTCCCGTTTTCATGCACATTCAACACTTAGAATTTTGGGGGGAGAATCACCCCCATTGTGTTGAAAAGTTAATCTACAAAAAAGAAGATTGTTTTGTGCAGTTGGTACAAATATATAAAAATCTTTTCTATTTCTTACCCATACATTTATTTTAATTAAAAAGTTCCCTTATGTAAAAAAAAGTGTTAGTCTTACATTTTGTCATTTTTGATAGGAAGAGTGATGTTGCTCCTTTGGTTCGGTTGGTTAATAGGAGGAGTGCCACTGGAAAGCTGGATTGTCATCAGACATGACACTGCATACCAACTCTGTCTCTCTCTCGTTCACAAAGGTACTTTCACTCTCAGCACTCCCACATCCACAGACTCTTATCACTCTCATCTTTTCTTTCTCTCCCACACGTACAAACTTGCTCTCGCCTCACTTTCTCCCTCACACGCACTGACACTCTCACCTCTCTGTCACAGAAACGCACATATCTCGCTCCCTTATACAGACACACAAGCCCCTATCTCTTGTATGCACATACTCACACTCGCCCATATCTCTCTCTTATACACACACACCTCTCTTTTCTTGCACCTCTCCCACATGCCCTTCCTGCCCTCGTGCATGCTTCTCTCACCCTGGCTCATGCTTGTATCCTTATTCGCCCATCACCCTGACCCCCACCCCATTTTCCCCCGCCGCACTCCAACTCCCATTCTGAGGTCTGCTTCCCCCGTTTCCTGCTCTCCCCATCACTCCGCTCTTGTCGTCATTCCACTGTCCACACTCACCCTGATCTGGAAATTTGAATTTTGTGCTGTTTCCAGTTCGTCCAATTAGAGGTTTGATTCTGGAGAAACTCTGCCTGCCATGGAGCCCAGTTTGGCAAACTCTGGATTAGGGTATATGCTAGGCGAATGTTAAAGATTGTGGTTGAATATACTTTGGCACCGTCTGATGGATGTCTAGTTTGAAACAACTAGATCTGTTCTGAATCTTTCTCATTTAGCACAGTGGCAGTGCCACAGCACAAGATAGATGGCACCCTAGTGTGAAGACATAACTTTATTTTCACTGTTATGAATCGAATCATGAAAAAGTTGCCTCTGCAACAGATGGATTGGTGAGAATGAGAGCAAATAGTTTTTTTTGTGCTTCCATCACCACCTACCTCAGGCCCAGTTTAGCTGTTAGGTTCTTTCAGGGCTTGGTCAGCTCAGTCAGTTGTGGTGCAACCAAGCCACTCTTGGTGATGGATATTTAAGGTCCCCAAGTCAGAGTGCAATGTGCCCTTTCTACGTTTAATGCTGCTTCTAAGTGGTTTCAACATGAAGGATTACTGATTCATCACTTGAGATAGGATGTTAGATGGTAATTATAGACAATTTTGTCGCCCCTATTTGACCGGATGTCATGAGACTTGCAGTTCGTAGTTGAGGACTCCCAAGGCCACCCCCTCGTGACTGTACTCCCATTTGGGCACAACATGGGATTATGATGGAGGTGTCTGGAACATTGGTTGTAAGGTGCAGATCAGTGAGTTTAACATTCAGGCTGTTGTTTGCCAAGGCTGTGGGACAACTGTCCCAATTTTGGCACAAGCCCCAAATGTTAATGAGTGCTGTTCTGATAGCTCTGTCTGTTGATTTTGTAAATGGCGGATGTTGATGAAATGTTTAAACTTGCAGGACAAGCCCTACTGGTAAGCACAGGATTTCTGCAGGTCTTTTGTATAGGGTAGCAGGAACATATGAAAGACAATAAACAGTGTAACTTGTCAGGTGATATGGAAACATGGACAGATTCTTGTTCAGACCAATTCAGTTTGCATACTAAATCTGACAATGTTTTCATCTTTTTTTTTTACCAGGAATTTTGACTTTAAAGAAATGTTTCTTAAACTGGTTTTAGCATAAACTCTTGAATTTATAAAATTATTGTATATTTTCCATGAAAGAACATTACCGTCTATTAAGAAAATAACCCTAGTATTTTAAATTAGTGGCAGGGAACAAAACCTCTTTTAAAAAAGCAAAACCAGAATTGTGTTGCTATGCAACAGTTATGAAATTAATAATCTGAGAAATACTAATAGGGATGGCAGATGAATTTAATCTCAAATCTTCATTTCATAATGATGTAAAATGCGATGCTGAAGAAACCCACTTAATTTAATCAAAAGTGGCCAACATTATTCATATTCATTATGGTAATATTTGGCAGATTTATAAGAAGTAGTCTGTGGATTATTTGCTAATTTTATTTCATTTTTTGACTCATTCCTACATTGCGGTCATAAATAATTCCTCCTTTGTGTGCAAACGGTTCTGTGACTGCTGAAGTTTCATAGAATTGTAGAATGCACAGAAGGAAGCCATTCAGCATCTATGCCAGCCCTCTGCAAGAGCAACCCAACGAGTCTCTTCCCCCTGTCATTTTCCTGTAGCCCTGTAGTTTTTTTTTCTCTTCGGGTGCTATTCAATTCTTTTTTGAAAGCCGTAATTGAATCTGCTTCCATCACATCACTATAAATCTGTGCCCCCAAGTTCTCGACCCTTCTACCAATGGGAACAGTTTCTATCTATCTACTCTGTTTCCTCTGTTGTTAAGTTTGCTAAGATAGCAAGAACAGACCTCTTAAATAGATGGCAATGGCCTTTGGGCATGCTATTCCATGTGAACAAGAGGATAAGTGGGCAGAGCAAATGGCATCAATGGAGCCGCATCTTTCTTGATTAGCAGTTTTTTTTAATTTTGTGATTTCTGAGATGACTTGTTTCTCATCTGCTGTTCTGAGAAATTAAAATTGGCACTAATTTGGCTGTTATCTGGTCTCTTTCAAAGGTTTCTCAAATCCCTCACCAAATTCACATGTATATAAACAATTGGCTGATTTAAATTTATGGAATCTGGATTTCCTCTAGTGCAAACGCATGAAAATATAAGCTATCATTTGCAGGTGTAATTGTGTCCTTATGCGTAAGGTATTGCTTTGATAACAGTATCTGTTTCATAGGGGTGTAAGTTAGTTACTCCAGGCTATGTTTCAAGCTTTGTTTGCTGATGCGGAATTTTTTATTAGCAAAAAAATCAACTGCATTGTTGACACTTGAAATATTAAGAATATGCCATCGCCACTTTCAAACTTAAGATGGCTTCATAACAGTGCAGTTATATTGGTAGCTTGCAAGCAAAGCACTTATCTTGAAAGTGGCATCTTACAATTACCAAAATTGACCTCTGATTTCAGGCCACTGTTGTGCTTAATTTTATGTCCACAATAGTTTTTCAAGTCCTGTTGATACGCAGCACATGATATAACTAGCCATTAAAGTCCTATTTTAAATATGCATGAGTAATTATAAGAGTTCCTGGTGAATGTAAGCTCGCAGTGGAAACTGTCAGGATTCAGATTTTTGGCAGCCAAATGTTGTCCTGTTGAGAAACATGTTGGTCATGTTGCATGGATTGAGTTGCTCAACAGTTCATACTCGGTACTTGCAAAACCGCCAGTCATTTATACTAATAGCCATCAATATTTTTGAGTGAAGTTTCATTGAAAAGCCCATATGAATTATCTGCAGGCATTTTGCTGTAGGACAAAACATATTCATAATTGTATTTCCTTCCCTTCCTTAAAGTGTTATTTGCACCATTTTTGACGTAAAAGGCAATGAGTCGATGTGCTCGAATATTACTGCCACTAGGAGGAGTACAAGAATGACCCAGAAAACTTTGCACAAGATTTTCCTCCCTGTTCGTGGGCAGAAACAATTTCTCAACAGCACACTTTAATTTGGAAATTGTTGACAGGAATTACAACTCATGTTTCCATGCCACAAATCTAGCTACTGCTCACTAACTTTTAATTTGTTAATTTTTTGTTTTAAACGTAACTTTCATTCTCCTCAAACAAACTTGTGTGCAGCACCACTTGGACATCTAATAAACTATTATAAAATAGTTTTCTAAACATACTCCTGAATAGCAGACATATAGGAAATTGAATATTCCCTTTCATTTCAATGGAACACAGTGCTGACTGGGTCTGAAACAAATAAGTTGGAAAATAGTCATGATTTTCACTCGATGGTTTTAATTTTAAAAGTTGCGACCCATTTTTATCTCATTCATTGTATTTATTTTGGGCTGCTAGTGAATAAATAAAATGCCCACAATTAAGAATATGAATGTAGAGATAATGTACAAAAATACAATTCCCAAATGTGCACAGTGATGTACAAGGACAGAACACCAGTAGAGGCAGTATTAGTGCATGGAGTTGCATTGTTCTATAAAATAGCAGAATGCCACTTTCATTGTATACATTGTAACATCTCTAAATCTTCCTTACTGGACTTGGATATTATAATTTCTGCTTTTATTATTGATTAAAAGACAGGGTTCATGGTTTAGAAAAAATCCAGTACTTTCATTCGTGTAAGTGTTATACAGGCATAATAATTATCACCCTTTTTCTTATTCATTCATGGGACATGGGCGTCACTGGCTAGACCTGCATATATTGCTCATCCCTTTAAAATGATGCGTAATTACTTCAAATAATGGTTTGATTTGGAATATCTCATGCTGGAAGATTTTTTTTTACAAAGGGCATATCTTTTTTGAGTTGGTTGGACATTTGAAATGTTGCTGACATAGCTATAGATGTGCCACAACATCCTAAAGGATATTGTTCAATCGTTTTCTCTCTGCATTTCTAATTTGGTTTGCAGTTTACTATGTTGATTTAAGTTGTCAAGCAATGTTCAGAAAACTAATGTGGTTTTGAAAACTCTTATTTCATGGGATTTTTAAATTTTGAAGTTTTCAAGTTGATTGCATTTTCATGTTTTGGTAATTAACACTGATACAAAGTACTTTTATGGAATGCAATAATGTGAAATGAATAATCTAGCTGTTCAGTCGTGCAAATCTGTATTCTCTGTTCCTACACATGAATTAGTTACTTTTTCAAAGAAATAGGGATTATTCTTCACCTTCACTACATGAACATAAAGTAGACAGGTTCTACACCAGGCAGATAACTTTCTCCACCAGATTATCACTTGTGGTGGTGGTAAGCATTACCCATGAAGCATTCATTCAAAATATGCATATTTGAGATATTTGGTTATAGAACAAGTTTAACTTGTTTCTGAATAAATTCCTGTTAAAAGCAGAAAATCTATGCTTGGAATAAGGAAATTAGGAAAAAGCTTTAATTGAATTGTTCAAATATTTTCAGTTATTGAAGCTTAAAATAATAAAGTGTTCTAAGTATGGTGGCTGCAATTGTAAGCTTTCCATTGAAGTGCATATCTTTGGGAAATAATGGTTTAGATTTTAATTGGGCATTCCAGATTTTAAGGATTAAAGTGTAACTTCAAATTTGTATGGTTATCTTGAATTTAAGCTCATCACTAATAGATATTAATGTCATATGGTTCTAGTTAATACATTTTAAAATTAATATTGGAAATTCCAAACTGTTCCAGTTAATTATGGCATATAATTACGCATACCACTTGCAAACAAACTGTTTTTCAATGTGCTGCCGCAATATATGCAATTTAAAACTTCAATTTCTTTTTCAGGCTGGTCGAAAAGAAAGGGGTGATGCACTGAATGCTGCAATTGACAAAATGACAAAAAAGACAAGGGACCTGCGCAGACAGGTACGTTAAATTATGGAAGAAATGATTTCATTGGAAAAAGCATTTTTAAAAAACTTCTAAGTAACGACAACATTTAGGAATGCGATGAGTTCATAATTGTGAACAGAACTGATTGAAGTTACTTTAACTTACCATAACATAGATGAACCATCTTAACCAAAAATCTAAAGATTCAGCATCTTTTGTGGAATTTGTAATGATATGAGTTTGAAACTCCAAAAGGCCAATTTTCATCCTCTCTGGCTAGCAGGAACCATTTTTAGGATAAATCATCAGATGGGCAGCCCAGGCAACTGCTGGAATCACATCCATCCCTCATTAGCCTATGCAAATTGGGGGATTCCATGATGCATGCAAGGTTCTGACACTAGGAATAGAAACATATTAAAATAAATTTATAAAAATCTGAGTGTGTTTGTGCAGATGTAAAATAAAATTAATAA